>NC_140511.1:28758438-29410825 GCF_964339955.1 Pipistrellus hanaki
TACAGCCATTTTATATTGGCATCTTTAACTAATTAATACACATTAATTTTCTGTCTTTTTATGGCTTATAGCTTTTTTTAAAGCACTCAATAATATTTTATTTTCTGAATGTACTATAGTTTATTTATCCATTCACCTATTCAAGGACATCTTGGTTCCTTTGAAGTTTGGGCAATTATAAATAAAACTGCTAAAAGCATATGTGTGCTGGTTTTTGAATATTCATGTTTTCAACTCCTTTGGGAGCAAGGAGCATGGTTACCATATCATATGATAATAGTATGTTTAAGTTTGCAAGAAAGAGCCAGACTGTTTTGACAAGTGACTGTACCATTTTTTCATTCCTACCAACCATATATGACATTTCTCATTGCTCTATGTTCTTACCAGCATTTGATGTTGTCAGTGTCCTAGATTTTGACCATTATAATAGGTGTGTAGTGGTCAGGGAAACTGATATTTAAAATTTTTTTATTGATTTTAGAGAGGAAGAGAGAGGGATATAGAGATAGAAACATCAATGATGAGAATCATTTATAAGCTGCCTCTTGTTCGGCCCCTTCTTGGGATCAAGCCTGCAACCCAAGCATATGCCCTTGGCCAGAATTGTACCTAGGACCCTTCAGTCTGCAGGCTGATGCTCTATCCACTGAGCCAAATCAGGTAAGGCGAAACTGATTTTCTTATCTGAAATGATAGAGCTAATAAACTTCTTTTGACATTAGTTCCTGTGCTCATTTTATTAGACCAGACCATCCTACAGGAGGGTCATGGCCAAATGGCAGTACTGTATTTCCGAACAACCATACTTGCTACTTATTTGCACCCTTCCTTTTCTTATTTCTATAATATAGAACTTGAAATAATTTCTAATTATCATATTGCTGGGAAAAAATGTAACTGGTCACAAGATTTAAAATATGCTTATGTCATGCTATGAAACCTGTGTTATTTATGTAAAGTAATTTAACCCTTTTGATCCCTGTTTTCTTCATTTGCTAATTTTAATAAAAATAGTCTTTGTCTCAACAGCAGAAAAGTCAAGGCATAAAATGTAAATATGCCTTCAATTACTGGAATTACCATGTCAATATAAATAATTCCATTATTTTGAAAGCACAGGAATGAACCACAGCAAAATGGTGCTTTAAGGGGTACCTCATATTAGCTCTTTGAAGAATCCAGATTTCCTCTTCCTCCAGGCAAGGTCAGCTTGGGCTTGTCCCAGGCCCAAGCTATTGCTGACTCCCACTGCCCAAGGTTTCTAAGTATAAGAAAAGTCTCCTCCATGCTTCCTGTGTGCTGCACTATGTCATAGGCAGAGAGAGGGCAGATAAATGTGTGTGGAATTGGAGGAATTTGATTCCCTGGAGGCTAGTTGTATTTCAGCTAAAATAAAACAAATGTTTCTCATCCGGATTCTAATCCAGGTATTGGTTGATGTAATAAAAAACGGGAATAGAAATGGAGAAAAAAATACAAAAAGAAATACCTTTGTCCTCCATGCTAACATTTCCATATTTCATCAGATTCACTTGTGAAGAAATTTTGAACCTAGTACACACTGATTTTCTACTTCCTACAGCCTCTAAATCAGCCCTTTGATCCTAGAGAATGTATAATTTTGTTACAGAGATAAGATATGATCACAGTAAGTCATCTATATATATAAAAGCCTAACTGAACAACTGGTCACTATGACACACACTGACAGGACGCCCAATGCAGGAGGTGCTCCCACAGTGGGAGTGCCACTCAGCTGACTGTCCCATCCCAGTGGCCCAAAAGAAGCCAGTTACTCCCTCAGTAGTCCTGCAGCTTCAGTCTCTGGAGTAGGGGCCAGGCACTGATGGACCAGTGCCACCGGCACCCAGCAGTGCTGCCAGCCTCTTGGAAGTCAGCCTCAGGCACCGTGGCTGCTTCCCCTTCCCTAGATGCTCTGCAAGGAAGAAATGATATAAAAGTGGCTGCCAGGTGGCTCCCAACAACTGGCGTGAATGTCAGTGGGATAGATCCAGATCCTGGGCCAGCAAGAGTGTCCCGCCACCTGCCTGCCTGGAAGGCTGATCGTGTTCTGGTCCCACCCCCCTCTTACCCCCACCCCCACCTCTCGGGATGGGCAACAGATGCAGGGATCATGGCTGGCAAGCGCCTCTGTTGTGGTGGTACGACCTTCTCCTGATCATGACTGACTGGGTGTGAGCCCACAGCAGGAGCGGTCCAGGATGAGCAGGAGCATTAGGAGTGGCAGGCAGTGTTGGACTGCCAGTTTCAGCCTAATCCCTGCAGGCCATGCTGAGACTCCACCAGTGCACGAATTCGTGTTTTCAAATTTGAATTTTGTGTTTCTGGTTAAAGTAACAGCAATGGTACATGGCCTAAGTGAGCCATCGGTAATAACTTTTAACTTAAGTTGTTCCCCAAAGAAATAATGTACACTGAGTGGCCAGATTATTGTGATCTCTGAACACATAATAATCTGGCCACTCAGGGTATATCCTATATAATAAAAGGCTAATATGCAAATTGTCCCCTTGACCAGGAGGAGTTCGTCCAGCAGGTAGGCTGGCCAACTGCCGATGTCCATGTCCCCTCCCCCTGGCCAGGGTGGCTGGATCCCACCCATGCATGAATTCACGCACTGGGCCTAATACACACACACACACACACACACACACACACACACACACACACATGAATGGCCAGATTTATATAAATATGTAAAAGACTGATTGTTCTCCCAATATCAAGAACAATGCAAGATAGTTGCCCTTACCATATCCATATACTGTATTGGAGATTATAGCCAGTATAAAAAGATAAGAAAACAAAATAAAATGCATAGAGACTGGAAGGGAAAATTAATATTCTTATTCACTAATGGTATGATCATATATATTCAAAATATCCTTTTAAGTCTATAAAACAGCTACAAGAACTAACAAGTCAAATTCAGTAGTAACTTGTTTCATCAAGTGGCTCAGACTTCCACTATAATTACACTTGTTGCATTGCCATTTCTCCTAAGCACAGACTCTGGCCTCATATAGAGTTCCCTCAGAGCAGTAGGCAGAGAAAGAAAGATATTCAAGCAAGTAGCTCCATATGACTCATGAGCATGACTCAAAAGTGGACTGCTGCAGCATAGTGGCATTATGCGAATTCTGTAGGACTTTACATAGTGCATTTGGTTGTTCCCTTTGCCTCTAGGAAAGATGACAAGAGATAAAGGTTTGTATACATTCATGATTCCTAATGCTTAGGCTGAATGGTAATGCAGTTGAATGGAACATGATGGAAAAATTGATGACATGGCCTGTGAAAATGAGCATAAACTGAGAATATATGTGTCTCAATGCTTATCAAAGGGTATCCTTTGCAAAAAAAGTCTCATCTGAATCAGATGACCTATTTTGTCAGTGTCAGTAAACATCCTTCCTCAATCATTTCTATGCTGCCGCTTTGTGTGCACAAGCAAAGGAACTTCTAAGTTAGTTGTTGAACCTGATGATTTATTATGTGGGTGTGACTATGAAGGCAGCAAGGGAAATTATGTGTGAGAGGAACAAGACATGGGCTGGTCTGTCTATTGCCATGGTTGATTATCCAGTCTACCAGTAGCAGAGACCAGTGCTGATCTCTTACTGGGGTTTGGTGGGTACCATAAAACCACCTAGTGACAAGTTGATGATACAAGGTGTCTCTCATCATAGGGGCATCAACTTGTCCTCATTAAGTAGCTCTTTATTCAGAAAATTGATTCTCTAACAAACATGGGGTTGCCAGCATCACTCCCCATTTGTTATCTACTATGTCATAGCATTCCAAATAACATTAATGTAACAACTTTAAAGAGATATTGGACTCATCTTGGATTAACAAGTGTTACATGTACCCTCTTATCTCAATGCACCTTTAAAGATGCAGTTATGGCTTAGGTAGTGTGACATCACCTTCTAGAACTATGGTTTTATCCTAAAATGCTGTTTATACTCAGTGACCTGAATATGAAACCATTTCTCCCAACAGCAAAATACAAGTATCTACAATAGAAATCAGGAGATACAACTGAGTGGCTACTCTTGCTCCTAATTGATTCACTTGAAAAGTTTTACGTTTATCTTTGTAGGATTTAAGGCTGCATTAGGAGACGCCAATACAATTAGGTTTGTGAACAGCTTCATGATATCGTCAGCAGCTTTTTAAAAAATAATATATATATATATATATATATATATATATATATATATATATATATATATATATTATTTTAGAGAGGAAGGGAGAGGTTAGAAACAGTGATAAGAAAGAATCTTTGATCCGCTACCTCCTGCACACTCCCACTACGATCAACCCGGGCATGTGCCCTCACCAGGAATTGAACAGTAACCTCCTGGTTGATGCTCAACCACTGAGAAACACTGGCTGGGATTCAGTAGCTTCTTTGCCAGGTTCATTTCACTGGAAACACTGGGACCCGTTGTGGTTACTTCTTGGTGATCCTTGGCATTTCTGGACAGTTTATGAGAATTGCCCATTCAGTGTTGCAGGAAGCTAGGATCTTTGGGGTGGCTGCTCCTTTGGCCTTTGTTCCTGCCTCTAATTCCATATTAAATCCTTTCTACTTGGAAAGCTAGAGTAACTTTTGTTTTCTGCCTGAATTCTAACTGATATAGGGACTTTACGATTCAGATATGTTTTCAAGAGAGAATAAATCACCAAAGGGGGTCCAAGTTAAGAAATTGGTATAAAATGGTACATGTAAGGAATTGAGAAAAATGTAAAGATGTTTAAGTAGTCACAAGAAGCCTCATCCAATGGAACAAGCCTTAAAGAAATCCTAATGACACTGATATATAAAAAAAAAAAAGTCTAGTAAATCCTGCCTGTAGAGAGCTACTTAGTTTACAAAGCACTTTCACGTGCATTATCCCTCTTGTATTTCAGGAAAGGTCTCATACTGAAGAAGTGAAATATGTATCCTCTGTCTTACTCGAGTCTCCCCAAGCACCTTAACTCCACACCATTGCAACCCTGTGCTTGGCAGGGAAGGTACGATTATATGTCTGTCACAGGTGATCAAGTTGCAAAGTATTAGGTTTATTTCATTCACAAATTCACTGAACAAAAGCACACTGGTCGTTTACTGTGTGCCAGGCCTTGTGTTCAAAATCAGGGATAAAAGAATAAACAAGACTAACTTCCCCTTACCCTCATGATTCTTATTTAGTGAGGAACGCAGAAATTAAAGTGGTGGACTTAGTATAATAAGTGCCTTTTACAAAGGGAGAGCAGAGCATGCTATGGAGACCTCCACTGTAAAAGGTACTCAGGGAAGGACTCCCAGAGGAGCTAACACCTACACTTACTGACACTGAAGAATGACTTAGCAGTGGTGCCTGGCCCCAACTCTCACAGTCAGGAAACAGGAAAACCCAGAATGCAATCCAGGTTCCCTGACTTCCTCTCCAATGTTTCCTTCGCTACATAAGGTGGGTCATAACTGCTTTCCTGACTGACTTGGGGTAGTGGGCTGGGCAGTCTGAAAATAAATGAAATGCCTTTTATGACTAAATTTGTTTTGATGTTGTCTCATTGTAAAGCATATAAATTTCAACAATATTCAAAAGCTATGTGGCAGGGCCTACTCAGTCCTCATACTTCATAGACCCTCATTCCCTTTGAGGCTATGTAAATGAAGACTAAACTAATCAATGGAATTATATGGAACTGCTGTTATTTAATCATTTTGACTTCAAAAGTGACAGTTGTATATGGTTCTTACCTAATACTAAACTAACACACCAGTCCAAGAGTGTTCTAAGCAATTGTTTTAACTCCTTTTACAAAGGCAAGATATACCTCAATAAAACATACTTGCTGAAAATAAAAATAGTATCATATCCACATAATCATGAAATTTGGCAGAGCTCACATTTTGAAAGCTGCTATTATAGTCACAAAGAGAAAGCTCTTTAAAAAAGTTGTCTAATTACAAATTGACTTGACCAGGACAATAATTTTAGAACTTAAGGAGATCTATAGGATATAATTGACTGTTCTTGTTGAATCAATAATAAATTGACTTTTAAAAAGTCAAAATTATAGTGAGAGCTATGATGACACTTAGAAACATACTTTCTAAATGCAACTTGCTTAAAAGTTTGAAATGAGCCATTGGCCCATAATAGTGGAGCAAAGTCTGAAACAAGTAAATATTTTCATTTCTAGCATTCAGTGATAAGAAATATTTGCACTAAATATGTAATTTTAAGCTTGGTATTGAGAAATGCCATTAAAACATTTTGTGAACTTATTTTATAAATACTGTGTTTGCTGAGAAAGAGGAGAAACATTCTTCTATATGTTGTTGATAAAACTTGAAGTTGACAATGTTTTGAGGATGAGAATTTAGTAAAAGGTATTAAAAATCAATGAATATTTACATCATACATTTTCAACATATAATCTCCAATGGAGAGATAAATTGTTTAATTGGATTGATTAGAGGCAAAAATCTTATCCTTTAATGGTTAAAGCACAGTGCACAAAATTCATGCACTTGGGGTGTGGAGGGAATCCCCCAGGCTGGCCTGTGTCCTGTCACAATGTGGGGAGCCCCACGAGTGATCTATCACCCAAAGAACTAGGCCCCGCCCACCCATTCATAGATCCTGGATGATTGCCCCAAAGAGGTAGGCCAGAGCCGGAGTCCTACCTCTACACCACATGGAGCCTTGGGACCTCCGGGTCTCACCATGTGGAGCCAAGGGACCCTCAGGCCTCACCACGCAAAAGCCTCCACTGGGTGCTGATCCTGGGCTGGGCTCCACCATGCCGCGTAAAGACCTCTGCTAAGCCCCAGGCCTCCTGGTGATGGATTGTGAAAGCATGATGCAAGTCCTCAACACTATAAGTCCCCACCCACCCACACCTGCTGTACATAGCCTGCTGATTGGTTGTTATGTGTGAGGACATCCCGACCATTTGCATATGTCCCTTTTATTAATATAGATATATATACACACACACACATATATATACATTTATTTATATTTACATATGGTCTATTAAAATTGCATGAAGAAATAATTAAGGGAAAAATTCTAAAATGATCCTCTTAGGCAAATAATAATGAAGGAAAAGTTGGGAAATATTGGCTTACATCTTTTAGGTCAATAGCTGACAAATACAGAAATGTTTAGGAAATTATGGAAATTAATTCTAAGGTCAGTGTTTAGAATATGTGAAAATATAGGGCAAATATGATATTCATAGCAATGCTATTTATAATAATAATTGGAAGACACTTAAATTTCCAAAAACAGAAGATGATTAAATAATAGTGACATATTCCTACAATGGAATGACTTGTAGTTATTGCAAATGTGGAAGAAATTTGTAGAGTATAGAAAATGTTAATAATCCTATAATTAAAAAACTGCATACTTTTGTCACTTTGACAAAATATATATTGACATACTATCTAATAAAATAGAAAAACTTAAATTGACCGTACATCAGCTATCCCTACAAGCCGCACGCACCAGCCAATCAGGAATTAATATGCAAATTAACCCAACAAATATGGCAGCAGCCATGGAGCTGGAGAGAGCAGGAGGCTTGGTTTGTCCCTCCTGCAATGGAGGAAGCCAAACTTCCTCCCTGCTCTGGCTGACCCTGGCCTTTGCTCAAGGCTAAAAGTTTCAATTATAGAAGATAAATAAATCCCAACAAAAATGATGACATCCACAGAGCTGGAGAGAGCAGGAGGCTTGGGTTTCCTTTGGTGATGGAGGAAGTCAAGCTTCCTGCCTGCCCTGGCTGGCCCTGGCCTCTCCTCAAGGCTACAAAGTTTCAATTATAGAAGATAAATAAATCCAGATATCAGGTCTTCTACTTGGGTCCCCCCCCCGGGGGGGGGCATGGCCAGCCTGTAAACCACCAAAGGCCCCTTACTCAGGCTGCCCAATGCCCCAAGGGAGCCCTCACCCTGGTCTGGGACACCATTCAAGGGCAAACCAGCCAGCCCCCACCCGTGCACCAGGCCTCTATCCTATCTAATAAAAGAGTAATATGCAAATGGACTGTCACTCCAACACACAAGATAGCTGCCTCCATGTGGTCAAAGATGACTGCCCCCATGTGGACACAAGATGGCCACCCAAAGATGGCCAGCAGGGGCAGGCAGTTGGGAGGGACCAGGCCTGTAAGGGAGGGCAGTTGTGGGCAATCAAACCTTCAGGGGAGGGCAGTTAGGGGTGAACAGACAGCAAAGGAGGGAAGTTGGGGGGAACCCAGGCCTGAAGGGAAGAGCATTTGGGATGAAGTCTGCAGTTGGGCACAGTTGGGGTGGGGGGATACCAGGCCTTCAATGGAGGGCAGTTAGGGGCAATCAGGCTGGCAGGGAAGCAGGCATTAATCAGGCTGGCAGGGGAGAGTGGTTAGGGGGTGATCACGCTGGCAAGCAGAAGTGTGTAAGGGAAATCAGGAAGGCAGGCAGGTGAGCATTTGGGAGCCAGTAGACCTGGATTGTGAGAGAGATGTTCGACTGCCCATTTAGGCCTGATCCTAGTTGGACATCCCTTGAGGAGTCCCAGATTGGAGAGGGTCCAGGCTGGGCTCAGGGACACCCCCCAAGTAAGAATTTCATGCGCCAGGCCTCTAGTGTGTATATATATATATACAGTGGTGCCTCGCATAACGAACGCCTCGCACAGCGAACTTTGGACAGGTTTTTCATGAAACCATCGGCCAAAAAGCAGAAAATGGATGAAGATGTGCAAGATTCGGTAGACTCTACTTAGTCTGTCTTAAAATTAAAAAAATGTGTTTTTTTAAAAAAAATTATGTTTTTAGATGTATCTAAATAAAAATATGTCATCTTAGCATATTTTTTTTTATGTCATCTTAGCATATTTTATGCTACAGAACGAATTATTTTTTTTAACATGTATTGTTATGGGAAAATGCATTCCACATAACGAACTTTTTACATAACAAGCTTGCTCCTGGAACGAATTAAGTTCATTGTGTGAGGTACCACTGTATAATTTGTAATATATATATATATATATATATATATATATATATATATATATATATATTACAAAATCTAAAAGGATTCATGTAAACATAATTTATGATGATTATCAATGAGTTAGAAATTACAAATAATTTTTATCAACTGTGTTTTAATTATTTATTTCTAGCAATTCAATATCTGTGAATAATTTGAAAATTTAAATAATAGTAAGTGGTTTAAAAATTAAAAAAAGGTTTGCTTTCCCCCCTTCCTTATTCAACTTCCCTGAGACAACCACTTTCTACTTTTTAAAACTAATTTCCTCAAGGTTACCTCTAGGTAATTTATGTAGCTATTTTTTTTTTCATCTTTCTTTTTTTATGGATTAGATGTACTCTATTGATTTTTTATAATATGGTATTTCTATTTATCTTCCTTATGTTTCCCTCAATAATCACAAATACTCCTCTTCCATCAACCATACCAACATATGTATATGATAAATTGTGAATGCTCAGTATTCTGTGTTTAATTTGTATAGTTTAAAAATAATGTGTATAACAAATTGCATGATTTACTGTGGTATTTTTTCTCTTATTGAAATATTTTTCTTGAAGATAATAATTTTCTTCTTTGTTTTCTTTCTTGAGCCTTATCTTTATAAATTTTCTGATAGAAATATATAAGTCCTCTTTATAATCAGATGTAGTAATAGATCAGATTTATTTTCTTTTTGTAGACATCAGTCTGGAGTCTTCCAGTATTAATTGTTAAGAGGGATTATTTATGGTTGTTTTTGTGGAAATACTCTTTATTCCTATCCTGGAATTTTTTATTTATTTTTCTTCTATATTAAATAATTTTGTTCTCAATGTCTTAGTTTGTTGCTTTATGTTAATGAAACATAGCCTTTCATGGATTCATGTTAAGAGGTGCATAGTAAGTAAATTTGTTGAAACTGTTATTTGGCAATGCTGTAATTCTGCTCTACTTGATTGACACTTCAATTAGATATACAACTTAAGAGTATTAAAATAGCTTTTTCTCAGTACTTTAAACATAATGCTTGAACATCTTGCAGCTTCCACTCCTGGGTTAAAAAAATAAACAGTGGCATTATAATTACTGATATAGTGCATCTAATTTTCTTTTCTGTCTCAGGAATCTTCAGAATCCTCTTTGTATTCTTAAGCATATATAACGATGTACCTTGTTAAGTGGATTTTGTTTTTTTGTCGTTTAATATCTTGGAGGTTTCTTCAAGTATATCTCCCAATCCTCAATTGACTATTTTAGTTTGCTCTAATAATTCCTTTATTTTTAATTTTTTCATCCTCACCTGAGGATATTTTTCCATTGATTTTTAGAGAGAGAGGAAGAGAGAGACAGATAGAAAGAAGTATTGATGTGAGAGAAACACATCAATTGCTTGCCTCCTGAACTCTCCTCAACCAGGAACCTGGCCTGAATGAGCCTACAACCAAGCTACGTGCCTTTGCCATAATCACCAGGACCCTTCTATCTGGTGACACTCTATCCATTGAGCCAAACTGGCTAGGGAATAATTCTTTTTTTTAAAAAATCCTTACCCAAAGATATGTTTTTTTTATTGATTTTTATAGAAAGAGGAAGGGAGGGAGGCAGGGAGAAACATTGATCTGTTGCCTCCTGTACATGCCTGGACCAGGGATTGGTCAAACAACCCAGTTATGTACCAAATCAAGAGAGTCGAACCCCCAACTTTTTGGGGGCCATGGGATAACGTTCCAACCCAATGAGCCACCTGGCCAGGGTACTTTTTCATAATTCTTAATTCAAATTCTTCCTTTTCATATTTTTTCTTTTAAAAATATACTGTACTTTTTTTTTAACTTCATATGTATCTTTCTGAAAATATACAGGTTAATATTAGGAGTTACCTTCTGCTTTCTATATTTTTCTCTTTTTCTTCCTTTTCTTCAGTCTCTGCCTTTTAGGTTAGGGGCTTTCCTGAGATGCTTAGGAAATTTGTCTAGTTATAATTAAGATTGAGTTGCTAAAAAAAAGGAAAGGTTTTTATAAGATCAATACTTTGATAGAGCTACTTGAATTATAGGCTTCACAGTGAATAGATTGGCTGTTTGTTGAATTACTTCTAAATGTGTCAGTGAGTAAATTTTCTTGATAGTAATCATTTAGTTGTTTTCTTTGGAGTGGGGAATAGCCAAGGATCCAAGACTAAAACTGGGAAGTGAGTCAGGGTATACTTTATTATGTGAAGTTTTAATCAATCTCTGTGTTCTTAATAAGATATTGGCTCTTCCTTTCAATCATGTCTACTGACACCTACTCCATAGTATCTCTGGTTCTCATCTTGGAAGAATGAATTCTCTGCTTTTCATTTAGGTGGCAGAGGGGATCTGGTTTCTAACAACTTGTGCAAATTGTTAGTATCTTCTATTTTTTTGTTCATCTCATCATATTTCCTTTTATTTAGAAATAACTTTGATCTCCCTGAGTCTTTATAGTATTTAGGAGAAAAAAAATTAACTTGTTTCTTGTTGGCTTCCCTGACTGATTGCACACATAAGATCCAAGAACATTAAACACTAACTATGTGCTATTTCCACTTTCCATTCTGCTATTGCATACTTGTCTGTTTTATTTATCGCTGCAGGTTTTTTACCATTGCATTTTCTTTAGTATGATTTTAGTGGGGTTGAGAAGAAAAGAGAGATAAGGTCCTCTTTTTAATCTACCACATTTTCCTGAAGTTCTTCACAATTATTATCTTTATTTTATTTCCCATAAAAACATATTATAGTTTGGTAATCATGACAATAATTAATTTAAAGAAAGGTAATCCTGCTTCACTTCATGTAACACTTACTACCACCTTAAATGTCTGTGAAAACATAAATAAAGTTAGAGTTAATCTCTGAAAATGATCTCTATAATGGCCAACTGCTGTCTCCATTGTGACTGGACCCTCCTTCTCTACTCACTCATTAATTGGACCCTACACTGTGTTTGTGTGTCCTACTAGGACAATTAGTTATTCTGGAGATTATGAGCAGGTCTATTCTCCACCTTTGCCTCTCCTTAGGTTCTATTATTGCTATCCCTCTGTTGTGCTGCCTACCTGTGTCCTCCCTTTCATAGCTTTTCTTATCCTCATCCAAGATCCCTGCCTACTTTTCATTGCTTGTTACTGCTCTTCCATTAAAATAGAATTTCTATATTAGTAAAATGTCCACTGCTGTAGAGTAGCAGGAGGCTAATGAGTATAGGATCAACATGCGAAGTCAATTTTGCATAATGTTGTATCATGAGAACCCTATGCATTATTTAATTATTGCTATTTTCTAGAAAGTAAACTAATAATGTCATAAAAATGTATCATTTAAGTTGTCATATGTACTGGTTCTTAAGATGTGTTATTTTGTGTATATTTGCAGTATACTTAGGAAGATTATTCATTCAACTACTTGTCATTATGTATAGGCTGCATAGAAGTTATTATTAAAGTATTTTATTTGCCCAACTTGATATTAAACATTTTTCAGTGGACTCAGCTGAACACGCTTTAAGTGTATTTATAAGGATTCCAAATTCAATAATATTTTTTATCAGCTTAAATTTAATCAGAAATAGAGAATTTACTATAGGCAGGTCAAGTAAAAATTAGCTATTAAAAGTCATTGGAAGAACTATGACTGAAAAGGGAAAGTCACCAGCAGATTCTAGGAATCCAGGGTACTTCAGGAATCAAAGGAAGTTTCCAATAATTATTTCAGCTCACAACGTTATTGAAGTGGATCATACACTAAAGGCTGCCAAGGAGGCACAGGCGAAACTTAGCATCTAGATTAGGGGTGTCGAACTCAATCAGAGAAGGGGCCAAAATCTAAAATCCAGCCTAAATCACGGGCCGAATGGTTTACTGAACAGTCATAAACTGACAATGTCATAAACTGACAGCGGAGTGCAGTGATGACAGCGCGGTGCGGGCCACATTGCAAGGCCTGGCGGGCTGGATTTGGCCCGCGGGCCTTGTGTTTGACACATGTGATCTAGATCTTGTGAGGCCTAAAAGTCTTCTACTGTTGTCAAAGGAGCAATGACATCTGTTTGTATGTCTCTCTCAGGTAACTATCTGTAGGGAAACCCTTAACTCTATAGTGTTCCATGTGCTTTCTCAGGGAATTCCCTGTTGTACATGGCTTAGTACCTAGATTTTCCTATCCAAAACTTGTTCATAGTAGTGTTTCAGAGGTGTCCCCTTGTTGGATGGTAGCTTGTGTTAACCAACTTCTCAAGAGACTGATGTATCAATCATAATCCCATACTCTTAAATGACAATGAAAGCTATAACTGCTCAAGAGAATAGATAATATCAGCAGTCTGAGCTTTACCCTCAATCCCCATGAGCAAGCTACTCAGGAAGCTGAATTATCAGAAGGTTGCTGGTTGAACATGAAATCAGCAAGGGGAGTTAATGATATGATTTGAATATTTAATGGCAGGAGGCTAAGGTAGCCTGATGCTTCCATTGTAACAATAACAATTATAGTTATATGCCTTCCAGAAAGATTCAATAATCAAATTGGCTCCCGTGAATGTTGCCTGTAAGAGGCTCTGCCAACATTAGGTTTCACAGAGAGTTTAAAAGTCTCATCAAGATTTTTTCTGATTGTCACATTCTTTCTTTTTATGTCAATCCATTGAATAAGGTCTCTATTTTTCTAATTATGAAGAAATTGTTTCTTTAGAAAGTATTTGGATGTAATTATTTTATTCCTTTTTTATTTTTTAATGAAAACTGAACATCCTTGCTATCAAATTCATCTATAATAGACACTAAATATGAAGTTTGTATTAGTATGTCATAAAAGACTTATGATGGGTTTTACTGAACATTTTAACTTTTAATTATTTACAAGGTTTTCTTACCTTGACAGCTTTGGTGTGGTTTTAAGTTGGGGAGGTGGGATCTCTGGGAATCATTAGGGCGGAACAAACGCCAATGGCTGCCAGTCAGCCCTACACAGGAGAGGTCCCCACGTCTCCACATCCTGTGCCCCATGCAGAAACAATGATTTCTGGGAGCACCTCTGAGAGAAAGCAGCCCTCGTGTTCTAGCCAGATGCCAGACAATCCAGTTTCTCCCTGTATGAGTCTGGGTCCCTAGAGTCTTGCCTGGAACTGGAGTTCAGAGCAATTGGGAGCTTGTATCTCCCTCCCAATTGAAAAAACAACAACAGTGCACTCAGTTGCCAGTCCATTCCATGTGCACCTCCGCAACTTCTACCTGTCTCAGTGTGCTTTTTTCTTTCCTTCTAATTGTAGAACTTCCACTCAGCAAGCTGTCCCGTAATTCTGGATGATAGTTGTTTTGTCTTTTAGTTGTAATTTTAATGTGGTTGTGAGTGGCAGCAAGTTTAGGTGTTTACCTAAGCTGCCATCTTAGTTTTCCTCAAAGCTAATTGCAATTTTCTTTTTTTTATGTGTATTTTTTACATGCAATAAACATT
Source organism: Pipistrellus hanaki (assembly GCF_964339955.1). Taxonomy (NCBI): domain Eukaryota; kingdom Metazoa; phylum Chordata; class Mammalia; order Chiroptera; family Vespertilionidae; genus Pipistrellus; species Pipistrellus hanaki. The sequence goes on from NC_140511.1 coordinate 28,772,977, forward strand.
GATATTTCAAGAAAAATGACTTTAAATGTAATAATATTACCCAAACTGTACTAACTTAATATATCATAAAAGTTGTAGGAAATATTAAAAGTCTGCAAATAACAGCAATTTTCATGTATACAATATAGTATTGTTAACTTGTCACCATGATGTACGTTATATCCCCATAATTTATTATCTTATAACTGAAAGTTTATAACCTTTACCAACATCCCTATATTTTCCCACCCCCACCCTCTGGAACCATCATTTTACTCTGTTTCTATGAGTTCAGCTTTTTTAATTTTATTAAAAAAGTAAGATCACATAGTACTTCCTTTCTCTGTCTGACTTTTTCCACTTAGAATAATGTCCTCAAGTTTTATCCATGTTGTTGCAAATGGCATGGTTTCCTTCTTTCCCATGGCTGCATAGAAATATTACACTTATACCACACACACACACACACACACACACACACACACACACACACACACTTTTTCTCTACCAATTCATCCATTATTGAACACAGGTGGTTTTCCTGTCTTGGCTATTGTGAATAGTGTTACAATGAACATGGGGATACAGATATCACTTCAAGATAGTGGTTTCATTTTATTTAGATAGATATTGAGAAGTGGAAATGCTGGATCATATGGCAGTTTGACTTTTAGTTTTGTAGGAACCTCCATACTGTTTTCTATGGTGTCTGTACCAATTTACATTCCCACCAGCAGTGTACAACGTTCCCCTTTTCCTTCACCTTCTTGCTGGCACTGGTGTTTTGTCTTTTGGTAATAGCCTATCTGAGAGAAGATATCTCATTCAAGTTTTGATTTTCATTTTCCTAGTGATGAAATATGTTGAGCATTTTTTAATGTAATAGTTGGCAATTCGTATGTTTTCTTTTGAATAATATCTCTATTCATATCATTTCCCCATTTTAAAATCAGATTATTTGCTTTCTTTTGCTATTGAGTTTTATGAGTTCCTTATATATTTTGGATATTAACTCCTTATTAGATACATGTTTTGAAAATATTTTCCCCTGTTTCCAAGGTTGAATTTTTCATTTTTTATTGTATCTTTTGCTGTGCAGAAGCTTGTTAGCTTGATGCAGTTACACTTATTGATTTTTACTCTTGTTTCTTAGCTATTTCTATCAGACCCAAGAAAATCATTGCAAAGTCCACTGCCAATACCTCTTTATTATTTTTCCATAGAAGTTTTTTGGTTTTAAGTCTTATATTTCATTCTTGAATCTAATTTGAATTATTTTTTTTGTGAGTGTTGTAAGATAGAGATCTAATTTCATTTATTTTCATGTGAATATCCAGTTTTCCTAACATCATTTATTGCAGAGGCTGTCTTTTCCCCTTTGTGTGTGTGTTTTGCTCCCTTATCAAATATTAGTTTGATGGCCATATACATAAATTAATTTATTTCTTGGCTCTCCGTGATGTTTCTTTGAAATATGTGTCTCTTTCCATGCCAATATCATACTATTTTGACTATGATAAATTCCTAATATAGTTTGAAATAAGCAAATGGGATGCAACTAGCTTGGTTCCTTCTCAATATTGCTTTGGCTAACTAGTGTCTTTGTGGCTCTATATTAATTTTAGCATTGACTTTTCTATGTCTGTGAAAAATACATTGGAATCTTTATAAAGATTGCACTGAATCTGTAGATGACTTTGGGTACAAGGGACATTTTAATAGTACTAATTTTTTCCAATTCATTTTAATTGTATTTTCCTTAATTTGTTTCATCAGTGTCTTATACTTTTCAATGTAGAGAACTTTCACCTTTTTGGTTGAATTTGTACTTAAATATTTTATTGTTTCGGATGCATCATCACTTATGTATTATCAACAGCTGCTTTTGACAACAAAGAGTTTAATTGCAACATAGAATATAAGTAGAGTGCAAAGCTAAAAGTTATTAAACCATAGCAATCATTTCAGTTTTTGTCTTAATATGAGAGTATTATTAGTATAAATGGATATAATAGAAAGGATTGGGTTGAGTTAGTGACTGAGTACCTGAGGTGAGATGGAGCTGGCTTCATTAAGCAGAGAAGAGTCCTGAAACACACTTTTATATAAGAACATGCCTAGGAAGGTGGTGATGTCCCAAATACATGAAAGTACACTAATGGTTTAGGATACTTTTTAGCAGGAGTGCATAAACTGTACAAGTGTTGGCTTATGGAATTTGGTTAGGAGAAAGAGGGAGGCAGGAAAAGGTCAAAAGCCTACAATTCAGAAGGCATTTGAGAGCCTTCTGAAGTTGTATTTGCATGCCTAACACAGAGAAAGGGCCAGTAAAGAGAGGGTAACAAAAATCTAAGGGAGGTGGTGGAAGATGCATGGGCTGCAGGCTGAAATCATGGTGTTGAAACTTATTCACTGTGAGATCCTGGGGAAATATTTTAACCTCAACACAATCATGTATACTTTATAAGATTATGATGAGGACTAAATTATATATAAAAAATTAGTTAATTTCTTCCTTTTCTCATCGTGCCTCCATCCTTTTTCTGCATCCTCTCTGGAATCTTTTCTGCATCTCTTTGATGTCTCCACTTTTCTTTACGTGTTGGATGCTTTGTACAATGAAGGTATGGAGGGGGGACAAGAAAATGGTGCTGGATTATCCAGGGGCACTTGGAGGGGAGGAGCAGCTGAGAGCCTAATTTGGGAATCTCTCACTTCCCTACAGCTCAGCATCTTTTCTTAGTGTGCTTTATGCAGACTCTACTATCTTATTGCTATTGGGTTGGCAGCTAAGTAATTGCGGGTTTCACACATATATGGCTTCAGTTGAATTTTTAGGTTTGCAGACGTAGTACAAATGTAAAACACATTTTGTTATTTGATAGTTGGCTATTCAGCTGTTAATCAGTAAAAAAAGTTTTTTGATCTGTTTTGTAGTTTTCGTTTGGCGTTCGTTGAAAAATGGAAAATCAAAAGGAACATTTTCGTCATATTTTGCTTTTTTATTTCCTCAAAGGGAAAAACGCATCGCAAGCTCATAAAAAGTTATGTGCTGTTTATGGTGACGAAGCCTTAAAAGAACGGCAGTGTCAAAATTGGTTTGCCAAATTTCGTTCTGGTGATTTTTCACTCAAAGATGAAAAACGCTCTGGTCGTCCAGTTGAAGTTGATGACGCCCTAATCAAAGCAATAATCAATTTGGACTGTCACAGTACAACACGTGAGATTGCAGAGAAGCTTCATGTATCACATACATGCATTGAAAATCACTTAAAACAACTTGGCTATGTTCAAAAACTCGATACATGGGTTCCTCACGAACTGAAAGAATCACAGTTAACGCAACGCATTAGCAGCTGCGATTTGCTAAAGAAACGTAATGAAAATGATCCATTTTTAAAACGACTGATAACTGGCGATGAAAAATGGGTTGTTTACAACAATATCAAGTGGAAAAGATCGTGGAGCAGGCCAGGTGAACCAACTCAAACAACATCAAAAGCTGATATTCATCAAAAGAAGGTTTTGTTATCAGTTTGGTGGGATTACAAAGGAATTGTCTACTTTGAACTCTTACCACCCAACCGAACGATCAATTCTGATGTCTACATTGAACAACTAACGAAATTAAACAATGCAGTTGAAGAAAAGCGGCCCGAATTGACAAATCAAAAAGGTGTTGTATTCCATCATGACAATGCAAGGCCACACACATCTTTGGTCACTCGGCAAAAATTAATGGAGCTTGGTTGGGATGTTTTGCCACATCCACCATATAGTCCTGACCTTGCACCATCTGATTACTTTTTGTTTCGATCTTTACAAAACTCCTTGAATGGTAAAAATTTCAATAATGATGATGATGTCAAATCGTACCTGATTCAGTTTTTTGCTAATAAAAACCAGAAGTTTTTTGAACGTGGGATTATGATGCTGCCTGAAAGATGGCAAAAGGTCATTGATCAAAATGGGCAAAACATTACAGAATAAAGTTATTTAGTTCCATGAAAAAATTGTCTTTGATTTTTTTTAAAATCCGCAATTACTTAGTTGCCGACCCAATAATTCCCACCAATTTGTTATCCTTTACTTAACCCCAGCACTATTTGAAAGTTTCTTAATAGAAATTGACTAGCTCTGTTTTACCTTTTTTTTTTAAATCCTCACCAAGAATAGAGACACATTGATTGGTTGCCTTCCGCAAGTGCCCTGACTAGCATCAGGAATAGAACCTGCAACCTAGGTACATGCCCTTGAACAGAAATCAAACCTGTAACCCTTCAGTGCATAGGCCAACACTCTAATAGCTGAGCCACACCGGCCAGGGTTTGACTAGCTCTGTTTTAGATTACTTTCCCCATCAACTCTCACCATTCGCCAAGTAGAATCTTGTTTTTGTAAGGTTTGCTGAGGATAAAAATGTACATTCTGCCCTTTCTTACATTTGTTTCTATTGAGAGTCAACATTTGGGCCTGACCAGTATTTCAAATAAACAATTTTGCTATTTCTTCTGAATTTGGACAACATCCATACTTGCAGCGTTGTCACTGGACTACAAAGCAACCGAAAGAAGGTACCTGGAGCCTGGCTTTCTCCTTTGGCAGCCGCCACTGCATCTGCTACGTGCGGTGGGTCTGGCCTCACTGCGGACTTCCACTAACGTTTTGAAGACAGTGGGACCAGTGGATTATTTTTAGAATCCAAAATTAATTTAGCAATCAAATGATTACTGTTTTTAAAAACAATATTTAGAGTTGTGCTAGAGACACAAAAGCAAAACATGTCCTCCTTGTATATTTACACAGTCAGAAATGTGTATGCAGAAGCAGCTTAATTTTTCAGTATGTTTATGGAAAAATCCAGCACCGGTTTTATTTTCCCCCCCCAGCTATTTTCTATGGGCCAACTTCAAAAACACTTTATTTCCCCACAAAACCCACTGGGCATTTTTTTAGGTCTATAAAATAAAAGGATAGTGTTGGAGAACATGGGGAATCTGGCTTTTCTCTTGAACATCGCCTTTTACTTTACTCGTTGCCAGATTATATGGGTGGCTCCTTCACCTAATTCAGGCAGCAGATTTTGTTGGTTTGTTTTCTAAGTGTTTACTATGTGCAGGACAAGGTGGACATGTATCATCTCACTTTTGGGGTGCTTGAGGTCTGGCATGCTGGACAGACATTACATACACAGGGGGCGGGTCAAAAGTAGGCTTATAGTTGTGAGTATGAGAAACAAACTAATAAAGCTGTTACAATAATCACAACTTGCGTGTCTTTTTCTGTACATATCAGTAACGCACTTTTGGCAACTTCTGTGTAATTTATGATGATGATAGCCCAAGTGCAGTTAATATGAAAGCATTTCACAGAGGTTTTCTTTCCCTACCTTTCCCTGACTGAAAGAACATTTTCCCAATGCTTAAAAATCGCAAAGCCTGGAGGATGGGAACATTAGCTGTGAGTGGCTTTCCAAGTAGGAGGAAGAGTAACGTGTTCACAGGCCCATTAGCTTTAGCAAAGGATGGTGAGAGTGGCAAGGGAAGCGGTCAGAGGCCAGAAAGGCATGGAGGTTGTACAAAGAAGTCTGATATTTTTGTTACTGGGTTTTATTTCTGTAGTGTTTTGCCATTTTCAAAGTACTTTCACAGAAGACCATTTGGTTGACCTAGATGTTGAGTTCAGGTGGGGTGATCAGAGGAGAGAGGGCTATCTGTATTTGAAACCTAAATCTAGTTACTTGAAAGAACTCTTTCACCAGTTTGTTTTTAAATTTGAGAGCACGTAGTTGGAGAAATATGTAGAACATGGTTTAGGTCCAAATTTAGTCCTCTGTTCTCTATAATAATAGCTAACGTTTATGTCTAAGTACTTATGTATATTAGTATACTGAATCTTATTCCTACAAGAAAGGCACTATTATTATCCAACATTTTAAGAACTGAAAAGGAGACGTGCTCAAGTCACCCAACTGGTACATATCAGAGGTGGAATCTAAATACAGATGTCTGCTCCAGAGCTCCCTCATGAACTATAATGTGTTATAGCCTGGCCTATGGTTTTGTTTTTTGCTCCCATCTAAACACTAATGTTTTGCCTTTTGTTAGAAGCCTTATCCCTATGTCTTCATAATTCTAGGTTCTTCTGTAAAATCTCAGATATTCTTTTAGAATATAGCTTTCCATTAAGCTAAAAAAAGGAAAATTTGACATATAATGGATATATACATCCATATTAATATAAAGATGAATTATAGTTGACTTACTTGTTAAAGAGAAGATGTATTTTTGTCAGTGCCATAGTTAAGTAATAAAGATCTATACTTAGAAATAAAAAAACCTGATTATTCTCTCTTCTGAGTTGTAATTTTATATAGAAACATAATATTCTTCCTTTGTTCCAGGGGTCTCTGTGAGTCAGAGGTAAATCAAAGATGTCATGTAGTCTCTATTTTGGGATACTTTAGAACATACTTCTAAACAGTACTAATCATTCTTCTCAACCTTCCAGTGACTCCTTCCAAACTGTCAATTTATGTATGTGTGAGAATCCGTAGAGTACAAATGTTTTTATTAAAAGCTTACCAGATTAGAAAAAGAATGTGATTGAAACTCAGTATTATTTTAGTCTAATCCTTTTACATTTATAGAGTCAATTATTATTTGATCAGTGAATATTTATTAACTAGCTATGCTACAGATTACTGTAAAGACTGCAGAATTCATGATGATCTACATAGTTATGGTCTCTCACTTCATAGAGATTCAGATTCTATATAAAAAATAGACATTACATAATTATAAGTATAGTAACTAGTAAACAGAAGTACAGAGGAAGGTAAAATACCTTGATGATACTGATTTCAGTCTGTTTTACCTCTAATATTCTATCATTCTACACCTCACTTATACACGAGTAAGGAAATGTGTGCTCTCATCCTGAATATTTGTGTAACCTGAGGAAAGAGCCAGGGTATTATAATATTCATGAAATGGAGCTATAATACCTCTCTGTATTTCATTTACCCCCATTTAAAAAAAGAAGATGAGGAATATATAGGATGATCCAAGTTAATGGTTCTCAAACTTGCATTTCTTCAAATAAGTTTCTGAAATGCAATGAATGTGCATCAGGATAATCTGGAGAATGTTAAAATAAAGGCTTATGGATCCCTTTACCTTCCCCACAGAGTTTCTGACTGAGTAGGTCTGGAGCTACTGAGATTTTTGCTTTTTTAGCAAGTTCCCAGGTCATGGTGGTGATGCTGGTATTGGGACCACAACTTGTGAACCACTGGCCTAGGCAACCTTGAAGAATACCTTTATCACTGAAGTACTATATACTGTAGCAAAAGGGTTATCTGAAGAAGCTTCCATAAGCTAGTATTTTGATAACTGTTCTCCTCTATGGAGTGAGTTTATTATGATTTTTTAAAAAGTTCTAGCTGTTTAATAGTTCTAATAATCTTGTAAACTATTAGGGATGATGACAGGGAGTCATAGAACTCAGTGTCAGTAATATGGACCCATCAAATCCTTTAACCCACACAGTCTTGAAGAGGTATTTTGAAGGAAATCCAATTAAGAGTTAGGCAACTTGATAAATTTATAATATGAAGATTCTTTAGTCATAGTTAGCCATGCTAGTGATAATGAACAAAAACATAACACTTATCAGCCCTGGGGAGAAGAAATAGTTGAATCAAGAAGCAGAATTTTGAAGTTGATATAAAAAAATGATTTTTAAAATATTTGAGTCAAAGTATTTTCAGTGTCGCAGCATAGTTTTTGAATTTTCTTAAAATATATGCAAGGATACAGTTGTAAAAATTGTGAAGAATTAAACAAAAATCAGTTATTATGCAAAATATACAATTTGGCTAAAGTAGTGAAAAAAGAGTTATAAATCTAAGATAATACTTTTCTGACAAGTTCTAGGTAAAATAAATTAATAATCAATACATGTTTATCAGAACCATACTATTTTAAACTCAGTATGGTAAACCAATATTTGGGTCTTAATTTTCTGTTTCTAAATTGAAAGTCTGGAATTAATAACTTCTAATAGCCTTTCTGGCTTTAAATTTTTACTACCTTTGTGCTAGACATGAGAGGATTAATATTTATTTATTGAATTGTGTTATATTTAATGATAAGCCTGCTGGCCAGCAGCCTTTGAATGAAATGTTTTTGGCGAGACTTTTCGTATTGGTGTACAAATTACTGTAAATTACGTTCTCCTGCTGAGATAAAGGCATCATCTCTGTTCTTGTTTCCCTCACAATGAACTTTCTTCTCTCTGTTTCTACTTAGCGATTATGTGATTCAAACAATTTGTAGAACGGATCAAAATCTAAGACAGATTTCTACTTGAATATTTTCTTTGCATGACTGCAATGAAAGTCATGGTTAAAAAAATAACTGATTTATTTTCTTCCAATAAAATAACATGGACTTTTGATTTCTTCAGTTGGGAATTAGAATTACATAGAATATCTTCACTAATATTATTTCAGAGACTGACCAAATGCATGTTAGAGTAAATGGAGGACTTTGGCACATTACAAATCTAAATGGACAATGTGGATAATACAGTTTCAGAGTTTTAAATGATATTAGAGATTATCATCACCAAAACAGTCATTATTTAAGTGAGACAAATGAGACTCAGAAAGTTTAAAATATTTTTACTATCATAATTATATGTTTTATTGGGCTAACGTGTTTCACCTCTGAAGTTATTTACTAAATTATACTAACCCAAAGAAAGATGGTGTAGCTTAATTAATGCTTAGATAATATCCTCTTAGGCAAAATTAATTGCTAATATTATATCACCATAAAATACTTGACAGCTACACACAGAGAAAATGACAAATCTATCACCATAGCAGGAAACTTCTATGCATCTTTCTCATTATTGATTTATCAAGTAGATAAAATCATTAATGAGAGTAAGAAAAATTCAAACAATAAAATAACATAAAGGACATATATAGATACAATTATTGAATCATGTTGTACACCTGACACTAATAAAATGTTATATGTCCATTATACTTCCATCTAAAAAGGGAATATAGACAGGCAGAAATAAATTAAAAATCAACTTCAAGTGTAGCAATAATAGTGTTAAATGGCTTTTTATTGCAATGAATCAGAGAAGATGAGGTAAAGGATTTAGAGAAGAATTTTGTTTTCTGCAGGAAACAACACCTGAATTGTGTCTTAAAATATGATGTTAATTAGTCTGAGAGAATGGGAAAAGTACAAATGGAAAAAGAACAGAGAAACGTGTGGAACGCACAGTAATTAGAGAACTACGAACAATGTAATGTGAACAAAAATAATGACTCAAGAAATGGTGAGAGTTGAAAAGAGAGCTAGATAAGGTTTACTGCACAAAGTTCCTGGAAGATAGTATTACAGAAATTGAATTCTAACTTGTAAGTTATTGGGATTCACTAAAATATTTAAGCAAGAGAATGGCAATGTTGAATCACTAAGATCATCGCTCTTATAGCTAAAGTTGAGAGAACAAAAATGCTCATGCTAGATAGTAGTAAATCAAGTTGGAGGCAGTCTTATGCCTATGAAGGTATGATACAGGAGAAAAAGGTTAAGGAAGAAGAATTATGAGTTGAGCATGTTGATTTTGAATTATCTGTGCTATCAAAAGATGGAAATCTCAAGCAAGTATAGTTAGATATGAGTTATAGAATTCAAGAGGAAACTTTTCTGTAAGATATTTATTTAGAAGTTATATGTTTAAAAAGGACACTCATAAAACATTTGACCCAAGAACAGTTAGACTTTTTTTTTTCAAGTATAATGGAAATTTATATCAGTATGCTATCAATGTCCTAAAGCAAGGCTCAAAACATATTAAGAATGTTACTTTTCACTTTCATTTTCTAACCCAAAAGGAATTGTTATAAGTCAATCATAAAAAGTTAACACAAAAACATATATTGAGAGATTTTCAAAACATACTTCAAAATTACACATGGATACAAAAGTTTTCTACTAAATTTTTAAGGAACAATCAATCTCAATGTAATCCAAAATTTGCAGAGAAAAAAATATGTGAGAATATTCCTCATATTTTATCAGGGTAAAAAAAACCAAAACTCTTCAAAGCAAAACCCAATGATTAGAGTGCAAATAGAAAAAATTCCGATCAATCTCACTTACAAAATATAGATGTAAAACCCTAAAAAAGAATTAGCAAAAAACCTATCAAAATATACTATGGTTATATTGGGTTTATATAAGAAATGCAAGAAAAGTTTAATATTAGAAAACTGGTTAATTTTCTATTTTAATACCCTCTTAATATATTTATTTAAAATTTAACATCTATTAATGATTAAAAAACCTTAAACTAGAATAAAAAGGAAAAATCTTTACTCTGATAATGGCTATCTACTGTAACTTATCAGAGCAAAGATCATACTCAGTGATGGAATGTTAAAAAAGATTCTCTATAAAATCAGGAAGTGCCATGAAATTTCTTCTATTTTGGGTAATAGATGAACTAGACATTGCAGTTAGACAAGAAAAATAAAAATATAGACATGAGTTAAGAGATGTAATGAAATCTATGGACAAACTTTAGAATCAGAGACTTCAGCATTATTCTTGGTGTTTTTAAGCTCAGTATAAAAAAAATCAGTGATAGTCTCATACACCAGTAATACCAATTTATCACAGGAAAAATCCCTGCTATAATATCAACAATAAGCCATAGGGTTAAAGAATTCATGTAATGAGCACACAGACTTATTTTGGAGACATTTATAAATTACTGAGCATTAAAGAAGACAGAACAAAATGAAAAAGTAAATAATATCCATGAATGAGCATACTCAATATGTTAGAAAATGACAGTTTTCCTAATTTGGCTCTACAAATTTAATGCAATGCAATGAAAACATAAACAGGTTTTGTTTTTGTGGAATTAGACAAACTGGTGCCAAAATCAATATGGATTAGAAAAAGGTCAAGAACAGGACTTACTCAAGAAAAACTAGGAAGGAAAAGTTGTCCTATCAGATTTCAATGCTTATTATCATTTTGGAATTTAAGCCATGTGGTTGGTCTCTCTGTTCATCTGTGTTCTCTGGTTCACAGTTTTATCAGTAGGACAGAGGGAGCAATGGACATACCGAGATGGGGGTGAGGAGGATTTTGTGACTGACATTGTTTAGAATTGCTTGTGGATGATAAAATTAGAAAGATTAAGTTAGAGGTCGGTTTTAATTATTGCTGCAATTTTTTTTTTTTGCTCTAGACGTCATATTGTCCAGCCTTCTTTTAGGCAGGACTACTCCCATTATCCCACTTTGGTTAACCTAAAATACAGCAGGTGTATGGAAGTTTAGTGTAAAACAAAATATTATGTATTGCTGGGAAATAATAGATTGTCAAGTGTCAGTTTTTCATAAAAAAGGTCAAATTATGCTATAGAAAACATCTTACCTTAAAATTATAAAGAAAAGGGATCAAATGTGTAACACAAATAGAAGGATGGGGGGAATATGTCTCTTTGAAAAATTTTGTAGCTGGAACATATTAAAAATTCCAATGAGGAAAAAAAAAAGTCAGACAACGAGTGTAAAATAAGCACAGGATATGAACAGGCAATTCTCAGAAAATGAACTAGAGTAAGCCAGTAAATATGTAAAGTGATATTCAGCCTCACTAATTATTAAAGACTCACTAATAATTAAGGACATACACATAAAAGGAAAAATCAGGATATTTTACAAATAAAAAATTACCTGAATCAAAAATTTAACAACAGAAACAAAGAAGCATCGATCAGACCATCAAACCTCAGAGGGAAGGTAGGGGAGGGTGGGGACAAGGCGGGGAGGTCAACCAAACGACTTGTATGCATGCATATAAGCCTAACCAATGAAACAGACAATAGGGGGTTGAGGGCATGAGTGTTGGAGGAATATTGGGGGAATAAGGACACATGTAATACCTTAATCAATAAAGAAATTTAAAAAATTAACAATACTTAAAAATTTTGGTAGGAATATTGAGGGAATGACAATTCTCAGAAAGCACAGATGGACATGGTTGCTTTACAAAACTCTGGAGTACAAATTGGGGTAGCCACTTTGAAAAGTATTTTATAAAACTAGGTTGAAAATGTCCCTGCTCTGTGATATAATAATCTCACCCTGAGAAATATATTTTAGAGATATTTCTCTTTTCAAACTTTTCTTTAAATCACAATACAGTAAAAAATATAGGTGGCATCAAAGTAGACACAAAGCACATAGAAATAACATGGTTCACAAAATATTGCTGGCTTCCTGCCATACTGCTATATTATCTTTCTTTAAATCAGGCTTACACACTCACAGTTCTTAGTCCTACTAAGCTTGGGTGATTCATATGACAAGTTTTGATCAATGTCATAAAGAAAAGGAATGTATATCACTTGTGTGCTAAAATATGTAATTGCTAGTGCAAGATTTTCTATATGTTTTTCTTTCTGTCATGGCAACTAGAAACTTTTGAGAGGTTTCTTGCTCTCCCAGCCTCTTTCTTGGTATGAGATATAGAACAAAGCTCCCAGCCAACCCAAATTGACATATAAACTTACTTATAAGTAGGTCTTTGAATTTACAAACCAATAGATTTTGGAGGTTTGATCCTGCAGTATAACATAGCCCATAATGAGCATTTCAGTAGTCTTTTATTATGTGCAAGACCAAATACAACCAACCTAACACTCAGCAGAATAAAACAAAAACCACATATTTACTCAGTATTTGGTATTCATGCATGGACCCAGCTGGGAAGTTTGTTTCTTGGCCTTCTGCCTCATTTGGAGAAAAGCATCATCCTGCCAGGCCAGTGTGGCATCGACCCAGAAACCAAGAGGTTGTGGGCTTAATTCTCCTAAGGTACATGTCTGGATTGTGGGGTCAATCCCCAGTAGGGGACATGCAGGAGGCAACTGATCCATGATGTTCCCTCTCAGTAATGTTTCTATCTCTCCCTCTCCCTTCTTCTCTAAAAACCGATGAAAGCATATGTTTTAAAAAACAAAAATAAAAAAGCATCAGAGTGAGATGCAGCTGACTGACTGAAATTGCTGTCAGTCCTATGTGTGGCACCTCAGTTCTGGCAGCCCGAGTAGCTAGATTTCTCTCTCTTCACTTGGACTCTGCAGAGGGCAATGGGTGTCTTTCTCTGGTGGCTCAGAGCTAAAAGCAGAACATGCCAGGCCTCTTCAGACCCAGGCTTTAGAACTTGGATAACAATTCATCCTATTCTCTTGGCCAAAAGAAGTCATAAAGCCTGGCTGTAGTTAAGGGATGGGGTAATAGATATCATCACATCTTAAAGGAGAGGGGACATGAACCAGCTGGGACAGAAGAAATTGTAGGTGATTATCTGTGTAGACAATCTACAGTGTTGATATGTTACAAATCCTGGTATTCTAGTCTATCAATCCCATTTGTTTCATTCTCTCCTGTCATTTTTTAAATGATGTTCTTAATATAGGAAATTGCCCCAATAACATTGCAGTAATTTTGACACAGTTTGATCAACATTGCTCTAGAAATACCAGCAGACTTGAAACATGAGTATAGAAGAGTGCTATAATGTCCACTGAAGCATTATAAGAACAAAATTTGAAAACATCTTAAATGTCCCTATTATTTATTCATATAATAAAATACCATTCATTGGTTTAAAATGAAGGAGTAAATAATAGGTTCACAGAGACATAATAAGATGGTAGATAGATTGATAGATACATGTTGAAGATAATGCTGAGTGAAAAACACATTTCTGTTTAAAACATGCAGCACAATAGTATTTAAAAAGCATGCAAAATAATCCTACATGTTATTTATGGATGTGCATATATACATGAACTTAATAAAAGCAGTTGTCTTTAGGGAGAAAAGCAATATAATGGAAATTAGTAAGGACATAAATGGAACTTCAAATTTCTTAAGCTCTTCCCTTGTTTAAATTTGAATGAAAGCAATTAAATTTCAGTATTTTAAAATTTTGAGATGTTCTTTCATTATTTTTATGAACTTGATTAATGACAAAAATAGGATATAGAAAAGTGTTATAAAAACAGTAGTGGAAAATACTTCTTTTTTTCAGATAATTATTCCCATTAAATATGTTTTGACTCATCTTGGAGTGGTGAGAAGTCTAGCTGGAGCACTGACACTTGTCAAGAATGTAAGAATTGGTCCGGTGGATGTTTGTCCAAACAGGCCAGTTGCAGAAAGAACTAGAAATAGTTTAGGCTTCTAGTTCTTAGAGAGACAAGGGAGCAAAAGCAAGGAAGCCAACAGCAGTTGGTTATTAATCATTTAAGTGAATAAGGTGTCAGAAATGGGAGACAAAGCAATGCCAAACTTTCCAGCTGGGTAGGAAGTGGGATGGCGTTCAGAGTCAGAGCAATGCCAGGAACCAAGGTGCACAGTTCAAACCTCTTCCTGAGAAAACAGGTCTCAGCTGCTTTGTGAGCTTGGTGAGCAGGTGGGTCTGCTTTCAATATCCTGGGCTGGACTGGGTGGGGCAGGCAGTGTTTCATCGGGAATCAGACAGATACTGTCAGAGTTTCTTAAAAATACTTTATTCAGCAACCAAGTGCCATGCATTGGGAATTAAGATGGGTGCTGAGAGAGAGTCGCCCTGGTGCAGAGCTAGAAGAAAAGGTGGTGATGACATGATTTCCTGTCCAGATAAGACACAGGCCACTTGTTCCCATCAGACAGAATTGGCAGTGGTGAGCCAGGGTAAGTGTGTTAGCTTGTCAGCTGGCTGTTGGGGCCTCTGAGACCCCCCTGGCCTGCTTGTGGTTGCCTATGCTTTCCTGACATGTTTAGTCTTCTCATTCCAAGGTAAGAGTGAGGTCATTTAGTGAGCCAAATCTGAGTGGAGGCAGGAGGCAAGTTGTCCATTTCCCCTCTCTCTCATGATTTCTGAGAGAATTATGTGGATCCCAGGAGGTGTGCCTAAAGGAACATGAATTACTGGTGAATTGCCAATCAGGGTGAAGAAAGAGAAAATGTCAGGTAAATGTTATCTGTGTGTTGTTTGCTTAGACTTCTCCCTGAGGGAAGAGGGCTAAGTCATTGGAATTGAGCGAATAGTTTTGCAGGTCTGTAATTCTTCTCTGCTGACAACTGTCATTGTAACCTCAAACTTGACATTTAAAAAGCACAGTGCTAGGGAAACAGCCAGGGTTCCACAGTGACTAGCACTCTCTGCCCTGTGCCGACCTCTACCCGAATCTGTCACCAATGCACATTCTCTTCTTTTCTGTTGTGATCCAAGCTTTCTCCAGTTTGTGCTTTACCCCTGCCATTTCTCAGGGGGGAAAGCATTCAAACTAATGTTTTCCATTGCTGTTTTATTAAGGCATGAGGACTCAAGCATGGTTTGAGAAGCCACCGTGTCCTCAACTCTGTTTATTTTAAAGGTTTAAATATTGATTTGAGAGAGAGAGGAAGGAGGAGAGCGAGAAACATTGGTGTGAAAGTAAAACATTGATCAGCTGTCTTTTGCACACCCCCTACCAGAGTTCAAACCAGCAATCCAAGCATGTGCCCTGACCTGGAATTGACTGACACCTAACCAAGTGAGTCGCATTGGCCAGGGCATCATGCCCTTAATTCTTGATATAATTTTGGTGGGTAGTGAAGAGACACAGTCGTCTGTCAGCAGCATTTTTCTCTCTCTTGGAAAAATTAGTGGCTTACATATCTATCAGAAAAGCTGTTGTGATCTATGTTAGTTCTAGTTCATTGATGTATTAATTATTATACACATTTATTCAAGATTACTAGGGTTTATGCTTTCTGTAAAAATAAATTGAGCTATTTTTTACTACTCCGGAAATCTGTGGAGGAAACATAGGCTGAAAGATGTTTCATGAAGAACAGATGCTCTGACTGACTGAAGCTTAGAAGGAGCATGCAGGTGGATGGCTTTGCCATTGAGGCTATCTTTATAATTTTTTTAATTCAAGAGAGAACTTTGGCTTCTAGAAAGATGAAGTAGATGCATTTTTCCCTGTTCTTTTTGCTAAGCACAATTAAAACACGGAATTACATGTAATGAGACACTAAAAGATGGTGAAAAGAGGACAGACTGGTTAGAGACATTAGCACCCAAAGATCAATAGTGGGGAGTTCTGTAAGTTTTCTTTTGCCTTCTAAATCTTAGGCTTGGAGCTAAAAAACAAACATACAAACAAAAAACAACAGTGCCAAGGGATGCCAACACTAAGCCCTGACAAAAGCCTACTTTTTGCAGCCAAAACACTGGGAAAAGGGCATTTTACCAAGACAGAAATCTTATAGACAATAACTTTTCTACTGCAGCCAAACACCACAGAACAAACTGGCCCACCCCACCTTCTCAGGCTTTAATGCTATTGCTAAAAATTATATGGGTCTCTCCCTTTGAGTCCAGATGTGGCTTCAGGGGCCTTCTCAATACAGGGTTGCCAGATGATAACAAACATCCTCCCAAGACTGTCCTTGAGGGCCACCTGGCAGTAAGAAGTTAGAGGTTTCTCTCTCCTCCTGCTGATGAGGTATCAGGGGGCGTTGAAAGGAGTCAGGATTTAACCAAGGTCCAGTGGTCATAAGGCTCAATGAGAGCCACATGGGCACAGTAACAAGGCCCTTCTACCCCTCCCAGGAGGGAGGTAGCAGTGGAGATCCAGTAGAAAGCTGAACTCAGGGCATGTTGTTCCAATGTCAGTGTTCTGGTTGGAAATAATACTGTAAATGTACAGTATCAAGATAAAATATGCAAAGTACAATATATCCATTGAAAGGTACATGGGACCTCTGTACTCATTTTCAACTTCTCATGACTTTGTAATTATTTCAAAAGCAAAAGTTAGAAAAAGAAATACATGTATCACAAATTTGAATTTTTGCCTCCAACTGTGTTTCCAATAAATTATTTCTCCTTTTAAATGAGAAATCAAGGCTGACTAAATAATAACATTCCAAGATGAAAATATGTGCTTTTTTAATATCTTCTCTCATTTACACTCAGAACCTATATTAAAAGATGGTGGTGCAGGAGGCAGCCAATCAATGATTCTCTCTAATCATTGGTGTCTCCATTTCTTTCTTCCTCCCCACCCTCACTGAAATCAATAATAATAATAATAATAATAATAATAATAATAATAATAAAGATGGTGGCCCTAGCTGGGTATCTTAGTTAATTAGAACTTCATCCTGATATGCCAAGGTTATAGGTTCGATCCTCAGTCAGGTCACATACAAAATCAACCAATGAATATATAAATAAGTAGAACAAAAAACTGATCTCTCTCTCATCAATAAATAAAATCTTTAAAAAAAAGGACTGGTGCAAAATACACACACATGTGCACAGCCACTAATCAGTGACTATTTACTATAAAAGGTTCTGCAAGATGATTGATTTTTGTGGCAAAATCTAGTTAATTGTGGCCAAGGCCCTGGCAAATGGAATATTATTGGAAGTTATACCTATTTCTTAGAGTCTTGGCCCTGGAAAATTTCCCAGATGATTCATCGTTGTCTTTCTCCACCTGTAGCTGAATGGAGAGCAGGTGTTTTAGAACAGCTGTGGCTAACCAATGGCCTATGGACCACTGGGGGTCCCTGAGGTCCTAAAGGTTGGTGACTGCTGTTCTAGAGGAACCCTTAGCCTCTGGATGGAAGGGCCTGAATACCACCTGAATGATTCCAATGAGCAGAGCATCCTTCTTCTCTTGCAACAAATTGGACTTGGAGTGAATAACTAACAAATTTGAGTTTTAAAAGCCATGTAGGCCTTGGGACCTTTGGGTGTCTCTGCTATTGCACTTTTAGTGATAATCATGAAAGGTGGTGGTGGTGTTTGGCTTCTCTAGAGGCCAAAAGATGTTGATATTTCATATTATTTTTTCAAACTTGGTACCTGACACTTCCTGGAGTTTACAAGGGAGTGAAGTTAGAGGAACAGGTTCTAATTTAATCTATGTTACTTTGTCTTGAAAATGAGATTATGGAACTAGATAATCTCCAAATTCCAATTTTAACAATCTTGAATATATGCATTTATATGAAATACAACAGCACTTGATGCTTCCTTTACTCATGAGAGACATTGCTAAAATATCACATGGGTCATTACCTCTGAGCCCAGATGTAGTCTCCTACACCTCAATGCAATGCTTCAGGGGGCTGTTGCCAACTTGTTTGTATTAATAGAAGCAGTGAAACCTATTGGTCGGTGCTACTCTATATACTGACCTAAAAATAGCTGTTGGCTTTTGCAGGTAAGTGGGAGCAGGCCATGTAAGTGGTAAATGTAGTCTCCTCTAGCTTCTCCTGGATACATCATCCAATCTCCACTCTCTCTATCTACCTCCAACACCTCTTATCATTATAAAGGATATTTGTGAGAGAAGTTATGATTTTTTAGGAAAAGTTATAGATTTTAAAACCAAGGCTTGAAAATCTAAAAATTACAGATTTTAAAATCATGCTCTAGAGGCACAGAAGGAGAAACAATCTTTAAGAAACATTAGAATTAAGTCATTTTTTACTTACACAAATACAAACAGATACCTTATATTTCATGCTGTGAAGACCAAAGACTCAGAGAAATGTATCTGTATTTATTACAAAATGTATTTATTATTCACTAACTTCTTGAGGGGATTTTGAAACCTATCTTAGGCTGATGTGTGTGTGTGTGTGTGTGTGTGTGTGTGTGTGTGTGTGTGTGTGTCTAACAGTACTAGGGCTTACCATATCTATTTCTTCCTCATCTTATTTATCAATAGAAAGAAAATGTTTTAGATGGTAATGAATGAGTCAAACTAAAACTCCTTGCTAGCCCGGTTTTCCTCTATGCAGCTTGTGGGATAGTTATGGGATACAAGCACCTCAATGAGATGTAAATTGATTACACTGTTATTTCCTGAGAATGATTGGTGTCCCTGAAGCAGAAGAAGTAGAAAACAGAAGATTGCTGTAATTTTGTCAAGCATAAAAGCTGAGGGCATTTGGCTTGGGACTCAGAGGGGCTGGCTATGAAAGGACCTGAGTGGGGATAATACATAAAAATTTCTGAAGAGTATAATGTAACAAAATAGGATTACTGAAGCATAGAAATTTATGATAACTTAATTTTTAATTATAGTCAATACTTATTATTTGATGATTCTATAGTGCAAATTTGTTTATGGTAATACCCAAATCAAACTTGTGATACTTTTGGATTATTTACAGACATTTGCTAAGGGGGGAGAAATTGAGTTTTCCAACATGCATTATCCCACCTGAAGTGGAACAAGATGAATCTCTGATGTCTTTTGTGTTAACTCATAAACATGTGTCCTTTTCACAGTATATTTAGTGCCCTATTTCTCACACTTTTGTTGTTTTTTTGGGGTGTCTTGCTGTTTAAAATGGTGCTCAAGCATGATGCTGAACTGTTGTCTAGAGCTTTTAAATTTAAGAAGGTTGTGATGTGCCTTAGGAATAAAATATGCATTAAAATAAGCTTTGTTTAGATATGAGTTTTAGTGCTATTAGCCAATAATTTGATGTTTTTGAAACAATGAAATATATTAAGTATGTTGTCTTTAAACAGAAATACACATAAAACAAAGATATCTACTGAAAGGTTAACAAAATATTGACTAGGGTCTTTCAGAACCTAACACATAGGAACAATGGTTTAGCATTTGCTAATTTATTGTTGATAGCGATGTTATAGAACATAAATACTGGGAATAATGAAAATGTATCATAAAATGTTAGAGGTGGAAGGGATATTTGAAATAATCAAATTCATTGTCATTATGGTATGAAGGAAACTGAAGTCTAACAATACAAAATTAAGTACCCAAGATTGCATATTTATTTATTATTCAAACTGGACCAGAATCAGGACTCAATATTTTTCTCCTGGAGTTATCCCTTTTCACAAATATATAAATCTTTAAGATAGTACTTTCATGGAAGATATATTTAAGCCAAAGTATGAGGTGATTTGATTTTCCCTGGAAGGTCGGTCTGTGATGGACATGCCTAGTTAATCACACATATGATCTGCTTCTCTGCCCTCACCAAGGTTGATCCTAACCCCTTGTGACTTCAGCCTACACTCAAATAGATTCAGGATAGATTCAAAACCCATGAATTTTCCAAGGTGACTGGAAGGATCTCTCTCTCTCTCTCTCTCTCTCTCTCTCTCTCTCTCTCTCTCTCTCTCCCCCTCTATCGCCCTCTCTCCCTTCCCTCTCACATACACATGCACACACCTGTGGTGGGATTAACACCCATACTCCCCACATCTATCATCAGCTTTCTAGGAAGCCATAGTCTAGCACAGGATTCAATAAACTACTACCTATAGGTGAATTTTGTCCCACTGCCTCTTTTGAAAATAAAGTTTTATTAGAAACTGTCCATGTTTATTTGTTTATGCATTTTCTCTGAATATTTTCATGCTACAACTGTAGAGCTGAGTAGTAGTGACAGAGATTTATGGCCTTTTACTGGTATTTTTACTATTTTGCCTTTTATAGAAAATGTGTGCTGACCATGGTCTAGTATATAGCTCAAACTTTGGTGCCAGTTTTCATGTAAATGATCTGTGAAGACAGCCTTTGGAAGCATTTCATGAGTTGGTCTCCCTTAGCCTGTGGTTAAAGATAATACATTGAAGATCCTTATCATAGAGTCTATATATCATGGGAGGATTACCTTTTGTTATATGCTGTCATCCAAAAATCTGAATCAGTTTAACAGAAGTGATCCATAACTCATTTTAGCACTTAATGAGTGCTTTGTCAGTCTCAATTCAAGGACTTCAACTCTAAGATTCGGAACCAGCAATTCCTTGCCTGCCCTAGCCATCCTCACCAGCTGTCAGCCTTACCTGCTCTAGCTGCTATTGGGGCTTCAAAGTTGACTCAGGTTCAAAATCAGCAACAGGACAAAATTAACTTCCCAAGTGTCTTTTCTGTTGCACAAACATATGTAAGAAATGCTTTTATTTAGCTTAGTGACATTTACTACCCAACTTCTTGACAAAACACCATGTTTAAGCAAATGTTGATTACATAGATTCATCTTCTCATGATAATGAATGGCAAATGGATCCAGATAATTATACTGTAATCTCAAAACTACACACAGCGGCTTTTGCTTAATGGAATTACTTGAGAAAGTGTATTTTAATCTTGTAACTTGACACTGCCATGAAAAGAATACTGTGGTAAACATTTTAACAGGGCTTCTGATATGTATGGAGGCTTCCTAAATTTTATAAAATGACTTTTCCTAATTAGCATATTGTGGTTGAATTAACACATCACTTGATCTTCTTTAGTTAAAAAAAAAAAAGATTTAGTGCCCAAATGGGTATTTTATGCAAATGAAGAACTTTAAAAATCTTTGTCTCAAAATCTAGGTGTAGAGCAGAACTAATCAGTAGGTGTTGGGGAAATCAAAGAAGGTGTGAATAACTGTGATGCCCTCCGGACATAGAACAGAGGATATTTTTTCTGCAGACTCTTTCTAAGGAGTATAAAGAATAGTAGAGCATAAATGAAAAGAAAATCATAACTATAGGTGAGGAATTCAGAAAAAAAAATGTCTTGGATTTAAATGCTATATTGAGGCGAAATGACTTGGCAAAGAGCAATTTGCAAGAATGAGGCTGAACATGCACAGGAGTCAACTCAAAATGATTAAAGATGAATGTAAGACCTAAAACCATAAAACTCCTAAAAGAAGGCTTTGGTGGCAGCTCCTTGACATTGGTCTTGGCAGTTATTTTTTGGATTTGACACTTTGGTGTCAAAGGCACAAAAGTGGAATAAGTATGTTTATATTAACCTGAAAAGTTTCTATACTGTGAAGGGAGCCATCAACAAAATGAAAAACCTACAAACAGGAGAAATTGTTTGCAAACCACATATTCAATAGGGGGTTAATATCCAAAATATGCAAGTAACTCATACAACTCAATGGCATCTAGGTTATTTTGCATATTGTTTCCAATTCTATATTTAGACAGCTATTTTTAATTTTCAGATTATATCTACCAGCTATTGAGTGTTAGCATGTTGGAATAGATAACTACTTCATTGTCTCTGTTTTGCATTTAGTTTCTTTCTTTTTTGGCTTAATTACTTTTTAAAATGGTCACTTTCTGAAAACTTAATGAAAGCATCGTCAATCTAAGACACGGCTAAAATTTTCAAACAGTTCAGATCCCACATTCTTCTTTCCACCTTCACTCATGCTTCTAATATATTGCCTTAAGGTAGCCCCACTTAATAACCAATATTTAGGGTCAATCCAGAATGCAGAACGCAGGTTTACTCCTCTTTGCACCTTAAATCCAGGTAGTGTGTCAATATCTATCTGATGTATTTTAAATGAATGTCTATGAAGAAAATCAGACCATTAAACAAACCCTATCAGAATAATATGATTTGTACCGCCTTCTGAACTTAGAAATGAAAATATTATTTGAAAAATAAATGCCATAAGAAATCTCACAAATTATATCTATTTTTATTCCTTATTTACATTTTGTTTTTCTATGAAAATGAGAAGTTAAATTAGTCTCATACTTCCCTTTCCTAATGTCATGTTATCCCATGATAATATGTATACAACAAGATGACTGCTAGCTTACAGTTTCATAACATTTATTTTTTTTATATTTTAACATTTCAGAAGTCAGGATGGTTCATATAATTGATGGCATTGTAGCATTGTGTCATTGTTTAATTGGCAGAGGTTTTTCTCTCTTAGTGATGCATATAATAATGATTAATTAGATTGAATAAGGATTTAATAGAAATACAGTATTTTAATGCTTCAGTTATGTAAAAGGCAATGCTTTGTGCCTAGGGAGAGTGAGTTTTTAGAGGAGAATTAGAATAATGTAACATCAGTTGTATCATGTTTATAGAGCTCCTATGTACATTGGATCACTTGATTGGCATAATAGTATTAAATTTATTACTAGCTTAAATTAATATCTGGAAAAAAATGCTTAAGTGATTTACCCAAGGACATTGATTCAAAAGATCAAGAACCATGTTTATTTTATTTATGAGTAAAAATAGTGTTTGTCTTGTAGTAGGAACTTAATACAGATTTGTAGAATAAAGGAAGGATCAAGTCATATTCAAGTTTAATTATTGTCATTTAAATATGATTCCCTCTGAGCCTAACCAGTGGTCAAGGACAATAGGGGGGTGGAGGCATGAGTGGAGGTTGGGGGATTGGAATGAGAGGTTGAGGACAAATAGATACCTTAATCAATAAAGAAATTAATAAAAAATAAAATTTAAAAAAGCCATAAATAAATAAATAAACAAACAAACAAATAAATAAGATTCTCTTCCAGTTATAACAGTCCATCTCCTTTATCTATAGTACTTTACTCTCTTTCTCATAGATGGTAAACTCATTAAGGGATAAGACCATATTGTAAAGCAGAACTTATTATGTAAACCAACAGTTCCTTGCCTGCCCTAGCCATCCTCACCAGTTGTCAGCCTTGCCTGAACCAGTTGCTATTGGGGCTTCAAAGTTGGCTCTTGTTCAAAATCAGCAACAGGACAAAATTAACTTCCCAAGTGTCTTTTCTGTTGCACAAACATATGTAAGAAATTCCATATATATATGAAGAGAGAGAGAGAGAGAGAGAGAGAGAGAGAGAGAGAGAGAGAGAGAGAGAGAGAGAGAGAAAGAGAGAGAGAGAGATTGACTCTGATCTTGATTCTATTCTGTTTAAATCTTTACCAGTTTCCTTAATATTTAAATCCAAGCTCTTCGTATGAATGACCTGCACCATACCAGGAATTTAAGCACAGTTATTAAGACCTCTGTCTCTGGAGTTTCACAGTTAGGAACAAACCCTGGCTCTAGTCCATGAAATGTTTAAGTTTATTTTAAATGATTTTATTTCCCTAAGCATCAGTTTCCTCATTTGCAAAATGGAGCTAATTTTAGTTTCCATTTTATTACATTATTGCAAAGGATAAAGGAGATAATCCATATAAAATGTTGATCATTACCTAACACATAAATTGTAAGTAACAATAAATAGTCTAGGAATGTAATTATTTTCTGTCTTAATTGGCCAATCCTCCTCATCATTGAAGACAATCCAGTTCTTATTCAACTTGAAACACATCTTTATTTATTTATTTTTAAAAATATATTTTATTGATTTTTTTTGCTCCCCTCCCTCCCATACATACCCTCCCTCCCCAGAGTTTTATGTCCATTGGTTGTACTTATATGCATGTATATAAGTCCTTCGGTTGATCTATTATCTCCCCCAGATCTCCCTCCCCTCCCTACTGTAAATTGACAGTCTGCTTGTTGCTTTTTTGTCTCTATATCTATCTTTTGGTCCATCAGTTTATAATGTTCTTTATTATCCATAAATGAGTAGGTCATGTGGTGTTTCTCTTTCATTGATTGGCTTATTTCACTCAGCATGATGCTCTCCAATTCCACCCAGGTTGCTGCAAATGATGAGAATTCCTTCTTTTTTATGACAGCATAGTATTCCATTGTGTAGATGTACCATAGTTTTTTGATCCAATCATCTGCTGACGGGCACCTAGGCTGTTTCCAAATTCTGGCTATTGTAGATTGTGCTGCTATGAACATAGGGGTGCATATATCCTTTCTGATTGATGTTGAAACACATCTTTAATGTGCCTTCCCAGGCAACGTTCCTTTACCCTTCTGTATATCATCATCATGGCATCCTCCATGCTGTGCTTGCTGACTTATATGTCCTGAGAGTAGTAACTACTGTGTTTCCCCAAAAATAAGACATCCTCCAGAAATAAGACCTAGCGCATGGAAAGATAAGACATCTCCTGAAAATAAGACCTAGCGCAACTTTGGGAGAAAAAATTAATATAAGACACTGTCTTATTTCAAGGGAAACAGGGTAGTATTGTGTCTTGTACAGAGAAGCCACTTGATAAATATTTATTGAAATTATCTAGAGAACATGAAGAAATGATATCACTGCTATATTCCCAGCTCCTGACTTGTGTGTAGTAGGCAAGTTGATAAATATCTGTTGAACAGATGAATTGATAAAATGAAAGATGAATGCTCTCTTTGCCAGTTTTCTCCTTCCATGTGTAGGGAAGGAAAAACTTTGCCTCTACCCTGGCTGAACCTGAAATTAAACTAACAAAGACAGATTAATAGGAGGAAAGAATATACATTTTTTTTCATGTATGTTTTATAGGACATGTGAGTCTTCATTAGGAAATGGAGACTAGAAAAAGCTGTTAAGCTTGAGCATTTTTATACCGGGTTTGTTTAAGAGTGGGAATTCATGAGAATCTGTGATAAGACCAAAGGATATGAGTTAAGGATAGTAAACTGGGGAAAGCGTAGCAAAGTCTGTTGCTTCATATTCTGGTCAGTGTCCCTCCATCTTCAGAGATAAAGATGGGAGAAAATCTTCCGGGTGATGGGAGAAAATCTCTCCCATGAGAGTCCTATGCCCTGCTTCAGAGAAGAAAGGGGAAGGAAGTCAGAGAGTCTTTCCTAAACCTCTGGTTTCCAAAAGCCTTTATCTTAAAATATTCTATATGCCCAAATGCCATATGTTGGGGTAGTGTGTTTTAAACCTATCAGATGACAATTCAAGGTGGGTAAATCAAATTCTGTTATCAATCTATGACCATCCGTATTTGCCACTTCACGGTAAGACTGCAATTTAAATGGTATCTGGGACCCTCCATTAGTCTTATTTTAGAAAGTGAATAACAATTCTGCCTGTGACTTTAAGGCACCAACATGTGTCTGACCATCAAGATAAGAACTTTTGGACGTGGCCCTTAGACACTGCCTCTGACAGAACAGCTGCTCCTGTCACTGCAGTTGTGTTTTCTCCTATGGCTTTGTGTTTTCCTGGGGACCTCATCAAACAAGCCCACCACCTCAAAGCTGCGTTAGGGTTCACTGCCTTGGGTCTCAAACAGATGTTACTTGCAGTGTTACTCCGTGCATAGAAGTTGGCTCCATCTGCCAGAATTTCTGCTGTGAACACTTGCAGGTCAAATCATTTACATAAAAATATGCTAAAATTACAATTGGGATAGTCAATGTCAAAGAATAATTTGGTGCCGTAGCCTTGCATTGTCTGCGGTAGTGATCAGGATAGATGAACCCCTCTCGTCTTATAGGACTTCATGTCTGTCTCTCTTCATACTTGGCTGGTTTTTGCAGTCTATTTTCTTTTGGACCATTTTTGTTTTTCTTTTCTTTCTCCTTCTCCTTCCTTTTATGGCTCTATTTGAGATTTTTTTTTTCCCCCTGCTTCTCACTGAGGATCATTGTCAGCAGTTTTAAGTGCCATTTATGGTGTCACGGGTGAAGTCTTACAGCTTGCATCCAGATTTAATTCATTTTATAAATGTAAGTATAGGTATTGGGACAAAACTTGTAGAATCAATGGAAACTCGGGAAGCCAGGTTATCTCAAAACACATTTTAAATCAGTAAATTTGAAAAAATAATTTATTTTGCACTATGATTCTATAGGATTTCTTCTTTTACCTCCATTTGAGAATCTAAGTTCTGCCTTAAATTATTTAAAACAAGTACAATAATATGAAAAGCAACTGGGTATTGGCACGGGGCTGCATGGCTTATGAATATAACATGAAAGTTTGCATTAATATTTCCAGATCATTGACTTTATGGAATAAGACCAAATGACACATTCCATCTTTCCCAACACCCTGTCTCCTTTCTGCTACCCAGACACCAAGCTCTTTACTTTGTATGTACTGGCAGGAATGTTCTCACCTCAATCCACTGAATTGGAAATCATTCACTTTCCTGACTGTCAGCGCCTTGGAAAAGATTTTCCTGACTGCTCTATCTAAACATATTTCTCTTCACCATTTTCTCTTTTTATAACATATGTTTTTATTGATTTTTTTAGAGAGAGAGAGAAGAAGGGAGAAGTGATAGAAACATCAATGAGAGAGAGTGACATTGACCAGCTGCCTCCTGCATGCCCCACTCTGGGAATGGAGCCCACAACCTGGACATATATCCTGACCAGGAATTGAACTGGTGAACTCTTGGCTCATGGGTCAACTCTCAATCAGTGAGCCACACCCACCATACATCTCTCTTTATAATTTTATTTCACAACTTCTTGTCCTCCATTTTTAATAAGCCTCATTACAACATGTAGATATTCTATTTATTTGCTTCTCTGATTGGAGTTTTTATTTAGTTTCTTTAAATAGAATATAAGCTACATATATGTTGAAGGAACTGTGAAATAGTTCATATATATTGAAAGTAACTGTGAAATAATAAGAAATACATATAGTTCTTATACATATACTAGAGGCCTGATGCACGAAGATTCATGCAAGAATTGGCCTGGTACA
Organism: Pipistrellus hanaki; assembly: GCF_964339955.1. NCBI lineage: Eukaryota > Metazoa > Chordata > Mammalia > Chiroptera > Vespertilionidae > Pipistrellus > Pipistrellus hanaki. The sequence continues at coordinate 28,800,432 of NC_140511.1, forward strand.
AGTATCCTTCCCCTGGTACAAGTATCCTGCCCTGCCCCCAGCTGCTCAGTGCCTGTGTATGCAAATTAACCCACCATCTTTGTTGGGTAAATTAGCATACTACTGAATGGCTGGTGGGCATCATGAAGGTATGGTCAATTATAATAGCATGTTTCTCTTTTATTAGTGTAGATGTTTGTCTCTGCCTCAGTTCCTGCTAATATTTGGTTTTTGATCTTGCTTCTGACAAAGAGCTTCTAAAAACTCTTGTAATCTCCTGAGTGATATGTTGTTTGACAGAGTTTTTAAATCCCTTGGAATTTCCTGGGTGACAAGTGCATGTTTTGTTCTAATGAGGCAGCTCTTGGTGGGCTCCTTGATGGGGGCTGGTCACTGAAAAGGTCAAGCCATGGTTAGTAGCTTGGAACTCTCATTCCCAGCCCCCATTCTCCAGAGAGGGATGGGGGGGGGCTGAAAAATGAATGAATAATACATCATAATAGATCATGCTTGTGCAATGAAGCCTCCATAAAACCCTCTAAAGCACAGGATTGGTGAGTACATCCATGACCTGAGAGGATGAAGAACCCAATTCCATGGGAACAAAAGTTCTGGACCTCAGTGTCCTTCTAGACTTTGTTATATGTCTTTCATCATTGGGCTTTTCTTCTGCACCCTTTACTGTGTCTTTATTATGTAATGAAATATCAAATATAAGTAAATACTTTATTGAGTTCTGTGAGCTGTTCTAGCAGTTTGTGGGAGTTGAGCCATTAACTTGTGTGATCTGACCTAGTTCCGGGTAGAAAGTGTGAGAACTAAATGGAGTAGTAAGATACCCATCTGATGACAGAGAACAGGCCAGTGTGAGCAGAAACCCTCAGACAGCTGGTGGCCAGAAGTAGTGGTGAAAGTAGGAAGGGAATGCTACAGTTTTCCCCGTGCAAGGTCCATCTCTCTCTTCCTTCCCCCTTCAATTGCATCCCTAGTGCCCAGACCACTGTATAAACTCAATAAATACTGCTTAGTGTGCCATTCACTGTTCCAAGTACTTTCCATGCATTAATTAATTTACTCTGACTACAACCCTATTAAGGGGATGTAATTATTTCCCCTATGTTGCAGCTAAAGAAGCTGAGACATAGAAAGATCAGATAACTTGTCAATGGCCACACAGCTAGTATGAGTGAGTAGGAATTCAAACCCAGGAAGTCTGGCTTTGGAACATGTGCTTCTAGTGAATAAAACCACAAAGTTAGATATTAAAAGTTTAATTTCTTGCTATATAAAGGAAATGTTCATATGCAAAAGGAGATGATACACTCAAGTAATAATAAAATTTCCCCAAATAACTTTACAACACAAGAATAATTTTGTCCCCTGAGTGTCCTCTGCAGGAGAAAAATAATTTCCAGGCCAGTGAAACTAGACTGTTGTAAGCATTAAGCTATTAAGATATTAATATAGCCAAAGGAAGAATGTGTCAATCATAAGGGAGATAATTCTGCAATGGAAACAAACAACACAAAAAGGATAATTAAAGGGGTGTTACTAGACTGAGGAAGCCATCATCCTTCACCCATCTCTCTTCAAGTCTGGGAAGGAAGATGGTAACTTGATCAACAACTTACCAGTGTTCTTCCTTTTTTTTCTTTTTTTTCTTCTTTTTAATTGTGGTAAAACATGCACAACCTAAAGTCTACAATTTAACCATTTTTGAATGTTAACTTTTCAAGCCTCAGATGAGATTTTATGTAGTTAATTAAGATGTATGTGCCCTCGTCATATGCTTACTTTTTAATTTCTTGTTATATATATATTTTAGCGAGCATACTTTGAAAGCTAGGGTTGGATGGAGAAGTGGAAGAAAGAAATTAAGACTTTTCTGTATTGCCCTGCAAGGTCATCATAAGAGCTAACTCCGGTGTGGGCTTGAAAGTAATAAAAATGTTAGCAAAATGTTTATTTTCCTAGAATTAATGAATACATTTCTTTGGGAGCGGGGGGGTCACATATGTTCTATCCAACAATGAACTTCTCTGCAAGAATCATAAATTTTTGTGACTGTGCTAAAGTACACATCAATAATGCATTGTTTGTGTGTCTTGGAGTGTCATATTCTCTCTGGACCAGCTTGCTTAGTGCGTTCTAGGCAGAATAACAAACTTGAAGAAACACACTGCTAGGAAAGAGGCGGGCAGTGGATTGTGATCAAGAAGTGTGAGGTCTCCTAAAAATCACCATGGGATACCTACACAGCTTTTAAGAAATAGGAGTAAACCCAAGGAAAAGAAAGCAGGGTTAGGGAAAAACTGATATACTATGCAACTTTAAATGGTATAGTTTTTCTTTAAATAGGATGTGAGAACAAACCATAAAACTAAACAACCTAGCTTACCACCCTCTCCACACTCCCCCAAACCTCTATGATGTCAGAAGGAATTTAATTTCTTGAACTCCACTGTGGAAGAAAATAGCTAGGAGGTACATTTAACTCAAAACCAAAATAATGACTTGGAGTAGATGGACCAAAAACCATCCATAAATATTAGCGAGAATGCTTTGAGGAAGAGCATATATAGTACAACTAGCCATTGGGGCTCTAGTCTTCCGAGTGAGTCCAAGGAGAGGATGCACTCGCAGGATCCCACCTGTCTGTTTCCAAGAGCAGGTGGATCAAGCTATCCTAATCTGAATCAATTATTGTTAAAACCGCCAAATTGGTGCTGTGTTTCAAGACCGTGATAACATCTGATTATCAATTAGTTTTCCATGTAGCTTGCTTATGTGAAGAAAATATACTGCTTATGATTGCTTATGTTTGAACCACTTGGACAATAGAAGTCTCTCTATTAAGTAATAAACTAGTATTTTGATAGTACTTTGGCTTGCTATATAAGTTGCCTACTAAGAGGGGTTGTATGGATCATACTCTCTTTGTGTCTCTTATCTTTAGATACTGTAGTTCCTGTTCTATACTAATTAACTATGATTTTATATATCTATCTATATGGGTCTGATAAATTTGAGTCACCTCCTAAAATAAAATTCCATTCTCAATGTGCTGAATAAATCTAGTTTCTGAGACCAAGGCAAGGGTAGACATGGACTGTAATCAACTTATCAACACTCTTGCTTTGGCATCTTGGTAGTCAATAAAACTGAGTTCCTCAGGTGAATTTCTTTTTGTGTTACCATAAATTGCCATTCTTGTGAATCCTCTATCTCATATATAAGAAATATCACATGTTCAGGTTTACATGTTGTATTTTACAAAGAGATTTACTGAAAGGTTAAATATGGAGCTGCTATTTGACCCAGTGATCCCGCTTCTAGAATTACATCCCAAGAAACCTGAAACACCAATCAGAAAGAATGTATGCACCCCTATGTTCATAGCATCGCAATTTACCATGCCTAAGATCTGAAACAGCCTAAGTGCCCATCAGCAAATGAATAAATTAAAAAACTGTTGTATATTTACACCATGGAATACTATGCAGCAGTAAAAAGGAAGGATATCTTATCCTCTGACAGCATGGAGAGACCTGGAGGGCATTCTTATTCATATGTGCAATCTAAAGAACAAAATAAAGTGATGAACCAAATAGATTCAGAGACATAGACACAAGGAACAGACCATGGGATCTCAGAGGGAAGGCAGAGGTGGGTAGGTACATGGGAGGAGAGCAACTAATAACTTACATGCATACCAGAGGCCTGGTATATGAAATACATGCATGGGGTGTATGTGTGGGAGGTGTCCCTCAGCCTAGCCTGCAACCTCTCACAATCTGGGACCCCTTTGGGGATGTCAGACTGCCAGGTTATGCCCAATTCTGGATCTCTCTCACAATCCAGGACTGCTGGCCCCTAACCACCTCTACTTGCCTGCCAGAAAGCCCCTAACTGCTCTCCTGCCTGCCTGATTGCCCCTAACCACCTCTGTCTCAGCTCCCGCTACTTTGTCTGGATGTCCAGAATGACATCTGGAAGGTCATTGGGATGTCCAGTCTAATTAGCATGTTACACTTTTATTATTATAGATATGCATAACCCATGGACACAGGTAATAAGGAAACAGTAAAGGCCTGGGGCAGGGGCAGGTGCAGCTAGAAGGGATCAATGGGGAAAGGGGGACATCTGTAGTATTTTCAACAAAAAAGTTAAATTAAAAAAGAAATCTCAGAAAAAAGAACTAAATCACAAATAAAACAGTTGAAGAATATGCTGCTTCCTAAATAGATCTTATTTAAATTTTTAGTGTCATGACGAGCACTGAAGGGGCTCAGTGTGGTTTCTCCATGGTCCATAGTCAGTGTGCTTTTCTTTATCACACTGGGTGTTCCAAATTTTGAACTAAAGCAGAAAAGCCTGACTGACATTAAGCACAGGAACTTGTATCTCATCTCTTTCTCAGTCTAGTGTTTTAATTCTGTTCCTGCAAGCTGTTGGAGTTGCCAGGTCATGTGACCCACATACCAGACTTTCTGCTTTAAGACCTGCACTCCTGTCATTGTCCTCAACTCCTGTCCATTTGAAAGAGAATCTGAGAATGTAGATTTGCGGGCCTAGAGTTTCACTCTTAGCTTTAAACTCGTTAGTCAAATATATTTTTTTAAAAATAAATAAATAAATAAAAATAAATTCGTTAGTCATTTTTTTTATGACTTTGGACAATTTATTTTCCAAAATAACAATTTTAATTCACAATGAAGAATCCCTATATAGAGATATACTTTTCATGGCTTTATATTTTAAATTCATATGAAACTAGAAAAGAGAAATTGTGCCAATTCTATTTGAACAATTGCTATAAAATGTGCTGTGACATTTGGGGGACAGAGTGCCATAGCAATTCCCCTGGAATTACTTGTAATTTCTTAGTTATTGTATATGCATTGATGCATTCAAGGTAACTGCAATTCCAATATCTTGGGTGGGCTGACCAGAGTCACTTAATCATTAGAGTGCGTTGCCAATGCAGATTTCCCAAGGAATTAGGCTCTTTAGTGTTTGTTTCAAGAGATTCTTTCTATAAGTTTTTAAAGATACATGGAAGGTGCAACTTATGAAAGTGTATTATTCCATATTTATGTAGATGTAGAACATTTGGGACAAGCAAGTGCATACATACCTGTAGGTTAATGTTATGAGGTCCTGATGTGAGGTAGGAAAAGAAGCATAAGCCACAGGGAATGTGCTTAGTCTATTAATGAAAGCCTATTTTTTGGAAGGTGTATATTTATAGCTCTTGAAATAAGTTCCTATTTTGATGAAAATCTTGAAAAGAAGTAAAATAAAATGTTTTTTTGTTGTTACATTTTGGTAAGTGAGGTATAAGTAAGAAGGTCATAGAAGCACATTCGAATAAGTCAGCTCCTATATAAGAGGGTGTCTCAGAACAGAAATGCCCCATCACATTCTAGCTTGTGTTCTTCATATAGGTACCCCCCTCAAAGTATACACACTTTAATAGCTCAAATTTGAAAATGAAATGTATTTTAATACACACTGCCCTTATAACTATGCCAACTGTGTGTATACATTTTTGGACACCCTATATTTCTGTACTTGCCTCATTGTATTCACACTTCGGAGGGAAAACTGGTTCTACTTCATTTCTGTATCTTGCGTGGCATCTTACCCAGCGCCCTGTAGAGTTGATTAGGGATATATGACTGTGTACATGAAATTGTAAAGAACATCATTACCATGTCTGTGTCATCTGTAAGGCACAGCCGGAGCTGAGACTTAGGGGATATTGTTACGGTGAGGCTACAGCTACTTTTCAAGTTGAATGCTTCTTGTTATTAATAGTAATTAAAACGAGAGAATATTTTCATATCCAACATGTTAACACAATAATAAAAAAAAAAAGAACACTAAAAAAAACCAGTAAGACTGTTTTTTCCTTGAAGAAAACCTAGTTGGAAAAATTGTTCCTGGCTGGGTGGGGTCAGGCTGCACTTTTAGACTGGATGGTACTGCTGGCTGGACTTCATGTCCAGATGAGGCTGCAGGAGGGCTTTGCAGATGAGCAAGGGCTCGGGGCCACAAGCTAAGTGCTAAGTTGTTGAGGGCTGCAAACTTGTAGGCCATGGGTTGTTCTTTTAGGTCTGACAAGGCTACTGGCTGGTTTCTCTGGTCAAGAGGGGCCTCCAGCTAGCTGTACACTGCCATTGGCTGGGGCTAGAAACTGTGCTTACAGGCTGGCAGGGTTGCTCTCAGTGCTCCCTGGTCAGGAGTAGTTGCAGGCTGTGCTCTACAGTTGGGCAGAGTCACCAGCTGGGCTCCCTGCTTGGGTGACCCTCAGGTCATGTGCAGCAATAGGCAAGGCTGTAAGCTGGGCTCCACTGATGGTTGGGGCCGTAGGATTTACCCACAGTTCGTGGTACAGTAGTCTGAGCTCTGAGCATGCCCAGAGTTACTGTTCAGGATCCCTAGCTGCTCTGTGGGGTTATGCTCATCAATTGGCAGAGCTGCTGGCTGGAGGTGGATGAGCCAGGCTGGAGGATAGCTCTCTGGTCAGGAGAGACTGAAGGTGGTTACATTCAGCAGCTGGCCAGGGCTACACATTTGCTTCCTTCCCCAAGTGGTGATAGAAAGGGCTCCATGGCTGAAACCGGTTTGGCTCAGTGGATAGAGCGTTGGTCTGCGGACTGAAAGGTCCCAGGTTCGATTCCGGTCAAGGGCATGTACACTGGTTGCAGGTACATCCCCGGTACGGGGTGTGCAAGAGGCAGCTGATCGATGTTTCTCTCTCATTGACATTTCTAGCTCTCTATCCTTCTCCCTTCCTCTCTGTGGAAAATCAATAAAATATATTTTTTTTAAAAAGAAAGGGCTCCATGGCTAATGAAGCCTGTTAAATGGGGACTCAAAACAGGTAGAACTCTCAGCTGAATGATAGGGCCACCCGTGGAGCCGCTGGCTGGAACCTCTGTTTGTGGGCTGCTACAAGCAGGAACATAGTCCACCAAGATCTGAGCCCTGGTTGCTATAAACGCCCGCCCTATTCTCCGTCTGTATCTGGTCCTATGAGATCAAGTCTGGCAGATTCCCACAGTGAGCCCCATGAGACAAGGCCAGAGTGGGCCTCTCAGGAAGCGTACATGATGCCTGGGGAGCCAGGTATCTATGTTGCATTCTTTTCTACCCCAGATAAACCAAAGCCAGGTGGCCCTCTCCTTGCTACACTGTGATGGCTTGTAGGAGAGTGTTTCCCTCAGAGGGTAGCTGTTCCTCTTGCCCTTCTATTATGATCCTTCTCAGCCTCTGTGTGCCTGGCTGAGGAGGGAGTGTGTGTGTGGGGCTCACAGTGGTGTTTGACCATGGATAGTTGCTTGTTGGTCTTTTGTAAAAGCATGAAGTAATGAACAACTTACATCACCATCTTTATCACAATGTTTATCTTAAAAACAGAAGCAGTATTTCCTGGGCCATCTCTTATCTATTTGCAGAAACTATATTGGCTTCTTCCACAAATAGCGCTGGGTGTTCCCAGACAACATTTATAAATGCTCATGGACTAATTTTCTTAATAATCCATCATGTCCTCTCCTCTCATTTAGCGGTGGGACAGCCCTTTGCTTTATTGATGGTAACTTCAAGAAAAACGTCCTCTTTTGTTTCACTTTAGCTGCAATTCTGGTGCCTGGATTGTGCTGCAGTCCCAGGAAATTCTTTATACCTTAAACAAATAACTTCTTGGTGGCATTTCCCTATTTCTTCTTGAGAAATGCCCAGGCATGTCTAAGGGTAATTATAGAAGTGGTTTAAAATGGAACTGCCCTTTTATTAAAAATTTTAAAACAAAAATGTATTACATACCTATTAGAAACCGGAAATTATAATAAACCTTCTGTATACAAGAGGAAATATTATATGATCCCTACCTTAAAGGAATTTACAGTACAGCGGGATAGATTGATAGACATACTAACAACATAAGCTCTGCTTTCTAAGTTCTATTCCTAATGTATTCACATTGCTTAGGTGCTGTGACCTTTGGCAGGGTTCAGGATCTGAAGGAGGGACTGGTGCACAAATGAAAATGCTATACAAGAAATATGAATTTAGAAGTCATTGTGGCTAGGTGGAGATTCTTTCTTGAAGAGACACACCAACTTCTCGCCTGGTCTGACCTCTTATTTACTTGAATACACATTTGCCTTTATCAATGCATTCAGGAATATCAAAGGTATAGTTTGGTAATCAGTAAAAGGATGATCATGTTAGGGATTTGCCTTAAGCCACCACCATCTCAACACAAACAATAGGTGCTTAGTGTCAGCCCTGCTTAAGCCTAAGATCTATGGGCCTTTGGCTTTCCTTGGTGCACTCTCCTGACAATATAGGCAAATGGGGTGAGGGGTTTCCCTCACTTAGGTGCTGTTCTATGTGCTGAATATAAAAAGGTACTTAGCGTTCTCTCTCCTGTTTGCCTGCAGTGACTGTTTCATTCACCAATCTCTATCTCTTCCCTCTACACTGAATATTAGCAGATAACTTACTCCTTAAAGTAGGAAATTCAGATCAGGAAATCCCACAAGTTCATACTGTCTCTCCATCTCCTCACTCCCACGCCCTGTCTCACTCTTGCACTTGTCTTCACTTTTCTTCACTCTGGCAGTTCAGTGCAAAATGAGATCTTGCTTCAGGCCAACCCGTTTACTCTTGTTTCACACTTCTCTTCACATCTCCCTGAGTCCTGCTCCATCAAATGTTTCCTTTTTCTCTCAGTTTCAGCCCATCTCTACCCATTAGCTTTCTGCCATAGGCATTGTTTCATGGTTTTAGCTCCAAAAAAACAATTTCCCTCTCAGTTTATTTCTATATTTATCACAGCTTCTAGAAAACATAGGGCCACTCAGATGAATCCACAATTAAATATTACTACACAGCCATCAAAATTATAAAGGTGAGTAATACTAAGTTTTGATTATTTGTGGAGCAAAATGGACTCACAGGTACTGCTGGTGGTACATTCCCTATGACAATATAGGAATAGTTCTATTCCTCAGAATGAATATACTTACAGAAATGTGTGTATATATTCATAGGAAATGATGTCATGAAAGTACTCTTTATAACGGTAAAAAACTAGAAAAATTAAAATTACCATCAATATAAAATAATCAAATTGTGATGCATTTATGTAAACTGAGTATTATATACAATACCCACAGCATTTGTGATTCTCACAAACATAATGGTGAACAAGAAAGCAAGACTAATAAGAATAAAGGTGAAAAAATTCCATTTGTATAGTTTGGAAAACAAAGCTAAACTGTTCCCTTTTGGTACGCATGATTTAAAGATGAAACTACAAAGCATATAAATATAACAAAGTGTGATTTCATAAAAGTCAGGATAGTAGTTTTCTTTGTTAGATTAGAAAATTATTGGGAATTGGCAACAGGACCCCAGTTCTTAATAGAAACAAATCAAATGTCTGTATTAAAAATAATTTTCAGGTAGTGAATAATATTTTCATAATAAAACAAAAATCTTGCTGATCTTAACTATCAGTGGAAGATCACTAGGTTTATGGCTGTGCCTTCCTCCTGCTGATAGCCAATCTATGCTTGGCTAGGGCACCTAAAACTAAAGCCAATTTTTTTTTTCTCCCCTGCTTTTCAATACAGAATAAGTTTCACTTTTAGTGATGAAAACTTTTCTTTGGCATTAAAACAAGACCTACACAATGTTCAAATTTTCTGATCCATTTAACACATAGTAAATGCTTTACTCCACTTACTGCTTCACAAATATTACCTTTGAATCAGAAATTATTATTTCACTTTTAAATATATATATTTTATTGATTTCAGAGAGGAAGTGAAAGGAAGAGAGATAGAAACATCAATGATGAGAGAGAATCATTGATTGGCTACGTCGTGCAAGCTCCTACTAGACATGGAGCACACAACCTGGGCATGTGCCCTTAACCGGAATCAAACCCGGACCCTTCAGCCCTCAGACCAATGCTCTATCCACTGAGCCAAACCAGGTAGGGCTATTTAACTTTTTAATTAATAAAGAAACTAAGCAGCCGGGACCAGTTTGGCTCAGTAGATAGAGCGTTGGCCTGCATTCTGAAGGGTCCCAGATTCGATTCTGGTCAAGGGCATGTACCTTGGTTGCGGGCACATCCCCAGTGGGGGGTGTGCAAGAGGCAGCTGGTTGATGTTTCTCTCTCATAGACGTTTCTAACTCTCTGTCCCTCTCAATTTCTCTCTGTGTAAAATCAATAAAATATATTTTTTAAAAAAAGAAACTAAGCAAAAAGAAGTTAAGAAAGTTGCCCTATATGATATCACTAGTATTGCTGAAGACAAATTTCAAATCTGAGTCTTCTAACTCAAGGTTGAGACTTGTCAGTCCTACACTATGGTGTCCCCTGTGTGTGTAACTATTTGGATTAAAGAGACATCAAACGTAAAAAATAAACAAAGAAATGAACTTCAGGAGCCTACAAATGGAGTATCACTGTGAATAGACAATACCATTTCAAAAGAGAACTATTGGTTTCTATTGCCCCACTCCACCCACACCCTATCCTCACACACAATTTACCTTTCCCCCAGACTTCCCTTCTCAGAAAATGGTATCACTATCCATTTAATTGTTCATGTAAAAATTTTGAGCCATCCTCAATTTTTCTTTTTCCTTCATTTACTTCATCCAATTACCCATTGAATTCCAATGTATATTCTAAAGAAATGCACAGAAAATATAAATTAAAATCTTTTATTCCAGGAGTAGCAGCATTCTCTGTAAAGAACCAGATAGTAAATAGTTTTGTCTTTGTCAGCCTAGTGACTCACCTCTGATGTTGGGACACAAAAGCAGCAATAGATAATACATCCACAAATGGGTGTGGCTGTGTTTCAATAAAACTTTATTTAGCAGTTTGCTGATACCTATATATTAATAATGTTAGGTGTCATATTATGCACACTACAGTTTTCCTGAGACATGTTACATTGTACATAATTAATGCTCAATTAACTTATTGTATTACATTAATATCAATCAATCTACCTGTTATGTATGAGGAGACAACTATCATTTCAGGCTAACTTACTATTGGGTTTCAAGGTCTTTTTCAAATTTTGTTTTCATTGTGATAAGTATTTTGTAAGGTGGAAAGCACAAAACTCTGGTATTCTTTGCTTGGAGTGAATAGAAACTGTTATGCCTTCTAATCTCTATCATAGATAAAATTGTATATGTGGGTATTTTCAAGATTGTGGGAAATATAAAAGGGCAGAACCAACTTTTGGGGGCTTATCTCTTTTCCGTCTTGAAGAAAATGATGTTACTTTTCTCAGCTATGAATCTAGTGATCTTCCACTGTTAGTTAAGATCAGCAAGATTCTTATGTTTATTATGAAGTTATTATTCACTATCTGAAAATTATCTATCACTGTCACTTAATTTGTTTCTACTAAGAACTGAGTCCCTGATGTAAATTCCCAATGATTTTCTAGTCTGCCTAACAAAGAAAACTACTATCCTGTCTTTGAAAGTTCTGTTGTTCTGCCATAAACTAGTAGTGATTTAATCACACTTTTTGGATTATCATGTGACTGATTCATGCACTGATATATTGATGTGTGTGAGTGTAGGTTAGAGTGGGGGGGGGGGTAATTGTTCATAATACAAGACTGTGCTGGGTTCCCAGTAGACATTTAATCAATAAATAGATTGATTACCTTACAGTTAAAAAAAATCCCAATTCTATCTTATTTGAAATCTCTCATCACTGAACTTGTACTGTATAATTTAACTTTTTATAGGCTCTCTGATTTAAGTTCTGTGGTTGTTCTAAGTGCAAAGTTTTGTTTATCCAATATTGTTTTCTAAAAAGAGTTTTTAGTTGTTGTCTCTAATTTCAGATGTTTCCATTACTCAAAGCGCTCTGTTACTCTGATGGCTGGATTTGCCTGTCATTTGGAATTTCTTACACACATTTACACACAAATGCAATAATAGGAAAGCCTCAAACTGTATGGGTGAAAAATATACTGAGATATTAAGAAACCCTTGCAGAAGATTCTGTAGCTGAGAAGGCTAGTTTAGGTTGCTTTGGGTCTCTAATTGGGATAGATAAAGAAGGAATGATTCAAGTTTGGGTCCAGAGAAATTGGGAGAGGAGACAAATGGAATGAATATTTAAGATTTTGTATGCTAAATGTCTCCTCTCCCTTATGAGCTCTCTCTTCAGTCAAATCTAAGTAACTCATTGTTTTTAGGGCATGGGCCCTTTCAGGACAGGAGACATAGTAGTGAACCTTGCTTTAAAACTGACTTAAACCCTAACCAGTTTGGCTCAGTGGATAGAGCATCGGCCTGTGGACTGAAGAATCCCAGGTTTGATTCCTGTTAAGGGCATGTACCTTGGTTGCAGGCACATCCCCAGTAGGGAGTGTGCAGGAAGCAGCTGATGGATGTTTCTCTCTCATTGATATTTCTAACGCTTATCCCTTTCCTTCCCTCTCTGTAAAAAAATCAATAAAATATATTGTTTAAAAAAAGATTGACTTTGTTTAAATAAGGAAGGAAGAGGAGGGCACAAAGTAAAATAAGGTATGCCCCATCTGTTTACCTGATTAGACAAAGAACTGGGGCATAGCTTCAAAGGAAGCATTTAAAAAATATATTTTCGTAATTGGTAACTTTTTCTAGTAATGATATTCATGGTATTGTGTTATAAACTACAAACCCACAGTACAGCAAGAACATTTTTTTACCAAAAAAATAAAGAAATTTGTTTAAAATCACAGTGAAGATCTGTGGTAAAACTAGAACACATCTGCTGGGAACATCAACTTGGTGCCTACTATAAAAAAAATTACAACTTTACATACAGTAAAATTTACTATTGTTATACAGATATATGAATTTTGAGAAGTGTACATAGTCATATAGCTATACCCACAGACAAGATATAGAGCAGTGCCATCACTCCACAGATGTTTCTGCTTGTCCCTTTGTAGTGAAGCCATGCCCAGCTTCAGCACCTGGCAATCACTCATCTACTCTCTGCTATGTTAGTTTTGTTTTTCCTAGAATGTATACATATATGGAACTGTACTGTGCATTGCCTTTTAAGTCTGGTGTTTTTTCTTTAACATATATGTTTGAGGTTCATCTATATTGTTTCATGTATAAATGACGGATCCAATTCTTTTAACTACTTAGTAGTGTTCTACAAAGGACATATCATGATTCCCCCCAAGTCCATTCACTAGTTGAAGGACATTTTGCATTTTGGTTGCTTACAGCTTCTGTCAGCTATAAGATCCCATCAAGATGAATAAAGGTGTCATAGACATTTGCATTTATTTTTTGTGTAAATATAAGTTATCAGTTCTCTTGGGTACATTGTTCAGCATGGAATTCCTGGGTCATAAGAGAGCCATATGTTTTATTATAGAAGAAACCGCCAAATTGCTTTCTACAGTGCTTGTGCCACATGCAGTATTGTCAGCAATGAATGAGTGCTCTGATTGCTCAGTTTCCTTCTCCACACTTGGTATGGTTAGTTGTTTTAATTTTTTTTTTCATCCTAGTATCTATGTAGTGGAATCTTACTGTGGTTTTATTTTACATTTCCCAAACAGTAATGAAGTTGATAACTTTCATTTAAGAACTTGACATCTGCATTAATTTCTATATATTTTGAATTGTTGTTGGCTATAATAAATTACCACAGATATAGTGGTTTATAGAACAACATAGATTTATTATCTCACAGTTCTGGAAGTCAGTTTCACTGGGCTAAAATCAATGTGGTGTCAGATTTGGGAAACTTCTTGAAATCTATGTAGAGATCCATTTTCTTGCCCTTTCCAGCTTTTGTCCTCACCTGCATTCCTTGGTTTATGACCCCATCTTCCATATTCAAAATTAACAGTATGACTTCCCTCCTTTGTGACTTTTGGGTTAGAGTTAGGGTTTCTGCTTCCATATTTACATCTTTGATCTCTGACCAGTCCGCCCTTTGTTAAGGACCATTGTGATCACATTAACCTCACCTGGGGAACCCAAAGTAATCTCCTCATCTATAGATGTTTACTGTAATCTTATTTTCAAAGTTCCTTTTATCATAAGTTAATATGTGCATAGGTTCTTCAGATTAGAGTGCAAATATCTTTGGGGGCATCTTACAGCTTCCCAAACCATGCATATATCTTCTTTGGTGACATTTCAGTTCAAATCTTTTAATCACCTTTTATTTTGGGCTGTTTTTTTTTAATTATTGAGTTTTGATATTTTTATATTGTCTGGATGCAAGTACTTTGTCAGATATATAATTTTCAAAGTTTCTCCCACTCTCTGTCTTATTTTTCCATTCTTATAACAGCATCTTTCAAATAACAAATAAATTTGTCATTTCTATCTAGTTCTATTAGGGTTATTTATATATTTAGAAGCTCACTTTTTAAGTGCATATGCATTTAGAATTGTTTCATGCAGAATAGACCCTTTTTAAAAATCACTAAGTAATGTTCCCTAGCAATTTTATTATGAAATTTAGTTTTTCTAATCCTATATAATAAAGAGGTAATATGCAAATTTACCATCACTCCAACACATATTTGGCTGCCCCATGTGGTAAAAGATGGCTGCCCTCATGTGGACACAAGATGACCATCACAAGATGGCCAGCAGTGGAGGGCATTGGGAGAGACCAGACCTGAAAACGAGATCAATTGGGGGTGATCAGGCTAGCAGGGGAGGGCAATTAGGGGCAATCAGGCCAGCAGTGGAGCAGTCAGGTGTCAATCAGGCTAGCAGGAGAGTAGTGAAGGGGTGATCAGGTTGGCTGGCAGAAGCCATTAGCAGCAATTAGGCAGGCAGGCAGGAAGGCGAGTGGTTGGGAGCCAGCAGTCCTGGATTGTGAGAGGGATGTCTGACTACCTGTTTAGGCCCGATTGGTGGGATTGGGCCTAAATGAGCAATTGGACATCCCTCAAGGGGTCCCAGATTGGAGAGCGTGCAGGCTGGGTTTAGGGACACACACACACCCATGCATGAATTTCATGCACTGGATATCTAATATTAATATAGTTCCCGAAGCTTTCTTTTAATTAGTATTTGCATTTAATTAGTATCTATTTGTTCATTGCTGTACTATTTATATCTTTATATTTAAAGCATGTTTCTTATAGACAGCATATAATTACTTGGGTATTGGGGAATTTTTTCTGTGTAAAATGAAAATAATTTTTGCTTAATTTGTGTTTTTGGATTATTGCATTTAATGAAAGAGATTGATACATTTTATCTACCTAATAATAGAATAACATGATAATTGACTATCTTTGTGATGCCCACCAGCCAATCAGGAGTGAGTACGCAAATTCATCCAACATAGATGGTGGGTTAATTTACATACACAGGTGCCAAGCAGTGGGGGTGGGGTGGAATGCCTGTGTGGTCGCCATGGTGATGACACAGGCATCCAGCACCACCCCAGCTGCTCCAGGCCTCTAGGAAGCATGGGAAGGTGGCTAGGGCCAGAGCAAAGGTGGAACCAGCAGCCAGGGAAAGGAAGGCCCATTCTTGCACAAATCTTTGTGCATTGGGCTTCTAGTTGGATTAATAAGTGATCCAATGTGATTGGAGTTTGGTCATCTATTTTATTTCCTCTGTGGCTATGATATTTTTCTATCTGCCTTTTTTCTATCTTCTTTTGAATTTTTAATATTTTTATATTTCTTTTTAATTTATTGTCTTTTTTTATTATGTTTTACTGTATTACTTTTTAGCAGTTATTCTAAGGGATTAAAATATACATATATTAGTTTTTACTATCTACCTTGATTCTACCACCTAAGAAAAAGTATAAAAGTCTTATAACCATATTCCTTTAACCTCTTTATTTTGAAAGTGCCATATGTAATATACCTATGATCTTTGAACTAGTAACCGGGCAATAGTATTATGTTTTCTTTCTGTAGTCATTCATATTTTAAAGAAACCAGAAGGGGAAAACAGTCATCTTACATTTGTCCACATTTTTACCATGTCAGTTGTTGTCCCTTCATTCCTAAAATTTTGTTTCCCTCTGATGTCATGTCACTTCTGCCTGAAAAACTTACTGTAGCAATTCATTTGGTAGAAGCCTTATGGCAACACATTATGTAAGTTTTTCTTCATTTAGATTTTTTTTTTAATTTGCCTTTATTCCACGGGAGACACTTTTACCGAACATAGAATTCTCGGTTGACAATTCTTTACTTGCACTTTATAGGTATTGTTCACTCTCTTCAGGTCTCTGTAGTTTTTGTTGAGAAATACACATGCATTTGAAACATTATTTCTATAATGAAATATATTGTTTTACTAAAGTTATAAAGAAATATATTGTTTATATTTCTCATTGAAACCTAAAGTTTTTCTTACCTATACTTTAAAACAGTTGTCCTCTGAGGTGTGTGTGTGTGTGTGTGCATTTATACATATACATACATTATGTATATATAGTAAATATTACAGATAGATATATTTTAATGCATCAAACTTCTTTCTTCCCACAGGTTCCTGAGATTCTGTACTCTTTTTATAAAAATAGATTTTTCTTATTAACTTTTAGATTGGATTATTTCCATTACTCTATCTTTTATTCTTTTTTCTCACCTCTTCATTATTCTGTTGATCTCCTTCAGTGGATATTTAAAGTATCAAATATGGTGTTCCTCAAGTTCTAAATTTTCTATTTATTCACTTTTTATAGTTTTTATTTCTCTGGTGAGAACTTCTGTGTTTCAAATTAATTTATAGAGTATTTTTATCTCACACAGTATGCTTTTAATAGCTGATTTAAAGTCCTATTTAGATAATCTCAGAATTGGCAACTCTTAATTAACTTTTTTAATTGGTCAGATATTCCTGGTTCTTTGTATATAAATTCATTTTTAATTGAATCCAAGACATTTTAACACTGCCTGTCAAGTTCTGAGCACTGTTAAAATCCTCTGAAAAATGTGTGTGTGTGTGTGTGTGTGTGTGTATATGTATATGTGTATGTTGTAGCAGTCAGTCATTAAAATCAGATTCAAACAGGAAGTTCTATCAAACCTTCAATGTTAGTTTTCAAATTCATAGGTGAGCATTTATTCCAAGACTGCGGATGGTATGGAACAGCAACAGGTCATCCACAGAAATCTGCTGTGCACCCTACCATAAACCAGCTGCTTCTATTGGTTCCATCGAAGCCTTACTGTAGAGGAAGAATTCACCTTTTAATTTATGAAATGAGGACAGAGTAGTCACTCTTTCATAGAGTTGTGTGAGGGTTAAATTAACATTAAAAAATGCTCAGAACAGTATCTGATACTAGGACCAATATGGCACAGTCTTAGAGTCACCATTTGCAGTGTAGCTGGTCACAGTGATTGGTGAGCTTGGGGTTGTGCAATGCAGTGAGGGGCCCTGAGGCAGCTATGGTTATTACTGTTAAATGATTATGCCTTCTCTTAATTCCTGTGTTGTTTATATTTCTCACTGAAAACTGAACCTGTTCTTATCTGTACTTTAAAACAGGTGCCCTCTGAGGTAAAAGGTAGAGATTGAATAAATGTTGAAGCATCATTTTTATTAAACCATCCAATCTTATCTTGAATGAAAGAAAGTACAGGGACATTCCTCAGAACAGCTTCTTATAAATTTACGCTCAAGGAGTTCAGTCACCAGCAAAGGAGAAAGCAGTGCTTGACCTAGGCTTCCCGCCATGTTGGTTGAGGCCTGCATTCTTCAGAGAGATGGTTTTCGGGGCTGCTGTCTCTCTTCACTAATACTCCCCTCTTTCTAATGTGACTTATCACTGATCATCTTTAACCGTGAGCTCAGTCTCTTAGGAGGATTTAAATGCAGTTTTCCCCAGGAGAATGTGATACCCAAAACATAATTACATATTGATCTGGTCACAAATCCTTATGTCAGTACTCATTTCCATCTCAGATTCTTTCAAAGCCCAGGAGAATATTGCAGAGTTATGAAACACAATGATGATTTCTAGTGGGAGTCTTTCTTGGATGAGGGAATGAAGGAATTTGAAAGGCCGAATTCTAGAGTCATTTTAAATAGTTTTGATCTCAGGAAAGGTTTATGTTCCTCTTTATGCACCATGGTCTTTTGATGACTTCTTTCTTTATACTCCAAAATATGGCATGGTGGCTAAGAAAGCAAGGTTAGGGGTTCTGGATTTGAATTTGTGCTCTGCCCCTTACCAAGCATGATATCTTCCCTTTGAATCTTGTTGCTTCATCTGTAAAATGGGGGTGATGATATTATTTTTCTTATAGGGCAGTTATGCAAATAAGGTAATTTATTTATAGGTCCCAGAACATCCTTTGATGTATAAATATGCTTTATTTCTATGTGCAGACGAGGAAGCTGACATACAGAAAAGTTAAGAACTAATAATCTGTGTGCTGTTTAGTCTCTCCCATCCACCTACTCATAGGTCCTAACTATAATGCTAATACAGTTTTCTTTCTTCTTTTGACTGATTGCATTATTTTTTTAAAATGTGTTTTGTTTTGTTTTTCAGGAAGTAAGCATCTACATTAGCAATTATTGCAGAAAATGTAACAAAACACCACAATGTTAAGTACTAACTTACTCATTGCCTTCCTTCCAGGTGTCCTGTAAAAGGGATAAAGAAGCCCTGGCTGGTGTGGTTCATTTGTTTGGAGCATTGGCCCGTATACTGAAAGGTGGTGGCGGGTGATTCCTTGATTCCTGGTCATGGCACATGCCCAGATTGGGGGTTTGATCCCCAGTTGGAGTAGATGCTGGAGGAAGCCAATCCACATGGGTGTTTTCTCTCTCTCTCTCTCTCTCTCTCTCTCTCTCTCTCTCTCTCTCGCTCTCTCGCTCTCTCGCTCTCTCTCGCTCTCTCTCGCTCTCTCTCGCTCTCTCTCGCTCTCTCTCGCTCTCTCTCTCTCTCCTAAGTAAATTAAAACTGCTTTTAAAAAAAGGATAAAGAAAAAAAATAAAGGGGATCCAAAACACTTGAAGAAAATAATGTTTACAACTAAGCAATGCTTGGAGAAATTGGACCTGAACATCAGAAAGGCTTGTGTTAGTTTTTGTAAAGTTCCTAAAAACCTTTGAGATGTCTTTCGTTAGCAGAAAATATAAGTGATGATTTTAACATTTATATTTCCTGAGATTTATTATAGCAATATTTGCAATTCTAGTTAGAATGCTTAGTTAGCTAGAGAATTGTAGGTAAAACAAACTTTGTAGGGAATAAATTCACCATTTCCTTGCTGGGACATGTTATTAAGGATCCTGTTTCTCTTTTAAAAGCATTCTACAGCTAAGCCCTGCTTCTCCTTTCCTCTCCTGGGCAGCATCCTTCCTGGGACTGCAGTGAAGTGCCTGCAAATCACTAGGACAGAAGGGCCACTTCAACTTCTGCACCTAAACTGCTGCTCTTCTCTCTGCCCCCCACTCTCCCCCCCTACCCCTCAGTGCCAAGCGTAAAACCAGACCTGAGAGTGGTCCCTAGAACCATTCTTTTACTTAAATTGAGATTTTTTTTTCCTGCTTATCAGTGTTTTTAAAGACAATCCTGAGGATTTTATTTTTAAAAATATATATTTTTTATTAATTTTTTTACAGAGAGAAAAGGAGAAGGATCGAGAGTTAGAAACACCAGTGAGAGAGAAACATCAATCAGCTGCCTCCTACACACCTCCTACTGGAGATGTGCCCGCAACCAAGGTACATGCCCTTGACTGGAATCAAACTGGGGACCTTTCAGTCCGCAGGCCAAGCTCTATCCACTGAGCCAAACCTGCCAGGGCAATCCTGAGGATTTTAGTCTTTATTATTCTTAATTTCGACCTGCTGGTCATTTGTGTTAAAGCTTCCTGTTCTCTTCCTGAGGCTTCATCAGGAAAAAAAAAATTCATGCCACTTTTCTGATGGGCAAGACTTTTTGGTTATTGTCATGAGTTATTTATCAGTTGAGACACATGAAGTCTTATAATTTTTGGCCAGCTAAATATTATTATTACTGTATCTGGTGTGAGCCATGAACTGTGCTAAGTGCTTTGTGAGCTTATTTAATTCTCATAATAATCTCTGAGTAGGTGTTGTTGTTGTTATTATTATTTCCATTTATAGGTGTGGAAACACTAGGGCGAGTGGTGGTGGAACTGCAGACACCCAGCTAAGAAGTGCAGTGTGAGGCACTGAGCCTCGATGTCTAATTATAAAGCCTGTGCTTTATTAACAGGACTCAGCTCTCTAGCTCTGCCTTCATTTCCTTTGTGGACTTAGGTGACATTAAAATTATGACTCAGTCACCTTTGAGGGCCCATGTATGGGACGTAAGAACCTTGTTGTAGAATTGAGCATATATGTGAACATTATGTTTTCATTTCTATGCCGTTTTTCTATTTGCATCTATAAATAACCTTGGAAGAAGCTCTTTATGCATAAAACATTTCATGAATAATTGATATGTAGGTAAATCCCCATGCTACCTATGGGGTCAGCATATTTTAGTTATTTTTTTTGAGAGTTTAAGATTAATTTTTCAATGAAAATTCCTTGATCCAGGCACGTGTGTCCTAGTCATTATGCAGTCTTAGAGGCACATGCCTATGTCTGGCAATTGACCTAATTTGGTGGGAGGGTTATACTCTGCCTGATCTGAGGATTAAACAACTGGTATAGCACATGTGAATGTAATTCCGGAGGGTACCATTCAACATTCCATTAAATCTGAAAGTCATGAGATTGTCAGTGCTCAGTCATGAGCTTGACAGTTCTTCACTCTGGCATCCTTTCCAGGCAAAATTCAGGGCTGGTAGGATGAGCCAGGAGGGCATGAGATGCAGGCACTGATAGCCTGACAAGTCACATATGTGCACACGCGCGTGTGCGTGTGTGTGTGTGTGTGTGTGTGTGTGTGGCTTTTATCATATTGTTCAAGGTCTTTGGAATTTATCTGCTCATTTATATTATGGAGGCTTGAAAATCCAGTCAGTCTTATGGATTATCAGAAACTCATCATATCTAGCTTTATACCTAGTGAACAAAATAAAAGGGATAGAAAAATGCTTTTGACCCAAATGAGGCACTGAATTTCCAAAGGGATTTTTGAGCTCAGGTTTTTCATAATATTGATTGTCTTCCATTGCACCATGCTATGTCGCAAAATACATGAACTGACATAGCATTTTGGAAAATAAGAATCTGAAAATGTATGTGTGTATTTGCTTACTTATTCATTTACTAATTTCATCCTTCAACAATATATTGAGCTCAAATTATATAATGTGTTAGTGACTAGTGGTAAAAAGATGACTAGGACAAGATACTAGACTTTGAAGATATCCTGGTTTCATAAGAGACCAGGCATGTAAGGGGTGATTGCCCTGGGGTGTGATTAGTTGTAATGCCTGTCTGTACAAGATACATATGGCAACATTTTTCTATGTCAGTATCAATATTTCATAAACATCATTTTCAATGGTGGCATAATGCTCTTTTAAGTAAGTATTTCATCATATATCTGACCATTTTAAAACTTGGTGAAATCTATGCTTTTATCTAATGTTTTGCTATTATAAATCAACATGTATAATCCACAGAAGATTTCTTTTTTTAAAATATATTTTATTGATTTTGTACAGAGAGGAAGGGAGAGAGATAGATAGAGTTAGAAACATCGATGAGAGAGAGTCATCGATCAGCTGCCTCCTGCACACCCCCTACTGGGGATATGTCCACAACCAAGATACATGCCCTTGACCGGAATCGAACCCGGGACGCTTCAGTCCCCAAGCCGACACTCTATCCATTGAGCCAAACCGGTTTCTGCACCACAGAAGATTTCTATGTTTCTTCCCTGCATTTTTTGATGTAGATAATTAGAATAGTTTTTGCTGAATCAGTGGGAATCAAATTTTTGAAACTCACGATACATATTATAAATTGTTCATCTTAAATGTAATTGATTTGTGCCTCTCTGAAAATATATGAATCTGTCCATTTCACGGAATCTTTGACTAAGCTGTATATTGTATTGTATATACTACCTATTATAATTTGGAAAAAAATCCTTTCAAATTAGATGATAAATTAAAATGCCATTTAATATTTTCTATTTTTATATCTTTGGAATTTGCATATTTTTAAAAATATATTTTATTGAATTTGTTCAGAGAAGAAGGGAGAGAGAGAGTTAGAAACATCGATGAGAGAGAGTCATCGATCAGCTGCCTCTTGCACACCCCCTACTGGGGATATGCCCACAACCAAGGTACATGCCCTTGACCAGAATTGAACCCGGGGCCCTTCAGTCCCCAAGCCGACGCTTTATCCATTGAGCCAAACCGGTTTCAGCTGGAATTTGCATATTTTTATGTAGCAACATTTCTGATAAATTGTTCTCTGTAATAGCATCTATTGAAGTATTGGTAATTTTCTTATTGATTTAATAAATGGTCAATAATAAAATTAACCATTGATCATCACATATGTTTTTATTTTCTATGAGCTCCCACAAATAAAACTACACAAAGTGAAATATCTATTTCATCCCTGAAATGTGCTCAAAGAGTACAAAGAGAGAAGAAGGCCCATCCAGCATGCCATCTTGTTGGGGAGGGCAGACCTCATCACTAACCACATTAAAATGTGATATGTGTTCATGAGGAGATTATGAATCTAGTGTTCTGTGCTCAGTGTTCCGAGGGAGCAAAGGAAGGATCAGACTGTACTTTGTTGAAATTATGCTTTTGTCCTCAACATTCACTCAAATTTGGCTCTAAAATTTCACCATAGCTGAATGCTATCCTTCGTGTGGGCAAGTGTGAGACTTTAAAGGTGGGTTCTTCATGTTTGAATAAAATAGATTTTTTTTTTCTACCTGGTTTAAGAACCCCCAGTTTTTAAGGGCGTGGCTAGGTGTGGAAGGAGCTGCACACTTCCCATTGCATAACCTCCCTGTCTTTATTTGGAGCTGGTTGTGTGGCCCAGGCTGGGCCCCTGGGCTCCATCTCAGAGAGGGCGGGCTAGTGGAGAAGCTCTTTGGGCAGTGGGAGCATCTGTGGTGCCCTGGTGCCTCCAGGCCCAGCAGCACTGCCTGGTCTACTGAAGGCCCTGCAGGGGCACAGGGTGTGGACTCCCAGGAGCAGTGGTGGAGCAGATTCTGAGACTTTGGGGTGTATTCTCGGTGTCCTGGTATTTTCTCTTTTGTTCTTTTTCTCATCTGGCTTCTCTGGGTGATCTTGAAAGGTGCTTAATAGCCTTTACTTATTTTTCTTTTTAAAATTTGCATCATCGTGTTGGTTTTTATTGCTTGCAGTTAAGCATGGCATGCTCAGACCTCCTGTCCAGGGTTAGCAAGTGAGACCTGGAGGAAATGAGCTAGTGACCCAAGCTCACCTGCAGCTACACGGTGGGCTGACAATTCTCTCCACACTTTCCTCAGTCCTGTGTATTGCTTCCTGTGCTTGTCTGACTGGCCTGTGTTTGCCGAGGCCACATCCATCAGATCCTGTGCTTCTTAGAGACACATTCCTCTGCCCTCTCCTAATGCTTGTTTATCCCCTCATGGCATGGTCCTGAACAGGGTTAGAAACACAGAGGCTGTCTGACTATGACCTGTGGGACTTAAGTGAACCTCAATAGAGAGTGTGAAAAATAAGCATAGTCCATGTAAAGTCAGTTCAAGTTAATGAATTAAATATAGCATACATTATCACAAAGGTAAATAAGATACATACATTCAGTGTATATCCTATGTAATAATCCTATATAAAAAAGGCTAATATACAAATTGTCCCCTCGACCAGGAGTTGGACCAGCAGGTGGGCTAGCCATCCATCCATGTCCCCTCCCTCTGGCCAGGCTGGCTGGACCCCACCCATGCACAAATTCATGCACTGGGCTTCTAGTATATATACACTGAGTGGCCAGATTATTATGCTTCAGAGATCATAATAATCTTGCCACTCACTGTGAGTGAGTGTGTGTGTGTGTGTGTGAGTGTGTGTGTGTGTGTATATATATATATATATATATATATATATATATATATATATATATATATGATCTAATTATCCTATCTATCATCTATCATTAAGTAAGCCTTATATATAAAGCAGATGATAAATTAAATCATTTTACTTTTTCTTTCTAATATGATAAATTTATACCGGTCTGTTCATTAGTAGGTAGTGAGTTTGGCAAATTCCTTTGCATCCCCCTTTAAGGAACCATTGAAAAATGATTTGTGATGTCTTTAAGAAAAAATTAAATTAGGTTTTTGATCATGCTATAGGATTGATATATTCAGTGTTTCTGTCTAAGGGTAACATTAGCTCAATCTGACTAACCATTTGGGAATAGCTGAAACTGAGAAAAGGAATACTAAGATTAATTATACATTTTTCTGTAGCTCTATAATTGCTTCATTCATTTTAATTTTTGCGTCCTTAGGTAAGCTTCTGGCAGTTTGAATCCCATGGCCTCCTACTGTGTGTCGGGAATTGCTCATAGTTCTTGGGGTTCCCCCAGAGAAACCAGCCCAGGAATCAAGCCTGTAGGCACACCAGGGAACCACGAGTACTCACTTGATTAATAATAGGAATGTGAAGTGTACATGGAAATGCATTTCTCTGATAGACTTCTTTCTGGGTATGTGTCCTTTTGTGGCTATGACAATGCATAGATAATTTCTATTACAGAGTTCAGTGCTCCTATTATAGGAAAACATCAAAAATTATTTGACAATTCTTTGGAGATATACACAAATTTTCTTATTCATAAATTTAAAAGGTTGTGGTTTTTTTTAACTTTTCATAACTTCAATATAATATATGGGGCATATTTAATAGAATTCAAATAGCACATGTACTAAAATCTTCTTTACATTTATCTAAAGATCCACAATCTTAATATTTATTAGTTTAAATTCTGGATCAGATGTGAATTGATTTGAAGGGTGCTTCCTGGTATGACATTTCAATGTATAGAAGTACAAGAAGTTTATCTATCCTATATAATGAAAGTCCAGAGACTGTAACAGCGTCATGACCACAACCGTTAGACAAGAACCACCACAGACCCTCAATGGTTAGTCCCGCCCCCAAACAAGTGGTAGTGGTGATCAAGCAGGCAGGCAGAGTAATTAGGGGAAATTAGGTAGGCAGGCCAATGGTTAAGGGTGATCAGGTAGGCAGACTACCCTTTGCAGGATTGGCCCCATCCCCTACTAAGGAGTTAGGGGTGATCAGACAGGCAGACAGAGTGGTTAGGGGCTATCAGGTAGGCAGGCAAATGGTTGGGGCAATTAGGTAGGCAGATGGCCCCTGGCAGGGGTAATCTGGCAGGCAGGCTGAGGAGGTTAGGGACAATTATAATCAGACAGGCAGGCAGAGTGTTTAGGTGCAATCAGGCAAGCAGGTTAGCAGTTAGGATCCAGTGGCCCCAGATTGCGAGACGGATGTCTGGCTGCCGGCAGTCAGATATTCCCCCAAGAGGTCCCAAATTGGACAGGGTGCAGGCCAGGTTGAGGAACACCCCTCCCTGTGCATGAATTTCATGCATCGGGCCTCTAGTGTGTGTGTGTGTGTGTGTGTGAGACCACTGCAACCAAAACAACTGAAAGGACGACTGAACAAGCTGTGTGGGGCGACTAGGCTGGCAGAGAGGTTAGTGAGGGGTGACCAACCAACTGAGCAGTAGGCTTTGTGGGGCGACCAGGCTGGCAGTTAGGGGTGCCCTGGCTGGCAGAGTGGAACAGGTAGGGGCAACCAGGCTGGTAGAGGGGGCACTTAGGGTTGACCAGCTGGTGGGGTAGGCAGTTAGGGGTGATCAGGCTAGCTGGGTGGTGGTGAGCAGTTGGGTTGATCAAGCTGGCAGGCAGAGGCAGTTAGGGGTGATCAGTTTGGCAGGGAGGGCAGTTAGAGACTATCAGGCCAGCAGGTAGAGGCAGTTAGGAGCCAGTAGTCCAGGATTGTGAGAGGAATGTCCAACTGTCAGTTTAGAAATACAAAATAGTTACTGAATAAATATGTTGCATTTATTTACAAGGTAGTACTGCATGGCTAATGAATGAGTTGTCAAATAATTGTCTTCTCTATCTAAAGTTCAAGCTATAGCTGAAATATATTAACTCTTATAATTTCCCTTGTTCTATCAAAAAAATTCTAATCTATACTGTGCAGAATTGAAAATCCTAAATGAATATTTTGACAAACAAACTTCTATAAACCACCTGTAAGCACTTTTAAAATGAGTTTGATTTGTTTATATGAAAACATTGGACTGATATTTATTCACAATGTTCATTTAATTCTTGCAATTAAACTTCCTATTACTTTCTGTCACTTTTGTAAAGTCATATAGGAAGCAATATAGGTTTGTGCATGCTCACGTGGAAGGCAATGTGGGGTATAAATAAGTTGTGTGCTCTAGAGCAGACTACCTGTTTTCAATTTCTCATCTACAAAAGGGTTATATGGGCAAATTATTTTACGTCTCCATCTCTACGGTATCTTTAAAAATGGTGATAATATTAGCAATCAGTTGATAGGTTTACTGTGAGGATAAATAGTAATGCAGTAACATACTGGGAATAACTCTTGACCCAAAGTGCCAGTAAAAATTAGTCTCCTTGTAAGACCCCTTTCCTTTTTTCTCCTTCCCATATCCTATACTTTCAAAACTTGGTCTGTGAAACATTTTCACAGTTATAATTTTCTGTACACTAGTAGAACTTTCTTTGAATCTTATTATAATCAAATTATTTTTATATGGTAATGCAGACAGGCAACATAATATGGAACAAATATAGGAGCTGTGGAATTGGGTTAAAAATCTAGATGGTCATTTATTCTCTGCCTTCAGGGACTATACTATGCATATATCTAGTAAAATGAAGCTAGCTAATTTAGATCTTACTTCATTTTTACCTATGCAGTGTCAAGCTTTATCAACTAAAACATGGCAGATGCTCACAAGTAAAATTGTTTCCTCTAATAAGTGTAAAATTCTTAATGGCAGGACCATGTCTTATTTATCTGTGAGACCGATTGGAGTTTATCACAGGATCACACATATGTTCAATTTTGCTTAGTTTTATAGTATGGTTTAGGTCAAACTGACACATTCACCCAGGTTGTCTGGCATCAGGCATTGCTGGACTCAGATGGTATCATGAGTATATTGCCCTGCTTTTTTCCCATCTGGATTGGCTCTGTTTTCTGGAAATCACTTTTTTTTTCTTTAGGTAAGACAATTGTCAACTAATCTATATTGTTCTGTCAATAATCACAATGAAAATAGTATGCCTCCTTTTCAACTATTTTCAATCAATGTCTACGTTTGAGTAACACTGGCACTGGTTGCTGAGGCCCTTCCCTTAAGCTGGAAAGTGTTGAACCACAGTGAAGAAGTGGTTACTCTTTAGGAAAATGGTGGAGCTCCAACGAGAAAAAGTGTGAGAGGATGCTGAAGGGGCATCTGTGGTGTAGAAGGCCCTCATTTGAGGAGGGAGGCCTACTACAGGATTGACTGCCTCTTCTGCTAGAGCTTCTGTAATAATTCCATATTCCATCTTAATGTCTTCAGAGGAAATCTCACTCACCCTGTCTCAGCCACCGACCTTGACCAGGTTAAATAGCTGAAGCCCCATTTTTACAGAAGAGGAGACACACATGGCAAGGCTGGGAAGGCTTTGGAAGAATGGCTGCCATAGGCTTGGCATAAAGTTGAAAAACATTTTGATTGTGTCAGTTTCACTCAAGCTGATATTATTCAAATAGCGAGGGGGTTAAAAAGAGTTGAAAGAAAGGACTTTTATATTATAGGCTGTTAAAGTTAGTAGGTGATGGAAGGAATTTTATTGATTTAAAAATTTGAGTACCTGTCATCTGTTGGACCTTGTTCTTTTTCTGTTGGTCAAATGAGCAACTAGTTCTAGTGTTACCAATTCTACTAATTCTTGTTCTTTTCTTCAAATTGCTTTTGGCAATATTTGGTTATACATTTGTATGTATGCTCATTTAAAATACATCTTAAAGAAGCTCTATAAGATAAAGGAGCATAAGGGCTTGTTCCTCGGTCTATACTGATATTTCTCAACCTTGGCATCGGTGACATTTTTGGCCAGGTTAGTCTTTGCTGTGTATACTTGTGCTGAGCATTGTAGGGTATTTAGCAGGATCTCTGGCCTTACCTACTAGAATCCAGCAGTATTCCATCTACCTCTGCAATCTGGTCTGTTTCCCTGTTGTCCCAAGCAAACATATCTCTAGACATTACTGAATATCTCCTGAAATGCTAAATAGATCTAGATGAGAACCACTAGTCTATACTCAGCACCCAGCAGAGAACAAGGCATAGAGTCAGCTTAGACTACTATTTATTTAAAGGATGAATTTTTCTCCCATATAGCTATTTTATGGAGACCAACCTGAGCTATAGGGACCAAATGTTATCACCATTTCTTTCAGGATGTCTTCTGAATCACATTTGTAAAGCTGTTTGCCTTCCCAGAGTATTAGTCTGGTTTTACTCTGATGCTGGCTTCTAAATCTCAGTATCTGACATTCTAAAAGGAGAACATTGATGGGTGCATTTGCCCGTGTAAGGGATTCCTTGTGGATGAGTTGGCTTCCTAGTTCATCTAAAAGCGGCTTGCTCTTTCCTTCAACACTATGACTCACCTCTCACTACTTTTCTCACCAATTGTAATTTTATATTAGAATAACCTTCATAAGTGATCTGCCTGCAGTGTTTATTTTTCTTTTCTAGAAAAACCGTATGGAGAAAAGAGGATCATACTCTATATCCTTGCCATGAACCTGATTTTACTCCTGCTCAGTCTGATGAAATGTGATATCCAGTTACTTTGAAGTCAACACACCTGGCACTGTCTATCTAGGAATGTTCTAGGAATAACAGCTGATGTAAGCACTCATTTCAGGCTCACATGTGTTAGTGTTACTACACCACGGGACCTGTCTGCTAGGCAAAGGCTAATGACTTTTCCCTGTTCACGTTGCATGCAGTTTATACTCATGGTCTGTCACTTTGGATCATCTAAGTCATCTTATAATAACTGTAATTGACTTTTTGGCCCAAGTGCCCCAAAGTCTTTCTTCTCTAAATTTATCAAGTGCATGAGATCTAAACCAGAAAATTCTGGTATTTGCTAAAACTTGTTGCGTAAGTGTTTGTATACTTTACCAGTCTCATGTGATGGAATCACAAGAACTTCTCATTGCAAACTCCCATTAACAAGTATTAATTCTACCACCTTTGCAATATTAATAAGGAAACTAACACCCAGGGAATAAGGAAACTACCAGCCCTGGTCACATTGTCTGAGACCTAGACCTCTGTTACCTCCTAGCCCAGTCTTCTTTGGCTGATATTTAGAAATCAAAGCAACATTATTCCGAGTAGGCTCTGTGCAACCAGGGACTGTTATGAAGCCCAGTGATTATGCTGTTTGCCCCTCTCTCATATAGCATAAGCTTTAATGATTTTGTGAAACTGAAGTTGTAATCTCTGGAATTCTGACTAAAAGAGGCATGCATCTACTCTGAGTTAAGCCTTGGGAAAGCTGAAATTTATAAAAATATGAAGACCTATTCATAATTCATAGCTTTTATTCAATATGGCCAGGGATATAAATAAAATAGTTTGGGAACACACTTGATGAGAGAAAATTAATTTGGCCTTCCTTGAGTTGCAAGGTACAAAACACCAGCAACAGGATATGAAATTGCACCTTGAGGCCACGGAACATAAATTGATGTGTCTGCCAGATTGAGCAATTAGGCACTATGGAGAACATAGCTCACTTCACATACAGGGCACAGTACAAAGAAAGCAATTGAAGTGGGAGCTTCAGGTTTTCCTTGAAGACAGATTGAGTCTGAGGCTACCTTGTTTTTCTCCATAGAATTAGCAGAATGCTAAAACCAAGCTAAACACTTAATAATGCTTATTAGATGAAGGAAATGCAATTTCCTATTAAGTGTCCAAATGTAAGCAGGCCAAGAAGCCATTTTTCTTAAATTGGCTTTTAAATAAAGATGAAGATCTACAATTAGGTGGGTAAAGGAGAATTTATTAGTAAATGAGTAAACTCATTGATTATAGGGAAGTAATTCTTAACCCAGGATGCCAAGCCAAGAAAGCAAAAAGTTGTGCCAAATAAACAAATTTACTACCTAATAAAGCTAAAAGAAGGTTAACTAAGTGCACTCAATAAAAGCCAGTAAACTACCACATAATTAGACTCAATAGCTAACAAAAGCCAGTAGGCACTTTACCAGAACTAATGAAGAAGCTGTTTTATAAACTAAGACCTATGGGGCTCAAGCATTTTTGTGTGCCATATTAACTGTAGGGGTAGGCAAGAGTTTTGGTTTTGAAATCTAAAAGGTGGTAAAAAAAAAAAAAGGTATATATATATATATATATACACACACACACACACACACACACACACTAATGCAGTTAAGAGAAAGAGGTGGGGAGGGTAAAGGTGTAAAAGAAAATAACAGAAGGATGCTTTAAAGAATGTTCCAGGAACTATGGGCCCAGGAAGCAGCAATGGCCCCAGAGTGGTAAGGATTTCCTAATGAGTTTACTATTGCCCCCTAGAGGTAGTTAGATGACACTGCCTTCCAAGTTGAAGATTGCAAGCCTGTGGATGGTCTTTTATGAATGCTTCAAGAGAATCAGGATGGGAAATTTAATAGTTACCAAGAACTTACCTTTGCATAGATACACAGGTGTTCTAAGTTTTCTTCAAATGGTAGTTGTATAAAAGTAGTAATAGACACAATTTACATGATAGCAAACAAAGGATTTAGGCATTGAGAAGGTTAAACCAATGTTAATCTGAAGTTTATAGTAGTTGGGTCCTAGGCAACCAACAGTTATCTTTGCCTAGCTTAAACCATGACTCAAAAAATAAGTAAATCAAGTTGTTTATAAAGAAATATGCCAGATTCCACTCACTGGGCTATTTTGGTCAACTGTATAATTTCTTTTACGGTACAAACCGCAGATCTGGGGGCATGAAAGAAGGGGTTTATAGGGTCACTGCTAGATTATATTTAACACAACTAGTAAGAAGGTCTCTATGGATATCTATGGACCACATAACCAAAGAATGTTTTCTCCAGGGACTTCAGGAATTTTTTTTTTCAGAGGTAGCCTTTTCTCTTTTTTAACTTCATACCCCCTTGAGTCAGACAGACTAAACTTGTCAATTCCAGAGGATTATCTCTCACTTGCTTAACAGAAGGGATTTTATTACTTATAACCCAAGGTGATGTTTTTAAATTCTGTGAAATTATAGATTCCTATGGTAGCGTTGTACTCTGTTAAAACGAAAGAAAGCAAACATTAAAATCCCTAAGTTTTCATTTACTTTGGTGACTTTTCTGAATTATTTTAGAGCTCAGTTGAATCACCTTCTCTTGACTCCTCCACCATTCTTGTGTCTAGGCTGTTGCCCCCTCATGCTACTACCGTAGTAAGTGGGCCTGACAGACTTGAGTCTTTATCCCTACATGGTCTTAAGAGGGAATGGCTTCAATGCAAGGTTCCTGTGTTTGAATATAGAAGGTTGTTTTGGATTTCAGAACCAGATGGGATATGTAAAACTGGCTGTAAAAGATCTGGGCCTCACAGTGAAAAACACAAATTCTCCTCATGCTGCCCCAGGTCAACTAAATTGCAAGATAACTTGGCCAGTCTTGATATTTCAGCAGATAAAAGCCTACATAAATGGCCTCTTGAACCTGAGAGGGAAGTTCTTTCTGTGCTTTCTTAATGTGACTCTGAATTATAATACCTGCTATGAATTCCTAACTTCCTTTTAACATGGGCCTTGTGAGAAGATAGAATCTGTTTAGAACCAAAAACAACAAAACTGTGGAATAACTCTTCAGCAGATAGAAAATGTCTTAGAATGTTTGCATTTTAATAGTAAGAGTGTTAAGAACAAAACCATTAGTACATTAGCATTTAACTAAAATGGTTTACTTTAAGTCAAGTACCATATTAGCTTTAAGAGAAAAATGTGAAGTATGAAGCTATTATTACATAAACATTTAAAATACATTGACAGCAGCATAATCTTCTCCCACCTTGTGGTTTCAGGGTTTCTGGGCTATGGAATGGAAAATCTGAAAAGGTGAATTTGATCAGTGGAGGACTCTAGCTTTAGTCAGGCACACAAGAGAAACCTATTTTATAGCATAGAGACTTTTAATTGCAGATTAGGGTCCATAGATAATAAAAATAAAAATGTTAAGGATTACTTTGTTCACTAATCAATTTTTTTCAAAAGTATTAATTGCTTTCTGTGTGTCAGGCCCAGTATAGGTGTGCACAAATAGGCAGAAAGGAAACATTCAAGTAATAAGTGCGGGTGTGTGTGTTTTGGTGTGTATAAATGCTCACTTATCAGATTAAAATATTCCCCTCAAATATGAGGAAATTACATTATACTTGCCTTGAGAAGGAGTATTATATTGCTAATTTAAGCTACCTATATTAATGCTTGAGTATAATTATGAACCAAGCCCAATTTCAGTTCCCTAAAGTACAATGGCACCAGGACAGATAACACCCATGTCTGATAGTGAAGACCAACAATTAAACCAACAATTAAAATAATTTATAACAGGGAAATCACAGGGAAATTCAATTCTGTATGAGATGGGACAGCAGAGCTATCTTCCCGGGGGAAGTAGAACATAACTTTCCAAACTAAGGAATTCTCCAGTAAATGCTCTCACATCAGGGCATGTAACTATGTCGGGAATTTTCAACCTTTCTCACTTCATGACACACATACCCGTATTTTCCGGCGTATAAGACGACCCCCTAATTTTTACAGTTAAAACATAGGTTTAGGCCTATATTTGTTGTATAAGACTACCCCCCACTTCAAAGAAAAGACTTACTTTGCCGTCAAGATCTGCAGGTAATTTTTGTGCAATTTTGGTCTTTTGCCCCCGATTTTTGGTTGACTTTTTTTCGTTTCAAAAGTCGTCTTATACGCCGGAAAATACGGTATACTAATTACTAAAATGCTGCAGCACACTAAAAATAGATTTTTTTTCCCCAATACACACACCAAAAAAGGTATAATTTTTATTCACACCAGATGGCTATTGTTAAGTTGGCTGTTGTCATTTTTAAATTTGATAATTTAAGGAAAAAGAGGTCAGTGCCCCCTGACTGAATAGTCAGGTATTTCATGTTTTTAAAATTCTTGTGGCACAGTAGTTGAAAATCATTGGAGCATGCCCTTACATTGCTATTTGTTGGTCTGTGCTATTAAATATGGCATAACAGAAAGAAATTAGCAGCTACCTGCCTCTTGCAGTGTTTCCCAAACTTTTGACATATGTGTACCCCTTCTATAATTTTCGTAACGCTGAGTACCCCTCATACTCATGAGAACGTAGAATTAGGCGCAGCTAAACATGGTGCAGTGCATATCCCCACCAAACTCCGGTACAACGTGTACCCTCACCAAACTCTTCCCCTACCCCTGGGGGCCCGCACTTTGGGAAACAATGCTAGAGTGAACCACAGATCCACAGAGACCACCAGAAACTGGCATCAGTGAGGCAGGATCTGTGTCCCTCACAAGGTCTCCAAGGGGCTGGGGGTGTGCAGTGTGCTCCATGGTCTGGGATGTGATGCAATAGATTATGACATTATGTGTTTTGGGTATTGTATACATCTTCCTTGCTAAGAAATGATAACCTCAGCATTCTATACTGCTGTGAAATAGAGAGAGGTCTCGCACCTAGCACTGTGCCCTGAACAGGTGCTGGTCAGCTGATGCCATGGAACTGAGCAATCATAGTGTAAGGAGGTATATTGTAAGGAAAAGCTATTGGTATGTGGCTTTTCTGTACCTCAAAAGTCATGTCCAAGGCACTTGGTCAAGGTATTTTCAACCTATGAAGAAGGTTTAGTAAGCAAGTTTAAGTCTCTTATCTGCTCAGTCTCAGTTCAGATTCGTAGCCTTTACTTTTGCCCCGGGAGCATTCTCATTGGGAAGCAAGGATAGCTGCTTGCCTTGGACGTGTCTGGGATGGCAATCAGAGCCACACCACATGTACACTCAAGCTTGCAGTGTCTCACAGAAATAAAACCTAACTCATTTTGTGAAGGTTAACATCTTTGTTTCATTCTAAAGATGTAAAAGAAAAAAGACATGTCCTGAGCATGCACTAAATGCCAGAGTATTTACTTGTTGCCACATTTCTCCCTCAAGAAAGTTCCCTGAGGCCAGTTGTTGTTCTTTACCCAGAAGTTCCTTGAGGTACAGGGAAGCTGAATCATGGGCTCAGGTCCCTGTGTTCACAGTGCCCATGCATGCAGAAGCCTGGATGTGAAGCCAGGATAGCCCCAATTCAGTGTGATATATACTAATTAAAGCTCAGTTTATATGGCTGTTGGGAAGAGGTTTGTCACTCATTCTTTCATTCCAAGGTAAAGCATAGTTGAAGCTGTTTTACTTTATAATATGGTTAAAGGTATTTACATAATGGCTACATACTTTTCTTTTGTGTATTAGATATGATTGGATATTCCAGATTTATTTAAGTCACTAGTGTGTGTTTTAGGCCATTAAAATAACATAAACTGTGAACCATTATTTATGTAAAATAAACAGTTTTAATGATATGCTAATAGATGATGTTTATGATTGCAAATTAAAACATTTTGCTGTGCTGCTACTGTAATGCATGTTTAGATGCATGTGAATATGCCTACAAGTTTATATTTATGTATATATTTATATATATGTTAACTTTAAGAGAGAAATATATATATATTAGCATTTTCTAATTATATTCTGATAGTTACCAAATTCATTATGTTCATTGGTTAATGGCTGCCTTAAAAATAGCCCCTTTAGCCAAAACCGGTTTGGCTCAGTGGATAGAGCATCGGTCTGCGGACTGAAAGGTCCCAGGTTTGATTCCAGTCAAGGGCATGTACAGTGGTTGCGGGCACATCCTCGGCAGGGGGTGTGGAGGAGGCAGCTGGTCAATGTTTCTCTCTCATTGACGTTTCTAGCTCTCTATCCCTCTTCCTTCCTCTCTGTGGAAAATCAATAAAATATATTTAAAAAATAGCCCCTTTAGTTATGAACAAGTAATTAATAGACATATTGATGTATGAATTATTCCTGCAATGCCAGCTATGATAGCTATAATTTGATTATAAACCTACACCACTAAAACTATTTTCAAGCCACATGATTACTGGTATTAGTTAACTGGATAGTCTTGATTGACTTTCCTAGCAACTATGAATATCTTCTATAAACACTAGTGCTATAATTTAAAAAGATTGTGTGGGAAGTATTGTATCCTCAGATATTCAGTTAACAAAGGACAGGATGTCTCTCTTTCTAACTGCTGCTTTGAAGTTCACTCTGCACTGTCTTTCTCCTTCCATTGTATAACTGCACTTCATTGTCTGATTATGAGAGATTTGGAAACAAGTAAATGGTGTTTGAATAATTCATGCCAATTCTCCCCTTTGATGCCATCCTCCTCTCTCCAAGGTAAATTTGTTTGTAGTTTGGTAGGGATCAACCTTTGGAATTTGTAGTGAAATTGACAGTGGCTAGTCAAATGAAAGCCACATTTATGTTTAACTCAATAATATTCCTTCAATGACCTGATTATGTAAACAGTGGACCTAAAAAGTGAACAAAAGAATCCTTTTGAACAATTATTTTAGCCTAAGTTATAAATACATGTTTTAAAAAAGGACACTATTTGCATGACTGAAAAACATGCATTTGGCAGACTATCCAAAGCTTGATTTTAGTTACAATGGCATCACATTTATTACACTGCATCTAATGCTAAAAATATGCATTTTGAATAGAAAGTTGATGTATTGTTCCTAATTCCTACAACTTTAATTCAATTAAAGATAAACAAGCCTCTTTGTATTTTGGTTTGAGAGGACACAATTGTTTGGAATGCTGAAGTTTTTCTTCTCTCTCCATTTTGGGAAGGAAAGATTGATTTTCAAAATCTAAATTCCTCTAACAATGAGCAATATATAATGGCATCCTTTCTTCTTTTTTCTTACTCTGTACTACAGGAAGATGACTCTTAAAATCAGTAACTGTGTATCTGCAAAGGCAATTTATTTAACTTTGAAACCATATCAAAGCATCTGGATTCTGGGGTTTATCTTTTTTGACAGAGCTGAGAAAGTAGACCATCTTTTAAATTCCCTTGGATTTACTTAATGTAGGGCCTTTCCTTTTGGTTTTATTCTGAAATAGTTCCCGTTTCTTTAACACAGAGATTTGCTAAATCTCAGATGCTCTACATCACAAAGGTTATCCTGACATCTTTGCATGAGTTAGTAGCAGTCAGTAGCCCAGATATTGGTGGCCTTGGAATGTTTGGCTGTTCATACACTAAGTCATCCTGTTACCTGTCCCCACCCCCTTTTTTTTTTGCTTGTTTTTTATTTTTATTCAGCCCTACCATTTACAGTCTCAGAAATGAATTAGAGCATAAAGCTAAAAGAGGCGGAAATAGGATAATCATTTCTCTTTTTCTTTTCTGGCAACCCCCTGAGAATATAAAAGTTAAGGCCTCAGGCAAATAGTCTTACCTTATTTATTCTTAACGTGTTCCTTGCCTACCCAGAAACTTAGTGAGGAAAATGGTTATAGCCTTCCTCCATATTAGCCTCCTTTTCAAACTACCCCTTATTAAAGATGTTTCTTTTTCATTATTCTTCTCAAGTGGAATCTTTGCTGATTGTGATGTGCATCTGGATAATGTCTAAAAGTCTGAATGGTAAATTGGATTGCTTATACAATAGCAACAACAATAGGGATATTAATCACTAACATTTATTGGATATGTTCTGTACACTGGGTATGAAAAATTACCTCTTGAGCTTTATAGTGTAGATACTGCTATTAATTTAATCTATAATAATAAAATTGTAATATGCTAGTTAGACTGGACGAAGCTGGGCTTCGAGGGAAGCCCAGGTCCTGGATGCCAGAGGGAAGCTGGAGCTGGCAGCTGGGGGAAGGAAGGCCTACTCTTGAATGAATGTCATGCATCGGGTCTCTTGTAAAGAAATAATGGTTTACATTTATTTAACTTGCTCACAGTTACTCAAACTACAAGAGCTGGGATTTCGAACCTTGACAGTCAGAATCAGTCTTTGCTTTAAGCTCTATACAGGTGCTGATGCTAGTCTTCAAATCAAAATCCACTGGAATTGAATCCTCCCTCCCCCACTTTTTCAAGAAATATCCCACTTATCCTAAATGATATAGACAGGTTTCCTGCTTTTATGAAGTTATGGTTAAAAAAAAGTTAACAAAAATAGTGAAAACACAGATAAATAAACAAACAAAAAGACTTTTATAGTAAGTACTATAAACAAAATAAACAGAGTAGTGTGATATTCTATTAGGTTGTCAGAGTGATGCTTCTGTGAGGATGACTTTTAAGTTGATACTTGAGTGATCAGAAGGAGCCAGACATCAAGAAGACCAGGAAAATGTTGAAGGTGGAGAAAATAAAAAGTGCAGAACCATTGTGACAGAAAGGAATTCAGCATATTCTAGGAACAGTCAGATTGTTACTGTGAATTGTGCACAGTGAAAAAGGGGCAGAGTTATAACACACAAAGTGAGAAAGTCAGAGGCCAGATTTTACTGGGCTTTAAACTAGCACTGCCAGATGAAATACTGGGTGCTCAGTGAAATTTGAATTTTAGATAAACAACTAATGCCTTTTTTGTATAATCTCAAATATTGCATAGGACATACTTATGCTAAATAAATTCATTGTTTTCCTGAAATTTAAATTTAACTGGGTATTCTGTATTATTATTTGCTACACTTGACAGCTCTATTTATAATTCATGATACTTGGTAGATTTTAACATAAGTGATATGGAAAGCTACTATTTTAAGAAAGAATCTTACGAAAAAGGATATTATCTTATTTGCATTTTAAAAAGAAGTTTTCTGGTGGCTTGAGGAGTACAGAGGAGAGGAGATGAAAGCTGTAAAGGGATCACTTAAGAGGCTATGGCAGTAATCCATGGGAAAGATGATAATAGCTTAGACTAGCGTGATATTGGTAGCTATGAGTTCAAAGTTTATTTTGATGTCAGAACCTATTGAATTTGCTGAAAGATTAGGTGCTGGGTTAAAGAAAGAAAAGGACTAAGCATAATCCCCAGATTTCTAAGGAGTGTGATGCCACTTATTAAATTTCAAATTACCAGATTGGACAGGAGAGGTGAGGAGAGAATTATGCTTTTGTGAGGCATCTAATAGGACATCCAAGTAAAGATGTCAAATGGACAGCTTGGTTAATGAATAAAACTACCCCAAACCTTTTCCCCTTAATGAGATAAATAGAAAGGATGGCAAGTAGAAGTGAATGGCCATGACTTTTTTTTTTTTTTTTTTTTTTTTTTTTTTGTGCCATGACTTATATAGTGTACCAGGGACACAGCAGTGATTAGAATAGGTTACTTTTGGAGAAGCGCTTACTAGAGGCAGATATCTGCACTAATAAAAGAGAAGCATGCAAATTGACCATGACTCTGCTATGCCCACCAGCCAATCAGGAGTGGATATGCAAATTAGAAGGTCAAAGATGGCAGCCGCTCAGCTGTTCCAGGTGCAGAGTGGCTAGGTGGCGCAGAATGCCTGCTATAAGAGGGAGGGTGGGGGGGGGGAGTTGTGCAAAGGGATCTACAGGAGTGACACTCAGGCCACAGAGAAGAGGAAGACAGCAGACTCCGGCCGGAGTGAAGGCCTGGGTCCTGGATGCTGGAGGAAAACCAGTGCTGGAAGCCAAGGGAAGGAAGGCCTATTGCATGAATATCTTCATGCAATGGGCCTCTAGTATGTAAATAAGGACAGTATAACTTATTAATTGCTATGAAAGAGCTATCTGCCAGGCATTCCATGGGTATGGAAGCAGAGAGGGAATTATTTTTGCTTAGTAAAGGGTTATATTTGGGTGGGGTCTTTAGGGCAAGGATTTGTTCACAAAGTAGTGTGGGCAAAGAATGGTAGAAAAGAAAAAGCAAGGGAAAAAACATGATTAAAGAGGCAGGATGTTCAGGAATAACACAGAATAGGTGCATAATAGAAACTTAGTGGTTCTGGAAGAGACAGGACGTAGTGCTCAGAAGGCAGATGGGGGCTATTTTGGGTGAAGTGTTGTGGGGCTGTATGTAAGCCACTTGTTCTAAATTTTAATTTTTGTTGAGATTCACTTTATATGTTGACAAACTGTTAGAGTAATAATGTATGTCTATATGTATCCTAGTTCTTCCTTATCTAATAAAAAGTTGCATTTTTATTATAAGCTAGTGTTCATTTAGTATTGATTTTTTCCCCTACTTCTAAGTCTGATGCAAGGTCAGCTTGTTGCACAGTTGATCCTATGGGGAAATATGAGAAGGGAATAACTAGAAAAGTTGTGGAATATGTAGTGCTAACTAATTTGTGATACTCATAACTAATTATTAATTATTTTGTATAGTTGCCTCAGACTTCTCTTGGGACTAAGATGTGTTTGTGGGAGTGGGATACTGTTTCTTCCCTTAGAAATTGGGGTGACCTTCCTCTAGGTGTTTCTTTTGAGTCACATATTGTAAGGAGGTGCCAATGTGCTTTAAAAAAATTATTTTATTGTTTAAGGTATTACAAACAGTAGTACATATGTCTCCTTTTTTCCCCCCATTGACCTCCTTCTGGCCTCCCCTACCAACCCCCCCCCCCCGCCCCCCGCCACACACTTGCCCTTACCCCCCCACCTGTGTCTTGTGACTATTGGTTGTGTTTATATGCATGCATACAAGTCCTTTAGCTGTGCTTTTAACACTAACTGCAGGAAGAGCTGAGGCCACTATTATGTTTGAATGTCTCAGAGTTTTGAGTTTTCTTACAACATTTTTTTCCCTCTGTTTAGGAGCTCATAAAAGAGTTGTGCTTTGAAATTAATCACGTGTACATTTTGAGTGATCTTTAATAGTTGTTACATATTATTTATTAAAATGTTACCAATGCATTTTTATTTTTTTTAAATAAACATTGAACTTCTAACATTAAATATAAATAATTAACCTAATATTAATGGAAATAGATTGAAGTGGTCAAAATACATTCCAGGATCTTTTTTTTTTTTGTTTTAGCTAAAAAAAGAAATTGAGCCCAACTTGTGTGGCTCAGTGGTTGAGGGTAGATTTGTGAACCAGGAGGTAACATTTTGATTTTTGGTCAGGGCGCATGCCCAGGTTACGGACTCAATCCTTAGGAGGAGGCATGATTTCTCTCTCATCATTGATCTATCTCTTTTCTCCCTTCCTCTCTCTGAAAAAAATTAAACCATATTTTTAAAACGGAAGAAATTGAACAAAATAATATGGGTGCATGCTGACAATGTGTGACTTGGTAGACTTCCTATATTTAATCCTTTTTCCAAATAAAACCAGTGACTGCTATTTGGTGCCTTTGTGCATAGTGAATTTTCTCCTGACTCTGGGATCAGTGACCTAGCTGTTCACCTCTTTCTGTCTTACCAGAGTAACTAATATTCTGAATAACTACTTCATTTTGGCTTATTCTCAAAGCACAGACAAAAATAATGTGTAGTTCTCTCATGTATGGCTTGTGTGACTGTCCTTAGACAAGTTTGGGATCCAATAAGACATTTATTTTTGCCTTAGAAGTCATTCAACACACATTGTCTATCCCTCCCTAACCTGGACCCCACTCAGCCAAAACTCAATGGACTTGATTGGCAGAAGTAGTGAGTTTGCTTAATTACAGAATACCAATCCTAGGGGAAACATGAAGAGATCATGCATTGCACCCTCAGCTCTGCTCAGGACCAAGTGTGAACCATCCCAGATGGCAATCTATTTTAATAAGATAAATGGAATAATTTAAACAAAATTTTAAACATTTTTCAATGTTTGTTTTTTCAGCTGGGGAGCAAAGCACTTGTGTCTAAAGCCCCTTTGCATCCAAGAAATTTTAGGTCATCCATCATGACTTAGGGAAGAGTCACAGCATTTAAGACCTTGCCTATCACCCACCCCTGCCCATTTCTCAGCATATCTCTTTTTAGCCATCTTTGTTTCTGTACCTCATAATAAACGGAGAACTCAAGTGCCAGCCTGCTCTGAAAGGAGGGGAATTATTTTTGTAGTGGAAAGTACATGTGTTTGGATGTTAGATAGACCTGGATTCAAATATTTGCCTCTTCATGTTTTTGAAAATTTATTTATGTTTCTTAGATCACTTTAGTTTCTCTGTATATACAATGAGTTTAATTTCTTCTAGCTTTTCTGAATGGCTGTGAAGATTGGAAATGACTACAGGAGAGATTATGTGATTGTGGCATAGTTATCAAAGTTCTCCCAAATTTCCCGCATATAAGGTACCTCTGAAAGCCCCCCAATATAAGTAGATAAGCAGTGGAAGTACTAGGGACCCACTCACAGTAGTGAAAATTAATAACTTACCAGTAATCATATGTGTAGTAACAGATGAAATGCAAAGGGAGTCTGACAAAATCCGAAAGTCGGAAAACCCCTAAATTCACCACAGATTCTTACGGGAATGTGTGCGGACCAATGTGAAAACAGCAGCAAACCTGTAAGAAAGGTAGCTGGTCAGACTCATTGGTGAGAGTGAGCGTCTGAAAGCCCTGGAGCAGCCTAGACACAAAAGCCAAAGCAACTTTCCAGGACAACATTGCAAACTGAGGAGAAACTGCTAGAGCAGAATCCAAATTAAGTTGAACAAGGAAAATTGAGAAGCATTAAAAAGTAGATAAAAGTCAGGATGGGAGCAGCAGACACAAACTTCAGGAAGGCCAAAGGTCATGTTTTTGAATATTTAATTGATATAATAGGAGAGGGTGCTTTAGGCTGTGAAACTAAGAAAGATAACATGGCCCACAGCTCTGAATGAGAGTAGAAGAAAACTCAGCTCCCAGAGCCATCAGAACCAGAAAGAAAGGCTGTGGAGTGAAGTTTATTGAAAGTTAAAGGGTGACAGTGGGATTGAGAAAGGGAGAGATAAAGAGAAAGAGGATGAGAGAGAGATTGGTTGGAGGATATCTATAACAAGATTTAGGAGATGGTAAATAACTGTAATATTCACTACTTCTGGAAACCAAGTCCATTGAGTTTTGGTTGAGTGGGGTCCAGGTTAGGGAAAGATAGACAATATGTTGGATGACCTCTAAGGCAAAAATAAATGTCCTATTGGATCCCAGACTTATCTAAGGAAAGTCACACAAGCCATACATTCTGTGCTTTGAGAATAAGCCAAAATGAAGTAGTTGTTTTATTTTCATCTTTAATTGAGCCAACTGTAAAAATGATGAAATAATTTAGAATATTGGATTGCTGCCTTGATAACAGTAAGAAATTAATATTTCAAGATGTAATAGTGGTGTTATGTCTATGTTTAAGAGATTCATTATTGAGATAAGTATGAAATAGTCATGGATAACTTGTTATAGATTATGTCAGCTACTATGCTTGATTATCATATAGAACATAATTATATTTTCATTAATACCACTCTCATCCATTACTTGCAATAATACAATGGATTTCTCCTTTGTCTCCTATGTCTCTCCTTTGTCACTCCTCTTTATCTTTTAGAGTTTATCTTCAATGTATCATCCAGATGACCTTTTAAACATATATTTATGATAATAATCTTAGCAAACATTTATGAAGCAAATATTCTGTGTCAGGTATTCTTCTAAGTGCATTTCTTATATTACTCATCTGTAATTCAGAGCAATCCCATTAAGTTGGCCCTATATATTTTTAAGATTATTTATTGACTAGAAGCTTAATGCATGAAATTTGTGGGAGGGGCTCGGCCCTCACAGCCTTGGTGGCTTGCCTTGTCACTTGTAGCCCTGGCTTCCTGTGGAAGGTAGTCTGGAAGGTCCTTCGGCTGTCTGATCTAATTAACATATTACACTTTGATTTTTATAGAGTTTTAGAGAGTGAGGGGAGAGAGAGAGGGAGAGAGGGAGAGAGAGAGAAGCATCAATGTGACAATGAAACATCTATCTACTACCTACTGCACATCCCCTACTGGGTATCAAGCCCATTATCTGGGCATGTGCTCTAACCAGGAATTGAACTAGCAACTTTTAGGTGCATGGGGCAACACCCAATTAACTGAGCCACACTGGCCAGCATAGCCCTGTTTTATAGATAGGGAAATGGAGTCAAAAGTCTGAGAAGTGAGGAGAGCAGGATCTTTATCTCTTTTGCTCACTGCTGTATTTTTTTTAAATATATTTTTAATGATTTCAGAGAGGAAGGGAGAAAGAGGAAGGGAGGAAAAGAGAGAGAAACATCAATGATGAGAGAGAATCATTGATTGGCTGCCTCCTTCATGCCCCACACTGGGGATTGAGCCCACAACCCAGTCATATGCCCCATAGAATGTTTGTACCTAGCCCATGTAGAGGAGCAAAAAGTGAAGTTCTAGCAGCATGGTGCCCTTGTTGTATGCTCCGCTGTTTCAATCCCTTGCTCAAACTCTTCAGTTACTCTCTCCAGCCTTATAATTAAATCCCACTTCTTCCCAAATGGTTTGTTATGCAGCTTGGATTTCTTCTGCCAGCTTGCTGCTGCCCATACTCTGTCCCAGGCTTAGGGTTACATCAACAGAGGGGGCGAGGGGAGCACCTTGTTCTAATTTCCCTGCCCATACAGACCCTTTTTCTAATTTATCTGCTCTGAGGAGGTATGTTTTTCCAATTTGCACAGAGGTGCCAAGTGTGCTAACAGCCATGACAAGGCCCAGCAAGGTCTGGCCCTG
Source organism: Pipistrellus hanaki (assembly GCF_964339955.1). NCBI lineage: Eukaryota > Metazoa > Chordata > Mammalia > Chiroptera > Vespertilionidae > Pipistrellus > Pipistrellus hanaki. The sequence goes on from NC_140511.1 coordinate 28,844,344, forward strand.
CCTCCCTCTTACCTCATTAGGCACTAATCTCTCCCTCACTCATTTATTCCAGTCACATTGGCCCCTGTCAGTTTCTAGAACTTACCAAGCTCTTTCCCAGTGGATGATCTTTGTTCTCTGCCAGAAACAGTATTCCCTGATATCTTTGATTCGGGTTTCTTTTTATCCTACATTCCTACTACTAACTTTTTAGAGAGGGCCTTTCTTACCACCTTCACTCTGTTGTTCTGTGACACAGTATTCTGTTTATATAAAACATTACTCAGATCAGATCATTCTCCTGCTAACATAATTTTTCTCTCATAATAATGTTGGGCTGTAAGGGTAAAGAAAATATGCTATCCCTTAATTTCCCCACTGCGTTTAGAACTGAGAAGTCCACACGAGAGCCAAGAGAAAAGGAGATCGAAATGTCACCCCTGATGTTAATGATATCGGGGAACCTGCTTGGTTATAAAGCCACATGGGGCCATGACTTCTCCCTGGGCTGTACTCACTCTCCAGAATTGTAGGTTTCCCCTGCCCAGGTGAAGCTGTCTCCCATGTGTCACTGCATGTGTGAACAGGTTAGTAGGCTCCTGCCTGTGGTTGAGCAGATCTGAGCAAGACAGTGCCAGCAAGAGTCACCACCTGGTATGCTACGTTACTGTTCCTGAATTAACTAATCAGGTTAAGTCATGCCTCCTCCTTCTGGGGGGTTCAGAGGAAAGATGGCATTGTTCCTGCATATTTGTATTTGCTGAGAACTGGGATGGATGCTCTCCCTTCTTTCCCTTCAATGGAAGCCAGAGGGTAAGACCCAAGGAACATCCTGTTTTGGTTTTCCCCTGAACCAATGAATCCCAGTGTCCTTACTCTGCTGGACTGGCTCCCTCTGGATTGCTAAATGTACAGGGATTTTGTGAGCCAGCTTTGAATCTTCTGACAGCATGAAATCATTCATGGAGAGGAGTATGTACATCACAGAAATGGAAAATTGGTGAGTGCTACAAAGCAGTTAAGCTGCTTGTGAAACATATTCCAGAACCCTACCATGGAGGCCCTCTGACCTCTGCAAATACCAGTCTCACCCTTCTCACTGCATCACAGAAATAGGTCTTTCTGATCCTAAGACTGTTGAACTGGTTTCTGCCATAAGTCCTTTAACTTGTTTCTTTCTGGAATGATCTTTTGCATCTATCTGTACGTGGTTTGTTCCTTCTCATTCAGATCCCAGAGAAACACCACACCCTCCGAGAGGCCTTCCCAGACCATTAAAATAAGGATGTCCCAGTCATTCTCTGTCATGTTGCCCATTTCTGTTTCTTTATAGTACTTTACCACCTAAATGTTTACAGTACTTTAGTATCTAAACTTTCTCAGCTACTCTTGTCCATAGGCTGTAAACTATGAGAGCAGTTCATAGTTAATTACCTGATGCTAGCCAAAAGTCTGAGAAGCAGCAAGACCAGGATCTTTATCTCTCTTGCTCACTGCTGTGTTTTTTTAAAATATATCTTTAGTGATTTTAGAGAGGAAGAGAGAGAGGAAAACATAAATGATGAGAGAGGCTCATTGATTGGCTGCCTCCTTCATGTCCCACACTGGCAATTGAGCCCGCAACCCAGGCATTTGCCCCAACTGGGAATCAAACCGTGACTTTCTGGCTCATAGGTTGACACTCAGCCACTGAGCCATGCCGGCTAGGTTCACTGCTGTATTTTTTATGACCCATATGGCTAGCACACAGTCAGCTGATTATATATAATAATAAAAGGGTAATATGCTAATTGGACCAGAAAGCCAAATGACCTTCCAGACATCATTCTGGATGAAGCCACGATGGCGGGGGCTGAGGCAGAGGTAGTTAGGGGTGATCAGGCAGGCAGGCAGAGGAGTTAGGAGTGACCAGGCAGAGTGGTTAGGGAGAATCAGGCAGACAGGCAGGTGAGAGATTAGGAGCCAGCAGTCCCAGATGGTGACTGGGTGCAGGCCAAGCTGAGGGACCCGCCTCCTCCCCATGCACAAATTTCATGTATTGGGCCTCTAGTATTTAATAACTCTAGTTAAATTCTAACTACAACTTTTTATGGGTGAAAAATAAAGCATAGATAGGTCCAAATCCACATTTAGATAAACATTATTTTTGATGTCTTAAATTATACATTTCTAATTTTGGAAAAATAGAATATTACTGCACAGCAAAATTCTTGTTTGTTATATTTACAGTATACTTTGTATGTGGAATTATCCAAAGACAATTGAAGGTATGGTTTTTCATGTAAACTCTGGAATATTTCTTGAAGTCCCAAGTAGGGATTTCAAGGGCCAAACACAGCACTTTCCTGTCAGATACCTTCCAGCCCCTTTTCCTGTAAATGAGAGGTGCAAATTTTCTTTTTTATAGAAATTTTAATTTTAAATCATGCTTTCCTCCCAGTGAATTTTTATCATTGTTATTTCCCTATAAAGCTTTTGGCTAAATATGTATCTTGGTAAATTCTGAAATAGGTTGATTAATTGTAATGAGAAATTGCTTATTATAAACCTTGGTATTTATTGTGAAAACTTGTGTGTGTCTTATTTTTTATTAAGATATAATTGACATATAATATCCATAGGTTTAAAGTATACAATGTATTAATTTAATACATTTATATGTTATAATATGATTATCATTTTAGTGTTAGGTAACTATCATGTGATATAATTGTTATTTCTTTTTTCTTTTGTGGTAAGAACAATTAAGATCTAGTCTTTTGGCAACTTTGGAGTTTATAATGCAATATAATCATAGCTCTGTGCATTAGATCTCCAGGACTTAGTTATCAGACATGGTTGCAACTTTGTACCCTGAAGCAAGTTGGCTCTTTAATTAGTTGAGAGCTGCTTTCGGATTCAGATGAAATGTGGAACTCTTCAGAATCATCCAATTTTCTCCAAAGCTGAGTGTGCTTAGTGCAACATCTTAGGAACATCTTCACTTTATAGGAGGACACATTGTTCCTATACAGGAACACATTTAAGTAGCTAATAATGTTAGCAAGGTCATTTAAAAAAAACTTTCTAAAAGCTTTGCTTTAGAGAGTATAAAACACAATACAAATCAAAGTAAGAAGTTAAGACAGAGCAGTGATCCAATTAGCTGTTCTTCAAGATGTCCTGTTCAGGGATCCAATTAACAGTTCTTCAGGGTGGTGAGTACAGGTCCACTCTTTTCAGGGTCAGCAACATCCCCGCCATCACTCCATGTGTTACTGGCGGCTCTGGCATGGCCACCCTGAGAGCTGCTGCCTCGTCTCTCTTGGCCAGAGATGGTTTTCCCCACTCTGTAGACATGAGACAAGCTTCTGTGATTCTGTAAACCCTGCATCCTACCTAGACAAACTGATACTTCTTTTTATGGATGTTGGAAACTTGCTTTTTGTCTCAAGATCAGAAAAGAAGGGGTAGAGATGTGGCTTTTAATGTATATTAATGGGCAAAGAGAACCTTGTGAGAGTGAGATGTGTGATGGGTCCTGGGACCAGCTGTTCTGAAAGCTCCCTAATGGTTTAGGTGACACATGAGCAGCCCTTGGCAAACTGTTAGTTTGTTGACAGCATTGTTATCCATTAGTTACCGCTAGGTTTCCTTCCATGGAAATAGGTTGTAACATTCTCTTCTGGGATTTTGGGCTTCTTTCTCCCTAACCATTCTCCCACCCTCAGAGGAACAGAACATGACTACCTTTGGTTCTCTGCTCTAATCTATCTATAGAACACATCCATTAAGATGAGTTGCATTCATTGATAATGACATAATAAAATAATTTATTCCAAGTAGGCTTTTATTTTATAAAGGAACACAGGAATGATCTCAGTAATATGGATTTTTATTAATGAAATATCCAGGTCATAAAAATGGCACCAGAGAGTCTTTATAATGTACTGCAAGGCCCATTAGCTTAGACAAGCACCCATGGGATGAAAGAAAAGGAAACTGGTATTTGCTTAAAGCATGTGATGAGATACTTTTATTTTTTCTTAGTTAAGATTTTTTCTCTGAAAATGAAATCAATTGGACATAAAGTAGATTAAATGACCCTTTAATGCCCCTATGTCTGTTTACAAAAATTTTCCTGATTAACGTATTCAATCTCAATTCTATAAACTACACAGAAAAAAACACACAGCACATCCATGACAACAACAACAACACATCATCTTTCTTCAGTTATTGCCAGATCTGAAAAAATAGACAATCTGTAACCTACCATGCAGCTGAACAATACGGATATGAAGTGGCTAGGCACAGGGAATACTATTACATAAATCTCATAATAATGGAGCCAGCAGGAAATCAGTACTATTTGGATAACAGCCTTTTTGTACAATATCTCTAAATGTTACACTAGAATATATCCATGGACTCAGGTAGATGAAAACTTAAAACTTAATTGTTACCTAGACAATTAACTTGTTGTCAGAATCTGAAAATAATTTCTATTCATAAGAATTATATCACTTTATTAAGAAGTGTAATTTATAAACATGAGTCTACCTGCTTAAAAGTCCATAGTAAGGCCTTTTGTTCCTTTCCTATTGTCTACTTTCTTTTTAAAAAAAATATATTTTATTGATTTTGTACAGAGAGGAAGAGAGAGAGATAGAGAGTTAGAAACATCGATGACAGAGAGTCATTGATCAGCTGCCTCTTGCACACCCCCTACTGAGGATCTGCCTGCAACCAAGGTACATGCCCTTGACCGGAATCGAACCCGGGACCCTTCAGTCCCCAAGCCTACGCTCTATCCATTGAGCCAAACCGGTCCCGGCCTATTGTCTACTTTCTCCATCTGTGTAGTAGCAATTGTATTGAGGGAGGGTGGGCTGGGTTAGGGGAGGGCAGCAAGAGATCAACCAAAGGACTTACGTGTATGCATATAAGCAAAATCAATGGACACAGATACTAGGGGGCTAGGGCATGTGCTGGGAGGTGGGAGTGGTTGAGGATAGGTTAATGGAGGTGGGGAGGAGACATATATAATACTATATGTAATACTTAGAACAATAAAGAATTAAAATAAAAAGGGAGGTGTTGAATGATGTTGAATGGAGCAATATTGTGGCACTTTGGATTCCTAAGAATTTGATTAAAAAGGTTAATTCCTCAAAACAATTTTTATTTTTTTAAATTTCTTTATTGATTAAGGTATCACATATTTGTCCTCATCCCCCCCCCCCCATTCCCATCTCAAACCCCTCCCCACACATGTCCCTACCCCCCTGTTGTCTGTGACCACTGGTTAGGCTCATATGCATACACAAGGTCCTTTGGTTGATCTCTCCCCTTTATCCCCACCTTCCCCTACCTTCCCTCTGAGGTCTGACAGTCTGATCTAGGCTTCCTTGACTCCAGGTCTGTTCTTATTCACCAGTCTATGTTGCTCATTATTTCCCCTAGATGAGTGAGATCATGGGCTACTAGAAATACACTCATAAGAACTGAAAATGAGACAAGCAATAATGCTTATGCTGAAAGGCAAATGAATCAATCTATAGTGAGTTTCTTTCTGGGCCAACAGTTCTTTTGAGTCCCAATTTCAATGTCAAACAGTTCCTTATGTGTTCATGTCAGCAATGATATTTCAGTTCTGGATGGTGGACAGATGGTGGTATTGTAGGTCTGACCCTCTCTGGTTTGGTCCTGGGCTACCTGCAGTGATGCACAGCTGCTGACTGTTAGGCATTGTCAGCGTCTTCCATCTCTAGACTGTCTCTTGTCTTCATGGCTGCAATAGTTAGTCCTGTAAATTCCCCTCAAAACTATTTTTAAATGTTCATCATTTTAAACTACTGATAATGAATGAGTGGCATGATCAGTCTTTAGTTGGTATAAAACTTGGTCTAGAACTTAGGACTTGTAATATGTTATCTATTCCTTAGCATCTGCATATATATCATAAGTTTGGTTTTATGAAAAATAGTCTTGTCTGGGGGTTAGTACAATTGTTTTATTTTTTACTTTTTAGGAAATATTTAATAACAAAATAATGTGTGTAGAAATAATAATGTAAAGAACCGAGCTATAATTAGGACCAACTTTAGGCAATAAAATATTCTTATTATAGTTGAAATTCCTTGTGTACTTATTATTTTTATTTTTCTACTCCCACTCCCTGAAGGAGCCACCATTTTAAAGAAAGCTGATTTTCTTTGTGGTCTTATTCTGCCTAACCAATACATGGATTAGATTAAATGTTTATGAAATGAATATTAATGACCTCATATTACACATAATCTCCCACTTGCTGTTTTCATTCCACATTATGTTTTGTGCTGTCCATCCATGAGGGTAACTGAAGGGCATTTATTTTCACTACTAAATAGTCTTACATAAATAGAATCCGATATTATTCATCTCTTCTTGTTTCCAGTTGCTTTCATTTATGTGCTAACACCCAAAAAATAAATGCTACAAACAGTTTTGTAAATATTCCAGGGTGCAAATCTGCAAGTTTCCCTAGGGCAGTTGTTTTCATGGCTGACTCAGACATCACCGTAGACTTTGTGATTTATTAAGTTTGGAAATGGCTGGGAATCAGTATCTGATGCATCTCCAAGTGTGAGGCAGGAGGTCTACTTTCTTAGGTTAGAATCCACCCTCATTTACTTGCTAACTATAAAAGTTTGCACAAATAGGTACTATTATGTGCTTCAGTTTCCTCATAGGAAAAATTGGGAATGAAAATGTCCCCTACTTCATTATATCAGCAGGTCATGTACACTCAACATTCTATAAATCTTAGTTATTATAAATTCACTATTTCTGTCTTCAGTTGTGTAAAAAATGACCCCCAGCGTGGCTCACTGTTTGAGCATCATCCTATGAACCAGGAGATCACAGTTCAATTTCAGGCACATGCCCAGGTTGTGGTTCAATCCCAGTAGGGCATGCAAGAGGCAGCTGATCAATGATTCTCTCTCATCATTGATGTTTTTATCTTCCGCCCTCTCCCTTCTAATCTGAAATTATACACACACACACACACACACACACACACACACACACACACAAACACATATACTCTTAAAATAACCCCCAAATGTTTTTTGAGGTATAATTTACATACAATAAAATATGTAGAGGAATATTGACAATTACATACATCCATAGTTTAAATATAGAAAGGATGGTCTCCAGAAAGTGCTTTCATCCTACTTTTTTTTAAACCATGACTCCCCAGATTTGTTGACCACTGATCTGATTTCCATTATGACAGAATATTTTGCCTGTTTTTGGTCTTCCTATGAATGGAATTATACAATATGTACACTTTTATATCTGGTTTTGTCTCAACACAATGCATTTGGATTTTGACCATATTATTACATGTATCAGTGGTTTAATACTTTATTTTCTTGAGTTATATTCCATTTTTCCCTCTACTACCATAATTTTCTTAGTGATTATTCAGTTTTCAGAAATGGACATTTAAGTACAAGTCTTTGGGGGGGGAGGGGTCGGGAAGGGGCACACTTTCCATTTCTCTTATGTAAACACCTAAGAATGCCCTGACCAGTGTTGCTCTGTGGTTGAATAAACTAGAAGGTTCAATTCCCAGTTAGGGCACATGGCTGGATTGTGGCTGGATCACTGATATTTCTATCTCTTTCTCCCTATATCTCTGAAATAAATAAAAATATATTTTTAAAAAAATATGCAGAAACCAGTTTCGCTTAGTGTATAGAGCATCAGCTTGCAGATTGAAAGGTCCCAGGTTTGATTCCGGTCAAGGGCATGTACCTTGGTTGCTGGCACATCCCCAGTAGGGAGTGTGTAAGAGGCAGCTGATTGATGTTTCTCTCTCATGGATGTTTCTGACTCTCTATCTCTCTTCCTACCTCTCTGTAAAAAATCAATAAAATATATTAAAAAATATATATATATATATATATATATATATATATATATATATATATACACCTAAGGATGGATAATAATTTAGCTTTTAATTTCAACAATTATATTTTTTCAGTTCTACATGTATTTGTTACTTTATTAAATATACATGAATAATTTTATATTGTTTGGTTAATTTTAATTCTTTCTTTGAATCTAGAATTATATTGAAATATTTTGCCAATATTGAAGTATATTTTACATATTTTCAATATTTGAGTTTGAATTCTGTTCTTTTCTTTTTCAGTTAGGATCTTATTTGTGTTGGTTTTTCCTGCCAAGGTAGTTGTAAATTTTGAAAATGAGATTTCACTTGTGACATTATCTACAGAAAATATAATGAGGTCTGTTAGCAATTGTTTTTCATGGGAAGACTTGCTTAATTTTGTTTCTATCCAAACATACTTGGTTGCTAAGTGCTTGAACATTGACCTATGAACCAAGGGGTCAGGGTTGGATTCCAGGTCAGGGCACTTGTCCAGGTTGCAGGCTCGATCCCCAGTAGGAAGCCAATCCATGATTCTCTTTTTATTGATCTATCTCTCTCTCTCCTCCATACCCCTCCTCTCTGAAATCAATAAAAATATATTAAAATTTGAAAAAAGAAGGTGGACATCTATTATACAAGCTGAGAACAGAACTGTCACCAGGAATTGAATTGGTTGGCACATGAAGCCAGTACCTCCAAGCCGCTTCCAGAACTATGAGAAATGAATTTTTTTGCCTTAAGCCATCTAGTGTATAGTATTTTGTTACAGTAACCTGAACTTGAACTCAGATACACTGTGTATATTCTCCTATCTGTTATCTTTTTGTTTGCTTGCTTTAATCTACATTACGTTCATTCTGCAAGGTGAATCTCAGACCATCATTTTCTTTTATATATATTATTGATTTTTTTACAGAGAGGAAGGGAGAGGGATAGAGAGTTAGAAATATCGATGAAAGAGAAACATCGATCAGTTGCCTCCTGCACACTCCCTACCTGGGATGTGCCTGCAACCAAGGTACATGCCCTAGACTAGAACTGAATCTGGGGCCCTTGAATCTGTAGGCTGACACTCTATCTACTGAGTCAAACTGGTTAGGGCATCAGACCATCATTTTTTTATTTTTTTATATATATTTTTTTTGCAAATGTCTTTAATGCTTTCAGATAAAATTGCCACATACAAATCACTGGCAGGATTTCCTGGTGAAGCCTTCAAGTTTCCTCCCTCTCCTGATGCCCTGCCATACCATCCATTTCCCAGCACTCAGTGGAGGTGAGGATGGGTGGATTGGTCATATTTTAGAGATCTGATTGAGTCACAGCTGGCACCCCATGGTCACATGCACCTAGCTCCTAGCCTGGGACCGGCTCCTTCCTGGTTATCTTTCTGGGGCACTCCTCTCTTTGATATCCTTTCTCCCATGTGCTAACCTGAGAATATAAGAGTCAAGTTTAGGTTTGGGGGTACAAGGAAATGTTCGGCACTTCTGTCTAGTGTATTTCCATTGCACTAGTGCTTGTGTGTTTATCTGGCATTTCTTCCCCATAGAGAGCAAGGGCGGTTGGTAGAGCAGCATAAGACACTATAATAAAATCAGAACTACATCTCAGTACTCACAATCATATTTACTGGATTATTTATTGTTTTTTATCTTTTATTCTAGTATATTTCTGTGAGTTGTTGCCCTATTAAAATTGTAAAATCCCAAGGACAAGGGTAATTCTATATACTGTGTACATTGGCCAGCACCCAACAATTTAGGAAATATTTCCAGGTGCAAATACTTTGTTTGGGAGGCACAGGAAACACTGTGCAGGGAACAGCAAGTAATCCCTAAATGCAGGTGTGTTTTTCAGTCAACTACACAGTGGATAACTGAAGATTATATCTACCAGTAGATTTTAGATTCCTTGAGATCAAGGCTTATATATTTTTTATCTTTGTGATTTCCATAGCACCTGGCATATTGTCTTGCATATAATTGCATTTACACGTGATTTAGTATTCTTGGATATTCCTGTGAATAAATGATGTGCCTGGTTTAATGACTCATGAATTTACATAATTTTCAGATAATCGAGTACCTTGTTCAAATTCAAAACACAAAATATAAAAATATATAAAACTTGACAGTGACAAAATTAAATCGAGGTGTTTTATGTTTGTTTGTTTTGCTTTTTTTTTTTTTTTTAGTTAAGTTCATGTACATCTTTCCTCCTAAAAGTTGTAATTCTGCTTTTTATCCTAAAATAATTTCTAAATTTTCTTATTTGAAATGCCAAATTTGAAATTCCATTAGCATTAGGACTCACAAAGTAGATCATTGAGTGGGAGCTCATTTGCAACATGGAATTATGTCTTTAGCCCAGAAGGAGATAGATATGCATTATATCCTCCTATGCAGTAGTGGTGGGCAGAGTGGAAGAAGAAAGTTCTATGAAGCCATCACTGCTTCTGAGAGCATTTGGTTTGGAATCGAATATATAATTCTACTAGCTGTGTAACCAAGAACACATAATTTTACTTCAGTGTTATGATCCCATCCTACCTTCTCAATTTATTAAAACTTGGACATAGCTGAAACCGGTTTGGCTCAATGGATAGAGCGTCGGCTTGGGGACTGAAAGGTCCCAGGTTCGATTCCGGTCAAGGGCATGTACCTTGGTTGTGGGCATATCCCCAGTAGGGGGTGTGCAAGAGGCAGCTGATCGATGACTCTCTCTCATCGATGTTCCTAACTCTCTATCTCTCTCCCTTTCTCTCTGTACAAAATCAATAAATTATATTAAAAAAAAAACAACCAAAAAACCTCAGACATAATGTCCTTATTCAATTATCAGCTAACATGTATAAAATGTGGATAATAATAACCACAAACTATTTTTGCACTTATTGAGCCAATTTTATATGTCCATCCTATATAATAAAAGCCTACTATGCTAAGTGTCCAGCCGTCCCAATCAAAGCATAATATGCTAATGATATGCTAAAGCTGCTCAACTACTCCCTATGAGGTGCACTGACCACCAGGGAGCAGATAATGGAATGATAGAACAGTTGCTATGATGTGCACTGGCCACCAGGGGGCAGACAGTCTGAATGGTAGGTTAGCTTGCTGCTGGGGTCTGGCCCATCAGGACTGGAGCAAGAAAGGCTGGACATGCCCTGGAGCCCTCTTGTGATTCCTCCTTGGCTGGTCAACTTTCTGCCTCCCTCCTCAGGCCCAAATCATGCAGGGGTGGGGTCCCTCGGAGTGGCCTGCACCCTCTCACAATCTGGGACCCTGGGGGATGTCAGAGAGTCAATTTCTGCCTGATCTCACAGGCCAGGTTGAGAAACCCACTGGTGCACAAATTCCTGCACTGGGCCTCTAGTTACATAATAATCTCATATTAAGTTACAGCCTTTTAAAAACAAGTGTTTATTAAAAGAAGCTCTGAAGGATAGGGGAATTTGTGGGCTTTGACACAGTAATGGATGCTGTTCTGATGTGATGTACCTTGATATTTGTGTGTGAGTCATCTGTAAGCAGAGCAAGATAAGATTCCTTGAATGGGCAGTGAATGACAGCTTAACATAGTCATCAGAATCATTGATTTGATAAGGGCTCTGAAGACTAGAAAGGGTGAGAATTGGTGAGGTTTAGAGGACTAATAATAGTGGTAACAAAGTAATATAGTGTTGGCATTGTTAAAATGAATTCTCCATCAAAATATATTTTCTCTCCAAAGCCCTTATTTTTTGAATCCAGATGGATAAAATCCCAGATCCTTTAGCTACCTCTGTTCCTTCATGAATGTGTGTGGCTCTTCTTCTCGTTTCTGCCAATAATTGAAGTGCTGTGTTTTCCTCTGAGGAAGATAAATAAAACTAAATCCATTAAGGTCTGCTGAGGAATCACCTTTCTTCATGGAGAGTTCATTTTTCTTTAAAATGAATGATCTGACTGTGCCTGGCTTCACTTAAATCTTGGGCTTTGTCAAGAATTAATGTTGCATAGGTGTTTACCACATATAAATAGTTTATCCTTCTTCCTTAGTAGATCACGTGGCATTGAATTTTAAATCTGGAAAAGACATTAAAATGATTCATATATTGTACCTATCTTTTTAACAAAGCTATATTTATACATATTTAAAGTTTACATATATATAGTAATTCTACTTGGTATATATTTTAGCTTAGGATTATCATATCTAATAGTCATAAGTTTTCATTGCTATATCTCAATGAACCATTCTGAATTTGAAAAAAAAAAATTTACAACCCAGCTCTAACTTATAAAAAAAAATGAACAATGCCAAGATTGCACTGATATAAATCATTAACCTATAACTGATGAGAATCTATATTGATACAACTTTTCTGGTCATTAATTTATAAACTGTACCAAGCATTTTATATTTTGTATTGATCTGTTCATGTTGTGTGTAGGAAGTAATTTTAGGAGACTATTCAGAGATAGGTACAGATATTAGTAAGAATGACAAAAGTTCATTGAAATCATGTGTCTAATAAAAAGAATATATATATGTATATATATGTATGTATATACATATATATGTATATACACACACACATATATATATATTCATTCTACATATTTTTAGTATCTTCACTTCATTAACTTGGATAAATAGAAAAAATTGAGAGACACTATAAAACATTTAGTTCTCCTTTTAGAAACTAAAGTCATTAAAAATAAGAATAAAATAGTAAAAAATAATTTACCCACGTTGACATCTTGTTAGCATTAATTCAGTAACTCTACAGTTCAGAAGCCCTGTGCCTCATCTTCAATGGCCGGTGTTCGTGAGAAGTGAAAAGACACATAATAAACATCACAGCTATTAGCTGGGTACAAATCAGCTCGCCAGATCCGTGCTGACCGTGTGTAGAGGAGAAATGGGGTCTTCTGTGTCATGTTTGTGAAATTATCATCATTAACCTCCTTTTAAACATCAAACACTGGAAAGGTTAATACCCTTTCTAAAAAATGTCCTTAAATACCTGTTGTCAGATTTACAGAGAAATTTAAACTTAGTGGTTCTGTTTCCTCAAATAAATCTTCCCTATAATAATTTTAGTTATGATGATCACTAAAGTGAAATAAAACCAACAAATATGGGTTTGCATCCAATTACCTAATTTCTTTTTCCCACAAAGGGGATTTTGTTAGCCAGGATAACTTCTTCAACTCTCTTTACCTCTTGTGTGTATGCAGCCAAAAGGTAAAAAAATAGAGAATTTCAGTGTCTAGAATATGTCTATTTGGGGGATGAAAAGACTTTTAGGGGGAAAAAGTGTTTTTCAAGCCTACATTGCACTTCAGGTTCTCGTGGTAGGCAGCATGCCCCTGTCAGCTGCTGTTTCTCCACTGGGAAGTGGTCTGTTGTGCCTGGAAGCTGGAGTTCTCCTTTATAGACTTTCTTTAAAAATAACAATTCCTTCCCTAGCTGGTGTGGCTGAGTTGAAGGAGCTGACCAAAAGTCCTTGGTTTGATTCCCAGTCAGGGTACATGCCTGGGTTGCTAGCTCGATCCCCAGTAGGGGGCATGCATGAGGCAGCCTTTTGATGTTTCTCTCTCTTCCCCTCTCCTCTCTTCTCCCTCTAAAATCAATACAAACATATTTAAAAAAAATAAAATAAAAAGCAGTTTTTTCTGAAGGTTATCATTTCCAGAAAGCAGCCTTTAGCACTTTTGTGGACATGGTGGGAACTAAGTGGGATCTGCAAGCTGGAAGATAGGGAAATGTTAAAATCCTGCTGATGTCCTTCCTTCTGCTTTAGTGACCTCCTCACCCCCACCTCACAATAGGCTTCATTGCCACACCCTAGCCTTCTGTCCTGAACTCCCAGATCCCTGAGGAGTTGGACCACCCATCACAGCCAAGTTCAGCTAAGGCATTAGCTACAAGCCTCCCAAAGTTATACTTCTCACATTTTTCCACTCAACTGTCCCAAATTATAGCAGTCAATACCTGCATGACCCAGGAGAGCTTACATTCTGATGAAGGCTGGCAGTTTATGCATTTGTTTTAATTGCTGATACAGATATTTGGTGATAATTATGAAAATAAATCCTGGCTGAACTTGCAATAGGTGTGTTCTATGTTGTAGGCCTTAGAGGACCTAGGTCACCCAGTGGTCTTCCTTTTGAAACAGATTCCAAGTGGTTTTCCTAGGAATTCTCATCTTTTCCTCAGGTACTTCCTCAGGTTACTTTTGGTCAAGGATCTTAGTGTTCAGCCCTATTTAGATATTCACAGTGTAACTGAGCATCTGAAAAGTTGAAGTAGGGCAATCTGATTACTTTAGTTCACTTGCTTTTCTCATTTTTATTTTGTCGCTGGTCACACTTTTCACAGTAACGTCCAGTATAATTATTATTCTGAGGAACACTTGGAGAAATGCTGCCTGAACACTGTGCACATTTTCTTTGTGAAACTTTCAGAGATCTGCATCCTGAAATCTCCTGGCATCAGTGCTCTGTAGAATTCTTCTTCCTCTTCTTCTTTTTTTTAAAAAAAATCCTTCCCTGAGGGTATTTTTCCATTGATTTTTAGAGAGAATGGAAGATAGGGGAAAAGACAGAGAGAAATATCCATGTGAGAGGAACACACTCATTGGTTGCCTCCTGCATGTGCCCTAACAAGGGAGGAGCCTGCAACAGTGGTACCTGCCCTTGACCTTACTCAAACCCAGGACCCTCTATCCACTGAGCCAACCGACTACGACTAGAATGCTTTTTAATGAGCCTGACTTTGTTGTTATGCAGTTAGCTACAATAAGGGACAATATAAGAAAGATATTTTTAAAAAATGTTTAAGTCTGGAGAAGTAGGAAAGAAGTCCAAAGCTTGGTGTATTAGTTTTTTATTGCTGCACTTAAAAATTAACATGTACTTCATAGCTGAAACAAATACATGATTTCTGTGGGTCAAAATTTTGGCCATAGCTTAGTAGATCCACTGCTTCCGGTCACATCCATCTGAAATCAAGGTGTCAGCAGGCGGTGCAGTCTCCTGAGAGCTACAACTTAGGGAGGATCCCCTTCCAAGTTTGTGTTGTCACCATCCACTTCTTTGTGGGTAGGTAGTTCAAGAGATCATGTTCTTGCTGGCTGTCAGCCAGAGACCACCCTTAGTTCCTTGTCACTTCCGAACACTTACTTCCTCAAAAGTGGGAAGAGGTATTCTAGCAAGATGGGTTACAATCCTATGAAATGCTATCACCTTTGCTATGTTATATTGATTGGAAGCAAACCATAGTCCTTCCTACACAAAAAGGGAGGGGATTACATAAGACATGGATACCAGGCAGTGGAGATTATGGGGTCTGTCCACCAGCCACACAGATATTGGTGGATTCCAGAAACTAGACACTGAACCAGATATCACTCCAAAATATGTCATTTAATACAGTAGGTCCTCGGGTTATCACAGAGAGCTGTTCCTACTGTGTGATGTAATGCGATTTTTGCCTTAAGTAGAAACCTACCTACTTAAGCACCTATGTCACTCACATGGAATACATACACAGCAGTAATTAAGTGAAACAGTAAAAAAAAATGATAATAATAATAAAAGAAAGATAACAATTCCTGACCTTTACTTGTGGTAAATAAATAATAAAAAACATAAAGCACATATGTACATATGTTGAAACAATGGAGCTTTTTATTTTTATAAATAAATGTGAGATGGTGACATAACCATAAAATGACATATGTCAAGCCCAAAGTAACCTGAGGACTGCCTGTATTACCATTATACTCTCAGACTATAGAAGAAGAGTCATCTCCACAGTAATTTCTCTGATCTCTGATCTTGCTGATTCTTCAAAAATTCTTACAAATCCTATTTATGAAGAATCTTAAATTTAAGTCCTTTTTATTCAGGTCCCCTGATATATACCTTTCCTTACTATTTCCCATGCCCCAATCAAAACTTCACTTTAATATTTTCTTCTCAAGTCCTTATGCTCTTAGTTGAATAAAGGGATATATATATATAATAATAAAATCATAATATGCTAATTAGACTGGACAGCCTACTGACCTTTTGGACATCCTTCTGCTTAAGCCTTGGCAGCAGGGGCCAAGGCAGAGGCAGTTAGGGGCAATCAGGCATGTAGGCGGGTGGTTAGGAATGATCAGGCAGGCATAGTGGTTAGGGATGATCATACAGGCAGGCAAGTGGTTAGGGGTTACGAGGCAGGCAGGCAAAGTGATTAGGGGTGATCAGACAGATAAGCAGAGAGGTTAGGAGTGATAGGCAGGCAGGCAGGCAGACAAACGAGCCAGCAGTTCCAGATTGCTAGAGGGATATCCGACTGCCAGTTTAGGCCCGATCCCACAGGAATCCCTTCCTGTGGGATCGGGCCTAAACCAGCAATTTGACTTCCCCGAGGGGTCCTGGATTGCAAAAGGGTGCAGGCCAGGCTCAACACCCTTCCCCCCCCTCCCCCCGCATGAATTTTGTGCACCGGGCCTCTAGTGTTCTAACAAATACAAGTTTAACCCTATTATCTTCTATATATATAAAAGCCCAGCGATTGGAATGACAGAATGACCAAAATGACCAGTCAATATGATGTGCATGGTGGTGGCCAACTAGCCTGATCGGGGACCTGTCACCTCCCTCAACCTCTCCTGGCACCTATCTCCAGCCATCCCTGCTCTCAATCAGCCCTCCCCACCTGATTGGGGGTGGGCTGGCTGGCCAACCTCCTGCATCCTCTCCCCTGCACTGGCCCAGCCTGATCGGCCCCCATGGAGGCAGGGCGGCTTGACCCCACCTGTGACAAATTTGTGCACTGGGCCTCTAGTATAACATAATTGTATACTATGCATATTGTTTTTGTTCAAAAGAATAGCTCTATGCCGAAACTGGTTTGGCTCAGTGGTAGAGCGTCGGTCTGTGGACTGAAAGGTCCCAGGTTCGATTCCAGTTTAGGGCATGTACATTGGTTGCGGGCACATCCCGGGTAGGGGGTGTGCAAGAGGCAACTGGTGGATGTTTCTCTCATCAACATTTCTAGCTCTCTATCCCTCTCTCCTCCTCTCTGAAAAAAAAATCAATAATAAAAAAAAGAATAGCTCTAGATATAAAACTTAACTGACATTAATTTATAGAACCATGTTTGTATGGCATGTATGAGAAGCATATAGAATTTATGACTCATTCCCCTTCTCTGCCCCTGTATGCTTTCTCCATCTTTCTCCTTTTGGGCCAAGAGGCTTCAAGATTGAAATAAAGTAACTCTGTTAGCTGGTATTTATTTTAGAAACCCAGTTTTTCTCTCTGTATCAATGATATAGGCAACTCAAGCCAGTAATTGATGTTGCTAAGTATGTCTCCCAAGTGCTTTGGTTATACTCACCATTGCTTCATTCCTTCTGTCAGCCATACCACAGTCCAAGGCACACAGAACACAGTTAGTCCTGGGTTCTTAGAGCAACAATAAGCCATAGGCTGTATGGACCATGGTATAGGGATCCCTGAAATGTAGCCATGGAAGTCCAGAATGCAGTCAACAGGAAAGTCTCACTGTAATTTTATAAAAGTAAAATTCCATAAGTAAATGAAATGTGTAGGAAAAGAAAACAGAAAAGTCTCCCAAAAGATTAAACAATGAAGTAAATAGTATCTGAGCACAATAGAAGTCTGTAAATGGGGGAAGTCTATGTGTTTTCCAATAAATAAAATGTAAGTTAATCTTTCAGAGAGCCCTTCGGATGACATTGGTTTTTGGCTAACAAAGAACATGTAATGTTGTAAACATTGTACTTATTGAATTTTAAACCCCATAAATTTTATAAAATGTGGCTCTTCTCTCATCTTCTCAAAGGAAATAAAAATAGTTTATATTATAAATGCATTCAGGTACATTTCTAAAGAGAGAAAGAACTGGGCTGTGGCAATTTCCTTCTTTTATACAGTGTTACTCTGTTTATAGTCAACTTTCAAAAATGTTTATACATTGCATCTTTTGGATTCCATCCACAAAATGGAAAATGTTTACTTTGAATGGAAATTCCATTAACCATAATCTGTTGTCATTCTACCTTTCCAAACTCATCTGCTTCTATTTCACACTACCCTCTCTACATTCTGGATATATCAAAGTATCTTTTGCTTTGTGAACTGGTTTTTCCTTTTCTGCTATACTAATCTTATTCCTAGCACAGTGAAGGGCACATAGAAAGTGCAAATGTCTTACTGAATGCCTCAAGGCCATTTTGTCTTTTAACTGCCTTCCCAGGCATATCTTTCTGTTTAAATCTTACTAGTCATCAAAGGCTAGACTCAGATGCCCTCTTCTCCTTGAAACTGACTCCCCTTAGGGATGGGCTACTTCCTTTTCCATGCTCTACAGCTTATACTCTGATTACAGCACACTTTTAATTTCCATTTGGTTTTTAAGGGGGCCTCAACCCTAATTTAGGAAAGTTATTCTGGAAATTATGATGAACTAGCAAGTGTTTGAAGTCAAATTGGGTTTATTGAATATTTTGGAATCTAGCATTAGGCCTCATATCAGCTCCCTATATTCCTGATTTTTATTATCTATTTATCATCTGTGCTCACTTTTATCTTAAAATATATTACCTTCATCTTTCCTCATCAATATATCTGAATTTTTGTAAACTGGCTATTCATTTGATCTGCTTATGTTGGACCTGGGAGAGTACCTCAGTTACATTCTAGGAGTGAAAACAGAGAATATAAGTGTTTCCATTAGCAAACTGCCCTGCTCATGTACAGATGGACATAGAATACTGAGAATTTGTGAAAGCTGCAACCTGCATGGCTAGGGTCCAGGATCTGGAGAAGGGCCATGCAAAAATGAATACACTAGATAAGAAATATGAATTTGGAAATCATGGGGGTGTAGGCAGAGAGTCTTTCTCTAGTGGAAAGGCTTCACTGGAGCCCAGACTCTGTTAGCTTTTATTCAATTTTAGAATACATATCTTGCCCTTAGGCAGGCAATTTTGGTAGCAGACTATCTTAAAGGTCAGTAAATATTAGTAAAGATTCACTTTGAGACTATTGTGTCAGGAAATTGCTTGAGCCACCATTGTCTGGACAGAACAATTGGTGCATAGCTTTTAGCCCTTGCCAAAGCTCAAGGTCGATCAGCCTTCTGGGTTCCCTGTTTGCACTTTCATGATAGTTTAGACAATTGATAGCTTCCAGCAAGAGTTTCTATGAAAAATAAGATGACACCTTAGCTATCAAATTAGGGGAAGTTTTCTTTCTTGTGATGCTCATGTGAGAAGAAATATAGTACAGTTCCAGCTTTGGAGGCAGAGTGCCTCTTCTGAATCCCAGATCTATTGCTTACTAACTGGCAAGTGGTTCTGTGCTGTGTCAACTTCTGTAAGTTGAAATGACATTTTAAGTGTTTCCTCTGTTGTAGTATTGGTCACAAGAGAAATCTGTGGCCCTCTACATGAGTAGCAGGCACATGGCATCATTAAAACCTCCCCTGGGACCCAGAATAGTCTGTGATCACTAAGAATTTCTAGTGGCCAAACCTACAAAAAGTATGTGTTTGATCCTAACTGCTACTAAAAGACCTTTTATCATAATCAACTTTTTACATCTGTTTCCTCCATTGTATCATATGGTCCTTAAAGTCAGCATATTCTGTTAGTTATTTTTCATATTTTATTCCCCAAACTGGTCAGGGTAGTGCTTTATTATAATATTATAATTTGTTGCAGTATTATAATACTGTATATTAATTAAGTAGTGATCGATTATGTATTAATGGAAGTTTAACTTTCCTATAAGAGAAGTATAGAAGCTAATTTTTGTCTCACCATCAGACATCTAGGATAGGCAGGCACTCCAGGGCAGAAATGCTCTGTCTGCTTTTTAATTCTTTCTGTGCTGCTCTCTTCTTCATGATTACCTCACCATTGTAAGATGGCTGCTCTACCTCCAAAAAAGGAACAACCCTTCCCACAGGGCTTTCATGGGGATATACAAGTAGCATGGGTTGTGTGTGTGTCCTGTTGCCTCAGACTGTCCCCAAAAGGTGCTTATTAGGAGTTTTCTATTAAGAGACAACTGGGTGCAGGCAATGGCTGGGCTATCCAGGCACATAGTAGTTTAAATCCTATCCCACTTGCTCATTTCACACACAGCAATAGATTCTAAAGACAAGTTGCTGCCCTGTGACTTCATTGCTCTAGCCAGATTGTAAGCTTTCCTATTTGAGGGAACATGTTGGTGTCCAAAGAAAGTCTCATGAAAAATGGAGTCCCCAAGTCTCCAATTGAGATTGTTCCAGGAATGCCCACCAAGATAGATGATATCTGCTTTATCTTTGTGAATTGCTAGAACCTTTTCTCTGTTTGAGGTGATACATTTAATTCTCCCCCACCAGGTGGAAGCTTGGGTGCTGGACAAGGATATGTTTGTTGGGAAGTCTGCTTTCCCCAGTCTGTGTGTAAAACACGGCAGCTATGCAACAAATCATCAGGCAAAGATAGGACTTATTTCTCCGGAGGGACTAAACGTGCAAGGGAAAGTATCTCCATGTACAGCTATTTAGGATTATTTGAAAAATGGCCTGCCCCTCTTCAGGACACCCTTAAGCTCCTCATTTAAAGTTTCTGCTACAATGAATAACCTGAGAGAGAGAGAGAAAACTACTGCAATCTCCGCGACCCCCATCCCCCAAAACACACACACACACACACACACACACAATACAACAACAAACAAACAAACAAACAAACAAAAACACGCAAACAAAGAAACCATCAGGCAGAAAAGAACAAGAAAAGGAGAAAGAAATAGAATAGCTCCTCAAAATTAAAAATAGAATTGTAAAAAAAAAAAATCAATGGAAAGTTTGGAAGATGAAATCAAGGAAATAATAAGTTAGAGTATAAACCCAAAGTACAATGTTTGAGAAAACACAAGATAAAGAGTAGACCTAGAAGAATTGCCCAGAAAGCTAAAAAAATGTATGAATATGACAGATAAAAATAAAACAGAAGATAAAGAGAATATATCTTTAACATTTTGAGAGGAAACTATCTTTAACAGGATTCCATACGCAAAAAAAGCCATCAACTAGGTATAAGCACAAATGATGTTATATTCATGTAAGATCAAAAAAGTTTCCTTCTTATGCAACTTTTCTTAGAAATGTCCCAGCAAAACCATCAAGTAAAGTAGGGAGCAAAGAAAGGAAGCAGGGTGTCTGAGAAATAGTAAAATATCTCAGGAGAGATTTAAAGAGAAGTCAGTGGAAAGAGTTTAAGGAGTGGGTAGATACAAAGATCTGGGGGAAAGTGTTCAAGAGGAAAAGGGGACTCAATAGACAACTTGATATTGAGAATTTTATTACAAAAAGGGGTCAGGACAGAGGCTAATGCTATCTTATGGGCATAGAAGTTATTCATATAGACATTAATTATCATATGGCATTGCTGTGAATAATATCTAATAATCTACATATAGACATTGACTATTGATATCTCTAAAAATAGCAAGCTAACTGCATTGGGTATATGGAATATAAAAGAAATCCTTATACTTGATAACATAGATTACTAATCCTATATAATAAAGAGCTACTATGCTAATTAGACTGGACAGTAGAATGACCTTCCAGAATGATCTTCCCAAATGACCTTCCTGAATGACCAGTGGGCAGGGTTGTGGGGCCTCAAGGCAGCCGGACAGCGAGGACTGAGCCCTTTGCACGAATTTCATGCATCAGGCCTCTAGTAATTTCTATAATTAAGAAAAAGTCAAGAAATTAGTAAATTTTTAAGAAAAGGGAAGGTAAAGACCAGAAGAGCCTAAGCAATTCTCACTGGTGAGCTGGACTCTTTCCCAAAGGGGGCAGGGTTCAGATCACTGGACTGCTGCTTTTCATTATGAACCTCTAAAAGACAACTTGATTGCATAAATGCAAAAATATTATTTTGACAAGAATAAAAGTGGTAAAGGTTAAAAAGGCAAAAACATCCATTTCAGCAGCCACAACATTAGTATATCCAAAACTTAACCACAAAATATGTCAACATTTCTGAGTTTCTGCTGACAAGTTGCATTAGATAAGAAAGTAGGTAAATGGAAAAGACATCTTTGCAATTTAGTGTAGATATTTATTGGAAGACAAATGGTCTCTTGGGGAAAGCTCTATTTTCTGATCACAGCCCGGAAAGTCATTTGAAAGGCTAGTGAGTATCTATAAGATAAGAGCAATTTGCAGTCTACTCTAGAGGTGATGGAAATTCAAGGGTTCAAAAGTACTCTTATTTGTGAGCTCCTTCCAGAGACTTCTCTTTTAATCTCTCCTGAGATGGTTTCACTGTTTCTCATACACAGTGCTTCTTTTCTTTCCCTTTCTTTTCTTTTCTCTTCTTTTTGTTTCTCATCTCCTCTCTTCTCTTTTCTTTTGTTGTTATTGTTAATCTTCACCTGAGGATATATTTCCCATTGCTTTTTCAGAAAAAGTGAAAGGGTTGGGATGAGAAAGGGAGAGAGAGAGGGTGGAAACATTTATGTGAGAGAAACAAATTATTTGATTTCCTCCTTCATGCTCCCAACCAAGAGCTGGGAGGGAACCCACAACTCAAGTACATACCCTTGGCCGGGAATCCACTCTTGACTCTTTGGTGTGTTAGGCTGATGCTGTAACCACTGAGAAACACTAGCCAAGGCATATTTGCTTTCTTTCATCCCTAGTTTATTTGTTAGTTTTGCTGTGGTATTTCTAATTTATTAGAAAGGGGAAGATAAAAAACAAATCAACAAATGACAAGTGCTGGTGAGAATGTGGAGAAAGGGGAATCGTAGTACACTGCTGGTGGGAATACAGACTGAAATTACTATGGAAGACAGTATGAAATTTCCTCAAAAAATTAAATATGGAACTGCCATTTCACTCAGTGATCCTTCCTTTAGGAATATGTCCCAAGAAACCCAAAACACCAATCAGAAAGAATAGATATACCCCTAAGTTCAGAGCAGCACAATTTAGAATAGCCAAGATCTGGAAACAACCCAAGTGCCCCTCAGTAAATGAGTGGATAAAAGAGTTGTGGTACATTTACACCATGGGAGACTATGCAGCAGTAAAAAAAAGAAGGATCTCTTACACTTTGAGACAGCATGGAGGGACCTGGAGAGTACTATGCTAAGTGAAATAAGTCAGTCAGAGAAAGACAAGTATCACATGATCTCACTCATATGTGGAATCTAATGAACAAAATAAGGAACAAAATAGATCCAGAGACATAGAAGCATGGAACAGACTGTTGAATCTCAGAGAGAAGGTGGAGATGGGTGACTGGGAAGAGTCAAACCAAAGAACTTGTATGCATATATGCATAACCCATGGACACAGACAATAGTGTGGGGAAGGCCAGGGATGGGGGCAGGTGCCACCTAGAAAGGATCAATGGGGAAAAAGAAGTGACATATGTAATGCTTTCAACAATAAAGATTTAAAAAAAATAAAAGATAACACAGGGGAAAAGGTAGATAACTTATCATTATCTTGGAAGACCAATACATTACATTATCTAACTGTATTTTTAATGGTTCTACGAGTAACATGTATTTAAAATGGTTTCCTATTACATATATGCTCAATTGGAGATATCCCTTCCCCAACATTAAACTTTTGAGAAAAGAAAAAGAAACAGGCAAAACTGATTTTTTTTTTTTTTACCAGTGACATTTCAAACACTTT
Source organism: Pipistrellus hanaki (assembly GCF_964339955.1). Lineage (NCBI taxonomy): Eukaryota > Metazoa > Chordata > Mammalia > Chiroptera > Vespertilionidae > Pipistrellus > Pipistrellus hanaki. The sequence goes on from NC_140511.1 coordinate 28,867,991, forward strand.
TTTTTTTTTTTTGCAGTGAAATTTTTCTAGAGATGTAATAGTTTGCATAGTCTCAACATGCAAACTGATTAAGACTGCAGCTCTTCTAGGCCAAGTCCAAGTTTGGTAGTAGATGGACATGCAACCTCCTAGATTAGTTCCACATTGCACTACTGCCTGACTTTTAATAGCTAAGTATAAAATTGGCTAGTAAAAAAAGTATTCCTAACTTTTAAACCTCCACCTTAGATTTTGGAGACACAATTCTGTATACAAAATATAGTATAGTATCTGACTCATCTAAAAGACAAACAATAAACAAAACAAATAAAAACCTACCAAAAATACAGATTTCTCCAAATAGAAATGCTAGCCTGTTGTTTCTTTTAGCAGATTATATATAAAAGTATATGAATCCAAGATACTGTTAGATTATTTTAAAGGCCATTTTAACTATATCATTGTATAGAAATGTGAACTAATTTTTTTTCTAAAAAGTATTATCTGTCTGATTGTTTTTTCATAAACAATCAAATAGAATTTTAATTAAAATTTACCATTAGGCTAAGCAAACAGTTTCAGTCTATATTATTAAGATGTATTGGGAATTTTAAAAGAAGAAAACAGCCCTGACTGGTGTTTCTCAGTGGTTAGAGGGGTCAAACTGAGGGTCTCGAGTTCGCTCTGCATTCAAGGGCACATACTTGGGTTGTAGGTTTGATCTCTACCATTGTCAGGTCATGTGGGAAGCAACCAATCTTGTCTTTTTTTTTAAAGAACTTACAATTTTTTTAGATGATTCTTAGACATCTAGAGCAACCAAAATTCAGGATTCAGATATGCCATTTATTTTAAGAAGGTTGGCATGTGGGAGCTGATTGTTGGATATCCACATATTTAACAGTATATCAAACTGCTTTGTCATTCATTGCTTAATTTGACATACCAAAAAGGTCACAGGTGCCACCCTATAACCCTGACCATCTCCTAGAGTTCTGTTTCTGCCATTGTTATCATGGGATATATGGGAACGTTTTCCAGAACACACTTGTGTCTCTACCTTGTTAATGCGGCTCATTCTCTAACACCCAGATCATGGGCCAGGCTTCTAGCAACCCATTTATTTTCCTCCAGTTTTGCTCAAACACCCTTCCTTTGAATTCTGTAGCAAATAATGGTTATCTTTAGAACAGCTCTTGCTTAATGGTTTTGGATATTTAATTGTAAGACTATCAAGCACTAAAAATCGTCTTTTATGTTGCATCTACAGCACCTGGCAAAGTGCTATGTGTGTAGTAAGTGACACACTACCAACCCAATGAAAGAATATAAAGAAATTTAGAATGCATTTCGGTTGCCCACAACATTTTTTTTTAAAATGCCAATGAGATAAAATACTTTGTCCTTGGATAGGCATTGGTGTGGTGGACAGTGTGGGAGACCTGATGCCTTCTCTGTGTTTATGTTGGTGCTCCTAAACCCATGAGAAGTATAATTCTTTTCTTTTCCTGTCCACTACCTATAGTTCATCTTCCAGGGTAACCTGATTATGACAGCCTAGCTCCTCCCAGAAATAGGACGCATGGAGGTCAAAGGGCTTTGGAATGGATTCTTTGGGCAGAGTTGATGCTAAGGTAAAAATTGTGATTATGCAAGAGTTAAATCTGGACCGGTCAAGACAAAATATGTCCAGAGCCTGGTGAACTCCTCTAGTATATCACTCTGTGCAAGATTATTTATGTATCTTCTTCCTCAACTATTTAAACAACTCTCAGGATAATACATAGTGCCAAGAATTATTGTTTAATAAAGGATGTAGAATGAACCAGTTATTTTAATAAGGCGATATTTTAGGAGAGGCAATTTGTTCTTTGTTGCCATTATTTCTTCTGGACTCTATCTTTATCTTTGTTTTATACCTTCATTTCTTAGTAAATTTTATTGAAAAGTTACTGTCTGTTCCTAGCTGGTCTCTGGGAAAAAGAGATGTGTTCAGTCCTTGCTCAGGAGAGCCACAGGTTGGTTGGTGTAGTGGTGGTGGCTGAATTGATGACTGTGTGACCGCAGCTAGAGAAATGGGTGCATGTTGGGTGGTGGGTGGGGGTGGGGTGGGGAGTATAAGTAGAGTTAAAGCAGATAAACATGGAAAGTCAAGAAGAGAGGGTTGGGAGAGTTGTGATTGCAAATTCTTTTTGATTGCTGGTTTTAGCCATTAAAGCTATGTCCTTCATTAGTTTATCTAAACCAGAGGTCACAAAGTACTAAAAGGTTGAGATGATTATTCAGAGACCAACAGGTAACATAAACAAGGGTAGCAGGGATGTGTAAAGCAGTAGGGGGAGGAGGTAGTTCCGACAAACTAGAAAAAGCATGTGCATTCTTCTGGAAGTGTTGTGATTCTTTTCATTTGTAAGGTTTTGTACTAGAGAGTTGAGCAAATATTTATAAATAAATTCAGTTTATAGGGCTCAAGTTCTTGATCTCTGGTAAACATTTCTGTACCTATTTGTATGCTTCATCTCTGAAGGTGAAGTCTTACTAGTAAGATAGGTAATATACTTCATAATTTATAAGAATAAGATTCTCCAGAGAAATTGCTACTACGGGACTGTCCTTTTCCATTCTCAAGGGTTACTAACAGTGGGCAGCTGAAGATGCTCATTTCCCACATCTGAGATCATCATGGTGCTGTCCTTGAAACCTCTTCTTTTCTGATCAGACCTTTGACAAACATGTCTATAAACCAGCTCTTGGAGGGCCCAATCTGGCACTGAGACCGACAAACCCTAACATGCTGGAGCACCAACCTCATCTCTACTGAAGACATCGACTATATTTATTTCCGGGCTCAGATCTCAGCATCTGTTAGTTGGTTGCATGCATGAAAAAATAATCATTATATAGTCTTTTAAACTGTTTAATAAAGTATGCTGTGCCTTTAAAAAACATCAAATGAATAGCACATAGTAGGCAGTGAAGTAACTTAAGTTGTATTATATGTGAAAATGACTATTTCCTGTAACTAAAGTTAAATAGGTCAGCTCTTCCTCAATATTATACAAATTATTTATGATTTTTATGATAATCCTTCAGGGGCAAACCATGTCACTTGGTATTTCCCCACTCCGCCACTTAGCCTGCCAGTTATACCCTACTCAGTACTTACCAAGAGTAGCTGAATCCACACTGCTGGAATATTAGCTGTGAGTACACACTGTATTATAGTCTACTGGAAAAACAAACTCTGACTTATATTTCATTAACCCATAATGGAATCTACTGGCATCCCTATAAAACACTCAAATTTTAAGTACCAGTGGGCAACTATGCTGTATTTAGTAGGTGCTCTGTTAATAGCTGCTGAGGAATTGACATATCCTTCAATAAAATACATTCTGTTTTATTTTCAAGCCTGCTTTCATGTGAGATATGGAGAGTGCTTGGTTTGAAGATATTCAAAGCAATGCAGATACCCGGGGTTCCGTGTTTACTGACCACATTTGTCTTTTTTTTATGGTAACAGATATAAACTCTGATTGAATGGTCGGAGTGGGGTTCAAGTTTGAAGTTAGACCTGAGCTGTACTTCATAGCGTATGTACTGTTTTCACCCTTAAAGTTTCCGTGAGTGGGAAGTAGAATTTTTCCGCCTGTGTCCCAGAGGCTTCTGCTCGTCCACAGGATATTTTACTTGCTTATTTGTGCTGTGCTTCCTCCTCCTCTGTGTTCCATTCCTTTCCAGGTACAGAATTGCCATAGGATCGAGTGTGCTTTGTTCTCCTCTCTCTGACATTATTGGGTCTGCCTCATCAAACTTGACCACAAATCATACTCCTTTCAAATTTAAAATTAACTTTTAGCTCCAGGTTTGTATTTCTCCATTTTCCCCCCAGCCTGCAGTGAAGTTTCTAATATATCAATGCAGGGAACATCTGCCAAGGGTGTCACTTCTTTCTGAGATGATCATTTAAGCAAAGCAAAAATATTTTCTTGTTTTCATTTTAACCGTTGGGAAAAAAAAATAATAAGGCTAGTGCCATAGAACTTTAGAGTTCCTAAAATTATTTTGACAGTGACTTCAAGACATTGTAAGGTAGGATAGAGTTTGTGCAGAGCCCAGGACTTGGGCTAATAGAAGGATGAGCTACATGGACAACACAGGGAAGGGGAGTGGAGGTGAAGATGCACTCACTTACCAGAGGGTGTTGGCATTCCAGTGTCAGTGTTCCCCTCACATCCTCAGGTGTGTCTAGGGAGCATTTCAGGGATCACTCAGTGCAGAAAGACAAGTGCAGGAAATTTTGCCTTTTTATTTTATTTTGTGACTGTTTTTCATCCAAGGTCAATACTCAGGGCAGCTTCACCAACTCCCCCGCCTAGAGAGCAGAATTCCCTTAATTTTAGGCAGTCGTCTTCTGGAAATGGACTGACTTGGAAAGGAACGACCTGTAGTTAGAATTGCTGGAGTTTTCTGCTGCCAGAAAAGGAGCAATCTGGGAACCCTTGTACAATGTCTTCACACTATGAGAGTGTAGCCATAGGTTTGGAAAGAATAGGAACCTATTTTCAAGTCTATGGTTTACAGTATCAAGTACTAATTCTGGGATGCTGGAGAGAAAACTGATCCTGTGTGAGCTTTCATTCAACAACTGTATAATGATGGTGTTATAGTAAACAAACCCAAGGGAATAGCCTTCAAGAGCATTTTGTGGTTTTGTGTGTTCTCTCTGATCTGGCTCTCTGCGTGGTCTATCTTCCGTGGCACATGGCTTAGAGAGAACATTCATCATTCATTTACTCATTCAAGCAAATATTTGAGCACTTAGTATGTGCAAGGCATTGCCTTATTATATCTTTAAGAAAATACATGAAGTTCAGTAGCATGGAACACACAATCACATTTGGTCCCCTAAAATATCTGTATAGGGAACACCATTAGAAATGGCTACTTTATTTTTTTATTTTTATTTTTTTTGTTTGAAATTTTATTTTATTTTATTTTAATTTATTTATTTTTTATTAAATTATTATCTGTGTACATATTTTAACATTACCCCCCCATACATACCCTCCCTCCCCAGAGTTTTGTGTCCATTGGTTGTACTTATATGCATGTATACAAGTCCTTCGGTTGATCTCTTATCTCCCCCAGATCTCCCTACTCTCCCCGCTGTAATTTTAGTCTGCTTGTTGCTTTACTCTCTTTATATCTATCTTTTGGTTTGTCAGTTTATAATGTTTTTTAATATCCATAAATGAGTGAGGCCATGTGGTAGAAATGGCTACTTTAATCATTCATCTCTGTTTGCCACTTTCTCAGGGAGCAGAAGAAAGCTGTCAATAAATGTTATCACACCTTGTTGTCTTTCTCACCAGGTTGTGATTGGAGACAGAGGAATCATGGTCTCCAGATACTCTTGCATAGTCACAGCCCAGGCATCCTGCCCTGCTGATGATCTTAGTGCCAGGGACCACCCAGGCTCTGCTTGGTTGCAATGCCCCGTAACTATCTTGTTGATTCATTTGGTGCAGTTCAGTTTATTTGCCCAGAAACTTCTTTTAATAATTATCTTAAAGTACCAGGGATCCTGTTTTTTACTATAACCACTCTTTCCATTGCTTCTCTCTCTCCTCATCTATCATCATTTCCTCTACACAGATGTGATTGTAAGTGTTTTTTATTGTTTGGGAAGCAGACAGCATTTTCCCTGATTCTGTGAGAGATAAGATTCTTATAATTACTTGCCCAAAGTAGGTCCATGAATCATACCATGGACAAGAATTTCCACCTGTATGAATGTGATGATGTTCAAGGTCAGAGGGGTCTTTCAGTCACATGTAGAGTGTTTATACACAGCCACCATCTCCATAGAGTTGATGGGCTTGTCCTGATGGCTGATTAGCTCTTGTTCTAGTGATAAAATTCTATTATTAAATCATGAACTATTGGTTCCAAATCTTAATGCTACTTACTTTTTCTATATCTTTCTATTTTTATTGGCGATTGATGTAGGCTACATATCTGTGTATGATCTTAGAAACATTGTGATTGCCCTAGTGTTTGGTCATGCCAAGACTGCACTTCCCCTTAAATGTTACACAGTAAGAATATTGCAAACTTCAGGCATAATGGTTTTTAAAAAATATATTTTATTGATTTTTTACAGAGAGCAGGAGAGAGGGATAGAGAATTAGAAACATCAATGAGAGAGAAACATCGATCAGCTGCCTCCTGCACACTGCCTACTGGGAATGTGCCTGCAACCAAGGTACATGCCCTTGACTGGAATTGAACCTGGGACCCTTCAGTCCACAGGCCGACACTCTATCTTTGAGGCAAACTGATTCAGGCCAGGCATAATGGTTTCATTGTCAAAAGAATAGCATATTCTACACACCAGCAGAATAAATGTTTCCATGGACTCCATCTCAGAACAGTGAAATATGGTGGTCTGATCACATGGATATCTGCATACCTATCTTACATACCTCTTGCATGCTAATTGGTATGTAAGGAAATTACATACTACCAATTAGTGTAGTATTGGAATATGGCACATATCAATCAGTGTAGTATTGGAGTATGGCACATACATAAATTTTACACATGTATTACAAATGTAGAGGAGTATATTTATAGTAACAGGTAATAAACCAGGACCAGTGGTTGATTTCTTAAAGGTGATATATTTTGGTCTGAAAATAAATATACATTGCAACCTTAACATAGAAGGGATGAAATACTCTTTTTTTTTTAGGTTGCAATTTAAATAGTGTATAGCATTAGACATTTCATTTAAGAAACTTTTATTCTGTGTCTAGTGTATGCCAAACTCTTTGCGGGAATGAGGCTGAAAAATGAATTGTCCCTTTTTTTGGTGAAATTTACAGGGTAATAGGGAAATATTGATATCAATGTTATAATAAAAGAATGTGTAGGGCAGAGGTGACCTAAAAAGGGGGGTTGGGAAAATTCACCCAAGATTCAGCAGAAGCTTCAGGGTGGAACCATTGCATTCACCAAGTCTGAACAGCTTAATAGGTCGTTAAATAGATATGGCATAACCTGTATGGGATGAAAATTAATCTTAATTAAGTTCCTAATAAAACAAACTACCCATGAAAGAGAATATATTTTACATTGAGCAAATACTTTGTTCAATTTGTTCTTTGTCAAATTATCATGCACTCTTATTTATTTTAATTTTTAAAATTTATTTATTCATTTATTTTAATTTACTTTTAATAATTCTTTATTGTTGAAAGTATTACATAACCCCCATTGGCCCTCTTGAGCTCACCCCCAACACCCATGCCAGGACCTCACTGCCACATTTTCTGTGTCCATGGGCCATGCATATATGCATATAAGGTCCTTGGTTGATTACCTCTCACCCACCCTCCCTCCACACTTCCCTCCGAAATTCCACACTCTATTCCATGCTTCCATGCCTGTGGATCCATTCCATTAATCAGTTTATTTTGTTACTTAGAATTCCCATGTGAGTTAGATCACGTGATACTTGTCTTTCTTTGACTGACTTATTTCACTTAACATGCTATTCTCCAGGTCCCTCATGCTGTCTCAAAGGGTTCATGTTCTTTTTTACTGCTTCATAGTATTCCATAGTATAAATGTATCACAGGTTCGTTTTTTTTAAACTACTCATAATGGGGCACTAGGCTGTTTCCAGATTTTCCTAGTAGCTATTGTAAATTGTACTGTTATGAATATAGGGGTATATGTATTCTTTCTTATTGGTGTTTCGCGTTTCTTAGAATACATTCTTAGAAGTGGGGTCACAAGGTAAATGGCAGTTCTATATTTAATTTTTTGAGAAAACTCCATACTGTTTTCCATAATGGCTACACTAGTCTTGCATAATTTATTATTATTATTTTTATTTTGTCATATAGTAAGACAGACTTTTTTGGTGTAGAATTCAGCAAATCTTAGCATGTCTAAATCAGTGTAACCACAGCTTAGTGATTAGATAGAACAATCCCATTTCCCTAAAAAATCTGCCTCATGATATAACCTCATTCTCCCTGCCTCCTCACCCTGGCAACCACAGAGCTGTTCTGCATCATCATGGATTTTGGCTTTGAAAATGTCATCTAGGTTGAATCACCAAGTATGCAAAAATTTGAGACAGTTGGCTCCTTTATTCAGTATTTTGCATTGAGAGTCATTCAAGTTCTTGTACATATCAACAGTCTGTTCCTTTCTTATTCCCGAGTAAGAGTTTTTTGTTTGAATCTATCAGTTCCTTTATTCACTCACCTGTTGAAAGATACTTGGGTTGTTTTCAGTTTTGAGGGATGGTGATATAAATATTCATGTACAGGTTTGTTTTTTGGGGGTAAACATATGTTTTTATTTCTCTAAGGTAATAGTTTAAACAATGATGAGACATATGGTAAGTATATGTTGGATAACTTCTATTGATCTATTTTCAAGTTTGCTACTTCCTCTGTTTTCTACATCAATGATTTTTTATTAATTCCCCCCATCCTTCATTGGCTGTGACTTTTATTTTTCTGTTTGTTTCAATCATGTTTATAAGTATTTGTTGCAGTAATTTTATAATAGCCACTCTAAAGTCTTTCTCAGGTCATTTTAATACCGTGTCACCTTGTTATCGATGTTCATTGGTTGGATTTTACCATAAGAACTGAAGTTCTTCGCATGCCGAATAATTTTTAATTCTTTCCTGGACATTTAAAATATATTATGAAGGACAAATATGTGATGCCTTAATCAGTAAAGAAATTTAAAAACATAAAATATATTATGAGTATACATGATGATTGTACAAGTCTTGTTTAAATCCCATGGAGTGTTTATTTTGTTTTCATCTTTCTCCCACCGGGAGGTGTCCTGTTTATTAGTTTAGTTCTTAAACAAAAATTGTTTGATTGATTTATTATTATATTAGATTCACACGTATGCAAAAGAATAAGCTGAGAAGTTCATAAATTATTGTAAAGTACTGCTTTCCCAACATCCTTCCTTTCTGCAGTCTCTCTGAAAGTTTCTGGACCTCAGAGCTGCCCTTTGGGTTATATGGCCATAAATCTGGGGCTTTTGTTACTCCTTCCTCCTGTGCCCCTTCACAAATACCCCCATACCCAGGGCAAATCAGAGACAGGACAGAGAGAGGGAGAAAAGCAGCAGAGGGTCCCCCTCCTTCTTGGTGACCACAGCTCCCCTGACAGGGTTGAAGGTTTACTTTCTTCAGAGTTCTGGCTCCTATATGTTCCTGGTACAACTCCAGTTGACGTTTCTGAAGTATTGTTTGGGGCTTGAGTGTAAAAGAAAGGAGAAAAAAGAGCCGGGACTGGTTTGGCTCAGTGGATAGAGCATCGGCCTGCGGACTGCAAGGTCCTGGGTTTGATTCTGGGCAAGGGCATGTACCTTGGTTACGGGCACATCCCCAGTGGGGGGTGTGCAAGAGGCAGCTGGTTGATGTTTCTCTCTCATTGATGTTTCTAACTCTCTATCCCTCTCTCTTCCTCTCTGTGAAAAATCAATAAAATATATATTTAAAAAAAGAGAGAAATATACAGAAAGGGCCTTTATTCAGTGAATCTGGATATCATTGTTCCTTTTTCTGTACCCTAAGTCAGATCTCAAGGGATCTCTAAGAATGCTCTCTGTGCCCATTCTCAGGTTTCAGGTGGCACAGCAGCATGTCCAGGTTACTGGAAGGGCATCTTGGTAGAAAATGGATTGGTGAAGCTCTCAATTCTGGTTTTCACACCCAACCTAACTGCTAGTCTCTTCTTTCCAGAGAACTCAAAGGTCTACTTCATGCTTTGCATCTAGGCTTCATAGCCACATTCTGAGGCAAAGACAGAGTGAAGTGTGCTGTTCCATCTTACCCAACATTGGAACCTCACATGCCGTTTTTAAATATTTGTTATCATTCACCAGGTATATACTTCTCCTTGGGGGAGTTGTGGAGAACTTTCATGACTACAGGCATAGTTATGTGGAATCACTGGTGCCCCCTGTCAGTAGAAGACTCTTTCAAAGATCCTTAAGCAAGGTCTGATCTCAGCAAATTGAAAGTTACTTGTTGATATTTTGGAAGCTATACATTTCTTTTGTACTGTCTTAAATTGTTTCTGAGTGGCACAAGTAATCAATGTTACAAAACTGCACACTCAAGCGTGGCCTGGTAATATTAGTGTATTTAAATTTTAGTTGTAAACAATAAGCCATTTTTCTCTTTTTAAATGTGAAGATATCTATACGAATAATAAAGAAATATGCAAATTATCTGTTACAGTGTCACATTATGACTGGATTAGCTGGCTGCATCCCCGCCCTCTGATCAGGCAGCTGCAAGGCCTGGGATAGGATAGGATACGATAAGGAGGGGATAAGAAAGGAGAGGGAAAGGAAGGCAGGCTTGCATGCAGACAGACCCAGAGGAGAAACAGAAATACAGAAAAGGAACAAGAAAAAGATGCAGGAATGGAAAAGGGAAGTAAAAGTGGGGCTTCAAATGGGAGAGGGTGGCGACCACAGGGGCAGAGGAAGCAGGTACACCCAGTGAGGAGCAGGGCAGGAGCCCCACCCAGATGCTGGAGGAGGGTAGTGGCCCCCTGCATGGGTTCATGGCAGAGAGGCATCCATGGGTCTGGGACAGAGTGATGGATGGTCCAAGACTTTCTAGGCAGAAACACTCTTGCTTTGTGACAGCAGCAATAGTGCCTGGGCCTCAACCACCCTCGCAGAGCCTGGCATCCTAGGCAGGGAATGAGAGTAGGATGGCAGCAGGGAAGCTGGGGAAGACGAAGGTGGCAAACACCTTGCCCAGGGTTGAGCCCTGTGCTGGGGTTAATGCTGCCCCCAAACTGAAGCTTTAAGAAGGGAGGTAGGGAAGAACTTTATAAATGAGTCAGTAGAGAGCAGAGTTAAAGAAGGAAAGAGGATGTGTTAGTGAACTGTAGGAACTATAATGAAAATCCAGTATAGTTGAGTACTGGGGACAGATTTTAAAAGTAGGAGTCAGAAAAGAAAAAAAAAAGATAAATGATAGTGAATAATTAGGCAGGTTGATTGATAGATATTAAAACAGTGAAAGTAAATAGAGAAAAATGTATGTGAAAGGTAGGATGAGAGAGAAAGAGGGATGGAAGAAAAGTTTTAAAGTGCAGAAGGTAGAGCTTAAAAGGAGAATGGGAAGAAGGAAGAAATAGAGGGAGCAAAGCAGGTCTGAGGGAGGAAGTGAAGAACAAAAATTAAGGTGGAAAGGAAGGAAAAGGGGAGGGAGGGAAGGGTAAAAATAAAGGAAAGAAGGAATGTGGGGAGGGAGGGAGGGTAGAAGAAAGTTGGGAAGAAGGATGATGAAACAGAAGTAGAAAATAAGGAAGAAAGAAAAGTTTACAAATGATGAATCAGTAGGAAAAAGTATTACATAAAGGAGAGAGAAAAATTGTGTGAAAGGGAGAAACCAATATGGAAGTCAAATACAATTGTGTGTGAATGGGATATGGTAAAAAAAAAAAAAAAAAAAAGTTAATAGGGGCAACCAGGCTGTCAGGGGAGGGCAGTTACGGCTATCAGGCAGGCAGATGGTTAGGGCAGGCATGCAAGTGAGTGGTTAGGAGCCAGTGGTCCCAGATTATGAGAGGGATGTCCGATTGCTGGTTTTAGGCCAGGATGGGGCCCAAACTGGCAATTGGACATCCCCCGAGGGCTCCTGGATTAGAGAGGGTGCAGGTAGGGCTGAGGACCCCCCTCTTCCCCCATCCCCTTCACTCCCTGCATGAATGCCGTGCACCGGGCCTCTAGTATGTATATATTTGATAAATGTTGGTCCACGTTTTATTTTTATATTTCTTTAAATATTTTAAAACACTGGGCCTACTACTAAGATAAAATAGTTGAAATATTTTAATTAATGCACATCTTTGAAAATATAATGTAAGCTATAGACTCCTTTGCCAAAAAAAAAACAAAAAAAACAAAACAAAACAAAAAAAAAACCACAGAAATTTAGGGAGCTCACAGATGCACTGGAATTCACATGTAAAAATCAGCTAAGAATCTCTCTTATGATCTACATTACTTTTATTTAGTCATCAAAGTCTAATTAAAATGGACGTTTTGACTAGGAAAAGTTGAAGGGGAAGATGAGAATGAGTACATATATTTGAAGGTGGATAACTAAACACTTAATTTTTCCAAACCTGAAAAACTATAAAATGTTTTTTTTCTGTCAGAAATGCTACTTCTGTTCAAATCCAATACTCTACTTTCATGTGATACTATATTCAGTGCTCTGAGGAAAACTATTCTTGGAATTTAAGCCAAAATCTTTTCACAGAGACACACAGTGATCTCTTAAAATATCTGAGCTGAATTGTGTGACCAAATTGCTGACAGCAGCTTCTCATCCAGACAGTACATCTGCTGACCTGGAGAAGGAATGACTGGTTGGATTGGCATCTCCTTCTTCTATGTTAGGTAAGGGGAATTTCAAATAGTGTGTGCAATCAGAGCAGAAATTAGCGTTTTGGCTACTAGAACCATCATTTTAATGCTTTGCCTGAAAAGACTGATCTGGAAGCAATTTAGAGAGTCTGATTTACAACCAACTTGGAAAAGAATAACACATGTTCTCAAGAAGTCTCAAACACGCAGCGAGTGGGGAGCTGTCCAGCCACTTACATTTTCTTTAATCTTACAGTTTAATCAAAGATTCCCTCACAAAACATCACCCTTGGGAGATTAGGGACACTCCTTGGAGGGCCTCAGGTCAGAAATCAATGTGTAGTTTTACTGTGATCACCACATGTACCTCATGTTTGCAAGGCATGTTTCAGTTTATGTGCCAGATTGAACTAAATTGTTTCAGAACTGAAGACACCCCCAGAGAGTGAAAATCAGAAACTGTGCACAAACGTATTATCAAGGGACACATCACGTACTGGCATTGTTGGCAATAAAATGAAAAGCATTTCTCCATTGATTGTGGGATATTCTGGCATATTAGGCCTCTGCACGTTGAGGCTGTAGTAGCCGAGCTAAGGTTAAATACACCGAGGCCTACAATAGGGAGCAAGTTCAAGTTGTTCAATAAACCTAGTGACACGCAGACAGTCAAACTGCAGGCAGAGGAAAGGATCTTCAAGGAGTTCAGTGTTTCTTAAGTCTGTAATTCTAGTTAGAGCTTCATGATTTTTGCTATGTTCTCATGTAGGGCTTATACATCAAGTGTGATTCATAAAAACGTTCTTTTTTATTATTGTTATATTATAACTCCCATTACAGTACTCTCATTAATTAAAAACCAGTGTGTGTTTTTTAAGAGATGGTAACCATATAGAGAAAAACAGGAAAGTATAATGACAAAACAATATTGTTAAACTACGTTAACTATGCTATTAAGCAATCCTATTAAAGTACAAATGGAAATAAAGATGAATAAGGAATAGCAGTAAAGTATATCTATTTATAAAATGCCATTCTAAGTAAAACAGAGGAACTTCACATCTGAGAAGTAGTCCTTTTTCCTATTTCTTCTGCTAAGTACAGCTAAAACTGTGCGACGTTACACATAAAACAAACAGAAGAAGAGTCTGAAGAGGTTAGTAAAGAATTAGATTGGCTGGGGATATTGGGCCTAAGGGACTGACACGTGGTGCCCCTGAGGTTTCTCTTTGCTTTATATATCCCTGACCTGGAGCTGAGGAAACCAGCAACACCAATAAAAGCCCAACAAAGCCTGCTCTTTTTAGTCTAAGGACTGGAAAAGGGACAACGTAGCAAGACGGAAAACATCTAGACAACAACTGCTTCTCTTTGGCCAAAAAACTGCAACCCCACTCCTGCATATGCCATTAAAGGCAGTGGGGAGCCTAGACTTGACTCCAGTGAGGTAATAACAAGGTGCTACTCAGCCTTTCTGGATGTTGTCAGAGAACTCCATGTAGGGAGAGGGGACTTACAACCCTGCTAGCCAGTAACAAGCTTTCCCCCATTCATCCTCTCCCCCCAGCCCCTGTGCCTGTGGAGTTCACATGGAGAGCCCATATTTTTCCCCCTACTTTGCAATAATGAGGCATTTCTCCTTCTCCCTGCTGGGATGGTGTCAAAGGAGGCCCAGAGGTAATGAGGCCATTGCCAGTGCCATGGTAGGGAAGGCCACAAGGGGAACCAGAACCCCCAACCAGCCATAACAAGGAGAGTGCCCAAGTGTCAGTGAGTGCTGACGGGGGCTGCTGCCCTGTATGTTCCCCTGGTTGTAATAAGAATGGGCTCTTCCTTCTGACTGAGCAGCATGAAGAAAGCCAGTTACATCAAAAGGTTTAAACCACAATGTGAAAGGTCTCAAACCATAATGTGAAAATGCCCAGGTTTTCATTGCAAATCAGTTGTTATATTATATCAAGAACAGGAAGACCTCAAACTGAATGATAAAATATAATAGACCCCAACACTGGAAAGACAGAAATATTAGAATTATATGTAAAATAATGTTAGGTATCCATGATAAAAGTGCTTCAGTGAGCAAGTGTGAAAAAGCTTGACACAAGTGAAAGCCTCAGGGTGAAAAAAAAATCAGAAAAGTCTCAGCAGAGGAATAAAAGATGTAAAGAAGAACAAGTAAACATTTCGGAATCAGAAATTATAATAACCCAAATCTAAAAGCTCAGTGGATGGGCTCACTGTGTAATGGAGGAAGCAGAGAGAGAATAAATGAAATGGGAGATAGTACAATCTGAACAGAGAGAAAGTAGAAGAAGAAAAAATGAACAAAGCCATGGGGACCTGTGCGATTGTAGCAAAATCTAATATCTGTGTAATTGGAATCCCAGGAGAGGTTGGAAAAGAAACTGACTGAAAAACCTCTCAAATTTAGCAAGACATATAAACCTACTGGTACAAAAACCTCAGTGAATAAGCGAGAGAAGGACGCATATTAGGTGCTCTCATTTGTATGTGGAATCTGAAAACAGTCAAACTAATGCTGAAAGAGAATGGTGCTTGCCAGCAACTAGGTGGGGAGTAGTGGTATGAGAAATGGAGAGAAGTTGGTCAAAGGGTACAAATTTACAGGTATGAGATGAATACATTCTTGGAATCTACTGAACAGCATGGTGATTCTAGTTAGTAAAACTGCATAATATTCTCACCAACACAAAGTTGTAACTACCTGAGGTGATGAAGACTTAATTAACTGGATTTTGGTAATCATTTCCCAATGTATATGTATATGAAAACACTGTAGTGCATACCTTAAAATAATTACATTTAAAGAACAGAAAGTTGAGTGAACTTAAACAATATAAACTCAAAGATAGTCATGCCAAGACCTGTCAAATTTAAACTTGTAAAAAACTGAAAATAGAGGGAAAAAAGTCTTAAGATCAGCCAAAGGCAAAGAACATCTTATTTATAGGTGAAAGCAATTTGAGTGACAGTGAATTTTTCATCAGAAACTGGAAGCCAGAGGAAGAGACACAATATTTTTCAAAAGCTAAAGGGAAAGAACTGCCAACCCAGTTCTTGTACAGACTGAAAATAACCTCAGGAATGAAAGGGTATGGAGACGTTTTCAGATGAAGAAAAGCTACGAGAACTTGTTGCTGACAGTCCTGCTATAAAAGAATGGCTCCGGGAAGTTCTGTAATCAGAAAGGAAATGGAAGAAGTATGGGCTTTGGAACGTCAGGAAAGAAGAAAGAACATGATACCAAAATATGGGAAAATACAATAGGCTTTCTTTCTCCTGTTGCATTTTCTAAATTCTGCGTGACAGTTGAAGCAAAAATTATTACAAGTGTGAGTGGTTTTAAATGAATGCAGAAGAAATATCTAACACAATTACAATATAAATGGGGGAGAGTAGAGGAAAATAAGAGGAGGTAAGGTAGAAGATATTTCACTTGACCAGTTATGTATATATAATGTGATGCCTAGAGCAGCCACTAAAACACTATTCAATGATGTAGACTCAAAACACAATAAATCAGGATCAAATTGTAAAAATTCTTCAAGTATTCCAGACAAAGGCAGGCAAAATAATACAATAGGAAAACAAAAGCAGAGAAAACAAACAAAAATCAAACCATAAAATATCAGATGTAAGCCCAAATATAGAAATAATCACCATATATATATATATATATATATATATATATATATATATATATATATATATATTTATTTTTTTTTTCCCCCTAAATAAGCCAGTTGTAAGACAGAGATTATCAGAGTGGATTGAAAGATGTGACAAAACTATATGCTGTCTATAAAAAATTCACTTTAAATATAAAGGTTAGGTAGGTTGAAAGTAAAAGGATGTATGAAGATATATAATACACATTTTAATCAAAGGAAAGCAGGAACACCTACATTTATATTAGATAAAGTAGACTTCAGAGTGATGACAAATCAGAGACAGAGTGTGACATTATCTATATGATAAGGAGATCAATCCACCAAAAAGACATAGCAATCTATATATGAAATAAGCAATAGCGATGAAATATGAATAAAATGAAAACTGATAGTGCTAGAAGGAGAAATAGACAAATCAAACTTATAGGTAGGACCTGCAAAACCTTCCTCAAGGACTGATAGAACAATTTGACAGTCATCAATGATATAGAAGAACTAAACAACATCAATTAAAAGGATTTAGTAAACATATAGGGAACATGTCACCTATGTCACCTAATAACATAATACATATTCATTTCAAGTGCATATGGGTCATGCATCAAGATTGTTACTATATATTATCTGGACTTCAAGCACAACAAATTTCAATTATAAATAGTTAAAATAATATTTAAAATTATAGACTGTTTATATTTTATCAGTTAAAAAGAAAACTAAAAACCAGTAATAAAATAGTACTCACTGCATTAGGCTGATAAAAAGTATCTACAAAATGCATACAGCATTTAAAGTAAGAATGTTTTTGCCCTTTGAAAGCAGTAAAGAGAAAAGAGTAAGGAATAGCTTAGAAAAGGCTGATATTTCAAGATGGGTTCTTATAACACAAATGGTTCAGTTTATGGAAATTTATTGAGCTGCACAAATAGGATATGTTCACTTTGCTCTTTGGAAATCATACTTCAATAAAAAATAAAAAATGAATATCTAAAAACAAGTAAAAGGTGTTCTTTGACTACAATAGAATCTAACTAGAATTCAATAACATAGATGAGTAAATCTAAAATGTTTGTAAACTAAGTAGCTAACATCCACATAATCCATGAATCAAATAGGAAAATCCAAGGGAAATTAAAAAGTATACACTAAAAAGAATAAAATGCAAATATAACATATCATGATTTGTGGTAAACTGCTAAAAAAGTGATGATAGGGAAATTTATGGCACTACATTCATATATTAGAAAATAAGAAAATCTAAAACCAGTAATATATACTCCCATTTTAGTAATCTAGAAAAGGAACAAAATATCCATAGTAAGCAGAAGGAAGGAAAGAATAAAGGTAAGAGTAGGAACCAATGAAAATAAAAATGTATATTTAACAATCAATTCATATCTAGAATATGTGAAATATTTCAAACTTAACAATAAAAAACACACCAAAATATCCATTTAGAAAGTGGGCAGAGCATGAAATGGCATTTTATTAAAGAGCATATACAGTGACAAGTAAGCACATGGAAATGTGTTCAACATCATTACCCATTAAGAAAATGCAAATTACAACCACAATGAGCTATCACAACATGCCTATAAGAATGACCATAATAAGGAACAGTGGTTTAACTCAAGACGGCTAATTTTCTTTCTACCCAACTTCTGATTCTATTTTCTTCTCAGTTTTCCTCTGATGGTACATGGATTCCTTTGATGTCCTATCCTTGAATTTCTTTATCTCTCTAGATCAGGTGTGGGGAAGGGCCATTTTTTTCTTCCAAGTGCCAGTTGGATATTTATAACATGATTTGAGAGCCACATAAGATTATCAACTTAAAAATTAGCCTGCTATATTTGGTCAACATTTAATTAAGTCACACCTAATATCTTGGCAGAGCCAAACCAAATAATTTTGAGGGGTAGACTTCCCCCCTTCCCCATCCCTGCTCTATATATTCATACCCAGCGGTGAGTATTATTATAACTAGGGTTAGAAAGGCAGTAGACACCACAGTTTGATGTTGAACAAATGAGATATGTATAATGGCATTGCTCTATTCTGCAGGGGATGGGCAGCCTCAGCCTCCATGCACATGTAATATTCAGTAAGATGATATCTTCCCAAATAACCAAGAGTTGGCCCTCCTTAAGGTTATAAAGGCAGGTGAAAGCAAAACACATAATCAAGACACAAAGTAAACCAGTTTTATAGATGTGAGAAAAACAGTAATTGTGAAGAAAAATATATATTTTCCTTTATAATAAGATTTTCTTGGCCAAGAGGAGCTAATCTCTTGGAAATGATATTTTTTTCCTGTAGAGAGTCACCAGCCTAGGTTCTAAAAAGAATGTATGAATGATCTTGAGTGAGCATTGGAAATTTGGGAGCTCATGATGATGACATGGAAACATGTGGTAGCATTTGCATTCCTGGGATGGTGGGAATAATTTCAAGCTCTCTGTGTAATGTTCTCTTAGGCAAGGAAATAAATTGGCAGTCAGCAGACACTGGGGAAATTAAAACATAGGCATATTACTTCCCCTTTCTTATCGAATATGAATTATGTTCTTTGGCTGCGGCTGCCATGACTGCCACTATCCCAGCCCTGCCTCAGCTGCAGATGCAGCTTGTCTATCCAGAGTCTCAAACTAGGAGAATAGATACCAGAGAATGAGACTTTGTGGGAAGAGTGAGTCCTTACACCCAGACTAACACTGTAATATGAGTGGAATTCTGGAGTGTTGACGTCTGTCTTCCATTGGCAGTTCCATGACTGCTAATGATGTATATGTGGGGGGGAGGAGAGAGAGAGAGAGAGAGAGAGAGAGAGAGAGAGAGAGAGAGAGAGAGAGAGAGAGAGAGAGAGAGAAAGAAAGAGAGATATCAGAAGTTCATGTGTTCTTCCACTCAGCACAGCTTTGTGAAACACCTATGATATCTGAGTCCAGCTGTCAGGTTAGTTACATTAACAATCTGAATATTTTATGATGTTTTGGTCCATGATTATTTCATAGGAATCTGAATTCTCTTTTCACATGCCTGCAGTTTTGATCGTTCAAATTGGACTACAACCATTGTTTACATAGTGCTTTAATTAACTTGATTCTCACAACAACTGTGTCAGGCAAATGGAATAGATCTTCTCTCCATTTTTCATGATGGGAAACTGAGATAACTTTAATTGGTGCTATTTGCTCAGTGCCCAGTGCTTGTTCCACCCCTCTGTGCTGTTGTCTGCTCTCAGTTGTCTACATGACTATTGTTCACATGGCCACTTTGCTTTAAGGGCTGAGAATAAATCCTCCTAACCCCATGATGTCAGTGTGATAGAGGCTAAAGTAAACCAGAGCTACTTCTTAAAACTCAATTCTTCCAAAACAAAATTTTTTCCTGATATGTGGCCCACAATTTGATTTTTCTTGTCTTTGTTGTTAGGAGAAATTGTGAGTTTGGGAGGGAAAAGAACCAGGGGTAATAAATCTTAAAAAAAAAAAAAAAATTGAAGTAACAAGGGGTTGCCCTCATGTTGAAAATCTGTCGGGCACAGTCTTGCAAGCTTTGGGAATGTCACAACTTACTAAGGACCTTGAAAAGTAATTCTTTATATGACTGTGAGCTCTGTTCTGATTATTTGTCTGAAGCCAGATGCAAATTCGATTTGGGTTATGGTAGAGTCTCCCAGGGGAAGGGATAAGTCCTTTGGCCGGAGTTTATAATCTGGTTCAATCACTTATTCATTGTGGGACTTAGGTGAAGCAATTGAGTCTTTGTGCAAATTCAAACACATCTGCACAAAATGGGACTCATATGCAAAGTGGGAGTTGTAATAATATCTATCACAGGGTTAAGGGGATTCAAGAAGACAGTGCTTCTCAGTTACTTAGAACAATAACCAGGCACTCAATGAGCATTGACTCTGTTATTGCCAATCTTTGCTTTCTTCTGGCTGCTTGGAAAAGAATTATTTTAAAACTTATTTTTCTAAGCTGTGTTAATATCTGTTGAATTTATTAGGACTAGTTTTCATGCTTTTGTAAAAATAATTAAATAATATTACAGATAAATCGATGAATACTAAAGCCGTAGAAACCCAAAATTATTGTCATGATTTTCTGCAGCAAATGGTGAATTTAACGTCAACCAAGATTATCTTAGCATTTACCAGCTATGTGTTCTTGGCTATGTAAATAACTTCTTTGAGCCTCAGATTTGTAAAATGAAGATAATAGCTTCCCCTCCTCCCTAGTTATTGTAGTGCTCAGAGATTACATTCAGGTCCTGAGTATCCTATTACAGTGAGAAGGTTGTTTATTATCATTCAGATTTAGATAAAGCTAAGGGGGAAAGTAGTTGCTTGGTCTTGGAGTCTGCTTTCAACTCTAAAAAATGAGCCACATTCCTGCCTATATAAGCTCTGACCTGGAGACTCTACTTCCTATACAGTGAGACCTACATCTCTCTAATGGCACTAAAAGACTTGGGTTTTCTGAATGTAAATGGAGGCACAGGAATATGATGACCAGGCCATCTATTTTAATGCTTGTGAACTAGAAAATAGGCAACATACTCAATCAGCATGCTGTTTTCTGTTTTTGCCTAGCTCTTTTGATGTCTGCAACAAGTGATTGAAAAAAGCCTAGCAATCTATAGTTACAGTATCCCTCCTGGCTCCCTTCTTTCTTCCCTTCCTTTCTTTTAATGAGTAGTATGGGAGAGAATGGAAGCTGTTTATTTCATTTTGAGACTCTCCAGACAGTTAACTATTTAATATTGCCATGTGAAAAATCAGGCCATTAACAATTTTGTTACTGAATATCTATTATGTTAATCACTGAGAGTAATAAAACAAAATCATAAGATAGTTCTATTCTTGAGGACTTGATGCAGCTAACAATAGAGAATATTCTCATAACATTTTCAGGACAATTTTTACAGATTATAGATCACTTTAGTATACATTGTTTCATTATATTCATGATATAACCCTATTAATAATAATATTGCTACCAAGGATTAATAAGACTCAGATAATCAGGGACCATGGATATTTAATAATTAGTGATAAAAGTAAAGAGTACAAAAAAATGGAAGCACAGGGTCTTCTAATACCGTAGAATAAGGGATCTGTGTAGTCTTGGGAGGATGAGGCTGGCATGGTCATGGGAAAACTCCAGAAGGAATTGACCTAAAGATGATTTCTAGTTAAGCAAATCGAGTCAGGTTTGGTTGAGGAAACATACCAGACAGAAGAAAACCCATGTTTAACAAGCAGGATGTGAGAGGGCATTTAATATGTTTGGAGAACAGAAAGAAGCCCAGTCTAGCTACAGTAGAAATAATGAAATAGCAAAACTTTAAGTTGGTGAAGTAGCTATTGGCCAGAATAGGAGAACATTATAAATAGTGTGATGTTTTAGATTTTTAAAATGGTAATGGGAAATCATAGAGAGGTTTTGAGCAGAGGCATAATATGATTTTTAAAATACTATGTCATCTATAAAAATGTATTGTATGCTGTTAATATATCTGAGGGCCAGTGAACAAAAATATATTTATTTAAGACTATTGGACTGAGGACATAGAGGGGACTAATAATATTAATATTTCCAATTGGATAATAGAGAACAAAGAATTCTAAATAGAGGAAATAGCATGTGCAAAGGTATAAGAAGAAATGACATCAGTTCAGCACTGCTTTCAAGGAACGGGTGCAGTGTGAAAGGAGGGTGTATGACGGATGCACCTGTTTCGGGCATGGCAAAGTACAATTCTGAGGTCACCTGAATGATAAGGCAGAGGCTGGTAATATATCGCATGCATTTGTCAGCACTAGAGTGGCAGTGTGGAGCTTTGGCCTCAGAGGTGGGAACTGTCAGTAACTTTGCAGTAGGTAGCTAAGGAAAAGAGGTTGGCAGAGCAGGCAAGATAATAAAACTTTGTGACAACATGGGAGATATGGGGATAGAGAGGGTTTTAAAATAGACTGAAGGTGCTACAGCCCCCCCCCAAAAAAAAAAATTGATTAATTGGACTATATTAAAATAAGGAATTTATGTCAATCAGATGTCATTAATGAAAGTACAATGAAGCCACACAGTGGGAATATCTACACTAATGAAAGAAACATGCAAATTAACCATAACTTCACTGTGCCCACCAGCCAATCAGGAGGGATATGCAAATTAGAAGGAAAGGTGCAGGGAGCATGGGCAAAGGGATCTACAGGGGCAAAGTGCCACAGCGAAGAAGCAGACTGCAGACTCTGGAGTCTGCAGCAAAGATGAAGATGTCAGACTCCAGAATCTGCAGTAAAGATGCAGAAGGCAGACCTCGGCTGGAGCAAAGGCCAGGGTCCCAGGTGCCAGAAAAAAAAAAATTGGTGCTAGAAGCCAGGGAAGGAAAGCCTATTGCACAAATCTCTTCGTGCAATGGGCCTCACAGTGGTTGGCAAACTCATTAATCAACAGAGCCAAATATCAATAGTACAACGATTGAAATTTCTTTTGAGAGCCAAATTTTTTAAACTTAAACTTTTTCTAATGCCATTTCTTCAAAATATACTTGCCTAGGCCGTGGTATCTTGTGGAAGAGCCAGACTCAAGGGGTCAAAGAGCCTCATGTGGCTCGCGAGTCGCAGTTTGCCTACCACGGCTCTAGTATATTTATAACATGTACAATACTTAAAGAATACTCACAAATCAATAAGGAAAGGAGACAATCTAAAACAAAAGGAGCCAAGCAGTTTCCTTTTGCTAAATTAAGTTAGTCTTATTTCTCTATGATTTTCTGTTGTAGGGATTTCCCATAATTTGTTCATCCTAATGCTGATAGATATGTGAGTAATTTCCAGTGTTGGCTAATAATATTTATATTAACATTCTTCTACATCTGTTTTTTTATGTAGGTAAACACATTTCTATGGGGTATATACCTAATAGTGAAATTTTAAAAATGCCCACTGAACATATGAAAAGTTATAAAATGTATTTATAATGTGAGAAATAAAAATAAAATAAATTATAATGAGCTCTTACTCAATATTAAAATTAAAAAGACCCACAGTAGCAGTTATCAGAGAAGATTTCATGTAAATGTAATTGTAATATTCTGTGGAAGTTTAAATGGGTGCTGTAATTTTGGTAGATTTTCATTATCTACTAAAATAGAGATTATATATGCCTTTTGTTCCTGGGTGAGACAGTGATCAGACAGGGTACAATTGGAGTACTGGAAATGTTCTATTTCCTGATGATAGCTATTTTTTACAAAAATATTCAATTCTTTCTCAACTTATTGACTTATATTCTTGCATTTTGTATAATTTTATGAGTGTGTTCCACTTAAATAGTTTAAAAATATAACAAAACTTTGTATTGCAAGGGCATTCCCTACATTATGCCATTTATTTGAGTTGCCAGACACAATTAATTTCAAATTCATAGACAGATGAGCTGGCTAGCTTGATCAGAGAAGTACTAGAGCTAAGATTTCAGATATACCAAGAGTTCCCTTCGGAATATTAATGAAGGAATGCAAAATATTAACAACACTTTGGAAAACCTAATAAAAATTACATATCAACACTTTTAAAAATATATAGTTTTACTTATTTCAGAGAGGAAGGGAGAGGGAGAGAAAGATTGAGAAACATCAATGATGAAATAGAATCATTGATTGGATGCTTTTGCACACACCCACACTCAGGATTAAGCCTATAACCCAGCCCGGTGGCCTGACTAGGAATTGAATCATGACCTCCTAGTTCATATGTCAGTGCTCAACCACTGACCCACGCTGGGGCATATGTAAACATTTTTGATGCTACACAGGCTACCCCAAAATATTTATTTATTACTGTGTGACATGATAGTAGTCAGTTTACATGTACTATGCTTGTTCTGTATTTCAAATGTCTTTAATAAAAATCTGAAAATTATTATTAAAGCATTCCTTGTTGGGAAGAATTCTTTGAGAAATGATTTTAATAGACTTAGTTATTGAGAAGAATTTTTGCTGGTGAAAAGACTATCAGTTTGGGGACAGGATGATCTCTATAGGGCCTCTGATGCTAGAAGTTCCACAATTACTTTTATGATTGAGATTGTGGGAAATGATGCAGAGAAATGTATAATGAAGATAGAGAGTAATAACAGAAAGTGCTATGTTTTCAAGAGACTAATCACAAAATGAACCCAATGGAAAATCATCTAATTTACAAGCAATTTTTCCATGAACATAATTATAAAACTGAGTGCATGTCAATTCATTTAGTAAATTATTTCTTAAAACTGTAAATCCTACACATTTTCTGAATTAAGAAGTATTCTAAAAAATGTAATGCAAGATACACACATTTCCGAAAAGCTGTTGCTTAACTTGCACAAAAAGTTTTCCTCCAGGTTAGCACAATGAGGGGGGGAAAAGCATGCTCAGTAAGAGGTAACTGGGAAACAAAGAAAGTAACAGAAAGTGAAGAGTTAGACAAAACACTTAGTGTCACACGCATCTCTATTGTTTTACTTCAGTCTTCAGTCACTTTCCCCCTGAGGCTTCTTAACTGCTGGCTCTGTCTCTCTCTATTAATATTCATACTCAGGAGGTGTCTTCTTAGTCTTGCCATTGTGTGAATGACAGTTGAGTTTGAAAAAGAGGGAGTGACATTGAGAGTAAGAGCAAGAGAGCACAGAAATGAAGAAAACTGGGATTTAAATATCACAGTAAATAGCACATTTTCAGCAGTTCTTCTATGACATAAAAAGCCTACCAATTGAATGTTAAATATAAGCTGATGAGTTCCCCTTCTTTTCTTTAAGAATAATAGTCAAACCTTAAGTTGTGTGTGTGTGTGTGTGTGTGTGTGTGTGTGTGTTTTAAGATTTTATAATTGATTTGAGAGAGAGAGAGAGAGAGAGAGAGAGAAGAGATTATCAATAGGCTGCCTCCTATATGCCCCCTAGGAATCAAGCAAACAACTGGGCATGTGCCCCAGCCTAAAACTGAACCAGCAACCTTTCGGTGCATAGGATGATGCTCAACCAACTGAGCCACACCAGCCAGGGCAAATCCTAAGTTTCACATGCGACTAAATATCAACATGCATTCATCTTGTATATCTGTGCGTGTATGTGTGTAAAAGTTTAATTTATTAGGAGGTAAACTCTGAGCAGTTGGGAATCATATTTTTCTCAACTCTGATCACTGATTTTCCCATTGCCGGCTCTTAATAATTGTACATATAATTGAGTCTAGTTCAGATGAATACTGAATTATAGTTGTTTGTTTCATGAAAGAATAATAGCGTAAGCATGATTCTGCTTATACATTTCTTATGAAGGGTCTTGTCTTTCAGTTATGTGTTCCAGAAAGAAGAAAGGTAGGCTACATGGTTGGGTTTGTGCCAAATGAAATTCAAATAAACTTGCAAAAAGCCAAACAGTTTAATTTGCTGCTAGCCACGAGCAGATTTAATCTGTGCATGCACTCTTAATGAAAATAAGGTTACCCATGCAATTAATGGAAACAGAGATGTTAATGGTTCTTACTTGTCTGAAATATTGGACTATAGCATTAAGTCATAACTTAAATGTACACATAATGTATAGTGTTCACATCTCTCTTTACAATATTTATTTTACTATTAATGAGGCTGACATCTTATTATCTGAAACTAACTTAAGGAACCTCACTTATATTGTACACAGTACTCCTCAGAGAGCCATTTCAGGCACCTTCTGAGGTGACCTCCTGTCCTAGGTGCTGGGCTTTCACACAAACTCATCAGAATTAATTCCTGCTTTGAATAGCCGTGCATGGTAGCTGGTAATATGGATTCAACAGCAACAACAATGTGAAAATTACAGTATAGTCATAACAACTATAATCAGTGAGAAATCTAAATTAAATCTCTATATTTTTTGTGTATATGTTTTTAATCTTATCCTGCAGTTTTCAAAAAATGGAAGACTGAATGATCCGCATATTGTTTTCAGCCTACATTCTGCTAATGCTGTTGATGCTCAAGAAATGGTGACTGATATTGAAACTCAATGTCCCGTTAAGATCAGTTTGCAAAGGGAGACAAATTAAAGTCAGAGAGATAAATAACATTTTGGCAGAATTTCCTCCTGAGTTATAGAAGGTGGTGTGTTTTATTCCCATATTTTTTTAAATGATATAATTACTAACTTGGAGCTTTATATAGCTCCTCATATACATGCCTGTGTACGTTTTCTATTCTCTGTATGAAAGGCATAATCAAGTCATTAAAATAATGTACTTATTTCATTGTTTCCTTGATCCATTAAAACACTGCAGATGTTTCAGTGAGTTAGAAAAGGATCTCATTTACAGAAACATACCTACTCATAGTTTTTGTTTTGTCATTGATAGCCATAATATAGCATTATGAAATAACTAATATGTTTTCATTTTATATTCAGTTTGCAAGTTAGTTGGTCATTTAATTTTTCCAAATTATAGATTATCTAGAGTTCTAGAGTTAGGTCTAGAAGAAAATATCCCTCTCTCTACACATATGAGTAGATATAAGTAAAACTAAAAAATTACCTCCCAGGCAGATGGGAGGAAGGTGGGCATCTATAGCCTGGGCAGAGTTTGGGCTATATTGTTCCTGGTGAAGTGCAGTGCATGGAGAAGGGGTTTGCCATTGTTCTCCTGGTAAGATCTGCCACCTTGTTCATTCAAGGAAAAGATAGACCTTTTTTTTTTTTTTTTTTTTTTTTTTTTTTTTTTTTTTGTAGTTTTTAGCATAAACCAAAGCACATGGCTGATATTTTCAAAATATCCTAAGGACCATGGGAAGAAATTTTAAGGTAGTGATGACTCTTTTGGGAGCTGTCAGCAATTATGGATGGGCCCTCTTTGCCATGCATATGTAGTCTGTAAGTCTTTCTAAAGGATATTCCTATGAGCCAATTACTTTCTAAAAATTAAAATATAGTGGTTGTGTCTACATTTGAACATCTTCACTCTGGTTATTAGTGAAGGTGCACTAGGCATCCTCTACCTTGGGAACTAATCTCCTATGCCAATATCTGCTAGGCTTTACTGCTTCCTTTCCATTACTTTGGATTTCCTCACAGTACATGACTTGGAACCAATTCAAAGCTGCCATCCAGGCACTATCAATTGAATTGTATCTGTGGAAGACTCTTTTCACATAATTGCAAAATAAAGCCTATGAGAAAGTAAGAAAGGATGTAGGATAATTTTGTGTAGTTAGAGAAGATCTGCTCTTAAAATGTTTTCATATTGTTTTGTCCTCTGTAAATATCCATAGATTCCTATTTAATTCCAAAGAAATGTGACATATTGTGAAATTTTAGGTAACTATTGACCATGGAAATAAACTATCTTTAAAAGGAGGCCTTTGTTTGGAGATCCTTGACTCTATGAAGTGAAAACATTCCCCGGACCTCTATCAACTTACCTGGCTCTAAAATGTTATTTTTGTATATACCTGATGATGGCATATGTGAATGTACTGAGCCCAAATAAAGAAATACATTCTAAATTGTCCTCCAGATTGTAACAGCCTCAATCTAATCACTTACAGTTCCTACTTGGAAGGTCTCCTCTGTACCTCCACCATACTTTGAATGATGCCTTGTACAAAGTAAACAGGAAGCAATTCTTGAACAATATTTCACTTCTGAAAATAAAGGCAAAAACCTTTATCTCCAGGTAAACAGGCCTTCAACCAGATGCAGACTGGGACATTAGTAGAGATTACTGCTGATCATGTTTTTCCTTTATTGTTCCTGTGATGCTCACTGTATATAGATCTGCTTCTTGGAAAGATTTGTGGTCCTTGAGAGAGAATTCAGAAAGCACTTTATCTTTGAATAGTCTTCATTCGTTCTTTCGTTCTCTTCTGCAATAACAAGAGTTCAAAGCTTTTTCTTTTATGGCATTTACAATGGTATAAATCCATCAGTGATGAGAAGTGTCTGATACTGGGACCTCCATGGTGGTGGGGAAGGATCCTTTTTTGTGAGGGCATAGAATAGCTTTCTTTCATGGACTGCATGGTAGGTAGAGTTTATCATGGATGTATTATAAGCTCAATGTTATATGAGCTGAAACTCTCCTTCTCAGTGAGCATTGCCTGTCCTAGGGATCTCAATAAAAATCAGATGCCACAAATCATAAACCTGTCTGAATATAGTTTCAAAGCACATATCAACACACATCAATGAAAATCAGAATACTTTTGTCACTAGCATTTCAACCTCTGGTTTTGGAATCACAAAATTCAGCTTATTAGAACTATTTATTAGTATGGGCACTTGAGAAAAGGCATAGAAAATTACCTAGTGGGAATCTCAAAAATAAAATCTAGAATCCCAGAGTCTCAGTTTATTGAGCTGAGGTATGACTTAGCTTTTGAATATTGCATTGTTAGATATGAACCTCGTTTTATGGGTAAGAAAAGCATTTTTTTCATGAGTAAACATTAAATAATGCTGGAGTGCAAGTTTTCTGCTGTATTCTTTCTTCCCCACAAAATGGCAGGTATAGCTCTCTTTGATTAAAAATACACACTTTTACAGGAGTAATCTCAAAGGGGCCCATATTTATGCTACAAATACCATGTCAAGTCCTGCCACTCCCCTTGTCTTGTTTGCAGCAGGGGATGATACTGTGCCTTCTGGCATCATTGATTATCACTGCTCAGATCCTGATGATGCCTTTATTTGGAGATTAACCAAAGACAATATCCTTCATTGTAAATCCATGTGGGATTAATGGGTCTATTAGATCTTGGTTCAGTAGTTCAAATGGAATAATTTGATCTGGAGGCCTAATTCTGGCAAAGACCTTAGCACGGGGCCTTATAAACTCCTGCACTTACCATACCCTGCTATGGTTTCTTACCCAATTCTCTTAGTATTAAGGGGTGATGTATAAACATTGCTTTCTCATTTGTCAAATTGTAGGGTAAAGAAGATCTATTATACTGCTACTCTTGCACTCTGAAGCCAGCCTAGGGCCCAGACAACCTAGGTGTGCAGTGTTGCGTGTGCTGTATCCACCACCAGCCACCTACCTATAATATCAGAACTCCAAGCCTGGCGCAGCCCAAATTCCCAGCTACATCTACTTACTTTGGTACTGAACAGGTCACTTTAACTTAAAGTGGCACACGTAGTTCTCACATATGTTTCCCTGCTTATATATGATAAGCAACAATTCCAAAGAATTGTTAGTAATAATTTTACAGAATAGAATGGAATGAGTGGGTGCATAATAACCCAAGATGTATAATATAAACATCAGTGATCTGAGGAGCAGTATATCAGGGTTCTGTCCTCAAGCTTTTCGAGGAGAGGAAGCAGAGTGAATAAAAAGTACCTAAGATTTACAATAAACCAGCATTGTGCTAACCACTATTAATATACTAACCCAATTAATCCTTACAATAGACCAGTGAGGTGTATGCTCTCAGCATCTTCATTTTATAACTGAAAAATACAAACATTGGTGAAGTCAAATGTCTTGCCCAAAGTCATATACTTTGCAAGTATAAAAGCTTGTTAGGTTGTCTTGGTTTGTATGACCCAGAAATCCACATGCCTGTAACTGATAGACTTTGCTACTTCTATTTCTTTGAATTTTCTCACAGTACATGTTCCAGGGTCAATTCAAAATTGGCATTCAATTACAGTCAATCGAAGGCTTATTTCAAATAATTGTCATGGAAATGATAAGGGATCTGGAATATTAAAAAGAACATGTGCTCTTAAAATGTTCTTGTATTTTTTATACACTTATAATTTCTAATTTACTAGGTATACTAGTTAATAATGTGAATTTTTTTAATATATGGATTTACACACACACACACACACACACACACATATATATATATATATATATATATATGATTTGATATGTATGCTATTTTGTTGTATTGATAAGCTTCACTTCAAAACTTCATGTGTCAAATTTTCTGAAGGTGTTAACATCAAGGATATTTTTACACTTAAAAATGTCGAATTTCATGCCAAAAAAAGCATTTGCAGGAAGTTTTAATTCATTACTTTATTTTGAAGAAAAGTATTGCTGAATATTTCAGGAAGCTTATGGTGAACATGCTACATCTCAAGATACCTGTGAACCCTGGTTTAAATGCTTTAAAAGTGATGATTTCAATGTGAAAGACAAATAATGTCCAGGTCAACCAAAAAGTTTAAAGACCAACAAGTGCAAGCATCATTGGATGAAAATGCATGTCAAACTCAAAAACAACTTACAGAAAGATTCAATGTTGCTCAGCAAACAATTTCTGATTGTTTACAAGCAACAGGAAAGATTTTAAAGGAAGGAAAATGGATGCTATATTAACTGAATGAAAGACAAATGGAAAACTGAAAAGTCATCAGTCAAATGTTGCTTCAATAGCATGAAAGGAAGTCTTTTTTCCATCGAATTGTGACTGGCAATGAAAAGTGGATTTATTCTGGGAATCCCAAAGGCACAAAATCATGGCTTGATCCAAGTCAACCATCAACACCCACTATAAGGCTAAATCACTTCAGAAAGAAGACAATGCTCTGCCTTTGATGGGATCAGGAAGGTGTGGCATATTATGAGCTTCTAAAACCAGGTGAAACCATTAATACTGATCACTACCAACATAAATAATCAATTTGAACCATGCTTTGATCGTGAAATGACCAGAATGTTCCAGAAGACACGGCAAAGTAATTTTTGCTTCAAAAACAGTTAAAGGCACATTTAAAGATCTTGCCTGGGAAGTATTACCCACCGACTGTGTTCACCAGACCTTGTGCCTTCAGATTACCATTCATTCTGATTGTTGGCACATGCACTTTCTGAGTAGTACTTCAAAATGTACTAAGAAGTGCAAATTTGGGTCTCTGAATGGTTTGCCTCAAAACAAGAAAGTTCTATTGGGATAGTATCCACAAATTACCTCAAAGATGGGGAAATTTGTAGCTAGCAATGGACATTATATTGAATAAAGCACTTTTGATGTTTCTCTTGAAATTATCTTGTTTTCTTTAATTACAAAATCCGCTATTATTAACCAGTATGCCTAGATGTCAAAGAAATATAACATATTGAAGACCTCTTCATAACTTTTTCTCTAAGGCAGTTTTATATTAATGGTTTTCGAATAGATATGGGTTTAATGCCAAGCTATTCTCCAGTTCCATTGCTTACACAACAGAAGGAGATAAACTTAAAACTATACCATATGACATTGGGATTACTTGTAAGGAAAGATTTTCTGAAGTTGAGAATGCTGAAAAGGTAGACTGGTAGAATGAGGGTGATAAAGCAGTAGGTGTGATTCTTATAAATTTTGTGTAGTCAAGCAAAATGTGGGCATGGGCAGCAGGACATTAAACATTTTTGTTGACACGTGGTTCTTGGCTCCTATGGCTGTCCCTATAAGTCAGATGGGACACTCGATATCCCACTAATATTTGTTGCATGCCTACTTTGTCTCAAGCATGTGTTCAGCAAAAGGTAAACCATAGTGAGGAAGGGGGACTCAGTTCTTGCCTTCATAGAGCTTATAATATAGCGGGACATTCTGATGGAAATAATAGTTTTTAATAAAAGTTTTATATAATTGAAGAAAAAAATTTACTAAACATATTGAGTTCTGTAATAATTGATTATCTTCATCATACTTTTTAGCTTTAGCCAGAATAATTAAAGCTTTTCATGATAAGCTAATACTTTTTTTCTCTTTCCCATAAAGAGGCTTCTGTGTCAGCTTAAAAGAAACTTTAACACACACATTGTCATAGAGCAAGTGTTTGGAAATCTCTTAATTTCTGACTTTAGAGATGTAAAATGCCACTATATTGGAAGGAGTAGAAAGGGAATCACCCTTGTCAAAGTATAATTGCCCTTGCCATACTTTTTTTTTCCCCCAAGGGAAAGCTTAAAGAACATATTATTTCAAAAGGCTGCCCTCTGTTTTATGCAATCAATATCGTATGCTTAAAGGATGATACTATTGATTCTAATTAACCAAAGTTGCTTACCTCCTTAGTTTGCATTTCATACATGTTCCAGAGTCAGGATGATTTAGTGATAGTAATCCTACTCTATGTATGGGGTAGAGATTGCTTATTTAAAAAATGCTAATTCTGGCCTAGACCGGTTTGTTTCAGTGGATAGAGCGTTGGCTTGCGGACTGAAAGGTCCCAGGTTCGATTCTGGTCAAGGGCATGTACCTTGATTGCTGGCACATCCCCAGTAGGGGGTGTGTAAGAGGCATCTGATTGATGATTCTCTCATCGACGTTTCTAACTCTCTATCCCTCTCTCTTCCTCTCTGTAAAATATCAATAAAATATATTTTTAAAAATTAAAAAAAGAAAAAGAAAAAAATGCTAATTCTGGCACAATGGTTTCCAGTTGCCTTTGAGCTTTTGATGAATAAACAATTTTACATAATAGACATAACTTAAAAAATAAATTATGTAAGCATTCATCCTAAATGGGCAAACATGAAATCTTGGAAACTTGAATATTAAATTCTGAAATAATTTTATTACAAAAATATTGGTACCACCGTTGTTAAAAGTTTTTTAAAATTCTTTATTGCTTAAAGCAGTGATTCCCAAAGTGGTCTATATTGACCCCCAGGGGTCTATGACAACCTACAAGGGGTCTATGTCAGCGAAAAAAAAATTTGGGGGTCCATGAAATGAAAATGGGGGTCCACGATAGTGGATCTCAACATACACTGATAGTACCTATTTACTTACATCATATTATCTTATAATATAAAAACATATAAATTATTTATAATTTATACCTATGAAGTAAAAAAATTATTATATATGTTTATAAAATTGTGTAAGTTGTAGGATAAAAACCTGCACATAATGATATACCAGTATCATCTTGTTACAAGCATACGCGCAGTAAACATTCTTGCCAATTTTTGTCTCAAAGCTTCGCGAACTTGCATCGACTTGTTCAATTCGTCACTCTATGAATATGAATGTGAGAAAAATACATTCATTCGTTTCCTGAATCTTGAATAGGAAAGTGCTGAGAAAATATTTAAAAAAATATAAACTGGTAGTTTATCATACAAATTATAGTGAATCAGTGTTATTTTGTTTGAGAATGCCGGAGAAAAGTAGGTACATTATTTTTTATTAAATTTTAACACTAAACTTCACTACAGTTAGAAATTTACAAAAAAATCAATATCAGGTAAGTAGGGGGTCTACCCAAAACCAAAAAACATGGCAAGGGGTCTACGGCACAAACAAGTTTTGGAACCTCTGGCTTAAAGTATTGTATATAGTATTACATATCTTTTTTCCCCCCATTAACTTCTGCTGGGCTAACCCCACCACAAAGCACATACCTTCATCCTCCCTCTCCCCTAGTGTCTGTGTCCATTCATTATGCTTATATGCACGCATAAAAGTCCTTTGGTTGATCTCTTACCCTGCCCATCCTCATGCCTTCCCTCTGAGGTTTGATGGTCTGTTCGATGTTTTTCTGTCTCTGGATCTATTTTTGTTCTTCACTTTATGTTGTTCATCATATTCCACAAATGGGTGAGAACATGTGATATTTATTTTTCTCTACAGTAACTGGCTTATTTTGCTTAGCCTAATGCTCTCCAGGTCCATCCATGCTGTTGTGAATGGTAAGAGTTCTTTATTTTTTATAGCAGAACTATTTCATCGTGTAGATGTACCACCATTTTTTAATCCACTCATCTGCTGATGGGCACTTAGGCTGTTTCCAAATCTTAGCTATTATACTTTTGAATAGATGTTTTCATTCTAAATGATCTGTAAAAGCCCTGTTTGTATTTTTGTGACTTGTTACAGGAACTACATATAGGGACACATTAAGGTAATAGAATACAAGGGTCTTGTTTGTTTTCAATCAGACAGATAGCAATATCCAGTTTGCTCAGTGGATAGAGCTTCAGCCTGTGGACTGAAGGGTATCAGGTTTGAATCCTGTCAAGGGAACAATGCCCAGATTGTCTCTCATCATTGATGTTATATATCTCTCTTCCTCTCCCTCTCTGAAATCAATAAAATATATATATTTAAAAACCAGTCTAGCCAAAACTGGTTTGGCTCTGTGGATAGCTCATCAGCCTGATGACTGAAAGGTCCCAGGTTTGATTCCGTTCAAGGGCATGTACCTTGGTTGATGGCACATCCCCAGTAGGGGGTGTGCATGAGGCAGCTGATTGATGTTTCTCTCTCATCAATGTTTCTAACTCTCTATTTCTCTCCCTTCCTCTCTGTAAAAAATCAATAAAATATATTAAATAAATAAAATAAATAAAAACCAGTCTAATAAAGGTTGATAGTGACAGTTGAGCGCTGGTAATAAAAGACAACACAGTATTTCTATTGGCCATTTGAAGTTCATGTATAAAAGACTTTCTTGAGATAGTGAAAATGTGTAAATGAGGGGGAAAGAAAGGCTTATATTAACTGAACATCCACTTTACACCAGAAATGGTGCTTAGTACTGTGTGGTCATGATCTAATTTAATCTACACATGATTCAGGATTAGGAGGTGCAATTAGCCCCATTTTGTATTCATGAAAGACAAGTTTATGGTTTGGAGCTTAAGTTGTTGTTTGAAACTATTTCTCAACTTTAGACAATTGCTTCTTTCTTCTTTAAGATACTGACATGTAACACAAGTTTAAAAGAAAAGAGTTCAGGCTTTCTGCATCTAGCTAAAAAGGAGAAAAGCAAATGACAATAGAAATATCCTTGTAAACAAAAATACACTTAAGCCATTTTTAACTAAAATAAGTAAGGAATGCCTAGTATTGCCATTAATAGCTAAACGTTATTAAGGACTAGTATACAAGGTCATTTTTCAAATGTTTTATGTACTTTATCCCCCATTATCCCAATTTTAAGGAAGATAAACTGAGACAAAATAAAGTGATCTCTTTTCCTGATATATTTTATACCTAGAAAATCCAAGAAAGTCTAGTTTAAAATAATTTTGAGTTAATAAAGTACTTTCCAGCTCTGGCTGGGTATTGCTGTGTGGTTAGACTGCCAGCCTGAACACCAAAGGGTTATGGGTTTAATTCCAGTCAAGAGCATGTACCAAAAATATCCTCATGTAAGGATTAACCAAAAAAATAGAAGAAGAAATTTCCAGTATGATGAGGCACAATGAGAATATATAAAAAATTAGGCTATTTTTTCAATTAAGTAAAAAAAAAAAAAAAAAAAAAAGCAAACAAGAAAAAAGAGATGAGAAAAAATCTATTTATAATAGTAAGGACTACATAAATTTAAAAATAAATAAAATAAAATAAAAAGGATACAAGAAGGAAATGAAATAATTTTATTGAAAAACAATAAAACAATGTTTTATGTTTTTAATGGGAATTTTTAAATCTCAATCCTCAAAAAGTAACATATAAATTTAGTTACCTGCCAATTAATAAACATAAGATTCTCTTGGGGATATGTGTCATCTTTGACATGGATAGAATGATTTTAAAATTCACATGGAATAACACTCAGGAACAACCAAGAAACTTATACAAATTAAAAAGAAGAAATGGGAGGGGATTTGCTTCACCTAATATAGGAAAATTTGATAGAGGCACCATAGACACATTAATGATATATTGGCATGGGAATCAGCAATAGCAACAAAAACAAACAACAAAACCTAAAATTATGCAGCACAATACAGATGACTTCAGAAATCAGTATGATATCTTTGAATATTTTGTGTATTATGTAAATAATATTTTAATGATGGCTTATTTAAGAAATGATTATCCATTAGAAAAATAAAATTATGTCCCTATTTCACTCCATGTTCAAACCTAAACTCTGAGGAGATATATATTTTATCCTAATATAATGACTAAGTTAGAAAAAAATCTAAAGAACTTCATGCACCATCTACTAATAAAGTGACATTTCTTAACCAAATAGACTTTCAAAATCTGTAAGAAAAATACACATATTTGGTAGTATAAGATTTAAAAATTTGTTTGGGACAAGTTGCCATAAATAAAATCATGGACAATTGAAATAGTTTGGAAACATAATTGCCACATACAGTAGATGGCACACACAGAAAGCTCTTATAAATTAATCAAATGAGAAATAACTCAATAAAATAGGCTAATATTTTAATAAACAATTCAAACACTGTTCACACACTACTATTCAGGGATGTGCAAAATTATGAAAAAAAGAAAAGGACAACTAAAACAACTTACTGCTTCAAAATATTTGACTTTCTATTTTTAAAGAAGGATTTGAAACTTAGAATTCTGATCCGTGCCTGTATCTAAACACAATATTATTTATACTGAGTTTTGTTCTCTGTCTCAATATTGATGAAAATAGTCATTCTCTGATTAGATAATTAGAACCATGGAGGGACTGAACTTTAGTAGTTTACTATCTTGTTTAGAATTAGTGGAAAGAAAAAAAAATCAATTGGACAGTGTTGATAATAAGCCCAAAATAGTAAGATGTTCATACTCAGATGTTGCTATCAATTTAACAGCTTGTATGGAGACCTGGTGTCATAGGCTATAATATGTATTCTGTGGGAAAAGTTGCAATATTGATAGAAATTGAGAGCATAAAAATGATGGAAACAGAGGAGTGTTATGAAAGTATAGTGATTCTTAAATATATTTTCAAGACCAGCTTGAGATAGTAACATTTCAACTTATTTGATCAGAGGACTAAATGGAGCAGAAGAGAATTACTGAGTTCCAGTGTCACATTGACCATATTTGTCTGCAATCCAGATCCTTTGAAGGTGGAGGACTCTAAAGAAGTGAACATAGTTAGTGTCTGAGATGGGGAGCTGATGGGAATCATTAATTATCTATTTATTGCTTTCCTTGCATGGTTTGTGAATATGACCTTTTGTACTTGAGCTCTAGAAAGACACAATTAGGCAAACAATTGGTTTGCACAGTTTGTGTTGTCTTAATTTGTCTTACAAATGTGTTTCTTTCCTTTAAATATATAGGAAGTTAGAAAGTTGGCATCATTTCTAAATTTGCTAAAAGCAGGTCCCTTGAATGTTGAAGGTATATGAAATTGACTACTAAATATAGAGTGCATTTGTTCTGGAAGAGAGATAATGAAGGTGACTTAAGAAAAGTGGGCAGATTTATGAACAGCCATTATAAGGAGTGTGGTTACCAGCTGTTCTACATGTCCAGAGAGACTAGAACAAGAAGTCCCTAATTGCAGGGGTAATTAGACACAGAAATAAGTTGCTGAAAGGACCACGGAATTTCCTTTCTGGGAGAGATTTCTGGAGTAGGATAGTTATCTTTGGGTCAGGGGGTTGCTTGGACCCAAGAGGATGCTGGATATGACCTCTGAGATCTTTCTTAGTCCAATGGTCCCATAAGGAATTGACCCCTGTGAAGTGTAATTTCAGAGCCACTGCTTCAATAACTATTTTCCGTAATGGAAATGCTGACGGAAGCAATGGGATTATTATAAAAATAATAGTGAAAACACGTTTAGAAAAGCAAGTAGGGCAGGTTAATAAATGCAATTTGTTACTGTGGTTTAAAATGAGATTGAGATGCCAGGCTGTGTATAAATAGAATTGTCCGTGGAAACTGTGAGATGATTCTCTATACTTAGCAGCCATCAGGCCCGTGTACTGTACTGTTATGACAGTTGTGGGTCTCCTGACTTCAGCTCAATGTGGGAAGCTTGGAGCAGCTCCAGCAGAATGTAAAAACAATGATGAGAGTGTTAGCAAAGAACCTCCTTTAAAGTGACAAGGGTAGGGGCCCCTGCAATTTGAAACGAGGAAACCACTTTTCTTTTCATATTATCTTTGTTAGATATCTTCCTTGCTACTTACATTTTTTTTTTACAAAGATGTATAGAATAGGAAGTTTCTATGGATGCAGATTTTACATGTTGAACGCTCAAAACTTTATGTGCCTTTGGACTGATGAAATTATGTCCCTCCCTAACATGAATTCTTCTCTCCCTATGTTCAAACCTGCCTGTGCCGAATTACTCATTTTCTTTCTTCCTGGGCAATTGCATCTTCTGATGAGGCTCTGATTCCCACTCAGTCTTCCTCCCTAATGGGAGAGGCTGAATTCTAAGATGCCTTCCAAGATTCCTGCCTTTTGGTGTTTATATCCTGCAAGATCCCCTCCTTTTCAGGATGAGAGGAGTGTGTGAATATTATGAAATATCAGTCCTGTAATTGTATTACTTTGTATTATAGAAGGCATTTTTGCAGATATAATTTAGTTCTATAATGAATTGAGTTAATCATGGGGAGACTATTCTGGGTGAGCCTGATTTCATTGCATGTTAGGAGTAAGGGGCTCAAGGCTTCAGCAGCAGCAGAAGCCCTCTTGCTGATTTTGAAAAAAGTAAACTGCTCCACCTGCTCAGAGCTCCCTTCTGCTGGAGGCGAGCAAGGACACCGAGACCTCCATCATGGGGCCATGAGAGAAGAAATTCTGACAACAACCTGAGGGAGATTGTAAGTGGATTATTTCCTAGTGAGGCTTCAGGATGAGGATTCAGCTAGCAGGCACTTTAAGGTTATCCTTGTGAGGCCCAGAGACATAGGCTAGATTCCTGCCCCTCGGAAACTGTGAGCTAATGCATTTGGGCTGTGTTCAGGTCCTAAATGGTACTAACTTTTTTTGCACAGCAATGGAAAATTAGCACACCAAGCATTCTTCCCCTTGCACACTTTTTAACTTGATAAGTGTGTCTATCTACAGAAGCATATGAGTCAGCTAGTAGTTCCCTAAATTTCTCTATCCAATTGGCAATGGGAACTCTTGTTTTTAATTCATAAATACCTTTGATGCAACTGTCCATAATCTTCCAGGTCAGACTCCATTTCTCTTGAAATACTGTGGTCATCTCCTCATTGGTCTCCTAACCTCTAGTCTCACTTTCCTATAATACTTTGTCCTCATATGTGGGCTTTTAGAGTGCACAATCTGAAATCAAGATGTGTTAACAGCAGGTGGCTGCATGAAATCCCCTGTGAGTTTCACAGCTCTATGTCTTTACTGGGACATACACCTCTTTAGAATTTGGTACTGAACTGTCTTTCTGATCTCAGCTACTCCAAGCATTTTCAAGGCATCCTTTTCTATGCTCCGTTCTCTGGACAAGTAGGTAATTCTGGCACTATTTTCTTTACAACCTTTCCACAGCCTATAATTCTCAGTGCTTGGCTAATTTCTGCTTCTTAAGTCGACAAGTAAGATATCACCACTTTTGGAATAGCCAGGCTTCATTGATATATGCCCTTTCTGTGCTTGCTGCATACTCTTTTTGATTAGTTGTGTCTATAGTTTTTATTTGATCTTTCATTTGAGTTCCTCCTTAAAGTCTGAAAGCTTAGCTCAGCTCATAATCCTATCACCTTTCAAAAAGTCCAACATCTGCAAGAAGCAATACCTGCTTACTCTAAAAATTGAAGATTGGGTTTCTTAATAATTAAAAAAATTTAAAAATTGTTTTTGTCTAAATAAGATGGGGTTTTGCAGAATTTTACATAAAGTTCATGAAAAGTATAGTACTAAAAGGAATTAGAGACACTTCTAATATAAGAGCATTAGATCAGTGTTCTCCAGGCAATATATTAAAATGTGGGGGGTATCTTTGTATCAGATATAAATCATTTATACCTGTATCAGATAAAAATTACCTGCAATGAACCAATCTTCTAAAAGTCAAACATCTTACACTTTACAGTCTGGGCCTTAATAAGCAGTACACAGTAAGTTAAGTAAAGTTACCCTTTTCTACAAAGCGCTATGACCCATAGGTAAATTTAAATAACACTCGAAAGGGCACATCTGATTTTACCCTATTTCCAAGTTTTGGATAGTTTTTTTTAATGGCATAGCCATTCTCTTCTCTGCTTTTATTGCTATAGGGAGAAAGAGAAAAACCTATGTTTTAACAATGTAAAAAAGGAGAAAAATATCAAGTTTATTTTCTAATTTGGGATGGTAGCTTTTCTCTCTTTCTTCTTTAAATGCATGGTATCTTTCCCTTTACTATTCCATACTGCCTAGAGTAATTATCCATGAATCTCTTAGTAATCCTTCTCATTCCTCCTTTGCCTATATACACATTTATTTTATTATTTCATGTTTTTTCTCCTTGCCTAAAATATTTTGTTTGAATCTAAAACTAGTGAAATTATATATATATATATATATATATATATATATATATATATATATATATATATATATATCTTACATTAGTAATCAAGGCTTCAATTAATAATCTTTTTATCACCAACAAAAGCTCTCATATTTCAAATAAGTTCCTCTTAAGGAGTTATATTGTTCAGAATTATAGTATGAAACAATCAAAATAAATTATTTCAATATTTATATGTTTGATTATAGAAAAAAATTTGAGTCTTTGTAAAAACTCATCTTTTCCTGGACAATCTTTTCATTCTAACTATACCTAATCTGATCTTTCTGTGATAGCTTCTAATCAAGATATAAAATGTGCTCATGATTTCAAAGATAAGAATTTAATGGAAAGTACTTTTCAAAGCAAATCTGAGAATTTAAATTCCCATTTTTGTCCTGTTAGCAGTATGTATGTCATTCTTCTTTTCTGAGTGTCAGTTAAGCAGAAATAGACCAATTTCCTCAAGGGTATTAAAGTATATATGCATTTTTTAAGTTTATTCAGTGCATTTTAAAAATTAAAAATAATGTCTGTTATCATATAAATGAGAGAAAACACGAGTAAATAAAATAATTCATGTGCAGCTTTCTTAAGTTCACCCAATTTTAAGAAAAATCTCTTGTGATGATGCCACTTAATTACTCCACTGTGATATAGTAATGGGAAAGAGTGCAGTTGAGTCACATAGTCATGTTTGCATTTCATTTTCTGACTTACTGGCTGTATGACCATAGATTAATCACTGAATCTTTCTTTGCGTCTCTACAACCGAGACCATATGTACCCTCTAGGTGTGGTGAGGTGATTAGATGAGATGTGAACCATGGAACTGTGTAGTACATCACATGCCAGTTCTTCTCCCTCTTTAAATTAACCTTTTCTTGGCATTACTTTCTCAAATGCTCTGCCGCAGAACTTTTGTATTCTTTTTTTTGTTTTAGTATAAATCTTGGTTACTAATTCATTGTCTAAAATGAAAATGATGTTTTATTCCACTAAGCACTTATGGTATTTGCATACCAACTTATTATTCTCTCAAGAAAGGTTGAAAGAACAAAGTCTCTTTTTCAGTATTCGGACAAAGGAGTGGATATTAATAATGGACAATTTTAATTATCACCATAAGTCACATGCATAATGATTACTTGCAAATATCTACATAAATTGCTTGACTTTAATGACTTTAAATTACATTGGAATGGTGCTGTTTGGCTTGGACATACAATCTGAATCTTGTTCTACCATCATTTCTATGTCATCCTGGAAAAGATATACCATACATATATAGAGTACAAGGCTAGAAAAAAACAAAAAGAAAAACAAACACACTCCCTATAATGAAGATTTTCCCTCCAAAACCTAGTATAAGTTATATTGAACCAGATCATGCTTAGAATTTCTCCCCGAGTTTACACATGTATCCGATTCCAATGGCTTCAATGTCAACTAAAGGAAAATATTTTGAAATATAGGGGAAGAGGGGAAGAGATAGAGATAGAGATAGAGATAGAGAGAGAGAGAGAGAGAGAGAGAGAGAGAGAGAGAGAGAGAGAGATTGTATCACTAGAATCTACTGAGAAGTTGTTCCTAATTTGCCCATGCCAGTTCTTTCTAAGGCAGACAGAGATGCTTTAAAGCCACCTCACAACCTGGAGAGAGAAGGAAAGCAGAGAGCCTTATTATGGGGGTCACAGTGTGAATGCCTGGGATGGCAAGTCAAGTAAGTGAAAGTGTCCGGATTGTGGGCAGAGTGGATTCAGGACAGTACTTGGCTTTTCTAAAGGGAACAGCTGCCCCTCAGAGTCTTCAGTTTTTATCACATAGGTATGCAAACCCAGGTGATGAAATTTAATATATTTAAAAATATATTTAAAAATTCAGATTTTTTATGCAAAATTTCTTGATAGAGAATTGTTTGTAACTTATTAAAACAAAACATTACATTGGTATAGAGAATTACAACTTTAGATAACATATACACTAAGAGCAAGAAGAAGATAAGAAGCTCTTAAGACCAAGAGACTATGTTAAGGTTTTCCAAAATATGTTGGCTTTAACATAAATAACTTTTAATTTTAGTTCACTCTAGTATATCCTGTATGTATATTTCTCTTTTCCTTCCAAGAAAAGTTGAACATGACTCCAAAATAATCTGAATCAATTTACTATGTTTATGGTTATCTACATCAAGAAAAACTATACTCTTACAATATATTGTGTGCCCAATCTTAAAGAATTTTAAAAGCACTTGAAAATTTCTTATTATTGCTGCTGATTTTTAAATTTAGGAACATTTTTTTTAAGACCATAAAAATCCTCGGTGTTAGATGTAGTATTGAGGGAAGGAGCAGTGTGAGGGTTTATTCTGTTTCTATTGTTCTAACTTATTTTTATTATGAATTTTAATAGTTGGAGTAAAAACCAAAGGATTTCAAAGCACAGGGTTTAAAGATATGATCAATGAAAATATATGGCTGTTGGAGTTAGATATATACTAAAAAGGGCAGCTAGAAAACCAGGTAGTTAGGGGATATATACTTCAAGAGAGCAGTTTATGATATAAATTGGAAGGATGAATTCTGAAATAAAGGTGAGAGCTGGTAGAAATGTCTCACTGACAGAGGCATTGGTAAGTGATACCAAGTTTGCAACTTGAAAAACAAAAATGCCACAATATATCATGATTTAATGAGGGAGTGAACAGCTCCTAGTTTTACTGTTTTGTGTTTACCAGAAGTATTTTTATAGAATAAATAACTTGGCTTACTTTTTTTGGTGCATGAAGCTATAAGTAATTACAGGAGAAGTTATAGTCTTTCTTAAATAGCACGAGCTGCATATATGTAAAAATATAATTGATTCGTGAGTCAATCTCTGTTTTTTAGATTCAAAACTCACCTACTGAGAGAGAGCTATTCATTGCTCCTGGGACTGTGTTTTCATACTTCTGCATTAGCTTTGGTGATTCACTGAAATGTCAATGATTAAGTTGAGTGAGCAATTAAATGCTGTTCAATTTTAACTGAAAGTAAAACTAGGAGGAAAAACTAATTAAAAAGAACTGATTTCACCAATTTATTATTTTATCTGAAAGAATGAAATATCACTGAAGGTGAATGATATTTAAAGAATTCACAATTCTAGTTAAATAATAATTCTTATTACTCAATTTATTCTCCAACTCATTTCTTTCTGGTTTCTATTTTCTTGATACATTTCTCCTTAAATCATTAAGGATATATTAAAGAAGTATGTGAGGCAGACACTTTTGTCACTTAATAGGATACATTATTTGGTTAGCAAGTATTTTAAATATATTTTTTATTGATTTTTCACAGAGAGGAAGAGAGAGGGATAGAGAGTTAGAAACATCAATGAGAGAGAATCATCGATCAGCTGCCTCTTGCACACCCCCTACTGGGGATGTGCCCACAACCACGGTACATGCCCTTCACCGGAATCGAACCTGGGACCTTTCAGTCCGCAGGCCGATGCTCTATCCACTGAGCCAAACCGGTCCCGGCTGGTTAGCAAGTATTTTAATTGTTTTCCTATTATTGAGTGAAATTTAAGTTCATTTATAATAATAATAATCAGTTAGTCCTTACGTCTATTTTATGAGATAAAAAGAACCTATATGACTTAATGCTAAACTCTGAATAGAACCAGAGGATGTGGATCCCTACATAAAGGAACTGATGTGACAACATATATCACAGCGTCATTAATTTCCTCGATATATCTTAGTCCTCATGCTTCTGTGAACTTTCCTAATTATGTCCTCAAATTGAAATGCTTATTTAGAAATCATGCCCTATTTTCCCTCTTCATTTTGTGGTATGGTAAAAGGGAGGAAATACCTAAAAGCTCTAAAGATATCTAGTTCTGAAAAAAATATTATGATTAGAAGCTCAAAAACAATTAAAATTACTTAGAAATGAAGAGCAGGACTCAGATAGGGAGGCCATTGGTAATTTTATCTGCTTGGTCATAGTGATAACAATAACATGTATGTCCCAAATTGTATATTCCAAAGCAAACATACACATATACACATTGATGTATTGATAATAATAGAACATACATGCAGAGAATAAGTGCTGTATTTTTTTTTTCTCAGGGAATGATTATAAAATGAATTGCAGAATCTAATTGTGTAAGAATGGAAGTGAGGACATGAATGGCAGGATCAGAGTAAAGGAGGTGAGAAAGGGGCTGAATGTAAAGGAGCTATTGGCATTTGTATAATTATTGACATGAGTAGATGACGTAAGTGGGTTGTAAGAAAAGGATTTTGAGCTAAGATGGTCAATGAAATCAGAGGCTAAGGAAGATCAAAATAAAAACTGCCCTTGAGCTTCCAAAAATCCAGGTTGTAGTCATCTGAGAATAATTTAAAAGATTTTTAAGGTTAATTTTGACCTGGTCATTTTTCTTCTTATGGTGCATTTTATCCCTCCTACCTGAAACAACTGTAATTTTCAGTAGCTCCCTTAATCTAGAATTTTTTATCTAACATATTTTCTTTTTTTCTATAATTGCTTAATTTTGTATTTCCCTCTTAATTAAATTAGTTGATTTTGTTGTAAATTATATTTAATGTAAAACCATGTTGTGTTTTTTAAGTGGAAATAGTCACAA
Source organism: Pipistrellus hanaki (assembly GCF_964339955.1). Taxonomy (NCBI): domain Eukaryota; kingdom Metazoa; phylum Chordata; class Mammalia; order Chiroptera; family Vespertilionidae; genus Pipistrellus; species Pipistrellus hanaki. The sequence goes on from NC_140511.1 coordinate 28,912,980, forward strand.
CAAATGAACAAACATTCTGGGAAATACTGAGCTGATAAGTGATCTTTAACAGACTAAGTTAACTTTTTCAGTTGCATAGTGATAACATTGGTCATTGGATTTTGGTGGTATGGGTTCTGATTAAAGAAGATTTTGGTTGTTAGAGTCCCTTGAAAAATCAGTGACATACTGGAAATTTCCTCTGCAGTATTGTTTTATGCCAATTAACCATGTTTTTCTTTGTCCTTTGGTAATATTTTCAAGATGCCATCTCAGAAAAACCACAGAAACCACATTGATTCTTCACTTGAGTCCCCACCAGATTTCTCAAAATGGCAGATTTATATTGCCTACTAACATGGCTCCTAGCCTCCCGTATATTTTCTTCTATCAGCTTTTATGTTCTCTGTATTTATTTTCCCTGTCTTCTAGAGTTATCTTCCCCAGGTTCAGGGAACCCAACCTTGTCTTCTGTCTACACTTCATTGTTTGACTTACTCCTTTGTCTATCTTTAAAGGCAGAGTTACTACTCTAAAGTCAGGTTATATTCCTCATCTCTTTACACTTTGACCTTTGCTGAGTTCCCTGAAAGGATCGCATTCTATTGTGTATTTTGACTGAGCTTTTAATTTATCTTTTGTTTTATCCTTAGCTCTTAGACGATCTCATTCCTAGTCCTTGACAGTCTCACTTCCCTTCGTCTTTAACTGGTCAATTGATGGCCACTGTCAATACTTAAGCGAGATTCATTATATAGCCTCAATAGCTTTGGCCAATTCCTTACTTCCCGAGTTCTTTAGGGTTTAAGACATTTGACAAACTTATACTCAGTGTTCTCTAAGTCACATGAATGAGGTAAAAAATATTCTTGTGGTTTTTAAATTTCTTGCTTAGATCTCTTGTTTTTCTCTATTAGGAAAATGTAAGTTGCATGAGAGCAAATATAATTAAACTTCTTCATGGTTGCCTTATTTTGCCATGAGAATTGTTAGGCACACAATACGAACCTAAGAAGTGTTTGTTAAATAAACCAATGAATGAATAGGTGCTTTGGAGATATGGGTGACTAAGACTAGGCCTTATATTCAATATATGTACAATCTAGTAAGATATATATTTACAGCAACAGGTAATCTCAATGTAAATTAGCAAATATGATGTTAGATAATTAAAAAGAAAGGGTGTTATGGGAGCAGGGATAGCTTGATTTAACTGAGAAGACTTCTAGTGGTTGGATAAATCACACATTCATTCAACAATGTAATTAAGCTCTTTCTACATTGATGCTGAGACTAAAAAAGTGAAAATCACATCAAGGACCTTGTTCTTAAAGAGTAATTATTATTCTCAAAATAACAGGAAAAGTAAGTAAATAAATGAGGAAATATTTGCCAAGGGAGATAAGAATACTCAAAGCAGAAAAGACTGTCTCTTCAATAAATGATACCGGGAAAATTAGATATTCAAATGTAAAAAAATAAAACTATATCCCTATCTTACATAACTAAGAAAAAATAGCTTGAAATGGTTTAAAGATTTAAATGTAAGATCTAAAACCATAAAACTCCCAGAAGACAACAGAAAAACATCTCTTTGACACGGATCTTCACAACAAATTTTTGGATATGATACCTAGAGCACAAGCAGTAAAACAAACAAACAAACAAACAAACAAATGAGTGGGACTACATTGAATTAAAAGAAAACCACCAATAAAATAAAAAGATAATCTACAGGATGGGGAAACAAATCATATATCCCATAAGGGGCTAATATCCAAGACATAAAGAAATCATACAACCTGATAACAAAAATAAATAAATAATCCAATTTGAAAATGGACAAAGAATCTGCATGGACATTTTTTCAAAAAAGACATACTAATGGCCAACAGGTGCATATAAAGGTACATAACATCACTAATCTTTAGGGCAGGTGTCGGCAACCTGCGGCTCCAGAGCCGCATGCGGCTCTTTTGAAGCTTTACCGCGGCTCCGACAACTTGCAAGCCTGTGTGAAAATGAAGGTAACGTCTTACAGCCCTGATGTGCTGACACTGTGCACTGAGGTTCAGGAGCAAAAATCCCATTAACCAGGTAAATTTAATATTTTAATTAGCTATTAATTTGCAAAAATATATTTTACATTGTTAAGTGAAAAAGTCATTTTTTTCCTTCAGATTGACAGCTAACTGCACTATCTGGTATATAGCATTAAGGTAAGAAACAATATATGCAGTGTTATATTTGTTTTAAATGTTGCAATGGTTTTGCGGCTCCCTGTTTTTTTTTTTTTCCTTTGGAAACGGGTCCAAGTGGCTCTTTATGTCTTAAAGGTTGCAGACCCCTGCTTTAGGGAAATGCAAATAAAAACCACACTGAGCTATCACGTCCTTCCTCTTAGAATCTATACTAATAAAAGGGTAATATGCTAATTAGATTGGATAGACCACATGTCTTCCCAATGTCCTTTTGGACAAAGCTGCCATGACTGTGAGGGCTGAGGAGGGCCAGCAGCTGCAATGGTGGTCAGTCGCAGCAGCAGCAGCAGCAGGGTGATGGGGGATGGTGCTTTCCCCTGATCTCTCTGGTCACCTCCTGCAGAGGGGAGCAGGCCTAAGCCGTCAGTAGGACATTTCCCGAGGACTCCTGGACTGTGCAAGGGGACAGGCGGGACTCAGAGAGCCTCCCCACCCCAGTGCATGAATTTCCATGCATTGGGTCTCTAGTAGTTGTCATAAAAAGACAGAAACCAAATGTTGGCTAGGATGTGAAGAAACGGGAATTTTTATGTAATGTTGGTGGAATTGTAAATTAGCACAGCCATTAGGAAGTTTCCTCAAAAAATTAAAAATAGAACTACATGATCCAGCAGTTTCACTATTGTGCATATACCTGAAGGAAATGAAATCCGCTGTGCCAAAGAAATATCTGCACTCCATGTTAATTGCAGTATTAAACATATATCAAGGCTTATTTGAATATCAAATATATGAGAACACATTTAACAAGATATTCAAGATTTCTATAGGAAAACCTATAAACTTTGAGTTATTAACAGATACCTAAATAAATGAGGAAATATACATGTTCATTGAATAACATATTTAGTATCATAAAGATTCCAATTTTTCCAAAATTGATTTTGTCCTAACTGGGTGTTTCATGGGCCTTGATGAGATGATGATAAAATTTATATGGAGATTAAAGGTTAAAACTACCTGAGATATTTCCAAAGGTAAGCAGAAGGATAGAAAAATGTGACCAAAGAAAAGTCCAAAAACAGACTCTCATATCATTCAATTTGGTATAAGAGAGAGATGGCTTGGAAGATCAGTATAGAAAGGAAATATTTTTCAATAAATTAAACTAAAAATGATTATAAAAATGGGGAAAAGATTAACTTAAATCTCAGTCACTCCATTATTATAAATAGACCCATTTATTTGCAAAGACAAACCCCAGATGTACAAAGAATCTAAATATCACATATGAAATTTTTGAACTTAGAAATGTAGGTATATATACTTTGGATAAAAAAAGTTCTAAAATAAGATTAAAAAACACTTAAAATTGGAACTTCCATTTAACCCAGTGATCCCACTTCTAGCATATATTCTTAGAAACACAAAACACCAAACAAATACTATATACACCCCTATGTTCAGAGCAGCACAATTTATAATAGCCAAGCTCTGGAGACAGCCCAAGTGCCCATCACTATATGAATGGATAAAAAAATCTGTGGTATTTATACCATGAAATATTATGCTACAATAAAAAGGAACTCTTGCCCTTTAAGATAGCATGGAGGGACCTGGAGAGTATTATGCTAAGGAGCATGTGAGAGGCAACCATTTCATCTGTTTCTCTGACATCCATGTTTCTCTCTCCCTCTCCACTCACTACTCTCTCTGAAATCAATGGAAATCAATGATATGTGAGGATTTAAAAAAGACACCTTTATAACTCGAATCGCTTAGGAAATTTCAGGGGTTTTTAACTCGGCCAGAAATGGGGATGAAGACCAAATGCACCATTCCTCATTTTATCGTCAGATTCACTGTCTGTACTTTCATTTACCAGAGCCAACCTCATATGAAAATATTAAGTGAAGAATTTAAGAAATAAACAGTTCAAAAGTTTTAAATTGATATTTGTTCTGACTATAATGATGAAATCCTTCAACATCCTGCTATGTCCCCACCCTGGACATATCCAGCGTATCCAAGCCCTGTACACTACCTGTCCATTAGTCAGTTAATAGCCATCATGGCTTTAGACCAGTGTTTCCCAAACTTCTCTCATGATGAGAATCACCTGGTGGAGTTATTAAAACACAGATTCCTGAATCCCAACTAAGAAGTGCTAAACTAGAATTTTTGGGAACATATAGGTAAAATTGCATACCTAACTTAGTGCTCTGTATATAACATCTGTCTTAGAGCACTAGTTAAGTATACAATTTTACCTATATGTTCCCAAAAATTCTAGTTTAGCACTTCTTAGTTGGGATTCAGGAATCTGTGTTTTAACAACTCCACCAGGTGATTCTCATCATGAGAGAAGTTTGGGAAACACTGCTTTAGACTGACTGTTGTAGTATCACAGTGCTTATGCCAAGAAACATTTTTTTTTTACTTAATAATGGCCCCAAAGTGAAATAGTAGTGATCCTGGCCATTTGGATATGCTGAAGAAGAGCCATAAAGTGCTTCCTTAAAGTGAAAAGCTAAAGTTCTTGATTTAATAAGTAAAGAAAAAATTTGTATGCTGAGGTGGCTACTTCAGTTGAAATGTGTGCTACTTTTGCCGATGCACCTACACTGCAGAGGTGCATGATAAGTGCTTGGGTAAGATGAAAAGGTTTCCTACACAGGAATATCTGTAATGACTTTATGTAAGGTTGGCCACTAATATTTGTACTAGCAATACCGTTGTAATAACCTGCTTATTAATTAACAGGAATGAAATAGAAGGGATATAGACATGCATTTATACAACTTTGCCAAAAAGCTACATTCAACCCTGTCCAAGTCTGTTCCCCTCTCATTTATGGGGAAGAGGCTGGACAAAGGCAGTTTAGACACATGCTGGTAAGGTCTGAGTGACATGGGAAAATGGTTGCCCATCAGTCACACCTGGAAGCAGGTAACTGGCCAGCATGGGCCTGGCCACTGCTAGAGTGAAATCTAAGCATGTAAACTTACAGACAAAGCAGCCCCTCTCTCTTGGCTAGAGGGCGCCAGGCCCTATTGGGACTCCTGCTACAGGAGTTAACGGACTTTAATGTGGCCTGCATGCTGAACCAGACCCGGCCGCCACATGGAATGGAAACTGTGAACACTGGCCGCGTTTCTGGCTTTGCTGGACTGCCAGCTGCCTCTCTCTCAGGACTGGCATCAGGGAAATAGGATGCTGCAACCCGAAGAACGTAACTTTACATCAATAAAATCTTCTACCTCTCATCCTCCTGTGGGGGCTTCTGACTACTCTTATTTCAGCTGCACCCCCCAAACCCCACAAACAATGGAGGCCTCCCACTTGTATATCCGTCCTGCAGCAATAGCACTGCTCCTTTTCTCATGGGCACTAATTCAAGAGCTTCGCATAGGAGCGTTTTCCTCTAAAAGTCTTTTCTGAATCCTTCCGCAACATATAAATTGTCATGGAATTAACTTCCTTTCATGAAAATTATCTTGGTTGTATTTACACATTTGTTTGTGTGCTTATGTATTTTGTGTTCATTTCTTCCACTTTCTGAGAACAAGACTGTGTCTTTTTTCTTTACTATGATATCTGTTGGAAACACTTGATAAATCTTAATTGAATGGAATAGTTAAGAATAGACCATCTGAAACTACCATTCTGCCTCGATTGGAGCATAGGAGACCGATACTTGCTTTGCTTCCTAGAGAGACAAGAACTTGTACTCGACCTGGGCTTCTGACCCAGTAAGTGAGGGTCCACTATTCTGTAGCAACAGGTTTGATTTTCTGGGTGCTAAATTTTCATTTAATCCTGGCTCACCCCCCTCACACCCCCCCCCAGCAGATTACTGAGGCAGAGCCCACCTCAAACCCAGGTGTTCCTTAATTATGACAGTTTTGTTCAAAGCTTGGGCTTTATCCAAAGAAATACAGACGTTGTTTTTGGAAACTTTAAGGGTATTCTTTCCTTTAAAGTTAGAAAGTCTATAATTCCTGACATTGCTTGATTTTCTGTGCTTGTTTGTGTGTGTGTGTATGCGCATGTGTGCACATACAGATGCTCATATGTATTTAAGTGTGTTCATTTAGGTCCCAAGAAACTGTCACTCTGAAAAGAAATAAGTAATGTTCTTGAGGCTTTCTCTCAAGCATGGAAATGTACAATGCAGTTCATTTGGTTATTTTTTCCGTAATTAGCATTAGCTAAACCTGAAATCCAGTTTCACAATGTCAGCTGCAAACTATTAAGCATGTTACAATGTTTCCCCCCATAAAATAGTATGGTAAATTATTTCACCCTAAAATATTTATGATACAATATACGTGTTTTATTAAGTGCTTTCTGAAAAGTTAATTTTTATTTTTATTTTTATTTTGGTACGTTAACAGCTACATCATTACTGGGGTTGCAATTTTGACCCTATTGGGTATTTTCAGTACCCACATTCTGGGAAAATACTAACCTTGGACTGAGAAGTCATATAATGCCTTAAGTTTATATTGTACTTTACAACTTTAAGATATGTTTTACACACATTTTCTTTTTGATTGTTGCCAAACAAAAAGACCTGTAATTATGCCCTTTATGTGTATGGAATATGGGCATCAGGGAAGTGATATCACTTGATCAACTCATGAAGCTAGTGAAATGCTGAGGCAAAGCTTGTTCTTGGAGTCCAGTTTCCAGAGATTCCAAAAGACTTCTCTTTGCCTCTCTTAATTTCCCTAGAAGTCCCAGAATAAGGATTCCAAATGCCTGTTCTTCACTATCCATGCATAAGATTCTCTGGGCTCTATGATCCCCATTCAGATTTATTTTTCATGATGTTGGGACTGACACCTCTAACCCAAGGCAACCAGTAGAGGTATGGCATTGCACACAAAGCCAAACTTGATTAGAGTTGCTCTTTTTCTCACTTAAATCAATCAGCAAGTATTACTTTTGAAGTGTCCATCAGCTTGGCATTGTGAAGGACACATTCCGGGAAATATGACCCAGAAATTGACATTTGAGAAGCGGAATAATCATGAAACAAAGTTAGCATGCATGAAATGATGAATAACACAAGTGCCATAAGGCTTCAGATTTTAGAGTATGGGAAGGCAGAAATGTCCTGTCTGAGATACAGGGAGACAAAGGGACTTATCCACAGTGGGGCAGGGATTCAAGTGTTGACCTTTTGCTACAGATACTCCGCAGCTCATACTCTGGAGTTAAGTGAGATGGAATTTTTGAAAAAAAAGATAGCTCCTCAAAAAGTCTTTTCCAAAAAGTGATATAAGGTCTATTTTAGAAAGAGAGAGTGATATTTATTTCACATGGATAAATAGAACCAGACACTGGTGTAGAGGTGGACATGATGCCTTCTCTGAAGAGAGACAAATGCTTACCTATTATTAAGGGCCTATGATGTGCCAAATACCGAGATAGGTATGTTACAAATGTTGTTTTTTTTATGTTATCCTGGTGACATATCTGAAAAAAAAGGATATTGATGAGGTACCCTTCACATCCATGCTTTCCACTATACTCAGTGCAACTATAATATGTTTTGTCCCTGAAGGGCAATTACTGATTAAAACCCATTCTCACCTTGTCAGTGTTTTTAGCAGCAGCTGTAAATCAGAAGATTTTGCCTTTCCCATTTCCTTCCAGTAAATATGGGTTGGGCAAAAGTAGATTTATAGTTGTGAGTATGCAAAAGTTTATTCCTGTATTATTATTTATTAACTAGGGGCCCAGTGCACAAATTCATGCACCTTGAAAGGAACTATGGGCAAGAGAGGCTGTAGTAGGCACAAGGGCGGGTCTTCACCCACCCTCTGCTCCCCTGCCTGGCCCTTCCTGCCACGGCCCTTGTTCCCCTGTTTTCTGGCAGCCCTGCTCCTGGCACTGCCGCTTCCATATGCTAACAGCTCCACTCCCTCCTTTCCCCCCCTCAGACTCACTGAAGGCCAGTGCCAGAAGCAGGTGTGAGCAGCAGCTGCTGCCCTGATCTCCCCTCAGGAACAGAGGAAGGTGGAGAAGCCCTCAGAGGCAATCAGGGCCTGCAGCTGCCACTCGCACCTGCTGATGGCATCAAGAGATTGGGACCAGAGCCAGGCACTGGCAGAGCATGTGAGCAGTGGCTCCGGCTCTGGCTGCAGGTCTAGCCGAGCTGACACTGGCAGTGGATTCGAGCAGTGGCTCCGGCACCAGCAGCAGGTGCGAGTGGCAGCTGCAGGCCCTGATCTCCCCGCAGGAGTAGGGGGAAGTGAAGAAGCCTAGAGGGGCCATCGGAGCCATCAGCCACTGTTTATACCTGCTGATGGCACTGAGCAATCAGGGCTGGTGCAGGACACTGGCAGTGGGTGCGAGCACCACATGGGACCACAGTGCATGGGAGCAAAGAATTCTCAGTAACCACCAGAGGTTCTCCCTGATGACAGTGACCAGTGTCTTGCCTTAGTCTGGCACCCCTACTCCCCTGCTACACATCCCACTGTGGCCGACACCTGCCATGTTCCCTCATGCCCTGTGGTGGCCAGTGCACATCATAGTGACTAGTTCGGTTGTTCCACTGTTCAGTCTCTTTGCATATTATCCTTTTATTTTATGAGATTGTATTATTTGCCATATGAACAACTATAAATCTACCTCGTTCACTCTACAAACTGGTGAGGAAGAAATATTATTAATAAATGTAGTCTTTGCCTCAGAAAACTTTAAGTCTAGTGGGAATACAAAAAGAACATGAACAGCCATTATAGAATAAGTATGGGACCAGAGAGAAACTCAGTAATGAGCACAAAGTGAGTACCTACTACAGGCCTTGTACTGTCAGACATACATGATCTGGATACATTATCTCTTTGATTTTCTTGTAGCCAGCCAAGAAAGGCATTACTGTGCCCTGTTAAGAAAGAATAAGTCTCAGAGAAATTCAGAAAATGGCCCTTAGCCACCCAGCTACAGGAACAGTTCATCTTCAAGGCAGATTTGACTGACTCAAAACCCAGGGTCTTTACAGGGTAGACAGCCAATAAAAAGTAGTAGCTGTTAACCATTTTAAGAAATCTTTAAATATTGCCCTTCACATACACACACTTCCCTAATAGCAACTCATGAAGAGTACAATTCAACCACACTAATTTAAATAATTTCTACAATTTTTCTAAAGAAAATGATTGTGCATTTGTTTTTTTCCCCCGGATCCTGATTTCCTACCATTATACTTAGCCTCTTTAAGTCTAAGTGAAAAGACAGACCTCTTTTAAGGACTATATTTAAAGCCTTGCTGCCAGAGAAGCCTGGAGAACAGCAGCACTGACCTGGATTCTGTAAGCTGAATCAAGCAGTATCCTAACTGAGGGTTCTGTCAGCACTGGGAACCCAGCCTTGCCTTGAGTACTTACTAGTAAGACTTTTGGGCAGCTTTCTGTGACATGGGAGTGACTTCCTAGAATTGAGGTAGTAATCGATCTCTGTTCCTTCTGGCTTGCTGAAGACCCATTGCTGTTAAAAAAAAAAAAAATACATAGGAGTGAACCTCACATATGCTTCCTCAAAATCAAATCATTATAAAAAAGAATTTGATCCCATGTAAGAAATAATAATTAGAAGAACACTACTGCCTGCACATTAACACAGCAACTCACTTTCAGATGAATTTCTGAACCAGATAATGACAGGTACATGGTTTGTGAGTATTGAAATTCTGTCACAAATCAATCCTTCTCTTTGATTAAAAGGCTCATGTGTCTTTGAACTGAATGGATGATTTATGGCATTCCTTTTGGCAGTTTTAGATGAATTCTAACTTAATTTTCTTTTCCTGGGAACATGAGTCAGTACCACTTAGTGATGGAATACATACTTAGTATGATTCTATTAACAATACAAGCAGGAATATATTTTAGGTCAAAGCAAACTGCTTCTATAATTCATAATAATATGTAATTAAACAAGTGTAGTTAAAATTATATAAAATATATGAAATAGTTTGTGAGAGGTTTATCTTTCTATATATTTAAGCTAATTATAAAACCATAATAATAAAAACAGTGTGTTACTAGCCCATGGACTAACAGATGAAGAAAACAGTTTAGAAAATATAGCACTACATTTTATCTCATTTTTTTATTTATAGAGAACTCCATGTAAGGAATAAAATGAATTGCCCAATTAAAAATGAGCAAAGTATGCACAAAACTAATTTACAAAAATTGATTTATGAATAGATTTCTGGAACATGCGAAAAATGCTCAACTTCACTAATACGAAAATTGCAAGTGAAAGCACTTTGATTGGAAAGTTTGCTAGCATCAAGTTAGGATGTGGGATGGAGAAACAGCCTCATTCATACATTTCTTGTTGAAGTGTAGATTGATATGACTTTATGGAGAGAAATATACTACATTTATCAAAATTTAAAAGGCACATATATTTTCATTCAGCAAGTCTTATTCTAGTAACATTTAATTGATTTACTGGCTCATGTCAGAACTGATATAAGAGGAAGCTTCATCATCATGGCATGTTTTAAATGATAAAGATGAGAAACATCCTAATTTCACATCTAGAGTGCTACTCAGTGAAATACTATATAGCTGTTACAAAGATATATCTATATGTACTGATGTCTAAAATGCAACGTTTAGTAAAACTATGCCAAATGCATAATAATGTATATAGTATGATATAATTTGTGAAAAACAAAACCCCACTATTTGTGTCAAAGGTCTTTGGAGTGATATACAAAAAATGGACAACAGTGTTGTTTTGGGAAGGAGAACATGATGGGAGCTTTAAAAGGATTCATGGCAAGTAGACTCACTTAGTTTTAAACCATAAGCTTATATTATATATATGAACAAAAATGGAAAACATAAGGTTAAACATTTCCTCTTAGTCTATGAATAATCATGACACTATGTATGTGAGAAATAAAATGGTGCATTTCATATTATATATTTGTACTTTGGCAGCAATCTTTAACAATCTTAATGTCTGAGAAAAGAAGAATTAAACACTAAAATCAAGAGTCAGACTGGGCTTATCATAGTGAGAGCGAATATTAGCCCAAAAGCAAAAAAAAAAAAAAATTCAGTGAAGCCTCTAGCGCTAGTAATGGAGGGTTAACACTGCAGAGGTTTGCACAACTAGGGTTGTAGAAGCCAGGTGGAATCTGAAACAGCAGCTGCCATGCAACTGCCCATGGACTCCAGCTTCCCTATTATCTAAACCAGAACTGACCACTTCCTCAGGCCTCCTTTGGTCTAACCGACCTCACTGGCTTTATAGACCCTTGAATAATGCTTAGAGCTGGAAGGATTTCAGAGATGATCTGCTCACAACCCTTTTATTTGTAAGAAGGAACTTGATGTTGCAGAGAATATGAGTTTCTTTGAGTCATGAAGCTGGTTAACTATGAAGCCAGGACTAGTTCCCAGGCTTACTGGCTCCCAGTTTAGAGCTATATTTGCCATGTACACCTTGGTTTAAAGGGCTGACCTTGTGTTCCCTTTATGTAACAAGACACGAATACTTGAACAGGCAGGTGAAGTAGTCAGTGCACGCACAGTTCATAAACCTTGAGGACTCAGGATACAGATGTGGAAACAAAGTCTCCACTTGACCACTGTTTCTAGCCTCAGATTTAGCTGGTTAGGGTGTCTGAGACAGAGGTTGTGAGGAGCACTGGTAAGGTAGCCAGAATGCTGTATGCCAGTTGAAAGTATTATGATGTCGCAATTCTTGCACAGTCCTTCTGAATGAGTTTCCTGGAGGCTTCTAGGGGATGAAATAGGATCATTGATATATATATATATATATATATATATATATATATATATATATATATATATATATATATATATTCTTTAAGAACTCAACTGTCAAGTAATTAAGAAGAAAGGAAATTAACATCAAGAGTGTTTTACCATAAGCCATGTTCTGTGTTTCATGCCTGAAGATTCAGGGGTTAAAAAGGTTGAGTCCCTCATCTCAAAAAGCCTAGTTGACTACCAAGGGAGACAGTTAAGCAAATAAACGAATGGGAAACAATGTCATATGTGCTACAGGAACTGCATTTTCACAATGAACTGTGAACATGAATGGAGGCTTTATTTACCTGGGGACAGTCATGGATGAGTCTAGAAATAAGCACAATAAAGGCTTTATAGGGTAAATGATGTCTATGACTAAATAAATGTTTTAGATTAACAAGGTGCAGGGAATGGCAGGAGCACCGAGACAGTGAGATGTGTTTAAATTCCTCTTTAAGAGGATTGAGTTGTTCACTATCAATGTTTGTCTTATGCCTACTCTGTGTACATTCAATTTCTTAGAAATATGATGGATCTTAAATCCCCAAGGTAATTACAAGTGCAGTTGTAAGTTTGTCTATAATCAAAGTGGGAGTTTTGTCTAGGGATTTGTAAGAAAAACGCTCTAGTTCTTTCTGCTTCATGTAAATGCATTGTTATACCACTCTTCTGGAAAAAAAAAATAGGTGAAAACGCTTTCTGAAGAATAGGGAGCTATATCTGTATATGTGAAAGATGATAAGGATGATAATGGTGGTTATTATGATGATAAAAACAAAGCATATTTGTTTTGATTCATGGCAGAAAAGAAGTATCTTACATATGATCAATTTATTGGGAGATAAAGACTGTTTATCTGTTAGCTAAAATCCCCCAAAGAGTTGCTGTCAATAGAACATGACTTTATACCGCCTTGATATATCAGCCTTAACTGAAAAGCAGATAGGCGACTTCCGCTGATATCTGAGTGTTGGGTGAAGAGGGACTGACAGTTTCACTAATATGTACATTTCTTTATGAAATAAATTTTAATAAAATTATGGAATAGTTGGATGTTTGCATTTGTTCTTAGTTGTGAATTGAGCTTAACCTTTTTGAAATGTTAGGAGTTAAAAGTCATAATGCAAACAAAATTTTGTGTATGTCTGTGAGTGTGAGCACAAGTGTATACTCACACATTATACATACATACACATATAGGTGAATCTACATCTATCAACATCATTACTTCACACAGACTGATATCCAATGTGTTATCTGCAAGTGTCTCTCATATACTCTTCCAGTCCATGAATATTTTTTTTCTTTTCACATGACACTGGCATATTTATTTGAACCAAGTTTTAATAACAGTATTCTGGAAACTAGTGTTATTAATTATTATACCACTGACTTAGTATTCATAAAGAAACACCCAAAGTGACTAATATCTAATGTGATGAATGCTGCTTCTAAATCCATGAGTTCACACCAATTAAACTTGCTCTTTTAAATGCTTTAACAAAGGATGTGAAATAATCCTCCTCTATTGTTTCAAAAAACAATTTCAGTGATTATAATTTAATTGTTTTGGATAACAAAATATTTACTCAGAAATTAAAATGGATTCCAAGCTATGTAACATTTTTCTTGCTTTTCTATTTATTTTTATTAACTACAGAGAGGTAAGGTGTGATAAAAAACGATGGATGGAGTCATGGACTAGCTGTAAACAAGTATATTTCCAAGAAATGTTAGGAGTCATTGGACTAGACATCCATCTAAATAGCAGAATTAGCTAGGCATATAAGACAGAAAAATCATACTCCTCAGATATAGTTTTTATTATTGCAGAGAGGCATATAGATGAGCGATTTGGGGTTGCAAGGAAATAAACCAATACAACTTGCTTAAATATGGATTAAGGGAGATTGGGTTATTATATAAACAAGACAATTTCATTGACATTAACAAGGAACAGAATATAGTTGAACTGTCTGAGACTGGAACTCTATTGGTAGAGATTAGTTCTCTCTTTCTTTCTTACACACACACACACACACACACACACACACACACACACTCACCATGGTCTTCCATCCTTCCTTCTTTCCTTCTTCTCCTCTTCCTTTCTTCCTTCCTCTTCAGGTTGTTGGTTGTATTATCTATTCTAGAAACTCCTTTTTTTTTTTGCTTTGTCTTTTTGTTAGTTTCCACATAACTATAGTTTGAAAGTAGAAGATACAGAAGGAATAGGAATTAACATATGTTACAATAATGGCTAGTACTTCCAGAATTTGGGAGAAAAGATACAATGTGAAATCATACATGATATAGTTCTTTCTTAAGAGAATATTTAGTACAAAATGGAGGAAACTAGAGAATATAGGGAAATAATTTTGGGGCAAGATTATAGAGAATCTTGAAACTGTAAATAGGAAGCCTATTCTATAGTAAGGAAGTAATATAATAGGGGGAGATAAGTATAGTGTGCAGTTAGGCAGACCATCTGGATGTTTGAAAGTGAAGTTAAAACATTTATTTTAGTTTAAGATGATGGCTGTGAGTATAGAAAAAACAAAAACAAAAAAATGGTGTATGAGACATCATGATATGAATAAGTTGGGAGCAGAAGATTTATTTGGCTTATAGCCCTGGCTCTACTCTGATATGGTAGTGTGTTCTAGAGGAAGCCATTTGTTTTAGAGACTTAAAACTATGTCTTGTCATTAAGAGAATGTGACCATCAGGTGAACAATAAGCTGAACCTAGACAATCAGAAGGTCCTCATCCTCTCCCCTGTCCTTGGAATGAACTTTCCAGCTACCATTTCCATAGTTTGAGCTATTTTCAAGGACTCAGCCCTGAGAGAGTAATGTGTGCTGAGACCACCTGGATTGTGCACATGACTGAACCTCATTAAGGACTTTCTAAAACTTAAAATTCTGGCAAGCAGGTACAAAAATGTACTTGTCTTGCAGCCAGTTAAGACAAGCCTTTTTCGTAAGTTCCCTTGCTTGTTAAACCTACCACCTACCAATCTGAAAAGTTTTTCATCCCAATTTTTTTTAAACATGTTTTTAATTCTTTGCTCTGTATTCCACCCAGCATCCCCATGATGTGTATGTTGGTATGCTAGAAGTTGTCCTAGAGACTTTATAGTATCCTCATTTTTAAAAATTATTATTTTTTTTTTACTTTGTGCTGTTCTCATTGGGTGTCTTGTGCTTCTTACCTTCCAAGTCACTGTTTTGATTCACTGCCTCATCTTTCTTACTGTTGATTCCCTAGAATTCATTCTTCATTTCAGTTATTATATTCTTCATTTATGACTGACTCTTTTTCATGTTTTCTAACTCCATTTTTATCATCTCTATCCCTTTGTTGAAGTTCTTACTGAGCTCATTGAGCATTCTTATGACCAGTGTTTGAACTCTGCATCTTATAGATTGCTTGTCTCAATTTTGTAAAGTTTTTTTTTTTTTGCTCGAGTTTTGTTCCTATTCTTTCATTTGTGATATGTTCTTTTATCTCCTTTTTAAAAAATTATTATTTTTGGCTGCATCCCTGTTTGTTTTTGTGTATTAGGTAGAGCTGCTATGCCTCCCCATCTTGGTAGAGTGGCCTTTGTTGTAGATGTTCTCTAGGGCCCAGTAATACAACCCCCTTAGTCACTTTATCTAGACCAGTGGTTCTTAACCTTTCTAATGCCACGACCCTTTAATACAGTTCCTCATGTTGTGGTGACCCCCAATCATAAAATTATTTTCGTTGCTACTTCATAACTGTGATTTTGCTACTGTTAATGAATCATAATGCAAATATCTGTATTTTCCAGTGCTGAGTTTCAGTGCTGGTGAAAGAAGCCCCCATAAATTCTGGTTATAAAAGCTGGCTGGGATTGTAGCTGAGTGTGACAGAAGACTGCTGGACCCCCAGGCATTCTTCTTAAACGGTCCTTACACAGACTAGGAATCTTCCACTCTGAAACCCACTGCTGGCTGGCAGCTCAGAAGGTGCCAGAGACATATGGAGGACCTGAATTATCCAGTGAGGACTGGAAAGGCAGCTTCTCCAGACAGAAGTTCTGGAAGAAGCCATTGTTCTTTTGCTGAGCCTTTCCCTGCAGACACAGGTGGGCACCATATCTGAGTCTCCAGCAACCTGCAGGCTCACATTGTTTGCCCCACCCTGTGATTCCCTGAGACCCCACCCCACCCAACCTTTGGGCCCACCCAAGTAGTTTTTCTAGACAAAGAGCCTTGGATCATGCTGAGGGCTACCACCTCCCAATATAGAATGGCCTGCTTCTGTATTCAGTGTTTCCATGCCCTCCATGTCCTTGGTCTGGTTTTAGATTTCACCCAGGAATCTCCCAAGTTTTTGAACCAGGATGTCTCTATTATAATATTTTCTAAATTTCCTTTTAGCTCTGAGTTAAAGAAGTGATATACTAGTATATTACTGAAATCCTTACTATTGGATTTTGTGGCAGAAAGAATAGAAGAATAAAGGAGAGAGAAAAATCTGAAATCATAGCAATATTTCTAGTCTAGTTTTATAAATTTAGAAATCCAATATTTTTATATTTTAAAAAAATCACCATGTGCTGCGTTGGGGTCAATGGAATGCTAAAGTTTTAAAAAATTTTAATTTATTGGGGTGACATTGATTAATAAAATTATATAGGCTTCAAGCATACACTTCTATAATACTATCCATCATTTGCATATTGTGTTTTCATCACCTGAAATTGTCTCCTTCTGTCACCATTTATCCCCTCTTCACTTTCCCAAAGAGGACATACAGATGGCCAATAGACAAATGAAGAGATGCTCAATGTCACTAATCATCAGAGAAATGCAAATTAAAAGCACAATGAGATATTGCCTAACACCTGTCAGAATGGCTGTCATCCATAAATCAGGAAACAAGTGCTAACTAAGATGTGGAGAAAAGGGCATCCTGGTGCACTCTTGGTGGGAATGCAGATTGGTGTAGCCACTGTGGAAAGCAGTATGGCGTTACCTCAAAAAATTAAAAATGAAACTGCCTTATATCCCAGTGATTCCACTTCTGGTAATATAAGCAAAGAAATATGAAACTAATTTTAAACAATACATGCATCTCTATGTTCATTGCAGTTTTGTTTACAATGGCCAAGATTTGCAATGCTAAAAACCATAAACTTAAGAGTTGAGATACAAGTTTAGTTTGCTTAAGTAAGGCAGTTGCTTATCACAGCTTTCATATATAAATAATATTTACATGTATCTTTGCATTAAAGCTGAAGTAAAGAGTTAGTTTATTGTTCTGGCTGGTGTGGCTCAGTTAGTTAAGAGCAGCATTTTGTGCACCATATGGCCCCTCTTCAATCCCAAGTGAGGCAACTGATTGATGTCTCTCTCTCACACTGATGTTTCTCTCTCTTTCTGTCACCATCTACCCTTTTTTCTCTATAAAATAAGTTAAAAACATATTCTTGGGTGAGGTTTGGGAAAAATCAGTTGTTTTTGTTGTTATGCGTTAGGCAATGTTATATATCTTTTATGATAAAATCGTTCTGTTATGCTCTGGAATTAGTTGTGGATTTTAGCAAACCTGATTTCTGCTTTGTGTCATGGGAAATTTGAAGAAAAGAAAATATCTTTCAGTAGAATAAGTGAGCCTAAGGCTATGATTAACAGCCAGGTGTTAACTTAATTGCCTCTAAAAAAATTATTTTTTGCTTTTCAGCTTTAGTCTCAGACTTCCTAATCATGGTGGACTTTTACAGGAGGAAAAAATGGAATGGTGTACATGACAAACCTTATATTTTTAAAAAATGTGTTTATGGTAGAGAAGTTTAAGACCTTAAATTAACTTTCTTCATCATGAAGTGGGAGAGACTATGTTTATGAGCACATATAAGTTCTACATATTCATAGACCCATAAAATATACATGTATCCATGTTTCATATTCATAAATTTTTTAATTCTCACCCAAGGATATGCTTATTGACTTTTTTAGAGAGGGGGAAGGGAGCAAGAGAGAGAAACATTGATGTGAGAGAGAACATCCATTGGTTGTCTTCCATACATGTCTTAGTTTTCTCATGTTTAAAATTGGAATAATTATACCTATTTCACAGCATTGAGTAAGGATGAAAAATAAGTAATATAAACTTTTTGCACTTAGAAAATTCTCATTATATAGCAGATATTAAACATTATTATCAATATTGTTTTGTCTGTGGTCCATTCAAAATAGTTTAAAATGGAGAGAAAGCTGTCATGTTTCCTGACATTGGATTGTTCTTTCTTTTGAGCAAAGCTACATCTCTTCCTCTGAACAAAATTCCTCAATTATGTTTTCCAGTTTTGGAAGCAGCTGTGGCTGAGTGGCTCACAGCAGTTTCATAAGCAGTCCTACTCTAAAGCTGACAGTTGCCCTATAGCAAATAACCATACAAAGCGAAGATCGGGGTGAGAAAGTGAGATCCTGCATTAGAGAGAAAATGATTCAGTATCACCACTGATGTTGTCAGTTTGTGTACATTGCAGACAATTTACTATCAGCAGCATCAATTCCCATGCCTCCAACATTGCGGGGGGGGGGGGGGGGGTTGCTGCATGCATTTTTTAGCATCAAGTGCTATTTGCTCTCTTCTTGTGGTTTGAACAAAAGTGAAAGGAATATCATGAAGTACTGCTAACATTGGACAATTTATTTCAGCATTAATACACCGAGAGGGGCATTGTTAAAAAAATCCCATTCCTGAAATCAGGCCTCCGTGGTTTTCTCCTTGCAGATTTCATTGGCAGTCTGGGCCCATTCCAACTAATCAATAAATAAAGCCCAGTTAAGCCACATTTATTTCTAGAAGCAAATAGCAATCAGCGCATTACTGTGGCGGTTCAGGCGCTGTCCATCCACTGAATCAGTAAACAGTGAAGGCTGGGGCTTTGAGGCTCCATTATGAAGGAAACCACTGCCTCAAAGGCAGGAAAATGGACCAGGTCACTTAGATTTATATGTTTTCCTCCTTAATTATCTGAAGAATAAACTCAACTCTGCATTTCACTTAAAATGCATAGGCACCTGCTCCTTTGATATACACTCTCTTATTGCTAAGACTTTATTGTTGTTGTTGTTTTTTATCTTTTAATGACCACATAGCAATTAATAACTTTAATGGAAAATATTTCATAATTACCTACTGTTTCAGGCACTTTTCTGTAGTTTATCTTATTTAATTCTCATACTCCCAATGAATAACAAAGGCCTCCTGTACAGTAATAGTAAGTTTTCTTATGTAGCAGTTTCATTAGAAGAGAGATAGCCGAGAATAAAGCTTAAGTATAATTATTTATATACAAACTTTAACCCTAAACTATACATCCCATAAGAGCAAGAACAAATGTCTTATTCGTCACAGAATAGTGTTCAGAACATTTAATGCATTTATTGCGTGTGTATGTTAAATGGATAAACACTCAAGCCCAAACATCAGTGTTTATTCACTTTTTTTGTAGAAGACTTTTTCACTCATTCAAATCTTACATTTTACAGACATGCAATATGCAGGGCAGCACCATAAGCTTGCTGCTTCCTACCATAGAGTTGTGTATTCACAAGACAATGTGCAGCATCAGCTCAATATCAAATCAATGCTACAAGCTGTTCTAGAGAATGACTGCTTATTTCTTTGAGGTGCCCTCAGGGGCTTCCCATTACGATTTTATATTATCTCCTGGTGCCTATTTTTTTAAATTGCATGAAAATGTAACCATTTTTTCAAGACTAAAAACCACATTTATAAAAAATTGTACTTATAAGCATGTTTCTGTCTTTTACTACATCACAGAGAGTTGTCAGTGAAATGATAGCATAGGCCTTGCATTTTTAAAATACCTTGGCTTCATTGAGTAGAGTATTTCAGTTAGGGGCAAGTCAAAGTGTGGAGGGCCCAGAGAGACAAAGGCAGTAAGTAAGTGGTTCACTGGAGAGCTGATTGTGGTGGGGGCACACAGGGCCACACAATTGCAAAGTGAAGAGAGATTTTGAGAGATGCTTGGGATATAGAATTCACTGTTCTTGATGGTTGATAGGATGTGTAGGATGTGGAATATAACTAAAGTTTCAAAAATGACTTCAACATATCTGGAATGAGATTTATGAGAGCAAATTGAATTAATCAGGATCTAAAGTTTAATCTATGAATTTAAACTTGATAGCCCTAATATTCAAATTATTTATTCTTATTTAATTTTTATCTGCATATCAGGGCAAAATCAAAGAGACATATAGAGGTGTCTGTTTCTTCTTTTTAATTTAGTGAGCAATATTTCATTTTTTAATAAACTTGTTATAAATCTTTTTTGGTGTTTAGTCAGTTTTCTAGATTGTTAAAAATCAATGTTGACTTTTTTTCTGTTTATCTTCATTTGCCTGAGAAAAATATATGCTGATATTTCTTTGATATATTTTTCTTTCAATAATTGTTGCAAGAATCCTTATTGTTAAACAAAATCATTTTCTGAGATTTTTTGTTTTGTTTTAACTGATAGATTTGATTTTAGTTTAGTTACATATTTATGCTATTTCCTTTCTTACTTTTCTACTCTTTTTTATATAAAGTATGTTTTTTTAGTGATTTTCAAATATATCTCTAATTAGTTTTAAGTTTTTCCAGGATATCATGTAATATGTATTCTCTGGTTATCAAAATAAAATAATAAAATGTACTTTTTCATTTTGCTTTCAAGTTGAGGGATTAATATGCTCTATAGTAGTGGTTATAAATTTAGCCTAATTAGTAGAATCATTGCAAATTCTTTTAAAACTTATTGGTGCCCAGGCTATGCTTAATATTAAATCAGAAACTAGGGGGCGGAACACAGGTATCCCCATAAGAAACTAAAACAAAAACACACCCCAAGTAATTCCAGTGTCCTGCTAAATTAAAAATCAGCGCTTTCTTCTCTCTCTCTTGCCAAATTCAATGAAAGCCTTTTTCCCCCAATTACATATTTCAATAACTTACATCAAAAATTAGTCTCTTAAAGCAGGAATTGTTTTATTCTATATCAGGACTCTATGTGTTGGGAATTTGGACAAGGGCCAATGGGGAAGAATTTTCATTACACACTAGTTGGTAGCTTTAGAGCTGCATAGTGAAATCTTCCAGTTTATTTGTCTTTTACCAAGCTGTTTTGTATAGTCTAGGTTCTTTGCATTTACATATGGCTTTTTTTAGAATCAGCATTTTAATCGCTACAAAACAAATCTGCTAGGATTTTGACTGGGAAACCATTGTATTTATAGATAAATTTGGTGTGAATTAACATCTTATCAGTATCTTAACAATATTAAGTTTTTCAATCCTTGAACACTGTATTTTTCACCACTTAATTTCTCTCATGTTTTGTAGTTTTCAGTGTACCAGTATGCATATTTTGTGTCACATTCATTCCTGAATATTTTATCTAATAAAAGAGCAATATGCAAATTGACCATACCTCTGATACACTCACAAGCCATGCCCACCAGCCAATCAGAGTGAGTACACAAATTAACCCCAACCAAGATGGCTGCAGCCACAGAGAGCAGGAGGGAGGCTTGGGTTTCTCTGGCAATGGAAGAAGCCAAGCTTTCCACCTGTCCTAGCTGGCCTAGGCCTCCACTCCAGGCTACAAAGTTTCAATTATATAAGGTAAACAAATCCAAACAGAAATGGCAGCAGCCAAGGAGCTGGAAAGAGCGGGAGGCTAGGGTTGCCCTACTGGAGAAAAATGAATGTTTCCCCCTACATGAGAAAAAAAGTAAGCCTGACTGGCTCTCAACATTTCTATTCAACTAAAGTTTACAATCAGTGCAATAAGGTGTGGAAAAGAAGGGAGAAGTCAAACTATATTGGCAGTTTTAATATGCTATTACACAAGCTTCTCATAAATGTCCTTTATTACATAGAGGAAAACCTGGTTATTTTGTCTTGTGTAACAAATTACAGCATATTTCATGGCTTAAAACAACAGATATTTAAAATCTTACCGTTTCTATGAGTTGGAAATCAGGAAGTAGCTTAACTGAGTGGTTCTGGGTCAAGTACTTGCACAGAGTTATAATCAAACTGTTTGCTAGAGCTGCACTGATCTCTTTACTTCATATTAGTTGTATATATTTACATAATTTCTTCTGTTTAATATATTTTCTTAGTAATTACTTATCATGCATTATTTGCATATATTTATATATACATATCTACACTAATAAAAGAGGAAAATGCTAATTGACCATACCTTTGCTATGCCCACAGCCAATCAGAGTGAGTATGCAAATTAACCCAGCAAAGATGGCAGTTAATTTGAATACAGAGGCACTGATTGTCCTGGGTCCCTGGAACATCCTCTGGACCCAGACTGCTCCTAGCCTGTAGGCCTTAGTCCCTGAGTGGCAGGGGTCCCAGAACGCCCCCTGGCCACTTGGAGCCTGTGAAGTTCACATTGTATTCTTCCTATAAGCATGCTTGTGCCCAAATTCTCCCCTTATAAGAACACCAGTATTATTGAATTAGTGGTCCACACTACTCCAGCATGACCTCCTCTCTACTTATTATATCCTCAATAGTTCTTTTTTAATATAAGGTCATATTTTAGGTATTGGAGGCTAGAACTTCAACATATGGATTTTTGGGGGGTACACAATTCAGCCTTTTAGAGGGGGAAAAGTTGTAACCTGAAAACAGTAAGCAAGAGAAGGGTTATGTTCCTATTTTAATAGCAGTTAAACTAACTTCATATCAAAGTGTTACTGTAGACAAATGTGAACATTCCAAAAGGGGGAGTTCATCAGGAATATATCACAATTACCAATGTGTATTAAATAATTAATAAGAGACTATAAATACATCAAGCAAAAGTAAAGACAGAAATAGACAGTTCCAGGATTATAATATAGTAGATTTTAATACCCTTATCAAAACAATTGATTGATATTACTAGACAAAAAAAATTATAAAAAATCTAAACAGCAGAATCTCATGAACTAATTGATATTTATTGAACTGTACATACAACTAATGAATACACATCATTTTTATATGTATGTATAGTACATTCACTAAGACAGACCATGTTATAATCATAAGTCAAGTCCTAGTAAATTCTAAGGAATCCGAGTCATAAATCATGTATTCTCTTACTAAAATTTAATAAAATTAGAATCCAATAATTAATTATTAGAGAGGTAGGAAAATGCCAAATATGTAAAAATAAATAGTGTGTCAAAGATAAAGAACACACAATAAATAGAGAATTTGTTGATGTGATTCACAATAAATTAAACTCATCAGAATGTTGTACATTTCAGTAAAGTGTGGGTGGGGAGCATGCTTTCTGCCAATGGCCATTTGGATATTTATAACATCACTAGAGACCAGATGCATTAAATCCATGCACAGGGGAAGGGGAGTCCCCTCAGCTCAGCCTGCATTCTCTCCAATCTAGGAGCCCTCGGGAAATTTCCGACTACTGGTTTGGCCCGATCATGGGTATTGGACCTAAACCTGCAGTGGGACATCCCTCTCACAATCCTGAACTGCTGGATCCTAATCATTCCCCTGCCTGCCTGCCTGGTCACCCCTAACTGCCCCCTCCATGCTGGCCTGATTGCCCCCAATTGCCCGCCCCCCGCCAGTCTGATCTTCCCTCACTAACCCCCCCTGCCGGTGTGGTCACCCTGCAGACTGCTTGTTCTGTTGTTTAATTGTTCCTCACTAACCCCCCTGCCGGCCTAGATATCTTGTGAGGGCATAAGGTTAATTTGCATATTACCTCTTTATTTATAGGATTTGTGGGCATATAAAATTATCAACTTAAAATTAGCCTGCTATTGTTGGTCAAACATTTAATTAACTCACCCTAATGCCTTGGCAGGGCATGGATCTGAAGAAGCTGGACTAAAAAAAAGGATACCCAAAGTAGGGGTTGAGAGGTGGAATGGTAAAAATGAAAGCACAGCTGTGAAGTACAAAAAAAAACCAAAAAAACAAAAAACAAAAAAAACACAAACAAACACAACAAAACAAAACATAAAATTATTAAAGGAAAAAGTTGGTCTGTGCAAAGTCTAACAAAAATGACAGTTCTATAGACTGGCACACCAAGGGAAGAAAAAGAGAAAGAAAAACAAAGATCACCATGATTCCAGAGAGAAAATGGCATTCTAACTCCAGATCATATCACCATTAAAAGAATAATTAGTAAATACTTTTAACAAATATATACTAATAAATTTGGTAAATTAGGTGAAACAGTCATATGAAAATATAGCTTATCAAAACTGACATGATACTAACCAAAGAACATATATGCATAACCCATATATACATAGAAAACAGGAAGTGCGCCGAAGCCTGTTTGGCTCAGTGGTAGAGCATCGGTCTGCGGACTGAAATGTCCCAGGTTCGATTCCGGTCAAGGGCATGTACATTGGTTGCGGGCACATCCCCAGTAGGGGGTGTGCAAGAGGCAGCTGGTCGATGTTTCTCTCTCATTGACGTTTCTAGCTCCCTATCTCTCTCCCTTCCTCTCTGTAAAAAATCAATAAAAAATATATTAAAAAAAAAAAAGAAAAAGAAAAGAAAACAGGAAGTGATGTCTAAGAGAAAGGTTAGGAGCCGGGTGGAAGTGGGCAAAGTGGGGGGCGGGAGGGGGACGCGGGACACAGGAGTGTCTGTAATAGTGTCAACAATAAAAATAGCTGAAACAGGTTTGGCTCAGTGGTAGAGCGTCAGTCTACAGACTGAAAGGTCCCAGGTTCAATTCTGGTCAAGGCCATGTACACTGGTTGCGGGCACATCCCTGGTAAGGAGTGTGCAAGAGGCAGCTGGTCGATGTTTCTCTCTCATCAACGTTTCTAGCTCTCTCTCTCTCCCTTCCTCTCTGTAAAAAATCAATAAAATATATTTAAAAAAATAAAGTTTAAAGAAAGGGGAAATAAAGATAATAATATCCTTTATCAATCAATCACATTGTTTTTTACTAAGTAAAACATTCCCCCAAATAAAATGGTAAGCTGAAGTATTTTTCATGATGAATTCTGTAAATCATACATAGAATATATCATTCAATCCTCTAGAGCTGTTTTAAAAAATGACATTTATTACCCAATTGCTTCAAAGGCCAACATAGCACTAATACCAAAACCTGACCAAGATATTATAAGATACATTAAAAATAGAATTACAGATTTATACTACTCATGATTAGAGACACAAATATTTTCAGTTTAATTACAGATGGACTGAGATAAACATTTTTATTTTTAAAAATGTGTGTTTTGAATCAAATATAAATATACATTATATGTAAGAGGATGTAGAAGGTGTACTGAAGGAATTCAAGGTTGGTTGAACATTAGATAATGAAAAAGCATAATTTGCTATTAACAAAAAAGGAGAAAATTCACATGATTAGTTCAATAAGTGCAGGAAAATCATTTAGTAACAAAATTTCACATCTGTGCGTGAGAAACCTCTCGATAAACTAAGAACAGTAGCAAACTTGTTCATAGAGGGAAAGCCCACCTATGAAAAACTTACAAATAATACTTTATTCAATTCTGATGATTATTGATCCCTGAGATTAGAATTTTTATGCTCCAGAAACCTAATATACATAAGAAAAAACTCCTGGTGCATTTTTCATGGGGTTTAGCAAATTTGGGATTTTGATAAACATGTGAAACTTTATTTTCTTGTGCTGTCCCCTTAATAATCCGAGCATGGACTTTTCATTGTGATTTGTGATAAGGAAACCCTTATAGAGAAAATAATTTCCTAGAACTGTAGAAAACCATTTCAGTCACAGAAGCTGCTCTTGGTCTCCTAGCAGGCTCTCCGTTCCACTTTGCAACCCCTGAACAGTGTTTCAGTAGGACACAATGTTGTTGTGAAGTCAAGTGGCACAGGTGTGCACCACAAGCAGTGTTTCTTTCTAAACAATCATTGTAAGAGGTATTTTTTGAGTGAGTTCATTTCTGCTTCACTCTGCAGTCACTTGAAAGTCATTACCCTATGTTCTGGCAAGGATTAAAATATGTGGAGGGCCCTTGAGTCTCATGAATTATCATAGTGAATCAACAGAAAGTGTGTGTTTTTTTTTGGTTTTTTGTTTGTTTTTTTTTGGTTTTTTGGGGGTAAGGGGGATAGGAGGGAGCAGGTGTTTCCATAATTGTGAACCTTAGGGAAAATTTCTATTGTGTGTAAATGCCTCCATAGTCTCCATTCTACTGAAGTGAGCTTTGGATGTATACATAGTTGGCAATAACAATTAAAATTTACCAAGGGTGACTTTGGTTTTATATAGAGATAAACCTTGAATTTTCAGTTCGTAGCGATATAACTGACAGATTAGGAGAAAAACAAATATTTGTCCAATAAAAAATGAAGGCTTAAATATCTATTATATTACAGTAGGTCTTCGGGTTATTTCGGAGAGCCATTCCTACAGTGCGACCTAACGCGATTTTCACTATAAGTCAGAACCCACTTACGTAAGCACCTGTGTCACTCACATGGAGCACATACACAGCAGTAATGAAGTGAAACAGTAAAAATATTTTAAAAGAAAGATAACAATTCCTGACCTGTACTTGTGGTAAATAAATAATAAAAAAACCATAAAGCACGTATGTATATGTACATAAGTAGAAATGATGGAACTTTTTTTTATATAAATAAATGGGAAATGTCAATGTAACCATGAAACAATGTAAGTTGAGTCCGACGTAATCTGAGAATTGCCTTTATATGTTATTTCTTAACAAAATAGGCCTATTATTACATCTATATCTTCAGAAAAATATGTACTAGCATTGTTAGAAAGACTATCTCTGGGTTTGACTGATAATCTTATTTTATTTTGTTGTTGTTACTAACTGTATTTGCCAAATTTATATGATTAATATATTTTTATTAAGAGAAAATAGTTTTAAAATAATTTCTAATTTATGAAAGTTTAATGAAAGTGTTATCATAAATAAGAGAGTAGAAAAATGAGCATTCAGCCAATAATGGGTTGAACAATTTTTTGCCTAAAGGAAAAATTGAAGTTGAGCCCCATATTAAATAAAACAAAAAATTAAATTAATTTCTTAAAATAATTTTAAAATGTAGATAATTTAATGTGGCCATCAGTTGAAGGCTTAATTGAAAGGCTTTTGTATATAAGGGAACATTAAAATTATAAACCAATTGATGAAAAACCTCAATAATATGTTGATAGATTGGGTATATTAGAAATAAAATATGCTAATAAATAGCATAAAATTAAATGGAAACCCTAGATTTTTAAAATATTTAATACTCATTATAGAACAATAAGGAAAACATAAATCCTTGCATAGAAAATAAACAAAGATCTCCTAGTTGCCTATAGGAACTCTTTACAAAAGAGAAAAGTCAAATGATTAATATGTATATAAGAATGTCTATACTCACTAGATCATTCAAATGAAAATATCAATGAGAAATCATTGCAGCATTATTCAGGGTAGTCAAGACATGGAATTAACTAAAGTGTCCTTTGATAGAAGGTTGGATAAAGATGTAGAACATATATACAATGGAATACTACTCAGCCATAAGAAAGGATGAAATACTGCCCCTGTGACAACATGGATAGACCTTGGGAATATTATGTAAGTGAAATGAGTTAGGAAAAGCTAAGAACCATATGCTTTTACTCATATGTGTGTTATAAAACTGAAATTCATGAACACAGACAGTAATGTGATGGTTATCAGGAGAAAGGGGATACAGAGGGGGAAGAGGGACTAATATATGGTGACAGAAGATGGTTTGACTTTGAGTGGTGGGCATATAGTGTAATATATAGGTCTTGTATCATAGAAATGTACACTTGAAACCTATATGAGCCGAAACCGGTTTGGCTCAGTGGATAGAGCATCAGACTGTGGGCTGAAAGGTCCCAGGTTTGATTCCGGTCAAGGGCATGTACGTTGGTTGCGGGCACATCCCCAGCAGGGGGTGTGCAGGAGGCAGCTGATCGATGATTCTCTCTCATCGATGTTTTTAACTCTCTATCCCTCTCTCCTCCTCTCTGAAAAAATCAATAAAATATATCTTAAAAAAAAAAAAGAAACCTGTATGATCCTATTAACCAGTGTCTTCCCAATAAATCTAAATTTAAAGAAGACATAAAAATGCTTTTTAAGTATAATGATTTATATTAAAAGTTCATATTCTGAAATGGAACAAATTTAAAAATTAGTCATACAGAATAGCCCATATTGTGTAAAACATAAAATATATGATAAAATATAATTGAAAAATATTTTAAATTATAATGCTTCCTTTCACTTGGTTGAGGTTATATCTGATGTGCCGAGGCA
The DNA here is from genome assembly GCF_964339955.1 of Pipistrellus hanaki. NCBI lineage: Eukaryota > Metazoa > Chordata > Mammalia > Chiroptera > Vespertilionidae > Pipistrellus > Pipistrellus hanaki. Next base: position 28,941,351 of record NC_140511.1, read on the forward strand.
GGAATATTCACCAGCACTTAATGAAGTCTTACAAACACTTGCTGCCCTAAGCATATTATATGAGCTGTCTCCTTTAATTCTCATAAAATCCCTATTAAACAAGAACTATTATTTTCTCCATTTTATACATGATACTTAAAAATATAATAGACTCTCCAAGTTTATATAGATAGTAAAGAATGAAACATAGTTCAAAACAAATGTGTCTCTGCCACTCAGGTACCTGCTTTTTAATCATTCAGATAGTTTTTTTTTTTTTTTTTCTAAAGGCCCTGTGCATGAAATTCGTGCACAGGGGAAGAGGGCATGTCCCTTAGCCCAGTCTGCACCCTCTCCAATCTGGGACCACTTAAGGGATGTCCCACTGCCTATTTAGGCCAGATCTCACCAGGCAGTCGGACATCCCTCTCATAATCCAGGACTTCTGGCTTCCAACCATTCTCCTGCCTGCCTTTTCTGATTGCCCCCTAACCACTTCTGCCTGCCAGCTTGATCACCCCCTAACCACTCCTCTACCAGCCTAATCAAAGCCTAACAGCTTTCCTGCCAGCCTGATTGCCACAAACTGCCCTCCCTTGCCAGGCTGGTCAACCCTAACTGCCCTCTCCTGCAGGCCTGGTTGCCCCTAATGGTCCTCCCCTGATCACCCACAGTTTCCCTCTCCTGCTGGCTATCTTGTGATGGCCATTTTATATCCACGTGGAAGCAACCATCTTTGACCACATGGGGACGACCATCTTGTGTGTTGGAATGATGGTCAATTTGCATATTACCTCTTCATTATATAGGATTTTTTTCTTTATTGATTAAGGTATTACATATGTGTCCTTATCCCTCCATTGCCCCTCCCTCCCCACACACACATACCTCCCCATTCATGTCCTCATCCCCTGGTGTCTGTGCCCATTGGTTAAACTTATATGCATGCATACAAGTCCTTGGTTGATCTCTTCCCCATACTCCTCCTCTGCTACCTTCCCTCTGACGTTTGACCCTTTGATCGGTGCTTCTCTGTCTCTATATCTGTTTTTGTTCATCAGTTTATGTTGTTCATTATATTCCACAAATGATTGAGATCATGTGATATTTATCTTTCTCTGATTGGCTTATTTTGCTTAGCATAATGCTCTCCGGTTTCATCTATGCTATTGAAAATGGTAAGAATTCCTTCTTTATTACTGCAGCTTAGTATTCCATTGTGTAGATGTAACACAGTTTTTAATTCACTCATATGTTGGTGGACATTTAGTCTGTTTCCAAATGTTAATTATGGTAAATTGTGCTGCTTTGAACATAGGGGTGCATCTATCCTTTCTGATTGGTGTTTCTAATTTCTTGGGATATATTCCAAAAAGTGGGATCACTGGGTCAGATGAGAGTCCCATTTTTAGTTTTTGAGGAAACTCCATACTGTTCACAGTGGTTGCACCATTCTGCATTCCCACCATCTGTACACAAGGATTCCTTTTTCTCCACATCCTTGTCAGACCTTGTCATTTGTTGATTTGTTGATAATAGTCATTCTGACAGGTGTGAAATGGTACCGCGTTGTCATTTTGATTTGCATCTCTCAGATGATTAGTGACTTTGAGCATGTCTTCATGTCTATTGGCCTTCCTTATGTCTTCTTTCGAAAAGTATCTACTTAGGTCCATTGCCCATTTTTTTTTTTATTGGGTTGCTTATTGTCCTTTTGTTAAGTTGTATGAGTTCCCTGTAATGTTGGAGATTAAACTCTTATCGATGATAACATTGGCAAATATGTTCTCCCATGCAGTAGGCTTTCTTGTTTTGTTGATGGTTTCTTTTGCTGTACAGAAGCTTTTTATTTTGATATAGTCCCATTTGTTTATTGTCTCTTTAGTTTCTATTGCTGTAGGAGCTGTTTCAGTGAAGTAATTGCTTCGGAATATGTGGATTCCTCTAATATTTTTATGGTTTCCCATCTTATGTTTAATTCCTTTATTCATCTTCGGTTTATTTTTGTGTATGTGTTAAGTTGCTGGGCTAGTTGCATTTTTTTTTTTTTTTGCATGTATCTGTCCAATTTTCCCAACACCATTTATTGAAGAGACTGTCTTGACTCCATTGTATTTTCTTGCCTCCTTTGTCAAATATTAATTGAGCATAGTGGTTTGGGTCAATTTCTGATAGTTTATTTTTGATAAATAATTGAAAACATGTATTTAGTGAAATATATTGGGAAAATATGACTATAAATGAAAAATATTCAATTACAATCTGATTATCATGCTTTTCAATATAGTCTACATATATTATAGATTTAAGGACTTTTAAAAGCAATAAGAAAAAGGATAAAATTGGACCCCTATCTTACACAATACACAGAATTCAACTCAAAATGTATTGAAGAATTGAACATATAACCTGAAACCATAATACAGCTAGAAAAAAAACAAAAACAAAAAAAACAGTGGATAAGATTTGACATTGGTCTTGGCATTTATTTTTCATTTTACTCCAAAGCAAAAGAATCACAGCAATAATAAAGAAGTGGGACTACATAAAACTAAAAACCTTCTGCACAGCAAAGGAAACCATCAGCAAACTGAAAAGGCAACCTATGCTATGAGAGAAAACTTTTACAAAAGTATCTGATAAGAGGTTAATATCCAAAATTTTAAAAAAAGTACTTACTGTAGTTAGGAAAAGCAGAAACAATAGCAAAATCACCCCCCTTGGAAGTGGTCAGTGGTTGAGTATGGACCTATGAACCAGAAGGTCATGGTTTGATTCTTGGTTGGGATATATGCTCAGGTTGTGGCTCCATTCAGAGTGTAGGCCAGGAAGGAGGCCCCCAACCAGGAAGGTTGTCTCTCATCATAGATATTTGTATCTCTCTCTCTCCCTCACTCTACCCCTCAGAAATTAATAAAAAATATATTTAAGGAAAAAAATGGCTCTTGCCAGTTTAGCTCAGTGTATATAGAGCTTTGGCTGTGAAGAAGTGGGTCCCAGGTTTGATTCTGGCTAAGGGCACATACCTTGGTTGCAGGATCCTCCCCAGACTGTGCCCTGGGCAGTGGATGAATGGATTCAATAGATGATGATTATTCAGTCACGAGAAAGGGAAATTCTGACATATGCTTACTTTTTTTTTTCTCTCTCAGATTCAACTTTGTTTTTGCCTTTCTTATACTCACTAGCACACATAAGAGCTAGAAAGCAGGTGAAGTAAAGCACTGTTGATTCAAAAACCAACAATTACTGTTTCATGTTAGCTTGTTTGTTTCCCTACAAGAGAACTATCTTTATGAGTCCAGAAGGATGTTTACTGACCTTCAGTATTTCTAGAATCAAGTGCACTGACCCACACAGTGAGCACCCAACATGCTGACCTGTTCTTTTCTAGTTGGCTCTAATTGATTCTTGAAATCTCACTTCAGGCGTGAGCATTATTTAGTTTCCTCTGTTTCAGTAGCACTCTCTGCTGATTCATTATAGAACCTTTATTATTCTGTATTGTGATTACTTACTGTGTCATCTATTGGGTCTAAAATTTCTAAATGCACATTGTCTTCTTCTTACCCCCTCAAACAAGGAATCTCCAGTACATCATAGAGTACCTATCCCATATGTATTAGTTAGCTAGGGCTGCCATAACAGAGTAGCACAAACTGGGTGGCTTAAGCCACAAACATTTATTGACTTCTGGAGGCTATAAGTCTCAGATCAAAACCTTGGTAGGTTTGGTCCTGCTGAGGACTATGAGGGAGAGATTTCCTCCAGACCAGTGGTCGGCAAACTCATTAGTCAACAGAACTAAATATCAACAGTACAACAATTGAAATTTCTTTTGAGAGCCAATTTTTTTAAATTTAAACTATAAGGTAAGTACATTGTTATTAACTTAATTAGGGTACTCCTAAGCTTGCCTTTGCTAAAACCTCAAGGGGCCAAAAAGCCACATGTGGCTAGCAAGCCAGTTTGCCGACCACTGCTCCAGACCAATCTAGTTGGATTGTAAATGACCATCATCTTCATGTGGCTTTCTTTCTGTGTTATATTGTAAATCAGAAGATGCCTTAATCAATAAGCCAAACTTATTTGGAGTCCTTTTCATTTCGCTGGCGCTAGTGGGCCCAGAGGAAATCTTGCTTCTCAAATTCTGGGGCCCAATATGATGAAAGTCTTTCCTATTTATATGTTTTTCAGCTCTTTGTCTTCTAAATTGGGAATGAGACTTCTGGACCTTCTGAGAAAAAATGTCCTGCATGCTGGGACAGGGCCATCAGACATATCTCAAGGCCCGGCCTGGTGCCAGCACTGACAACTGTCTGGGGCATAGTTTATGGCTTCTCTAAGCAAGCAAAGGTTTACAGAAGCCAGAATAGCAGGGTTAAATTTTAAACAGCAGTTTTTACCTAAGATGGAGGTTACTATGCTTCACCTGTATTTTTACATCTTCCCTCTGTACATCTCTTTGTGTACAAATATCTCCTTTATATAAAGACATCAGCCATGCTGGATTTGGGTCAACCATAATGATCTCACTGTAACTTATTACTTCTGTAAATATGATCTCTCTCAATTAGGTCACATTCTGAAGTACTGCAGATTAGAACTTCAACATATAAAGTTTGGTGGGATGACAATAAACCCATAACACAGTAATAGATATGTGTCAAATCAGTGAGTGCCTGAAAGGATAGCACTTACAAAAATTACAAAATTTGCTTTCATTGTCCAACTTATATGTGTTCTCCAAAAGACTGTGAGCTCCTTTAGAATAAAATTCATATTTCATTCATGTTTAAATCAGTAGTGCTGATAACAAAGACCAATACACAGCCAGTGATAAAAATGCTTTATTAAATGAGTGATAAATAACCAACGATGCAAAAATATTTTTTGGAAAAATACTTCGGGAAGAATTTTTGTGTGGGTCTTATCTAATGCTCTGTTCAATAATTGTTGCTTATTGCTGTAGGTTGTACAGTCCCCAAACTTTCAGTGCCTTAGGCAATTTGGAAAAGATAACTGTGTCATTCAGAAGCTGGAAGTCTAAATATTTCCATGACCTTACTATCTTATTGCCGTCTTAGAAATCAGCAATCATTTATGCTTTGGTTCTTATTTCCATATCGCAGTTTTTTTTTATTTATCAAAACACAATGTTAATAATAAAATGTAAACTGACTGTCAATGGAACCTGTCAGAGAGATATAAAAATGTCTTCAGGATGTAAATAGAAAGATAATGAAAAATGGGTGGCTGAGTGTGGGGATGAGGCTCAGAGGAAGAACTTCAGATGCCAGTGTTGTTGTCTGGTTCAATATGACCAGCTCAATTATCATCAGAATGAGGTAGGTGAGTAGAATGTTAATTAGTTTCACAGTTTCTCTGATTTAGGATGTGTAATCAGCACCAGTAGTAATAAAACAAGTAGAGACAAAACTGCTCTGTGAAGACATTCATGAACCTAAAATAATCTAATAAGATAAACATGGCCAATTATATTTCTTGGAAAGAACATAGCCAGGCTGAGTAACAACCAGGGTAACCTAATGGATGGGGAGGGCTGTGCCTACATTCCTATCTCAAGCTAACAAATTGCATTTATATTGCTTCCACAAAGCATTTCTCCAGACACTTCTGAGTTATATGGATTGAGAGATTGAGACAATCTTATGAATGAATGCCTTTTTGAGTAACAGAGTTGTAAAGCTAGATAGAAAAGCACACAAATATTAGAAAGCAAAATCCAAATTATCAATGAAATCATGAAGTTTTGTTTGAAGAGATTTAACTTATAAAAGTATTTTCTATTTACCCAGTGGTTCTGTCACTCTTGATTCTTTGTGTGGATCCAGATTGCTTTAAAAAAAAAACAACTTTTATTGTGGACATTATTTATTTCTTCCCTTTTGTACCCTCCACCCAGATCCCATTCTCCCCTCCCTCTGGTCCTCACCACATTGTTGTCTGTGTCAATGGACTATGCTTACGTGTTCTTTGGCTAATCTCTTTGCCTTCTTTCATCCTGTCTGCTTCTCCCACCTCCTCTCTAACATCTGTCAGTCTGTTCCATGTATCCATGTCTCTGGGTCTGTTTTGTTCATCATTTTATTTTGTTCCACCTATGAGATAATCATCCAGCATTTGTCTCCCTCTGACTGACTTATTTTGCTTACCATTATAATATTCAGTTCCATCCATGTTGTCGCAAAAGGTAAGAGTTCCTCCTTTTTATTAGTATAGCATCCTGGCATTCCATTGTGTAAATGTGCCTCTACATTTTTATCCACTCATCTACTGATGGGCACTTGGGCTGTTTCCAGATCGTGGCTATTATAAGTAGTGATGCTATGAACATAGAGGTGAATATATTCTTTCAAAGTAGTGTTTTGGGTTTCTCTGGATATATTCTCAGAAGTAGGATCACTGGGTGATAAGGCGGTTGCATTTTTAACTTTTTGAGAAAATTTGATACTGTTTTCCATAATGTCGATGGCAATCTGCATTCCCACCAACAGTGCACAAAGGTTCCCCTTTCTCCACATCCTCACCAACATGTGTTTGTTGTTTTATTGATGATAGGCATTCTGACAGGTGTGAGATGATATCTCCTTGTAGTTTTATTTCTCATTTCTCTGATGATTAGTGACCTTGAACATCTTTTCATATGCCTGTTGGCCATTTGTATGTCCTCTTTGGAGAAGTATCTATTCAGGTTCTTTGCCCATTTTTTAATTGGATTATTTGTTTTCCTGGTGTTGAATTGTATGAGTTTTTTATATATTTTGGATATTAACCCCATGTCATATATATCATAGGTGAATATGTTCTCCATACAGTGGGTCCCTTTTCATGTTGTTGATGGTTTCTTTTGCTGTGCTGAATCTTTTTAGTTTGATGTAGACCCATTCGTTTATTTTTTCCTTGGTCTCCCTTGCTCTAGGATATATATCTGCAAAAATTTTGCTCCAAGATTGCTATCTCCTAAAACTTTCCTTCTGCATGGAGCACTTCCATTATTGTTTATTAAAGTGTAAGTCTTCCAGTAATGGATTCTTCTAGGCTTCTGTATATATAAAACCTCTTCTTTTAAGCCTGCTTTTAGGATTTTCTATGATTTTAAGCTATGATATGATTTTGTGTAGTTTTCTGTATATTTTCTTGTACTGTAAGTATATTGAACTTCTTAAATCTGTAGGTTTATAAGTTTCACCAAATTTTTAAAAAAATCAGTTGCAGACTGGTGTAACCACTGTGGAGAACAGTGTGGAGTTTCCTCAAAAAACTGAAAATGGAACTCCCATTTGACCCAGTAATCCCACTTCTAGGAATATATCCCAAGAAACTAGAAACACCAATCAGAAAGGATATTTGCACCCCTATGTTCATAGCAGCACAATCTACAATAGCCAGAATTTGGAAACAGCCTAGGTGCCCGTCAGCAGATGATTGGATAAAAAAACTATGGTACATCTACACAATGGAATACTATGCTGCCATAAAGAAGAAGGAATTCTCATCATTTGCAGCAACCTGGATGGAATTGGAGAGCATCATGCTGAGTGAAATAAGCCAATCAATGAAAGAGAAACACCACATGACCTCACACATCGGTGGATGATAAAGATCATTATAAACTGATGAACCAAGAGACAGATATAGAGAAAGTAAAGCAACAGGCAGACTGTCAAATTACAGTGGGGAGGGTAGGGATATCAGAGGGAGATAATAGATCAACCGAAGGACTTGTATAAATGCATATAAGCACAACCAATAGACATAAAACTATGGGGAGGGAGGGGATGGGTTGGAGGGAGGGAGGGGGGCAATAAAAAAAAATCAATAAAATATGTAAAAAAAATCAGTTATTATTTCTTTTTGTTTTATATTCCCCTTTCTCTAACATTCAGTGAATCTAATTATACATATAGGAGGATTCTTGAAGTTGGCCCACAGCTAACTGTTGCTTTATTAAATTTTTATTTTATTAAATTGTTTTTTTTTACCTCTGTGTTTCCTTTTAGATAATTGTCAATGTTATATCCTTTCATACACAAATCTCTCCTTTGCAATGTCTTATCTGCTGTTAATTCCATTTAGTGTTATTTTCCTCTCAGTAGTTTTAGTTTGATTTGCTTGAGGTTTAATTTGGATATATTTATATATTTTTAAATATATTTTATTGATTTTTTTACAGAGAGGAAGAGAAAAGGATAGAGAGTTAGAAACATCAATGAGAGAGAATCATTGATCAGCTGCCTCTTGCACATCCCCTACTGGGGATGTGCCCACAACCAAGGTACATGCCCTTGGCCGGAATCGAACACAGGACCTTTCAGTCCACAGGCTTATGGTCTATCCACTGAGCCAAACCAGTTTGGGCTAACTTGGATATTGTTAAAAATCTCTCTCATGTCTTACTCTTTCATATAACTTCTGGAACAAATAGAATACAGTTATAATAACTATATTAATGCCCTTTCCTATTCTTTGCCAGATTGGTTCTTAGGGCCTCTGTAATATAAAATTAGAATAAATAAATGCATTTATTTATTTATTTATTTATTTATTTATTTATTTAAAAGCCACTTATCAGGTGCCTGTTCCATTCTATTCAATGTTCTAGGCATGTGAGACACATCATGTGAACAAAAGAGAAAATATTCCTACTCTCATGAGGTTTTTACTTAAAAAAGGAGGAACCAACAGTAATTAATTAACATAGAAAATAAGTAAATTGTATCTCAGGATAGAAGAAAGTGTGTATATCAGAGAGAAAAATAAAAGCTACAGAAATAAAATCAATGTCCTCAGCAAAGTGTTGGGGGAGAAGCCAGGAAAAGGAGGAATAGTCTGGAAGAGACGGGGATTTATTATGAGGGAGGCTCTTCAGCCACTGAGGAATATAAACCACCTGTAAAGAAAAAAAGAGACTGTTAAGAGGTGTTGCTAAATGTTATTAACTGGATTGGCTTAAATTTTCTCTGAGGGATTCAAGTAGAGATTGTAATTATTGTATGACTTTTGAAACATTGAAGTAATCTTCCTTAAAAGTTATCTCATGTTGATTCCAGAAAAATATAGGGCCTCATGTCTTATATAAGCTACTTATACATTGCCATCTTGTTTACCCTGCAAGGTATATATTTTATTTTTGTTTTATAAATGAGGGAACTAAAAGCCAAGAATTTTATGAACTTGTCCAAATAGTAAGTTAGTCAGAACTGAAGTCCAAGTTGACCTATTTCAAAAGTCAATGCTTTGCTGAAACCGTTTTGGCTCAGCGGTAGAGCGTTGGTCTGAGGACTGAAAGGTCCCAGGTTCGATTCCGGTCAGGGGCATGTACGTTGGTTGCGGGCACATCCCCGGTAGGGGGTGTGCAAGAGGCAGCTGGTCAATGTTTCTCTCTCATCGACGTTTCTAGCTCTCTATCTCTCTCCCTTCCTCTCTGTAAAAAAATCAATAAAATATATTTTTTTAAAAAAAGTCAATGCTTTGCCCTTTCTGGTGTGGCTCAATTGCTTGGAGCATCATCCCATGCACTGAAGGGTCACGGTTAATTTTGGTCACGGCTTAGACCTCGCTTGCGGGTTTGACATCTGGTTGTGGCATCTATGAGAGGCAGCCAATTGGTGTTTCTCTCTCTCTTTCTCCCTTTCTCTGTCTAAAATCAATGAAAATATATTCTGAAGTGAGGATTAGGAGGCAGAGTCAATGATTTTATAGAAAACTATTTTGAAATTATTTGTGATGCAGGATGTAAAATCCGGCACAGTGTGATGCAGGACGTACAAAGTGCTCAAATGATGTTCCCATAACCTTTCGTCCAAGTGTGTTTCAGAGGGTTCTCTCAGAGACTCCTAAGCATCTCCAAAAATGTTGTTGGTTTATAATTTAGAAGTGTTAGGTGATGAGTCATTCTCTTTAAAAAAGAGAATATGAAATGGGTTAGCTAACTGTAGTTATCGGGCCAAATCCAGTCACCAAATGGCTTTTGTAAATAAAATTTTATTGGAACACAACCATGTCTGTTTGTTTCCTTATTGTCTTGGACTGCTTTCCGCATACAATGGGAAAGATCAGTAATTGTGGCAGATACCCAATAGCTTATAAACCTAAAGTATTTACTGTCTTTCCCTTTTACAGCACAAGTCTCCAACTTCCTAATGGAGGATCTAACTTCTGTAAAGCCTTAGTGATTCTCAAATGCAGGCTTTAGATCCGCGCTGATTCTGGAGTCTGGGGGATTAATTAGGTAATTTTCTGACATCTTGAGCAACCAGAGCCCCAGTGAGAGTTTCCTTTAGCAGGAAATGCCCTCCAGCTTCTTCTCCTTGAGGAAGTGCTGCTCAGCCAACTGGCAATTACTACCCGCTCTGCTCTGTGTCACTGAGAAAAGATGAAGAGGTGGTCAGAGGCCCGGGAGTCCTTGTTACTGCTCTTCTCACAATTTCTAGTATATTCTGTTTTAAATAAACTAACTTTAACAATGACAATTCCATGATTGTCAACATGTTTGGAACTAGATATTTAATAATAGCTAAAATAAAAACAAAGAATAGAGTCACTAATCACTTTATGATGCATTGTTGAATGCATATCTGTAATTGACACATTTGTATAATTAAAGCACTCATATGTAGAGGAAAATAAAACTTTATAATGTGATTTTTGGCATATTAGAAAATAATAGAGACTGACTAAATGTTCTCTATGTTATTATAGGATTGAGAAATGTCTATTTTGGGCAAAAGAAGATTATGCCCTTTATTTTAAAAATATTTTTAACCTTTAATTTTAAATGAATTCTAGACTTAAATAAAAGTGGCAAAGTTGTAGAGAGTTCTTGAATTCCCTCACCCAGTTTTTCCTAAAATGAAGATCTGATACTGCCATCATATAATTAACAAAATCGGGAATTATTATCTGTATAATTTACTCAAATTTCACAAGTTTTTCTAGTGAGAATTTCTGAGAATCTTTTTCTCTGTTCAGAATTCTGTCTTGCATTAATCTCCTCCAATCTGTGCACTTAGTTCCTAAGGCTTTCCATGTCCTTCATAACCTTGACACTTTTGAAAAGCACTGGTCAGTTATTTTGACATAGATATATTTGTTTTATTTTGTAAGTGACAGAAAGAAATGATGGATATCTGATGTTTCTCCCAGTGGACAGAGGAATAACCTGCAGGTCTTTGGGGAGCTCCAAAAGCAAACGACTAAGATCTTAAGTCCACTGGCTTATGTCTGGAGGCTCTTCTCTGAGAGATGATCCAAATGGAAAGAGATTGGAAAGCTGATATTCTTCCCAGTCTGTACTTGAATACAATCTCTAAAATATTCAGGTGGAAAATCAGAAACATAGTTGTTGTTGTTTTTCCCTATATCTAAATTCAATAACTGAGTATTGAGCTTAATAAAATGAATAATGTTCTCCTAAGATTGAAATACAAGAATTAACCTGATCAGAGAACAATACAAGTCATATAAAAATGCATATGATAATAATCTTGTTTTTGTGTTCAGAGAAGTACCCATATCTTTAGATTTCTTATGCCTCCTCCCCCCAAAAAATGGAAGTTTAAAGTTATTTAAACCATTATCTTTTAAGAGGACTGAGATTTTCAAAAGAGCAATACTTTTTTTTTAATATATTTTATTGATTTTTTACAGAGAGAAAGAGAGAGGGATAGAGTTAGAAACATCCATGAGAGAGAAACATGGATCAGCTGCCTCCTGCACACGCCCTACTGAAGATGTGCCCGCAACCAAGGTACATGCCCTTGACCGGAATCGAACCTGGGACCTTTCAGTCCGCAGCTGACGCTCTATCCACTGAGCCAAACCGGTTTCGGCTACTTTTGAAAGTATAAAGAGATTTCCTCAAAGCATTAAAATGATATTTCCATTTAGACGGGAAATGGTAACTTATTGTTAAAAAATAAATGATAGCCATGGATTTTTAAAAGAATAGCATAGAAATTAGAAAAAGAGTATTTTATAGAAAACAGACTATTAGAAATATAATTTCAAGGACTCCCTTACCCAGCCCCTGTAATTTAATATACTAAATCATTATCCCTTTGTTAGCTATTTTAAAAAGTCGAAACAATAAGTGTTATTTTCTCATTTATTGGGTCGGCAGCTAAGTAATTGCGGATTTTTTAAAGAAAATCAAAGACAATTTTTTCATGGAACTAAATAACTTTATTCTGTAATGTATTGCCCATTTTGATCAATGACCTTTTGCCATCTTTCAGGCAGCATCATAATCCCACGTTCAAAAAACTTCTGGTTTTTATTAGCAAAAAACTGAATCAGGTATGATTTGACATCATCATCATTATTGAAATTTTTAGCATTCAAGGAGTTTTGTAAAGATCGAAACAAAAAGTAATCAGATGGTGCAAGGTCAGGACTATATGGTGGATGTGGCAAAACATCCCAACCAAGCTCCATTAATTTTTGCCGAGTGACCAAAGATGTGTGTGGCCTTGCATTGTCATGATGGAATACAACACCTTTTCGATTTGTCAATTCGGGCCACTTTTCTTCAACTGCATTGTTTAATTTCGTTAGTTGTTCAATGTAGACATCAGAATTGATAGTTTGGTTGGGTGGTAAGAGTTCAAAGTAGACAATTCCTTTGTAATCCCACCAAACTGATAACAAAGCCTTCTTTTGATGAATATCAGCTTTTGATGTTGTTTGAGTTGGTTCACCTGGCCTGCTCCACGATCTTTTCCGCTTGATATTGTTGTAAACAACCCATTTTTCATCGCCAGTTATCAGTCGTTTTAAAAATGGATCATTTTCATTACGTTTCTTTAGCAAATCGCAGCTGCTAATGCGTTGCGTTAACTGTGATTCTTTCAGTTCGTGAGGAACCCATGTATCGAGTTTTTGAACATAGCCAAGTTGTTTTAAGTGATTTTCAATGCATGTATGTGATACATGAAGCTTCTCTGCAATCTCACGTGTTGTACTGTGACAGTCCGAATTGATTATTGCTTTGATTAGGGCGTCATCAACTTCAACTGGACGACCAGAGCGTCTTTCATCTTTGAGTGAAAAATTACCAGAACGAAATTTGGCAAACCAATTTTGACACTGCCGTTCTTTTAAGGCTTCGTCACCATAAACAGCACATAACTTTTTATGAGCTTGTGATGCGTTTTTCCCTTGCGGAAATAAAAAAGCAAAATATGACGAAAATGTTCCTTTTGATTTTCCATTTTTCAACGAACGCCAAACAAAAACTACAAAACAGATCAAAAAACTTTTTTTACTGATTAACAGCTGAATAGCCAACTATCAAATACAAAATGTGTTTTACATTTGTACTACGTCTGCAAACCTAAAAATTCAACTGAAGCCATATATGTGTGAAACCCGCAATTACTTAGTTGCCGACCCAATAATATAAAATAAATTGTTGTCAAAGAAATCCTGTTTGCCTAGTAACAAACTGCTTTATATTTTGTGTAATTAATCTTAACCTGTCGGGTGGCCAAATTCATTAATCAGCCATCTTCCTGCTGGAGAACTTGATTTTCACATGAAGAGAGAAACAACAGAATGATGTCACATCTGCCATATTAATTTGCATTCCAGTGTGTCTGAAGAGAGATGCAATGCAAGGAGACCATCCTCCTCACTGCTGTTCGCAGATAGTAAACCTGTTTCTGAAAAGCTCTTCCCCCAGGCAACTGAGAGATATGGGACTTTCCCTGCTCATGGGGAGGCTATAGTCTACCAAGAAGTGCAGACTTTAATTAGGTCTGAAGAAATCTACAAAGGAGGGACATAGAAAGCTAAAAGAGCTAACATTTACACGTTAAAATGTAAGGAAAACTAGAGATGTCATCTCAGAAGAAAGGAATGGGGATGTGGCCAGAGGAGGGGGCAAAAGAAGAGGGTTCTTTGTTGAGCTTGAGCATGTGTTTGTATAACAACAATCTACTTACCACTAATGTTTCATCGGAACTCAGAATGTCCCAAAGCCATGTTAACACACTTTAAATGACACATGATGACACATTATGATACTAACCTATCTTTAATGACAGTAGCAGTACAGAATAAAAGTAGAAGATAATACAAAAAATTTCACCAAATTTTACCTAAATGAAAAATAAAGAAGATTAAGTTGGGAAAAAAGTGCAAGATTTTAAAACTATGTAAAAATCAAATATACTGTGATAGGTTTAAGATGTTAGGTTTTTTTTTTTTTAAAGGAGTCATTCAGTAATATTTTCTTAAATGACCATATTTAAAGTGGAAAATACATTACTAGATATATTTGTATAAAACCAATCTATTAATCACTAATTTTTTAGGAGAAAATTCTAATGCAGAAAAAAACATTTTTTTTTCCTTTAGATCAGAATGTCGTTTCAGAACCTAGAGGCAAAAGGGCAAAAGCAGAAATATGAATATTTTATAAATTGACATTAAATTAAATAATCCAGGAAAATTTTTAGTTTTTTAAAGTTGTATGCTTCAAATAAGTGATATTTTAATGAGTTTCTCATGCTTATTAGTGAACTCCAATTGAAAGGTTCAAGTGACCTTTATGTATGGCCCTTTAAAAAAATTTTTTTTTATTGATTTCAGACAGGGAGAGGAAGAGAGAGAGAGAGAAACATCAAAGATGAAAGAGCTGCCTCCTGAAATCCCACCCTGGGAATCCAATCCACAACCATGGGCATGTGCCCTGACCAGGAATCACACTGGGACTTCAAATCTTGACCTCCTTTTTCATAGGTTGATGCTCAACCCACTGAGCTGGACGATAGATGAGCATTTTTGTTTGTCACTAACTTCTGTAAATTCCAAGTGACTGGTGAAGTATTTTTAGTCTCTTAACTAAAGAGTTTCAGTCATAGCCTTCTGACTATCATTAGTTCCTCAGTTAATTCTTTCTTTTTGGAATTTGGTAGCATATGTGGTTGCCAGGTGTTACTAGTAGAAGGAAGGTGACAAGACCAACTAGTACAAATACAACTGAGGCAGTGCCATTTATAAGCACTGCTATTACATTGAAGGAGCTGTCTGACTGATATCCACAAAATGGCTTCAAGGATAAACAATCTTCTTTCTGGCTTTTCCAAAACCAAGTTGTGTATAATTAACAAAGGCCATGTGGTTCATTTTCAGGTTAAGTACTGGAATTTTCTGTGTCATGTAGTGCGGAGTGTGGAGATGCTTTGTCTTATTTCTCAGAATTGATATGATTATTTCCAGGAATATTAAACAAACCCTTCAATAGCAACAACAAAATAGATCATCTAATTTTGCTAACTTCCTACAAAGTGCCAGAAGCATGCTCAGAGCTGGGTTTATGCAGAAATGAATACATATTCTTGCCTAGAACACACTCTGTTTACAAATGTAAAGTTTATATCTGTAACACTGGTGACTGGGCAAACTGTTTTGTTAACTCAATAATATGTAGTGAGAAAGAATCTATAATGTTAATTAAGCAACTACCTGTCATACAGTGTAAATGTGCTGTACCAGACTTCAATGCTATATAATTATTATTTTAAGAAGCATATTGTATATGATCTTTGATATTCAAGCATTGTAGGTTCAAATATGAATCTGTGTAATTATTATATAATCAGTGACACTGTGGAAATATCAGTGTTAGAGAAAGGAAAATTAATAGAGAAAATACTTTAAATCGTAATTTCAAGGGGATACTAAGGCTAAGTGCATGGGAATGAGAACAACGTTGATATTATTTCTAATGTGACATGCTCAAAGTTTTATCTTAAGTTTAGAAATTGATCCATACTTTGCTTCCATTAATGTCTTTCACACTTGAATAAATATCAAGTGCTACCTAATCTTGCCAGAATTCTGCCTCATTTTTTCATTTCTAAACTTTGAGTTTGCCAGAATATATCACGTCATTGTCTAGCTTTTGCTGAAATGCATCCCATACCATTTCCTTTTATTCATTATTTCACATGTAGATTGGCCTTTGTGAATGGCTTCAAATTTCCCCGCTCCTTTTGGGAACATTTTCTATCCCTTACACAATTTTAAACAGAATCTTTAGGTTATTTCAGTAAAGCTTCTTTAATTAAGTCTAGTTTTAGAAGTAGTCTTATATGCAGTAGTGTTATAAGTATAAAGTTTAACATTTCTAAAGTCTTTGTAGAATGGAAATATTACAGCACGTAGTCAGCAAATGTATAAATATAATAGAATGGCTCTTTGAATATCAAACACTATAGTGTGTGTGTGTGTGTGTGTGTGTGTGTGTGTGTGTGTGTGTGTGTGTGCAGGCGCACTCACATGCACATGCACATGTTTCTGTTATGCAGGGGATGTGAATGAAAAGGGGCACATATCGAGGGAAATATTACTATTCAACTCACCTATCACCAAGGGTAATAGAAATAGAGCCAAGAAAAACACAGAAAAGAGGAGCAAAATCACTAGAATTTTAAGGAAAGATGACCCTGGAGTCCACTCTGGCTAGACCTGATATGAGTAGAATATTTAAGCCACTAGTCAAGATAGCAGAAATGTAGGAAACAGTTGTAGTTGGGAAATTTCCCCCCCTCATTCTTCTCTTATCTCTTTTTATTACTAGATTTTCAAGTTATAATGTGGAAAGCACCGCATAATGACTGAGAAGCCACTGCACTGTGGTGATGTGATAACCTTGGAGTCAGACAGACAGACCTGAGTTCAGTTGGAGCTCTGTCCATGGCTCTGGGTGCCTGTGGTGTAATGTCTTATTGGAGGTCCCCAATGACCACACAGTCTCATATTCAGACCTTTCTGTAGCTCCGAATACATTACTTCTGGGCCTGTACATGTGACGTATAAAATGAAATATTAGCAAGTGTAACACAAACAGAGTCTTCAGAAGCATTTGAACGCTGGTGCTGGTCCCCAAAGCCCAAACCTTGTCATATGGGGAACCATGTAGATATTCAGCCCCAGCTACTAACTGACTGCACCCACCAAATATGAGACCCCAGATAAGAACTGCAGCAGCACTCCCCAGCTGAACCTTCCCAACCTACAGAAGCATGAGCACTAATAAATAATCGGTGCTTTAGGCCACAGCATTTGGAGCTTCATTGATAAGCAGGAAAATACAACTAAAATGGCAACCTTGATCAAATGATAATGTCTGTGAATAAGCTAAGATTATAGCTTTACATTTAACAGGTGAGGCCTGAAACAAATCTGGGCCTCATTAACTTTGATTTTTAATTATATCACTGTTTTGTTATGCCTGTTCTCTGAATGGAGAAGTAGAATGTGAAAGGCCACTTTCACAAGCACTTGGTTTGAGCCACATGTGTTTTTTTTGGTTTTTGTTTATTTGTTTTTCTGGTGGTGTTCCTGAGACATCTTTAACTACATTTTGAAATAGAAATTGAAAGCATTTCTCAAAAAATGTTCAGCAAGTCAACATTTGTTGATGATGGTGTCAAACATGATTATTACCCTTATGGGACTTGTAATCTAACAAGAAAGTTGGATATTGCCGAAACTGTATAACCAATGTACATTGGTTGTGGGCACATCCCCAGTAGGGGGTGTGCAAGAGGCAGCTGATGGATGATTCTCTCTCATCGATGTTTCTAACTCTCTATCCCTCTCTCTTTCTCTCTGTAAAAAATCAATAAAATATATATTTTTTAAAAAGAAAGTTGGGTATTAAAGAAAAATACTTAGGTAAGCAAAAAACAAACAAACAAACAAAAACACAAACACACACACACACACACACACACACACACACACACACACACAGATGGTGACAACAGTGTGGTGTTAGCCAGAGGGAAAGGGGACGGGAGGTAGGTGGAGGTGGGCCAAGGTGAGGGGGAATGGGACTGAAAGAGATTTTGCTTGGGACAGTGGGCATATGATGCAGATGATGTATTATTTCATAGTACACTTGAAAACCATGTGTTTTTGTGAACCAGTGTTGCCCTAATAAATGCATTAGAAATAAATAAGAAAAATAATAATATATGTAATAGTTTATTGAATGTGCAGATCTTGATTTGATCTGACCGAAGTAAGATAAAGCTTTATTATTCTCCCACGACTGACATTAAAAACATTCTGTTGAATCATTTTTCCCTAGTCATTGATGGTGTCTCAGGCAGATCCACACATTTCAGGTCTCTTTATGCTAGAATAGTCTCATTTCAGACATTAGGAAGCCTTGTCCAATAAAAAATCACAAATCTAATTCAAAGTTTCATATCCAATCTCATAAGCAATATAGTATTTCTCTCTTTTCACTCACCCAACTTTTATCAATTTAACCTGCTGTTTCTTGGTCTTCTGGGGTTTGGATTATGGGAGAGAGAATTTGAAGGAAGGGTTAATGGCTTCAAAGTTTGTGCTGCTCTAATTGAGCCACTGGTGCCTTCTGTGAAGGGGATACTTTTCTACAAAGAATATTCTGTTTGCCTCTTCCAACAAAGTGCAACCACTATAGGACCTCTTGAGCATCCTGCCCTGTACACGTGAAAAGTTTCATAGTTAGTTCCATTGGTTTTCAAAGGCCCCACATCTGTCTTATTTCCCAATACCCAGAATTCATATGGAAACAAACTTTCACTTCAACGTTTTCCTGTAAGTATATGATGGAATATTCATCGTCAATGGTTTCTTTTCTTTCCTCTTTTTTTCTTTTCCTTTTTTTTCTTTTCTTTTCTTTTATTAATCCTCACCAGAGGACATTTTTCCATTGATTTTTAGAGAGGGAAAGACAGAGAGAAACATGGATGTGAGAAAGAGGAGAGACAAATTTATTAGATGCCTCCTGCATGTAGGCCTACCAGGGCGGGGGAACCTGAAACCAAGGTATGTGCCTTTGGCTGGAATTGAATCTGGGACCCACAGGTGAATGCTCTGTCCAGTGATCCAAACTAGCTAGGACTTCCCCCCCTGCTTTCCCCCTTTTCTTAATCTTAACTTAAGGATATTTTTCCATTGATTTTTAGAGAGGGCAGAAAGGACAGGGAGAGACACACACTGAGAGAGAGAGAGAGAGAGAGAGAGAGAGAGAGAGAGAGAGAGAGAAACCTGGATATGAAAGAGACACATTGATTGGTTACCTCCTACATGTGTCCTGACCAGGGCCAGAATGCAACTGAGTTAAGAGTTCTTGGTGGAAATCAAACCCCTGACTCTTCAGTCCCCTGGGGATGCTCTATCCACAGAACCAATTGGCCTGGGTTCACTTTGGCTTTTTAATCACCACCCTAAATGGTCTTGTTTCAGCTCACATTCCTTTTGTTTGTTTTATTTGGTCATCTTTAGAAATATCTTATTTCTATTAATGCCTACAAATATATTTTGCTCATGATTCAGTTGCATTGCAGTATTCAGTGCCTTCACAGTACTCAATTCTCATTAATCTTGGAAGTGATCAAATGGAGTTTTTACCCTTCATTCAACTTGGCATTGTGGGAGAAACTTTACTTTTTTGTTGAGAAGAAAGGGAATCTCTGCTCAATGATTCTTAAAATCTTTATTCCTCTTCTTCTTTTCTCCCAGAGTTTGGTGCTGTGGGTTGATGGTCGAAGAATTAACATGAATGACTTTTAGTAAGTCCTACAACTCTCCTGAGAATGTGAGGTTACAGCTCTACTATTCTCAATTTTAGTCTTCAGCTGAAATTTCAAGGTAAGTGTCAATTTATATTATGTTTCAGTGTCGCCAAGGTTTTATGAAATATGATAATGAGAAAGATTTAATTTATATTGTGAAACCAGTGAAGGTCTTTCTGAAGAAGTAGGATTTGATCTCAGAAATGAAAGGTGATTTGGAGTTACCCAGGAGGAGAAGGGCATAGGAGACGATTGCACAACCAAGTTTAATGTGGGAAGAAAGGGAGAGTGATATGAATTGTGCTTAAAAAAACAAAACAAAACACAACTCAGGCTGCTAAATGGAGAGTGAATTGAAGCAGTATGTTCAAATAAGCAGCTTTCCCTATTGTCTAGACCAGAGGTATAATGGTGTAGGTACAGACAACTGGTTAGATTTAAGAAATATTATGCTTGCAGAATTAAAGACACATGTGATGGAATGGATGTGGTGTGTAAAGAGGACTGTGTTAGAAATAACATCCAGGTTTCAGAAGTTAGCAATATATAGATGAAATTGCCACTTGCTGAGATGATCAAAATAAGAGAAGCCTAGTAGGAGATCAAGAATTGGGTTTGAATGGGCTTTGAATCATGCAAATGATGACTTTACAAGCCTAGTGTGTAAAAGATTCAGAGTTGTAAATGAGAATTTGAGACCATGAATACATGCCAGGTAATGCTAGTATTAATTACTTGGGTTGAGAAGAGCTGGCAAAGGCAGCTAAGAATGAAGCAGTAGAATTAATAAAGGGAAACCTGGATAATAGTTTGGCGCTAAGAGTGCACCAGAGAACAAAGGGTGTTCATTGGACTTGGCAACTTGGAGGTCAGGAATGGCCTATCGTGAGCTGATTGGATAAAGGCTGGAGGAGCAAGCCGATAGTCTGAATGGTTGGGGATTTGGACATTGCAGTGCCAAGGCCATGGCAACTTCCTTCTCTTTCAATGAGGAAGAGTGTGAATCAGGAGGGGAACTCTGACTCTTCATAAACTTACAGAATGAAATCACTGACTGGAATAATAGATCCTGACAGACCAAGGACTGGTTCCATTTTATATTTTCTGATTGCCTCTTAAATACATGTGTGTTTGTCAAAACACACTTGCTGATTTTTGTTTCTTTGTGTGCGTATGATGTTAGTGATGGGCTGGAGAGGTGGCAAAGCGTATTGAATGTCTACTCAATCCCGTTAAAAGGTAAACTGATTTTTTCTAGGTCTGATAACCATGAAATTATATTTGTCCAACTACTTATCAACTATAGAGAAACACAAATGCCTCATTGCCTCCTTTTATTTGCTCAGAGGGATGAGTGGGAGCATTGTAGTGACTACCATTATCCAAGTTAATGAAACACATTATGTGACTTAAAGAAAAACGATCGATTGCCCTGCCCTCTAAACTGGGAAACAGATGCTGAGTGCTTGTAGCTGAATATCTTGTCACTTCTTTGAAGGCATGGCAGAGTCACATACACATAAAAACAGCTATATAAAATGAAAAAAAATAAAGCCAAAATAATTCTTTAGAACCCTTTACTCAATGCACAAAACTGAGGTCAGGAATAACATCATCTTTTCCCAGTGTTTCTGTCCTAAAACATAGTAATGGATGAAAATGGTGGTCCAGAGTTGTAATTGAAGTTGTGAAAAACCTAAGATAGATTTTATAAGTTATGATTCTTTAATGTTTTTAGTGATCTAAAGAGATGGTGTCAGGTTTTATTTTATCCTTTCTTGTTTGGCAGAATTACTATAGTTGTTTATGTCCCCAAATATGTCTTCTAGTTGCTTTGATGGTCTAGTCATGTCATGTGTCTAGTTTTAAGGATGAGTTACACTTGACACTTAAACGATTTACCATCTCTTTCATTTCATGCAATTCCCATTGACTTCTTCTGGGGGGGTCCTAGCCTGAGGCACCCATTTCTCTGGCACTGTGTCCCCTCTATCAGGAAGTTCCATGTGGCACCAGGTCTGTCAGGTGCTAATAGAGACATTTTGGAAGCATCTGGACTTGGTCTTCCCCTCTTGATTAGCTGAGGGATCTCTGTCAAGTAACTGAATTTCTCAGAACTTTTATTCTTCATCTGTGAAATGGGACTAATAATAGTCCTAGATACTTCATGAAGTGTGACTCCATTTCTTTCAGTGTTGCTTGTTCTTTTTTTCTCCAGTCTTCTGTAACAAAAGTGTACAGCATATACTGGAGGACATGAACTCAGTGATCAGCTTGAGCAGGGTTTGAACAATCTTTACATTAATCATGAGTTATATGAACTAGGGAATCTTAATGTCTTTAAGATTCTTTTGGCTAATATGTGAATTGGCGTACTATTATCTTCACCACAAGACTGTTGAGGTGGGTAAATGAGATTATGCAGGAAAAGTGTCTAATTCCACTTATTATGTGCACGTATTGTGTTTTGGATCAAATTAATATATCTTGGCCTCCTTTTTAGAGGCAGGGGAGGTACCCTACTACCATGTTCAGTGTACTGAACACTTCTTCCTTGGTTCTAGGGTGTGGCTCCCCTGGTGACAATTCATCACTATTGTTCCAAAAGGAAAAATAGCAACATCTTGTTTTATTACTGGTACCACTGCTATTTGTACAGGGGTGTCTCCATTTTAGAGGAAATCTCTTTAAAGATATATTATGCCTTAAATAATGTAAAAGAATCACAAACATTCTGTAATTAATAAGCAAGATTCACTTAGAAGGAGAATTTTGCCATTCCACTCAAATAACATGTATAATACTTTATTTACATATAAAAATAATCATCTTAAATAAATATGTATGCCCTAGGGCCTAGATAGTCTTTTTTTCTCATCTGCTATAGCTGGAAAAGTGATAAGGAGTCTCTGGCTAAAGTCACTGTTAAGGCTTGAACATTTTCTCTTGATCTTTCCACCCCCATTTCCACCCCTGAAAACAAAATGAAAGAAGAGTCACTACCCTCTCCCCTTACCCCCAGGGAATGACCCTTTATGGAGGCAATCTAACCCCCTTCAGCAAGGGAGGGCATTACATTTTGTGATTGAGGTCTATATGAAAGGAATTGCTTGACTTGGAAAAACAATCTTCTTAGACTCCCTGTTGCTTGGATTAAATGGAATTACCCTCTTAATTTACTGGGGCTAAAAAGGAAAGCAGTCATCTGTATACTAGTTGCCTTTTCAGAGCCTGGAAAATTAGAGAAACATGTAGATTCTTTAAGGGCAGACACTTAAACTAATCTGACCTGGTTCCGGTGAAGAGAATGGCTGTGGCTTAACTAGGGGTGGGCATTAAAGTTCCTGGGGAGTAGAGCAGGGAGGGCTGGGTGAGCAAAGACTCAGGGAGCAGAGTGGGTAGAAGAGCCTTCTATCATGCACAATGCCAGAGTGCCCTGGGAGACTGGCCGCAGATTGTGTCAACCAGCAGGTCAAATGGTAGAGGACTAACATTCAATAGTGACACCCTGTGGCAATTGGCCTTCTCTCAATTTGGCACTTTAATTTGATGAAAAATAGGAATTACAAAGGACTCGCACCTTAAAGCCATAACGCAGTTCTTACCAGTTTCCAAGATTTTCAACTATTGATGACAAGATCTTAATTACTTGAAAGTTCGAGGCTACCTATCATAAACTTATTCCTGCTAAGGAACTTCATTCCCATCCTAAGCAGTTACTAGAAAACGACGTTTCATCTTGCCCTGGCTGGTGGCTCAGTTGGTTGGAGCATCACCCTGGTCAGGACACATCCATAGGTTTCAGGTTCCATATCCGGCAAGGTGGGTGGGTGTGCTACAGGAAGCCACTGATCCATGTTTCTCTTTTACCTGATGTTTTTCCTTCTGTGTCTCCCTTCCTTTCTCTTTAAAATTCAATAAAAAATATATCCTCAGGTGAGGATTAAAAATAATTTAGCTTCCATATTTAGGTACTTTTTTTTTTCCAAACATGGACTTTGGACTGACCTCCACTGTGCTGTTCCGGCAGGAAAGTACACAGTTAAATACAATGTGAATACGGTGTGAGTTTTATTTAACTCCCATACAAGGAGCCTTTTCTGAAACTGCAGCAAAGCTGCACAGTTGCTTCAGGTCACTCCCTCAAGTGTGGCTGAAGTAATTCTAGGGGAAAAAGACTACACATAACTATATCCATGCCTGAAGGGATACAAAGGGGGACATAGATAGTGAAAACAACAAGTTCCTCCTTGTGTGGCTTAAATAAACAAAGGGAAGAGTTCACAAGGCAAAATTCTTTGCTTCCCTACCAACTACCTCAGGCTTTTGAGTTCCCAAACTGGTATACAGACCTGTATGAGCTGATGCTACAGCTTACTTTTTAAAAGAAAGTGACAAATGCTGTTTGTGAGCAGAAGGGATTTACTGAAAATCCAGTCCCAAAGTTGGGTAGACCATCCTTACTCAAAGACAAGTAAAAATGTATAAATAAGTATAATGTTACCAAAATAAATATAAATAAAAATATTGTTACATTGAAATATATATATATATATATATATATATATATATATATATATATATATTCAGAGCACAAGAAACCATATTTTGTAACATTTAACCAAACAGAAAATTTTGGGAAAATAATTTTAATTTTCAAGAAAATTAAGCCAAATAGCATACTCATGTTCATAGCAGTATTATTCACAAATAGCCAAGAGGTGCAAGCAACTCAAATATCCATCATGGATAAATGGATAAACAAATGTGGTTTGTACACACAGTGGAATATTACTCATGTTTTAAAAGGAATGAAGTTCTGCCGGAACCGGTTTGGCTCAGTGGATAGAGCATCGGCCTGCGGACTGGAAGGTCTTGGGTTTGATTCCGGTCAAGGGCAAGTGCCTTGGTTGCAGGCACACCCACAGTGGGGGCTGTGCAGGAGGCAGCTGATCAATGTTTCTCTCTTATAGATGTTTCTAGCTCTCTATCCCTCTCTGTGAGGGTCGACCAGGCTGCTGGGGAGGCATTTGGGGGCAACCATATTGGCAGGGTGACCAGGCCAGCAGGGAAGTTAGATGGGGGTAACTAAGCTGGCAGGGAGGATAGTTGGAGATGACCAAGCCAGAATGGGGGGTGTTAGGGGCAATCAGGCAGGGAGGCAGGTGAGCAGTTAGGAGCCAGTGGTCCTGGATTGTGAGAGGGATGCCCGATTGTTGGTTGTCCACAGGATCAGCCCTAAACCGAGAGTCAGACATTCCCTGAGGGGTCTGGCATTGGAGAGAGTGCAGGCTGGGCTGAGGGGACCCTCCCACCTCTGTGCATGAATTCCATGCACCGGGCCTCTAGTTTAAAATATAAGAACAGAATCTAGACTACACGTAGCCAAATCAGTAACAGTTTTTAAAAAGTTGGGACATTTAAGACACTGTATCAGAAAATGCAGAGAACAACAACAAAAATGGTGACAGTGATTAGAGACAAACTCATCTAGGGAACTGACACCCAAAAGGAAACCAAGAAATAAATAGGAAAAAAAAAGGAGGTAGAGATGGTTAGGTAAACTGAAGAAGGGCCTAAATTTATAGATCAAATGGGCCAACATACTGTTTATTAAAACAGCATACACCTAGATGTACAAAGATGAAATAGTTGAATTTCCCGAGTGAGTTGTATTTTAAGAGAGAACCTAAACGCATTTAGTGAAAAGAATACAGAAACTAAGAAACAATTTGACAAAAATAAAACCCTTCTTACCTACCAAAAGGGAAGAACTTTGTCTCTGTAGTGTTAAGTTTCAGAAGAAAAAAATGTTTGCAGGTAGGAGGTATGATCTGAAATCTCTATGCCTAGCCAAGCTGAGTGTGAAACAGCCCTCAAGACATACTATCCAAATATATATGGATTTAAACTTGCATTCAAATTCAGTTCTGGAATTTTAAGAATCCTAGGCTGGTGATAATGAAACATATAAATGTGTGCTACATGTTGTGATATAGTTGCAGAAAAAAATAGTGTCTAGTTTAAAAAGAAATTCATCAAATCTTAGAATAAATTAATACTGTAGCTCTACTCTTACAAAGAAATAGAGGCTGGTACCTGTTTCAAATATATCCCATATTTATCAGTGCAAGGGTAAAATTTATTTGAAAAACTGGGTGAACAATTTAGGTGCCTCTGAACCCCACAATAATAAAGTAGTCCTTGTAATTCTGAATTAGCATGTAAATTCCAAAAGATCTCTGAATTTGAATATATGCCCTGAGGTAATATTTATAAACATAAAATGTTCATTTTTACTTAAGTTAGTTTTCGGTTCTCAAAAGAAATTTCTATCTTTGTACTGTTAATATTTGGCTCTGTTGACTAACGAGTTTGCTGACTACTGGTCTTAGGAGAACCTGCTAACAGTTCAGGCTCTACAGCAGCAGTTCTCAACCCACAGGTTGAGACCATCAGAAAACACAGATATTTACATTATGATTCATAACAGTAGCAAAATTACAGTTATGAAATAGCAACGAAAATAATTTTTATGGTTGGGGATCACCACAACACGAGGAACTGTATTAAAGGGTCGCAGCATTAGGACGGTTGAGAACCACTGACTTAAAAGAATAGTTAATTATAAAATGATCTCCTAAGTGGTAGAAAACGCAGTTGTTTCAACTCACTTTGCTGACATGATTTTGCTATTCCTGACACTCTCTCAATAGAAAAGTTTTCCTGTAGCCAATCAGGAAATTTGGATGAAATCCAGGAAAGAGTAGCATGTTTAGAGAAGCTATGCTTCACAGATAATGAGAAAATGGACCAAATGAGGATTATTTATGACGGAAAGGAAAGAGGTTATTGGCATCTCCAAAATAAAACCTAGAGAAGCAAAATGAAGAAAAAACAATGCAATTAGTCTCTTCAAGGAGACGAGTTGAGAGAGAATGCTAGAGAGCACAGGTGGGTACAGATTGCCCTTTGAACAATACAGTAGCTAGAGCAACAACAACAAATCCCAAAAGCAATGAGAAGAACAGATGGGCATTCATTCATGTTCAGCATTTCAATAAGTTTCATCTTGTGTCGTTCACTGATAATGTTTAAATGAGAGCTTCGTGGTTTCTTAACTTCCAACATGTGAGGCTATTCAAAACGGTGAATGAATGGTCTTCAGCGTGATTGGTGGGAGTTTGGGTGGAGGGTGATGAGGGATGAGGGACAGGGTAGGTCAAAGAGGACTTTGTAGAGAGAGAGCCAGATACCCACTGACACAAGGAAGAGCATGTTTTCCCCACATTCTCTCTGGACAGAAAGCCTGGCTACTGCCAAAAGCAGGTCACTGTTAAAAATCCATCAAGAGTTTAATTCCAAATGTCATCTCCTGTGCCCATAAATTTTGGAACTTGAGATGAAGTTGGCTTTAGATAAGAAGTTGGAAAATCAGGGGTCAGAAATTACTGTCTTATAGTCTTCCAAGAACAGAGGCTGTGATTAAAGTGAGAAGAGGGGCTCTGGGGTGGAAGAGATGGGGCGGCAAAGGTGAGATTCCCATCTGTTTTCCTGAGACTTGAAAGAATAATCATTCTGTAAGCAGGCTACTTTCACTAGGAAAGTCATTTACTGAGGAAGTGGAAAGAGAATAAAAAATAAATAAATAAATTCAGCAAAGATGCATGAGGGAATGATCAGAGGCCAAGGGCTGTCATTGCTCACAGAATTTAAATAACTTGTTTTTGAAATGGAACTTTAATGGGTTGGTTGAATGAATCATGATGTCATTCTTCAGCCCTTAATTAGCACAAGGGCATGTGGTGAAAGCTATTGTACTTAGGGTCAGTGCATGCCCTCTCTCCTTTAATACATTTCTCTTGCTTCTACATACAGCCCTCCATAGGGAAGATATGGAACTTCATTATTTAGTTGGGAAGACAAAGTGCAGGGTGCCCCCAAAAACGTGTATACATTTTAACAGCTGATTGCTCCATTGATGTATTTAGATTTTGGGGGAGGCACCCTGTATATAGTTTAACAACTTAGAGGATAGCATCTTAATACAATTGTATCCTAGTTCACAATCTGGAGTATGTGACACATACTTTAATGGAATTTCTAAGGGAGCTCAAATATATAAACATGTATATATGAACAAAAGAACTTCATCTTAAACAGTCACTTTAAGAGGTAATGTCCTTATTCCAATGATGCTACCATTATTTGGAACATATTTTAAAAAGTTAAATATGAAAGTATATTCAGAACTTAGGATAAAATATTTTAAATTTGTTTGTATTAAGAGTTGCAGAATGACATCATGATTCACCAGTTTATTCTGTTTCTCAGACTTTCAATTCACTTGACTTTTAGATTCATTTGTTGATAGACATATATTTATTGTTCATAAGTTTTATCTTTACTTTTTTCTTCTTTTTCCTATTTTTAAAGAACATCTTTTAGCATTTCATGTAATACTGGTTTGGTGGTGATGAACTCCTTTAGCTTTCCTGATCTGTGAAGTTCTTTATCTGCCCTACAATTCTGAATGATAACTTTGCTGGGTAGAGAAATCTTGGTTGTAGGTTCTTGCTGTTCATCACTTTGAATATTTCTTGCCACTCCCATCTGGCCTGTTGAGAAATCAGCTGATAATCCTATGGATGAAATTCATTTATTAAGCATTGTTTTTCTCCGATTCTTTGTGGCCAAAATGGACTTTTTCACACTCCTTAACAACCACCCCCAGCCTGCGACTTGGGGCCTACCTGTGGGAAGGATGGGGTCAGCAGCCAGTGGAGACGAGGTCTGTGTAGGCGAGAGCAAAGAATCCACCAAGGGAAGGGAACGTTGTACAAGTGACCTTTAGCGTATAACTTTCATTACAATAGAAAAAATGTAGAGGACTGTTTCCAGTCCTTTTATTTTTTATTTTAGCAGCTAGATACATCATTTGGACTCATGTGGGGAACAGCCACTGAAAAGTGAAGAGAGGATAGTTAAGAGGTTCCCAGTGATATTTTTTAAAAATTAAAAGTTTCTTTATTACTGGTTGGTAAGATCACAGATAGAGGAAGCATATGTTTTCATTCCTCTATTTATATGTTGTTTGCAATTTGAATGTTAAAGAAGCTGAGGCTCAGAAGAGTTAAAGTGATTGTTAAGTATCTACTTAGAGCTCGCATCTCGAGGTTTAGTATTTTAGCATGTGGTGGAGGAAAGTGTAGAGGTCAGTAGGTCAAACCTATTCTTTTAAAGGAAGCAACTGCACCACCTCACTGCCATGCCACTTACCCAGGAACAGAAGGCAAGAAGGTGCTGGAGCTGGAATTATAAAAACAGGTCTTCTGACTGTCATCTCGGGTACCTTTCTGGTGCTCCAAGAAATCCCCTTCCTAAGTCTGTGATATTGGCGCTCTCGGATTGTAAAAATGGGCTCTGGAGATTCCAATCCAGTATCCATGACGGAGACTCACACAATAACTTTTCCCTTGCGTGCTTGTGAAAATCTATAGAGATCAGAGTTAAAAATGAAACAAAACTTAATGCTTGGCCACGAAAATACCCCAATGAATGAAAATGAAATAGCCAAAAGAGATTTCATCACTGATCTAAATGTTATATATATATATATATATATATATATATATATATATATATATATATATATATATATTTAATTCATTGCTTTACTCTAAAAGAGTATACTTTATATTTTTGGTATAGAGTCCCATGGTTTTGACAAATTGATCCATTCATGTAATCACTACCACAAACCTTCATGATGTCCCCAAATCTCAGCCTCTGGCATCCCGGAATTTGATTTCTGTTGCTTCAAGTTTACCTTTTACAGATGTTGTATAAATGGCATCATGTAGTTTGTAGCCTTCTGAATCTGGCTTCTCACTTACAATGAAGTACACATGCTGCTGTGTGTACTGGTAATTTCCTTTTGCTTGTGAATATGTATGAATGACTGTACCGCATTTGTTTATTTACTCATAGTTGAAGTCTATTTGTATTGTTTCCAGTTTTGAATGATTATGAAAAAAGCCACGATAAGCATTTGTATACAAGTCATATCTCTTAGGTAAATACATAGAGTAGGATTTCTGGATAATGTGATAAGTAAAGGGTTAGCATTGTCAGACAATGACAAATTGTTTTCTAAACTGTCTGCAGCATTTTGCATTTAAACCAGTATAATGAGATATTCTTCCCCAGCCTTTTGTATTTTTAAAGAATATTATTCATTCTAATAGTTCATAGTGGCAAATCTTTATAAACATAATTTGTTTTTCCTTAATGCCTAATGATGTTGAGCAAATTTTCATGTGTTTATTTGCCTTTCATTTATTTTCTTTGATTAAATGTTTGTCCAAACATTTTTCTGTTTCTAATTTGGTTTTTCTTCTTCTTGAATTCTAAGTGTTTTTATATATTCTGGGTAAAAGTCCTTTCTTAAATACATGTTTTGCAAATATTTTCACTTTTTTGTAGCCTTTCATTTTTATTTTCTTAGCCATGTTTTCACAGGTACTTCTTCATTTTGATGAAGTTTAACTTATACACTTGTGACTTTTATGAATTATGATTTTGATGTCATTATCTAAGAAATATTTGCTAAATCCAAAGTCACAAATATATTACCTTGTGTTTTATTACAGACATTTAAGAATCTTAGATTTTATGCTTCTGAAATAACCAATTTTGAGCTAATTTTTATATAAGGTGAGATGTAATAGATTGACTTTTTGTGCTTCCTTTCTCCCCTCCCCTTCCCCTTTCTTTTCCTCTTTCCCTCCTCCTTCCTTCCTTCCTTCCTTCCTTCCTTCCTTCCTTCCTTCCTTCCTTCCTTCTTTCCTTCTTTCCTTCTTTCCTTCCTTATATATCTGTCACATTGTTTCAGGGTGGTTTGTTGAAAAAAATATTCTTTCTCAATAATAATAATAATAATAATAATAATAATAAATCTTTATTACAAATCAGTTAACCATCAATGTATGGGTTTATGACTGGATTCTATCTAGTCCATTTAAGTATTTATCTAGCCTTCTGCAAATACTTCCCTGTCTTAATTACTATGTAGATTTATATTAAATCTTTAAATTTGGTAGTTAAGTGCTCCAAAATAATTCTTCATTGTCAAAATTATTGTAGAAAATTATATACATTGTATCATCATCTTACAGCTTTAATATGTATATATATATATATATATATATATATATTAATACAATCTTATAAACTCTATTTTAATTGTTGTGTTTAGAATATTTACATTTAGTTTTATTATTGATATGATTTACAATGTTATTTGTTCATTGTACTCTGTGGTTTTAGTTCTATTTTTTTCTGCCATCTTTTATATAATGTGAGCATTTCTATACATTTAAATTTACTTATTGGTTTGGGCTGTATCTATTTTTACTTTTTTATTTGTTTGTGAATTACAATATACATATTTAAATTTCCACAGTCTATTTAAAGATAACATTTTATAAAAAAAAAATGTAGGTGCCCTACAACAATCCTTAGGTCTTTTGATGTCCTCTATTTCCTTATATTATAGTTATTGCTAGAGGCCTGATGCATGAAATTTGTACAGAGGGGTGTGTGTCCCTCAGCCCAGCTTGCACCCTCTCCAATCTGAGAGGTGTTTTCAATCATTTATTCTTCAAGTATTTTTTGGTACACCAATTTTTTTCTCCTACATTCTGTGAAATTAATGATACAATGTCAGTGTTCCTTAGATTTATTTATTTATTTACTATGTTTTCTCTCTCTTCCTGGGATTGTATCATTCCTTTGACCTACCATCCCATCACAGGGGTTTGTTTCCTCTCTCATTTTCATTCTGTTATTTAAACTCTTTCTGTTACTGTTATTATTGATTAAGAAATTGTATTTTTCAGTACAAAATTTTCTATTTGCTTCATTTTATTTATCTACTAAGAACTTCTACTTTTCAAATTCTTTTTTTACAAATGCCTCAAATTTAAGAAGCATAGATTTATAAGTGCTTTAAAGTTACTATCTAATTATCATGAACTAAATGGTGTTCCTCTAAATTCATTTGTTGAAACCTTAACCCCCAAATAACTTTCTATGGAGCTAGGGCCTTTGGGAAGTTATAGAGATTAAATGAGGTAATAAGGCAAAGGTCCAAATCTGATAGAACTGCTGTCCAGATAACAGAAAGAAATATCAGCTCTCTCTGTCACTCTGCACACAGAAGAAAGGCCATGTCAGAACACAGTGAGAAGTCAGGATGAGAGGCCTAGACACCGTCCCTGACAGCAACTTGATCTTGGACTTGTGGCCTCCAGAACTGTGAGAAAGATAATAAACTTCAGTTGCTTAAGCAACACAGGCTGTTGCAATAGTCCTAGTAGACTGATACACTGGTAATTCCACATTTGCATTATCTCAGGGTTAGCCTCTGTAGACCAACATTCCTCCTGAAAACTGGTCAAATGTCTCTGGTTCTTTGTGTGTCAAAAAGTTTTATAATGGATTCTGAAGATTTTTTTAATATGTTGTGTAGGCTCTGAAACTTTCAAAAATGCTCTAGAGAATTTCATCTTCCGATAGCATTTTCAGAATTTCAAGGTTCAGTATAATTAGGATTAGTGAATATGTTGAAAGAAGGGCACATAAGAAACTGTTATGATTAAGATTAATGTTAAGATTGCATAATAAGGGCAAAACTTTGACCCATATTGTAGAATTTTACTTGAAATCAGTAAGTTCAGTTGACTAATATTTTTATGGAGCAAAGACTCCTCCTCTTGCCAAGTCTACCTTTCCTTCCATTACTGGAATTTGACACATTGGGGTGAAAAGGAAATATCAATGATTTGAGATAAATCCACTCCATAATAATTTTACAAAATCAGTTGTTTTGACTAATTACTTAGTGCTTTCTATATGTTAGGGGTGTCGAACTCAATCAGAGAAGGGGCCAAAATCTAAAATCCAGCCTAAATCGCGGGCCGAATGGTTTACTGAACAGTCATAAACTGACAATGTCATAAACTGACAGCGGAGTGCAGTGATGACAGCGAGGTGCGGGCCACATTGCAAGGCCTGGCCGGCTGGATTTGGCCCGCGGGCCTTGTGTTTGACACATGTGCTATATGTATTCAGTGAGGCATATGTACAATTTCTATGCATTTTAGGAATAACTCCATTTTTGTGTAAATAACATAAGTGTGCTTCTCAAAATACTCAAAATATGTTTAATTCTGTTATTAGTATCAGAACAATGTTTATGATATTAACATTATATATATATATATATATATATATATATATATATATATATATATATATATATGCCTGGTGCAGGAACTTAGTGCACAGAGGGTCCCCTCAGCCTGGCCTGCACCTTCTCGAAATCCAGGACATCCCCCTCGCAATCCAGGACCACTGGCTGCTAACTGCTTGCCTGCCTGCCCATCTGATCACCCCTAACCACTCGCCTGCCTGATCACCACTAAATGCCTCTGCCTTGCGAGCACCCCCGCCCCCCCACCCCCTGCTTCATCTGGAAGGACATCTGGAATGATGTCTGGAAGGTTGTTTGGCTGTCTGGTCTAATTAGCATATTATACTTTTATTATTATAGATAGAAAATATTTAAAAATCATTTAAGCATTGAAAAAATCAATTCTGCTAACAGAATAGCTGTTAACAAATATATTTAAATTTTATATTTATTTTATGTCATTAAATTATTTAGAAAATAAGTATATTGATAAAATAAGCTTTAGTCTAGAAGAAGTATTATTTCAAAACATGGTTTTTGCAACTAATCACTGGCATTTACATATTTTTTCATGGGTATAGGTTTTATTTTCAAATTCAGCTCTCTACTTATGTGGTACTTATTACTACATATCAAAATCTTAGCCATATAGTTATAAGAATAAAGTCCAGTAAACTGCAATAAATTTATTTGCTTGTATATAATGTAAATTAATAATAAATAGGACAAGAGCAAGCATTTTAACAGTTGCAAAGAGTTCCTAGCATGCCAGATTATAGTGCATTAACAGAACATCACATTTACAATGGTTTAAAGACCAAATTACCTATGCCAGTGAAGACCCAGGCAGAGGAAAGCCTATATGTACATTCAACAAAGTGGTTTAGCAATAACCGGAGTGGTGTGTGTGTGTGTGTGTGTGTGTGTGTGTGTGTGTGTGTGTAGAACAAAATAGGCAATCTACTTCCATAGAATTCTATGAGCTTTTGGAATGCAAATTTCAACTGTCAAATCTTAATTAAAAAGTACCAGTCAGCACTATTTAGAAATTGGAAGAGAACTAAGTGGTGGGTTGTTGGAAAATGTGCAACTCGCCTTCTAAATAGAGTAGGTATGCTGACAGGTATATAATTAACATCACATCGTGTGAAGGACAGGAAGCCCACTCTAGTTCCTTGAAGGGAGGAGCTTCAGCAATTTTCAAGGCAGGGGAAAAGGTTCTTCAGTCAGAGTTAATTTATAATTCCTTTTATTTCTAAAGAGAATTTACTTTTTTTGTATTGAACTTCCCTGAACCTTATAAAGCAGTGACATTTGCAGAGTTGAGGGTTTATTCTAAGAGGTTAATGTTAACATAAGTGTATCATTAGAACACTTTCCCAGTTTTACTGGACTTCTCTTATCTTTGGTCACTGCACTTATCAACATTTTTTACATTGTTTTTCTCATATATTAGAAGACAAATTAGGCAGCTGTCATTTGGAAGAAAGAGATTTCATACCTTAGTATTCTTTCCTATGGAAACAACTTGGAACACTTAAAATTCTCAAAAAGCTAGTAAATGCTTTGGGCAGTGATATGAGTTAAGAAGAAAGCATAACTCTTCTAGGCTCACTCTGTTTTTGAGGTCAGTAGAAAATTGCCTTGTTCATGGTTTCTGTTAGAATTGTGTGCTAGTGGGAAATTTTCTAATGAGAATATTCTTGAGGGGAAAAATATTTCTTTGGAATGATATTAATGGTTATTCCACCACAAAAAGCAAGATCAGAATTACTTCTGAAAGAAGTTTTGTCAGTTAACTCATGGATGGGGACTCTAGAAAAGGATTGGGAGAACCATTTCACTTAAAAAAAAAAAATGTAGGAATTACACAGGCACTGGGAAGGAGATGGATTTGCACTCTTGTATAACACAAATGGCAATTTCTCCTGGCACAGTGGAAATGTGGGGTCCCTATGTGGTAGAGAGATCCATAAACATCTGTTTTAGGGTATTGGTTTCTCATTTTACTTTGTGTCTATTTGTGATAAATACAGAGAAGATGGAGAAGTGGCACTTAGATATAGAAAGTGTCAGTTTCTGATGACTAAGTCATAGCAAATGAAGACAAACCTTCCTCACAGGGTAGATTCTATCAACTCAGCACAGTCTGGAGATGGCAGCTAGTCAGCTGCCCACCAACATGGAATTCTTTACTCTTGA
Organism: Pipistrellus hanaki; assembly: GCF_964339955.1. Taxonomy (NCBI): domain Eukaryota; kingdom Metazoa; phylum Chordata; class Mammalia; order Chiroptera; family Vespertilionidae; genus Pipistrellus; species Pipistrellus hanaki. The sequence continues at coordinate 28,976,391 of NC_140511.1, forward strand.
TAATGCTTATACTTATTGAACTGGGATTTGAAGCACAAAAATAAAACAAAACACAAACAATAACAAACACAACTGGCCCACTTCATCTTCCCGTTTCTCTTGCATTTGTTAAAATTAGAGCTCTAACGTAGAGCAAATAATGAATGACTCTTGCTTATTTTACGCACTTACTATGGACAGTGATGGAGGAAAACAATCACAATGTGCCACCTCCAGCTGTTAATTCCTGCACACTTCATTAATTACTCAGAATTCAGAGAAGTGGAATACTTAATTAGCTTCTCAAATGCAAAAAAATAACATCCAGCCACTGTGCAAATGCATATCTTAGTTGTAGAATGAACGTTTTCAACAGGAGCCCTGTAGACAATAAAATGTGCAGGAAAGCAAAAACCTTGACAAAAGAAAGCCCATGTGTAGCATTGCCATTGCAACCTAAAATTATAGAACTCATCTACAACAAAGAGCAATGGCAAATATGACTTGATTTTGGAAAACCATTTGGGTTTGCTCATGACATGAGTCTGTGAGTGCCCACAATGCATACCTGCATGTCCATCAGTGCTATCATTGGAACCGCCAAGCCTTCCCCATGCTCCTTCTGTAGCAGAGATGTTAAATGAGGCAATGGACCAGGCAGCTAACTTGGTCATCCTTTTCAAAATTCGTCAAGATCTCTGACTCCCAGGAAATTAATTATTCTCACGAGCAGTGGTTCTCAACCTTTCTAATACCTTGACCCTTTAATACAGTTCCTCATGTTGTGGTGACCCCCAATCAAAATTATTTTCGTTTCTACTTCATAACTGTAATTTTGCTACTGTTGTGGATTGTAATGTAAATATCTGTGTTTTCCGATGGTCTTAGGCGACCCCACAGGTTGAGAACCCCTAGCAGGGTCACCTAAGACCATCAGAAAACACAGATATTTACTTACGATTCATTAACAGTAGCAAAATTGCAGTTATGAAATAGCAACAAAAATAATTTTATAGTTGGGGGTCACTAGAATACGAGGAACTGTATTAAAGGATCAATGCATTAGAAAGGTTGAGAACCACTGCTCTAGAGGACAGGGAACTTGGCAGAAAAGGAATGTGCTCAAGCTTTTGTGTTCAGAAAATGGTCTTGGGCATATTTGATACATCTCACCCATTTCCTTGTGACCAGTTTTCCAGAGCTTCTTGAGGTGGAGAGTTCATTCAATCAGTCATTCATTAAGTTAATCTCTCCATCATTGATTCGTTCAACAAATGTTTATAAAATTTTAATGTGTGTCAGGAATTATGCTTGGTTCTGGTGAAAATAATGGGAGAGAAGTGATGATCCTTGTTCTCAGAGAACTTAGAATTTGGGAGGAGGAGAGTAAAATTGAGGTATTATAGACAGAATTCCAGGCAATAGGTACATAATACTTTGAGAACAAGGGAAGATAACTAAGAGTATGTGTGTGTGGCTTGTTATTGAGACTAGTGGTGCTAGTTTTCAAAGATTGCATTAGAGCCTGAGGAAAAAGCAATAAATATCTATTCCAGATGTAGGCAGGAGAAGAGTGGTCCAGGTAATGCAGATAGCATTTTTAAAAGCCTGAATGTGAAAGGGAAGATGACATGAAGGTGAAAGGGAAGTTCATACTCAGTAGAGTCAAATTGAGCTGATTATTAAATATATCATGAATAAAACTAAGACAACTTACCATGTAAAATGATAATAAAAGCGGCCTAATATCATCCTAAAACATCTTGAAAAATGTTTGACGTCTTTATAGAATATCTCCTGTGGCCCACTGAATAGGGCATATATAAATCCTGTCATGCATTTAAACTTTTAAAATTCCTCTTGACCTATTTCTTTGCCCTAATCCATCTTTGCTTTCTTTTCTCTAAAAACTTTTACCTGTTTCTCTTGCCAACTTACATCAATAACTTCAGCCTTTCTGAACTTTCTGCCAGAAAAACTGGGTTAGAAAAATAGATATACCTATAATAAGGTATTCTAAATAAATTCACTCTGTTACCAGAATCTGAGTATCTAGGGAAATACACGGTTACAGGTACCAAACCTCCCTTCCCCTGCTGTCGAAATCCTCATATAACTTTTGACTCTCCCAAAGGCTAACTAATAAACCTTACCAATAACTTAATTGATTAACACATAGTGTGTATGTTATATATATTGTTTACTACTGTATTCTTACAATAAAGCAAGATAGGAAAGGACAATTTGGAAAATAAATTCTCATTTTCTTCAATATTTAATTCATAATTGTTTTAAAATGTGGATTAAAAGAATCTGCTTGTTTTTCCTTAGTTTATGTTTATTTTTGAAAGTGTTTACAAATGCCCTTCCCATTGTCACCTTCTAGTCTTCCATCACCCCCAACCCCAGGCCTTCACCACAGTATTGTCTGTTTCCATGGGTTATGCATATATGTTCTTTGGTTATGTGCCAACATTGGGCATATATGAACTCATACTCCTCTGAAATAAGCATAGTTATTCTTATATTAGGATGAATAGGACTCTTTAAGGTAAGGTGCCATGACTAAAGTAACCCCAGTATTTAGTAGAGAGCTCTATGTTTAAACTTGGGCCTCCAAATGGCATAGTCTTTTATTCCATTATCACATTTGTTTTCTATATTACAGTGTCAAAAATAGGTAGTTACTATTGATGATACCTAGGCATAATTGGTATAGTTCCTAGCCTTGGGAAAATGAGGGTACATTAATTACTTCTCAAAACATTGCTTTCTAGAGGAGTCCTTGTAAACTCTGACAACCCTAGATAATAAAGAGGGAATATGCTAATTGACTGCCCCATCCTCAAAGATGGTGGTGCCCACAGATAATAAGGAGGGGATATGCTAATTGACTGCCACACCCAAAAGATGGTGGCACCCAGTCCCCATGCCCTGCCAGGGCCTGCCCCCATGTGGGCCCAGCCATTCCGCATGCCTACCTCCAGAGTTCCCCAGTCCCCTCTGCCCCCAGGCGCCCAGGGCCAGCCTGAGGTGCAGGTAACCAGGGTCGGCTGAGGCTTGCACTGCTGGCAGTGTCAGAGCAGAGGTGTGATGGGGGTGTTGCCTTCCCCTGATTGCCAGGTCACCTCCTGCTCCTGAGGGCTCCAGGATTGTGAGAGGGGGCAGGCTGGGCTGAGGGACCCCCTACAGGGCATGAATTTTCATGCATGGGGTCTCTAGTAATTACATAAAAGTAGTTGGTTGAATTAGTCCTGAACTTTGGACTAAAATTTGAAAAATACAAAAGCTTGTGTAGAATCTTTATAATTTATTTGGGAAAGTGAAATGCCTTTTCTACAATAAAAGAGTTTTCTTATCCAGCCAATGTGGCTCAGTGGTTGAGCATTAACCTCTGAACCAGGAGATCATGGTTCCATTCCTCATCAGGATGTATGCCCAGGTTGCAGGTTCCCTCCTCAGTGGGGGGCCTGCAGGAATCAGCTGATCAATGATTCTCTCCTATCATTGACTAGAGGCCTGGTGCATGATATTTGAACCCTCTCGCAATCTGGGACCCCTTGGGGGATGTCCAACTAATAGGATCTGGCCTAAACTGGTAGTCAGACATCCCTTTCACAATCCAGGACCACTGAATCCTAACTGTTCTCCTGCCTGCCTGCCTAATTGCCCCTAACCACTCTGCCTGCCTGCCTGATCAACCCTAAACACTCTGCCTGCCTACCCCTAACCACTTGTCTGCTTGTCTGATCACTCCTAACTGTTCACCTGCTTACCTAATCACCCCTAACCACTTACTTGCCTGCCTTATCACCCTTCACCACACTGTCTGCATGCCACATCACCCGTAACAACTGCCTGGCTGCCTGCCTGATCGCATCAAACCACTTTGCGGGCTTGCTTGATCACCCTCTAACCACTCTGCTTGCCTCTCTGATCCCTCTAACTACTCTGCCTGCCTGTCTGATTGCTCCTAACCACTCACCTGTCTGACTAATCACCCTAACTGCTTGCCTCCTTGCCTGATTGCCCCTAACTGCCTCTGCCTCAGCCCCCACCACCACAGCTTCATCCAGAATGATGTCTGGAAAGTCATTTAGCTGTCCAGTCTAATTAGCATATTATGCTTTTATTATTATAAATGTTTCTAGTTCTCTCTCCCTCTTTCTTCTTCTCTGAAATATCTATACTAATAATAGAGAAATATGCAAATTATCTGTCACAGCATCATATCACCATTGGATCAGCAGGCTGCATCTCCACCCTCTGCTCAGGCAGCTGCAAGGCCTGGATTAGAATAGGATACAATAGGAGGGGATAAGAAAGGAGAGAGAGAGGGGGGAAGGCAGGCCTGCATGCAGACAGACCCAGAGGAGAAACAGAAATACAGAAAGGGGCCGAAGCCGGTTTGGCTCAGTGGTAGAGCGTCGGTCTGTGGACTGATAGGTCCCCAGGTTCGATTCCGGTCAAGGGCATGTACATTGGTTGCGAGCACATCCCCGGTAGGGGGTGTGCAAGAGGCAGCTGGTCGGTGTTTCTCTCTCATCGACGTTTCTCGCTCTCTATCTCTCTCCCTTCCTCTCTGTAAAAAATCAATAAAATATATTTTTTTTAAAAAAGAAAGAAATACAGAAAGGGAACAAGAAAGAGATGTAGGAATGGAAAAGGGAAGGAAACATGGGGCTGCACGTGTGAGGGGGTGATGACCACGGTGTCTGTGTGTGGGGGAGTGGGGGGGAAGCAGGTGCATTTAGCAAGGGGCAGAATGCAGGAGGAGGGCAGTGGCCCCTGGTATGGGCCCTTGGTATGGGCCATTGGAGGTGCCCAGAGGTTCAGGACTGAGTAGAGGATGGTCCAAGACCTTCTGAGCAGAGTTCCTCCTGCTTTGCTGTAACAGCAGCACCTGGCCTGTGCGGGCCTCGGCCACCTTCACTGGGCTGGGCATCCTGCATAGGGAATGGGAGCAGGACAGTGGCAGGGAAGCCGGGGAAGGGGGGTGGCAAACACCTGCCAAGGGCTGAGCCCTGGGCTGAGGTTTAATGCCCCCCCCCACCACAATAGAGGTTTAAAAATATAAGGAGGGAAGGAAGAACTTTATAAAGGAGTCAGTAGAGAGCAGAGTTAAAGAAGGAAGGAGGATGTATGAGTGAACTGTAGGAGCTATAATGAAAATCCAGTATAGTAGTGTACTAGGGAAAGATTTTAAAAGTAGGAGTCAGAAAAGTAAAAAGATAAATGATAGTGAGTAATTAGGCAGGTAGATAGATATTAAAACAATGGAAGTACAATAATTATAGAAGAATGAATTAGAAAGGTAGGATGAGAGAGAAAGAGGGAGGGAAAATATTTTAAAGGGAAGCTGGTGTAGCTTAAAAGGAGAATGGGAAGAAAGAAGAAATGGGGGAGGGAGCAAAGCAGGCCTGAGGGAGGAAGTGAAGAAAGAAATAAGTTGGGGAGGAAGGAAAAGGGGAGAGTGGGAAGAGGTAAAGTTAAAGGAAAGAAGGAATGTGGGGAGGGAAGGAGGGTAGGAGAAAGATGGGAAGAAGGATGATGGAATAAAAGTAGGAAATAAAAAAGAAAAGTTTATAAATGATAGTCAGTAGAAAAAAAGTGTTATATAATGGAGAGGGGAAAATTGTGTGAGAGGTAGAAGTCAATAAGGAAGTCAAATACAATTGTGTGTGAAGGGGATAAGATTTAAAAAAAAATAAAGTCAATAGGGGCGACCAGGGTGGCAAGGGAGGGCAGTTCTGGGTGAGCAGGCCAGTAGGGGAGGGCAGTTGGGGGATCAGGCTGGCAGAAGAGGGAAGCTGGCAGTGGGGCAGGCAGGCATGCAGAGTGGTTAGGGCAGGCAGATAGGTGAGCAGTTAGGAGTCAGGTTCCAGATTATGAGAGGGATGTCCAACTCCAGTTTAGGCCCAATTCCTTCTGGATCCGGCCTAAACTGGCAGTTGGACATCTCCCAAGGGCTCTTGGGAGATACACACACACACACACACACACACACACACACACACACACACACAGATAGAATTTTTCTTGTTCAAGTTTTGGGCCTTTTTCCCCCTAGAGTAATTCAGGTAAGACAAAAACAGAGTACTCATTGACCTGTGGGTGTGTGTGTTGTGTGTGTGTGTGTGTGTCTGTGGATGTCTGTGTGTGTGTTTTAGAAACTATTCTTAAAATGTATATCCCATATGAAAAACACAACACTTTTTCTTATTGCTCGGAAAAATTTTGATTGCCTCTTAAATGGAACAATAACTATTAAATTACCCTACCTTAAGGCACAACACAGTCTATAAAATAATTAAATCACTAAATAAATGAAAAACAATGAAATGTAGTATAATTTTAGTATATTTGATCTTTTCTATGCCCAACACTTTAGATAATTAGAGAATTTTGAAAATTAATGGAGCTTACTTTTAATGAAAATCGTGTATTGTACAAATAAGACACAGTGGAAGCTATTTTTCTTACTTTCTTGAGCTCTGAGTGAGCAGTAACATGCTGGCCTGGAACACCGCCCTCCCCTTGCCCCTCCTCAAAAAAAGAGGTTAACTCTCTGAGTAAGTTTAAATGAAAGTACATGGATTCTGTTACACATGAAAGTCTTTGAGGAAATTACAGCAGATATGCTAAGTTGCCTCTCCTGAGTAAAATAATAATAATAGTGTATTTACAGAGTCAATATATTTTCAAACACAGCCATTAAAGCAGTCATTAGTTTATGGAAATCAGGCAATCATGTTGCTATATTTCTTAAATGAATGCTTTATACAATATTTTTTGGCTCCTTCATCATTGGTTCCCCTTTGTAACCTGGCTTCTATCAGAGATTCCTAAAGTATCTTAGGTTCTTAATCAATATATCCTGTGATGATAGTTTCCCAACATCTAGTGTGGTGCCTGCCATACAGATATTTGTAAATGTTTGGCCTTTCCAGCCATCCTTACTTCCTCACATTGACCTCAGGTATATTGGTCCTTCTCCACCTTCTCTGTTTTTCAAGAGTGTCTTCTCTCATCGTTCCTCAAAACTAAGTTCACTTCTAACTCACCTTTTTGAAGAGTTCAGCCTTTCTCTGGTATTACCGGAAGTTAATTTGTTGTGATGTTTAAGCTTCTGTACTTCAGCTTCCATGAGTCACTTTCAAAATCAAACAAAATTTTGCATGTGCAATAGTGTTTTAATTTTCTTAAAGATGCCCTTTTGTCCCCCAAATTGATGTGTGTTTCAGGTGTAGCAACACATGGATCTGTCCATAATTATATATATATATATATATATATATATATATATATATATATATATATATATATAGTTTTTTTTCTAACTTCTTTTCTCTCTGTTATATGCCCTGCTAGTGTTTACTCACTTTCATATTTGGTGTGATTAAAACCAGTTGTTCTTTCTTTAAACTAACACACCTGCCCCATGTCCCCAACTTACTTGTTTCTCTTAAGGGGTATGCAGTATTCTCAGTTATCCTAAGTGAAAAACTGAGAATAGCAGTTAAGTTACTCTTCATCCTCATTTCACACTTACAGTCCATGTGCCCTGTCAATCTTCAGTTAGCTCAGACCTTTCTATTCTATTGATGCAATCCCAATCCAGGTCCTTGGTACCAGGTCCTCCTCCACTACTAACATCCTGTCACCTCTGTATTTTAACCTCTTATATTGCAATAGGTCTGGTTTCTACCCGTGCCCTATTCCTGCTATTTTCACTACATCAGTCATAGTTTTTTCCTTTAAACATATTATTTTAATATACCTATTTCTTTTTTTCCACTTTTTTTCTTTTTGTAATTCCTTTATTGGTTAAGGTATTACATTTGTGTCCTTATCCCCTCATTACCTCCCAAACCCCCCACTCATGCCCTCACCACCTGTTGTCTATGTATATTGGGTAGGCTTATATGCATGTATAGAAGTCCTTTGGTTGATCTCTCCCCCTTCCCCGAACCCTCCCCTAACTTCCCTCTGCGGTTTGACCATCTAATGGATGCTTCTCTGCCTCTGGATCTGTTTTAATTCATCAGTTTATGTTGTTCATTATAGTCCATAAATGAGAGAGATCATGTGATATTTGTCTTTCTCTGGCTGGCTTATTTCACTTAGCATAATGCTCTCCAGTTCCATCCATGATGTTGCAAATAGTAAACATTCCTTCTTTTTTACTGCAGCATAGTATTCCATTGTGTAGATGTACCATTGTTTTTTAATCCACTCATCTGCTAGTGGGCACTTTTTCTCTGCATCCTTGCCAGCACTTGTAGTTAGTTGATTTGTTGATGATAGCCATTCTGACAGGTGTGAGATGATACCTCATTGTCAGTTTTTAAAAATATATATTTCATTGATTTTTTTTTCTTTTTCTTTTTCTTTTTTTACAGAGAGGAAGGAAGAGGGATAGAGAACTAGAAACATCGATGAGAAAGAAACATTGATCAGCTGCCTCCTACATACTCCCTACTGGGTATGTGCCCACAACCAAGGTACATGCCCTTGACCAGAATCAAACCTGGGAACCTTGAGTCTTCAGGCCAAAGCTCTGTCCACTGAGCCAAACCGGGTAGGGCTGCATTGTTATTTTGATTTGCATCTCTCAGATGATTAGTGACTTTGAGCATGTTTTCATATGTTTCTTAGCCTTCCTTCTGTCTTCTTTCGAAAGTATCTATTTAAGTCCATTGCCCATTATTTTTATTCGGTTGTTTATCTTCCTTTTGTTAAGTTGCATGAGTTCCCTGTAAATGTTGGAGATTAAACCCTTATCGGTGATAACATTGGCAAATATGTTCTCCCATACAGTGGGCTTTCTTGTTGTTTTGTTAATGGTTTCTTTCGCTGTGAAAAAAGCTTTTTATCTTTATATAGTCCCATTTGCTTATTTTCTCTTTAGTTTCCATTGCCCTAGGAGCAGTATCAGTGAAGAAATTGGTTTGGTATATATCTGAGATTTTGCTGTCTGTGGATTCCTCTAGTACTTTTCTGGTTTCCCATCTTAGGTTTAAGTCCTTTATCCATTTTGAGTTTATTTTTGTGTATGGTGTAAGTTAACATACTTATTTCTTTAAAATATAATTATTTGCTTAAAACAAAATTATTTTTAAAACATTTATTTACAACAGAAATAATAGCTCCCATCTTCCTCTGAGCAAAGAGGAGTCTTTAAAGTATCTTGTAACTTGGAAAAACAGTTTTACAATAAAAACATGTTTTTAAAAAAGCGAAAAAATAAATAAACAAAGTGTCTTATAAAACCCCATTTGATCTTTGAAATATCTTCCCCCCCCCCCCAATATTTCACTTTCTGCTTTTCTTAAATCCTCTTATTCCAGCTGTGCCAGTTTCCTGTTTCTCCCTTGAACTTTCTGTTACTCTTTGGCCTTAAGGTCTTTCCCCTGAATCCTTCCTCTGCCATGAACATGTTTCTCCGAAATACTCATATCACTCGCTCACGCCAGGTTTTAAGCAATGTGCCCTTCTTGATATAGCTTACTGTGAGTTGTTTAAAATTGTAATTCTTCCAGCCATTTTCTGTCTCATGCTCTTGCTTTCCCTTTGCTGTTTATTTTTCTCCAAATCACTTAACACCTGCTCACACACTGTATATTCATTTTTCTGTCTGTTTGTCTGTCTCCTGCTGCTGGAATGTAAGCTCAGTGAGGTCAGAGATTTTGCTGTTTTCTTCTGTATTCTTATCTCCTCGGGGAGTGTCTGACAGAGAGTAGAACTTCAAATGACTGTTGAATATATTAATTGTTTGTGACATTTAACTAGTTCCTTGCCTTACAGCTTTTTCTTTTTCTCTTCCAACTGCCACTCCATGGTAAATTAATTGTTTTCTAGCTCAAATTTCTTTATATAATTTTGCTTAAATTCTTCCAGAGTTTCAAATTCCTCATCGCAGGTCCAACTTCTTGGCACAAAACCCTCCCAAGCTTTCTTTCCAGGCTCAGTTTCTGTAATTCACCTATAATGTCTGACGCAAACCCCAATATTCTTACTTCCTGGCATTTTATTTTGTTCCTTTTTATCCCTCACCATACATCCCTCACCTAAACCTGAGCATGGAAATGCTATTTGTACTTTGATGGGGCCTAGGTGAGAAGCAATTGCATAAAAAAAAAAACCAAACTTTTCCATCAGCTCCCTATCAGTGTTCCTCCAAGTATAAGGATATATTTATTGGAAACTAGTTTCATAAGAAATTGGTTATTTTGCCAAAACCAGTTTGGCTTAGTGGATAGAGCGTCGGCCTGTGGACTGAAAGGTCCCAGGTTTGATTCCGGTCAAGGGCATGTACCTTGGTTGTGGGCACATCCCCAGTAGGAGGTGTGCAAGAGGCTGCTGATCGATAATTCTCTCTCATTGATGTTTCTAACTTTCTATCCTTCTCTCTTCCTCTCTGTAAAAAAAAAAAAAAAAAAAAAAAAAAATCAATGAAATATATTTAAATAGAAATAAATAAATTGGTTATTTAGTAATTTTTTTAGGTCATGATGGCATTTGTTCCACCTTGTAATGTTGCAACCCCTAGGCTCTGAATGCTGAATCACCAGATAAATGCCTCTACTCCCACCAACATGTTATAGCTGAGGAAATGAAGTGAAAATATTAAAACACTTATATACAAAAATGAACAATGAAATCTAGTAGGTTAAGTAATATGATATTTCTCCAAAAAGTATCAAGTACCTAGAAAAAATCCTGTTTCTACATTCAGACCAGCTGTGGGATGTTCAATACACAAGCTGCTTCTCTGTTGCTATTGGGAAATATAAAGTATTCACCCAGATATTATTTAATTTATTCTAAAGTTTATATTAATTTTCAGAGGTAATGCAATATTCAACTTTCCTATCAAAATTATTAAATATATGCTCCCATTAAGAGTATATGAAAAGTTATTTACCAATAATTTTGTTTTCCTTAAAGCAAATTTTAATTTCAAAAGTTTTACAAAATAATTCTGAAGGATTATTATTTTATTAATAATAACTGACTAGAAATTGAAGGAATTGTTAGTTGATATCAGTGTTATATTAAATTAATAAGGTTTTTAAAATATTGTATATACTAGAATAGTTTGGATCTCAGACAAATTTCGTATGACATATATATAAAATGAAGTTTTACTTTAAGTTGAATGTATAAAATAAAAAAGAAAAATCATAACAAAAAAACACACATACAAAATCCCAGCTATTGAATTAAAGTTCTTTTGATAGTGAATTGATTTTTGAATTAGGTTTTGCAAGGTAGCAGTTCAAGTTAACTTTTGGCTTGCATAAAATTACAGACCATGCCATTTAACAATAAAATAAACTTAAGAAATTAAATATCAGCCGAAACCGGTTTGGCTCAGCGGTAGAGCATTGGTCTGCGGACTGAAAGGTCCCAGGTTCCATTCTGGTCAAGGGCATGTACATTGGTTGCAGGCACATCCCCTGTAGGGGGCGTGCAGGAGGCAGCTGGTCGATATTTCTCTCTCATCGATGTTTCTAGCTCTCTATCTCTCTCTCTTCCTCTCTGTAAAAAATCAATAAAATATATTTTTTTAAAAAGAAAAAAAAGAAATTAAATATCAATCTAATATTTTAAGCCTTATCAGATCAATTTAAGCCAAATCAGATCAATTTCTCAACTAATTCTATCAATTAGGCAAAAATTCCTCAACAGAAGATATGAAGGGTAGACAGAAAATAAAATAAAATAAAATAAAAAGGCAACCCAAAACCACTTGAACCTATGGCTACATTTAAACTTAAACTCGGAGAATATTAACATCAAAATAGTCTAACTCACAATCACTTGGAGGCAGAGAAACTGGGCTGACATTTGTGAAACTACTAGAAGAATATTTGATATATCATTAAGAACTGGGCCAGTGCCAGGCAAGTGAGGGAAAGCACGCAGAGTACTCAACTTCAAACAGAAGAAAGTGATCAGAGTGATATGATATGTGTGATGTCAGTACTTTATTTTTTAAGCCCGAAATATTGAAAGTAAATCTATGAACACCCAGAAAACCATAGGCTCACTAAAATAGCTATATAGGCTTATAAAATATAAGTGATATCCAACATTGCTTCTGTTTTCAGACTAACTAGAAGAATTTCACATGTATTGAAGATCTATTGGTAGCATTGTGAACTGCAATCTGTGTTTTATTGGGGCAATAGTTGCAGCACTTAGCGGAGTGTCCCAGAAAAGTTAGTATTCGAACCTGTTTCAAGTTGGCCAGGATATGAACACCGTCACATGGTCTGGCATGCTGGCTGAGCCAGTGCAGAGGAAGGTGGTGATAAATGGGAGTATGTCCAGTTGTGAGGAAATGGCTAGTAGCGGGGCTGCAGGAGCTTGGCATGGGGTCAGGTTTTATTTTCCATCTTTATTAATCATCTCCAGGGGGGGAATAAATTGCCCGCTAATGAAATTTGCAGAAAGCACTAAATTTTGAGGTGTTGCCAACATGGTTAACAAAGGAGAAATAAATATAAATGGACTTAAGCATGCTATTTATCATTTATTTGGATTTAATCAAAATTGTTCCGAGAATACATTTATAAGCCATTCCCACAAATTAAATTTTAGCGGGGGAAATCTCCATCACACAGCAAGACAAATGGGCTGATAGGGGGGTCGCCCTCTGTATTCTGCCAGGCTAGAAGGAAAAGAATATATTATAGCAAAAATGCACCGGATAGAATGTCCTCTTTTCATTTGCATTGAGTGCCAATTTAAAAAATGGGAAAATTGCCAAGCCTTGAAAAGTCTGTTTTAAGAATTTAGCTAAAGCACCTAGATTGAGAAGAACATATATATACTCTTCATCTTCTTTTTCTACTCTGGCATGCCCAGAAAACATTGCTTTCCCTGACATCCTCTTAAGGGAAGCAGTTTGTTTTTGTTTTGTTTTGTTTTGTTTTGTTTTGTTCTGTTTTGTTTTGTTTTGTTTGCTTTTTTCTCTGTCTCATATCAACAGAGGGCCTGGAGGTAAGATGGGGATTCCTATTGCTTCCCATTGCTGTTTCAATTTGACTCCCAATTTCACTTCCTATCAATTGGCCCCTCCCACTTTTTTCACTCTCTGTCACCTTATGTTTTCCTTTTAATTTTATGTTGCTTAAACTCCACTTGACTGTCACTATTCATATATATTACCTAGTATAATTTTCAATTCACTTGCTCCTCTCTCCATTTGTTCTCTCTTTGTAAAGCCCCAACATGATTAAGTCCAATTTGGTTCCACATGGGCACAGAGAAGCTGAATGTGGATACTTACTGACTTATGCCACTTTACATTTATGGCCATAAAAATGAAGGATGCCCTGGGCACTACTTAATAATACTACTTTGTTGGCAATTCATCATCTTCATTCTAAAAAGGCTAGTGTATACTTTCTTCTGTCTTCTCAAACTTTATCCTTTTTTATGTCTTAATTTTCAGTTAAGCATGTAGCTTTATATTTCGTGAAGAAAATAATTGTGACCAGAAGTTAATCTCCCCATCTTCTCGCCATCAAATGTATGAATAGGCCTATACCTGTTCCCATAAGCTCTGATTTCCCTCCTTTTGGAAGAGTTAAACACTTCCCTCTGAGTTATTTCTTTCGGTGCATATGATAAGTTTTGATATGGCAACTTTTTGCACATTCATCTTAAAATACTTTCTAATTTCTATTGTTGTTTTTTGATAGTTCTTATATAGTGTGTTTTATAATTTCCATGTACTTAGTAATTTTCTTAAATTTTTTGTTACTGATTTTTAATTAATTTCACTACATTCCAAAAATATTATTTTTATAGCTTTCAAGACTTTCACATGTATTGAATATCTTTTTTATGGCCTAGTGATCTATCTTAGTGAAGGTCCTTTGCACACTTGAGAATAATCTTGATTCTACTGTTTGGGGGGAGTGTTCTGCGTATATTTATTAGGTCTACTTGTTTACACTGTTGTCAGGTCCTCTATAGCAATGTGCATGCCCTGCCTAATTCTTTTATCCATTATTAAAAGTGTGATATTAAAATCCCTAACTATTGGGATTTGTCAATTGCTCTCCTCATTTCCCCCAGCTTTGCACTATGCATGTTGGTGCTCTGTTATCAGGAACATATATGTTTATAATTATTATGTCTTATTTATGGATTTACCCTGGATTCTTTATAAAATGTCTGTATTTCTACTCACATCATTTTTTTTAAATTTTGATTTAAAGTCTATTTCCTCTGATATGACTATAGCTACTCAGATCTCTTATGGCTATTTTCCCAAGTATCCTTTTTTCCATTTTTTCCTTTCAAATTGTTTTATATTTTTGCATATTCAATTTATCTCCAATAGAGTGCACAGAATTGGATATTATTGTTGTGTATCTGTTTGTTTTTATTTAGTATGCCAATCTCTTCCTTTTGATTAATCTATTCACATTTAATATTCATATGGTCAAATTTACATCTGTCATTTATCTTTTTTGTATTAATAAGTGATATGTGTTTGTTCTCACTTATTCTTCTTCATATAAAGTTAACATATTACAGATATGATATTTCAGTTACATTTTTCCATTTATGAATTCTATATACTTCATCTTTGACTGCTTCTCATGACTTTTTGCAATACTTCTCTGATTCATGCCACTACCATCTCTTAATTATTATTTCTCTTAATAAGGCAATAGCTTTTAAATTGGTCATCCAAGTAGCCAAAGTTATATATTATCCTACTCCATGTCACTCATAATGGCCTTCTTTGTTTGTTTGTTTGTTCCTTCAAATAAAACAATCATGACATCTTTGTAATTGCAGTACCCTTTGCCTAAAATATGTTAATTTATTTTTGATGCTGTTGTTATAGAATTGTTGTCTTCATTTAGTTTTCAGATTGTCCAATGCACATGTTTAGAAATATAGTTGATTTTTATATATTGACCTTCTATCCTGAAACCTTTGGGAATTGTTCTAGGAGATTTTTAGTAGATTGCCTTAGATTTTCTATCTACAAAATCATGTCACCAGCAAATAGAGACTTCTTCCTTTCTGATCTGGCTGTCTCTTATTTCTTTTTCCTGCTTAATTGCCTTGGAAAAAGAACTGTCAGTACAATGTTGAACAGAAGAGTCAAGAGTGGAGATGCTTGTGTTATTCCTGATCTTAGAAGAAAAATATTCAGTCTTTCACTAGTAAATAGGATGTTAGTGGGTTTTTCTTTTAATTATTTTTACTTTTTATTTTTTTAAAAAATTTATTAGGATGACATTGATTAATAAAATTATATAGGCTTCAGGTGTATAATTTGGTAATACATCCTCTGAATATTGTGTTTTGTGTTCACTACCTCTGGTCATGGCTCCTTCTATCATCATGTATCCACCTTTACCCTCTCCAACCTCCTCGCATCCCCCTTTCCCTCTGGAGAATACTAGATCTTTTCAAGGCTTACCTCCTAACTTCAACTTTAAAGAACCCTCCCTTGACCTCACTATAATCCCTAAGCCAGGTTAATATAATCAGTTTTAATATTTTTTAATAAAATTCATCACCATTGTACATATTTTTGTCATTATATCTCCTTTGAAATTAAGCTTCCTGTAAAATACAGCTTTCTTTTGTTCATTGCTTTATTTCCTAAACCTAGAATGTGTCTAGTATAAAGAGTAGGTAATCAATTATTTTTATTTAATAAAGGTGTGAATAAATTATAAAAAAAATAAATTGAGGGGTTGAAAAGAATCACAATAAGTTGAATGATCAATAATTTTTTCTAGAAAATTTTTGCATTGCTAATTTCTTTATTATATTTATATCTATTTGATTTAATTTATGGACAAGTAAAATAAATTAATTTTATACTGAACATAGTTCTGGTATCTTTACTATCATTAATCACATTGTTATCTTTTTAAATATTTATTATTAAGCAGAGAAAGCTGGAGAGGAATGGCTTAATGGGATAACTTGGCTTGACTTTGACTGGAAAGATATAAACAAACTACACCTAGTTAAGAGAATTCAGAACTTGTTGTTACTTATGTTATTTGACTTACTTTTTCATTACACTTATTTCCCAGAGCATTCTTATAGAAAATATAAAGATGCTTTCTGTGTTAAGAACATTTTTATACAGTTCTATATAGTTACATAATTATTGTTCTGTGTTGAATTTTTATCCCACCACCTCTTAGCAGACAAGGAAACAAAATTATAAGGTGATTTAATGTTTACTTGAAAAGCTGATTGAGAATAATTATTTTACCTTTACAAACTAATTACAACACTTCCTCTGATAAATTCAGTGGATTTTTTTGGTAATAATTTTACTTTCTCCAAAAGGAATTGCCTTTGAAAGATTAAAGAAACATGACTAATGTTGTAAAAGTTGAATTATTGGCCAAAAAAATAAAAAAGGTTGAAGCATTACAATGAAATAACTAAATTTAAGTAGGTGTCTGTGTGGCTTTATCCTTATACCTGCAATCTAAAGCTTGCTAATTCCCAGTGTTCCGCTTTGGAAACCATGTTGGTTGGGGCTAAAAAAAAAAAAAAAAAAAAAAAAAAAGTTTTTCTGTCCAAGAGCACTGTATACTCAACCTTTCTTCAGAAGTCTCATAAGAAATTGGAACAGTCCTGGCTGGTGTAGTTCAGTTGGTTGAGCATTGCCTTGTGCGCCCAAAAGGTCTCTGGTTCATTTTGTAGTCAGAGCTCATACCTGGATTTGGGCTTGATTCCCAGTTGGGGAGGGTACAGCAGATTGATGTTTCTCTCTTCTCACTTCTCTCTTATGTCTTCTGTCTTCTCTCCTCTCCTCCCCTCTCTCTCATCCATAAAAAAAGAATAAAAAAAAAGAAATTGAAACAGAGGAGAAAGGTATAATCTTGCCAAGTAATTAGGATGGAAGGAAAAAAGCATGGGGAGAAAACATGGTATAGCGTAGTTGACCTCTTGTACTTATGAATAAATATAAATATACTTTTCTTCAAGTTTTTTTCTATTTAAAGATATTTTCCTTTTGTAAATTGTGGAATTTAGACAAATATTTTGTCTAAGAAAAAAGTGTAAAGAAATTAGTTCTTTACTCATACACGTTAACTTTTTACTGTCTCCACCCTTATTAGGCTTCTTTGCCCTGAGTGACCCCTTACTCTTTCCAACTTCATTAATCAAACCTTGCTCTTAGGGAAGGAGTTGTCAAATAAATTTATACTAAGGCAAGAATAATAAATACCATCCTAACTATTGTTACCCATTTTTAGACAATATCACATATCTTGGTCATCTATCATTCATGCTGGCTGTGTCCTCAAAATCCCTTTCAACTGAGTGCATCAGGCAAAACGTGTCAAATGCTCATAGTTGGTGCTGAGGAGATAACCATTTTCCTGAGGTATTTGGATTTTTACTGAGAAAAAAAGGCTGCATCCCTTTTAGACAATTGTTCCCGTGATAAGGAGATGATAGAGACACATTTGTAAGACCAGGAGCTCATCACTATTTCTGAACTTTGAAGAATGGATACTCCTCCTGTTGGTAGATTCAGTAGAATCTAAAATATATTCCCTTGAATTTCTCTTGTGTTTCCTTGGTTAGTTTATATATGAAAGTCTGGTTTTCTTGTCTAGTTTGAAGCTCTTTGAGGATAGGAGTTATTCTCACTATCTTTTTATTCTCCTTGGCCCCAAGTCCTGAAATGGGTTTAATAAATGCATTTTATATTTTACAGGTTCTCATATTTAACTAATTTCAAGGAAGACAGATGCATGTTTGAATAGCTAGTCAATATTTAAATGTAGGTATGGAAAAAAAGGAAAAGCGGTGGGAATTTAATTTAAATGTTTCCCTTGCAAGTGGTAGAAAAAACCAATTAAACTAACGTAAGCAGAAAAATAGGGTGTATCCATAAATAGTTTGAAAAAGTTGTTCATAGGATTTTCTGCATCCATCCAGGCATGGCTGTTCTATAGATCCAAGAAATGTATTAGTTCTCTTACCCTTTCTCTCCATATCTTGATTATACTATTGTCTTTTTTTATTCAAACTATATTCCTATAACATCATGACAGAAAAAAATTAATCCTGGGGCTTTGTATTAATAGAAAATCTGAAGGGATTTTTTTTCAGATTTTGGTATAAATTCAAATCTCTTGGATTATAACTGACTGGATTTTTCTGAAGTCTACTACCTTAGGAATGATTATTATTCTCACTAATAGGTGTACAGGGAAGAAGAGGAGCAACATCATTTGTGATTAATAGGATTAAAAATGCTCTTCTTGATATCACCCAGGCTGTAGCTACAATTTCTCAGATGGAAGGAGATTATCATGTGAGAAACAGAAACATTGATGACCTGGATTTAGTAGGTTTGATTCAGGAAACACTATTTTGCCAACACGGAGAAAAGTTAGAACACATGGGTTTCTAGGAATATAATATTCATAAGATAGACATGGGCACTGCTCTCCCTATATATATTTTATTGATTTTTTTACAGAGAGAAAGAGAGAGGGATAGAGAGTTAGAAACTTCCATGAGAGAGAATGATCAATCAGCTGCCTCTTGCATACCTTCTACTGGGGATGTGCCCGCAACCAAGGTACATTCCCTTGACCGGAATCAAACCTGGGACCTTTCAGTCTGCAGGCCAATGCTCTATCCACTGAGCCAAACTGGATTTGGCGGCACTGCTCTTTGAGAGCTTACATATGGATGCTCTTTTGGACAAGATATAGAGAGCAGTTCAAGTGATTTCTAAGTGCTAAGATGACAGGATTATAAGGTTTTACAGGTACACATAGGAGGGAGTACTCAATATCCAATGGCCACAATGCCACATTGGATATAGAATATTCCCTAAGGATATTTCCTACCATCACCTGTCATCTCTAATATACTAATATGAAAATATGTCCTGCTCTAATTTATGAGTCTCATTGAGTTATTCATATTCTATTTTACTAGTTTTCCTTATTTGTTAAGATATCCTCAACGAAGAACTCAGTGATTTTGATGCAAGTCAGGAAAGTAGCTCTCAAAACAGTGAAAGGCAAGCTGTGCCAAGTCTCGCCCTGTACAGCACAAAGAATCCTTGAATAAGCTTATCAAGTTAGACCCTGGTTGAAAAAGAAGCAAAATCAAGCAGATATGGAGAGGCAGCAAGTACAATTAATGGAATTCAACTTTGCAGCTAGACAGACCTGGTGACAAGTTCAAGTTGTGCTGGGTAAGGGAAGGCATTTTATTCCGTGTGAATCAGTTTCTTATCTGAACAAAGGTAATAACACTTATCTTGAAGAATTTAGACAAGGGCCAAGTACCTGGTACATACCTGCTCTATAAATAGTGGCTTAGTTCTTGATTGTTACTAGGTAGTGAAAGTTTTTTAGATAAAGGAGTGATGATTGCTATCTTTAATTTTTATCATTTTTTGGCGGTTTACAAAATTAATAAAGTAATCATTTATTGATCTTGTAATATAAATCAGGCTTAATAGGTACTTTGTTCATATTGTTTTTTACATATATTCTTCAAATATCCACTTTAAAATGGGGAATAAATGAAATTCCAGTTGAAAAAAGAAAGAAGAATTGGTGTTGTCTGTTAAAATTAAGCAGATTTGTGCTTGAAATATAACTCTATAGTTTCATGGTCTCATGAAACAATTAGCACAGAACTAGGAACAAATGAAGTCGCTATCATTTCTACTATTCATAATCTAAATATTACAAGTTAATTAATCACATCGGGTTTTATTGGAGTACTTGAGTATTACATGAGGAACAAGAAGATGATTAAGCAAAATACATGGGATGTAATTGAAGCTTAATAATCATTATCTTTCCTTTATTTCATGTTCCAGGGAGAGCCTAGCAATGTCATTTTCAGTTTCACAAAAAGGCAGTCCTCTCATATGTACAAAATGACCACCATGAAAATGAATCTCTCCATTGATTTTTTGAGACAGTGGAATGGAGAGGGAGATACACACAGAGAGAAACATTGATGTGAGAGAGACGCATTGATTGTTTGCCTCCGACACTCACCCCTACAAGGGCCGGGGATCAAGCCTGTAACGGAGGTTCATTCCCTTGACCAGAATTGAACCCAAGATTCAGTTGGTGGGCCAACATTCTAACCACTGAGCTAAACCAGCTAGGGCAGCAAATAATATTTAAAAAGGATATTAAACCAGACATAGTGAAGTGAAAGAAAAGCAGCCAGGGGATATCCCCAAAAAACTAGAAATGAAAGTGTTTCAAGAAGAAAGATATAGTCAGCTCTGTAAAAGGCGACTCAGTGGTTAATTAAGATGAGTACAGAAAATCGCCATCACATTGGCAATACGTATTCTTAACAAGTGCATTTTCTGAGAAATGATTAGAATAGTGGCCACCATGGAGTTGGTTAAAGAGTGACTGGGACTTTTATATCTGAAAAGATGATAGATTACAGTAATGCGAAACTCTTCCTTGAATTCCCAAAAAAGTTTCACTTCCTAAAAGCTATATCTTATGACATCATTTTAAAAGCATAGTTGACTTCCCAAAAAGAACAGAAGTCAGCAAGTGTCACTGATGCATTCGGTGAGAACTGAATCACAGAGCAGTTAGAGTAAGAAAGGATACTGGCATTGCCTTATGTGATGCAATTGCTAGTCACTTAAGAGTGTGAATTGAAAAGACAGGCAGGAGGATTCGGGTTTTCAAGTTGGTGAAATAAAATGGAAATACATGCATAAACCCAGCACCTATGAAGGACTGTGCATCAGGGATAGGGTTCATAGGGGGAAAATATAGATCCACCAGCACACACAATAATAAAGTAGTCAATTTATCTCCATTTTTGTGTGTGTGTGTGTGTGTTTGGGGGAAAAGGGGGAGGAAACCTGTGTTTGGGGGGAGAGGGGGAGGAAACCTTCCCAGAGAAATCCAAATCAAAAGCAGGTATTTCACACTAGAGATACCTCTTTTTCTTTTTTTTTTCTTCCCCCCCCCCTAGAAATAGAAAATATTAAAAGAAAAAGTAGATATCAAGCCTGCAAGAAAATTGTTTTGTGAGGGGTTTTGCAAAGATAAATTCCTAATAATCAGTAGCAGTGATTTTTATGAGGGGGGGGGGTGGTTTTTAACTTCCAAGAATACAATATCTTATAGTGAGTTGATCAAATAGAGATTGAAAAATAGGTATATTAAAAAGACTGAATATTATTTCTTCTGTAGAAATATAAAGGACTATATACTCTAAAAATTCTTCCAACTAAGGAACTTGTTCATGCTTGAGATTCTCAAAAGATATTTTGCATATATAGCCATTTTTAGAATAAAGGAAGGAGAATTTTCAGCAGCAAACACAGAACAAGATCATTGAAACCAGAGGTATGCTAGCACTGATGCTCTATGGGTGGGGACATTTTTAAATGGCAGGGTTTTTTTTTGTCTTGCCATTTTTATTATGAAAATTTCAAACATATTGGAAAAAATGAACAAAAACTTCATAGTAGACATTTATACTTTTCCCATCTAGTTTCATCTATTAACATTCATAACACTTGTTTTTCTATATATCCATTCATGTATCCATCCATCTTTCTGTCCATCAGTCCATCTTACTTTTTGATGCAGCCAAAGTAAATTGCAGACATCAGTTTACTTCAGCCTAAATATTTCTGGAATACATATCATTAACTAGAATTCATTTTTATAGTTTTATTTTAATATAAAATTTATATGCAATAAAATAAATTTTAGACTGTTTTGACAAATGAAAATAAATACAACTGTGAATTCCACATTCAGCATACAGAATATTACTGGTTATCTTAGTAATTTTCCTCGTGACTCTTCCCAAAATGTGCTCCTACTACTTCCTTAGAGGAAACAATGTTCTTAATTATTTCCTTGATTTTCTGTTTTATATAAATGAAATCTCACTGTATGCACTCTATTGGGCAAAAATTCCTCTACTCATTATAAATACATTTGAGATTCATCCATATTATTGCATGTATCTATGCATTTCATTTTGTCCTGGGAATTATGTCATTGTTCAGAGTATAATTTGTCTATACATTTTCTTTTAATCAAAGAGTTTCATAGTCCAGTGCTATAAAAAATGTCAGTATGAATAGCCAGATGTGGATCTGTAAGAAGGGCAGGGATGCCCACTGCCCTTTACCCCAACCCTGCCCAGATCTTGGGTATCTATATCTATATCTATATCTATATCTATATCTATATCTATATCTATATCTATATCTATATCTATCTATATCTATCTATATCTATCTATCTATCTAAAGAGCCAAGATCCATAAAGTCCAAAATGACGAAAAGCTCGACCAAACACTGAAGTCAGGTGTGCTGGATCTCCATGGCATCCCAGCACTGACTGATGAGGGGGCTGCAATCAGGCCCAGACAGAGGCTGGGAAAGAAAAGCAGGGTCTGATCACAGCTCCTGTGGCAGTCAGTGCTGGGTTGTCATGATGGAAGTCAGTCCTACAACGAACATAGATTCAATTAACATGAAATAAACATAGGGTCCATTAATATACCTTTGAGAGGAGTTGAGAATATAAAATAGAGTGTAGAGCAATTACTTATATTATTTACATAAAACTATTTTCAACTAAGACATTGTCCTTTATTTAAATGTATCTTCATTGTAGAAAATATTACAGATGTCCCTTTGTTTTAGTGTGTGTGTGTTTTCCCATTGATTTCCTTCACCTTACACCCACCCCTCCCAGGCCTTCGCCAGACTATTGTCTGTGTCCATGGGCTATTCCTGTCTAATACATAAAAATCTAGAAAGATTTAGAGAAAAATAAAATAAAACATATGCCAGGTAAATATTGAATAGAAGAGCTGAAGTTGCTGCATGAATACTGGCTACAGGCTTGAAACCAAAACACAACTCATGAGATAAAGTTACTCATTGTAACATAACAAAAGATTCCTTTCACTGATGAGATAAGATGGTTCCCAATACTTATACACATCATAGAACAGTGTAGGGGTTCAGAATGAGCCTCACCTAAATGTGTCTCAGCAGTATGCAGATTTTTGAGCTAAAGCCAATTTTAGCTTCAGACTCAAGTGAAAATCATTCCCCTCCCTTTAACTACCTAAAAAAATTTGAATTACAGGCCTTGTCCATAATAACACATTATCCTATATAATAAAAGGCTAATATGAAAATCGACCAAATAGCAGAACGAGTGGTCACTATGACATGCACTGCCCATCAGGGAGCAGACAGTCAATGCAGGAGCTGTCCCCCTGGTGGTTGGTGTGCTACCACAGGGTAAGTGTTGCTCAGCCAGAAGCTGGGCTCGTGGCTGGTGGTGAGAGCTTCTCCTGCTTCCACAGCAGCATTAAAGATGTCTGACTGATGGCTTAGGCCCGCTCTCTAAGAACTCCCAGACTGCGAGAGGGTGCAGTCTGGGCTGAGGGACTCCTTCCCTCTAAGTGCATGAATTTTGTGCACTGGGCCTCTAGTATAAATAATGCTGCTATGAACATAGGGGTGCATATATTCTTTCCAATCGGTGTTAAAGGATTTTTTAGGATATATTCCCAGAAGTGGAATCTCTGTGTCAAATGGCAGTTCCGTTTTTAATTTTTTGAGGAATATCCATACTGTTTTCCACAGTGCTGCACCAGTCTGCATTCACGCCAACAGTACACTTGAGTTTTCTTTTCTCAACCTCCTTGCCAGCACTTGATGATAGCCATTCTGATAGGTGTGAGGTGATATCTTATTGTGGTTTTAATTTGCATCTATCTGATGATCAGTGGCATTGAACATCTTTTCATATGTCTATTGGCCATCTCTATGTCCTATTTGGAGAAATATGTACCGTATTTTTCGGACCATAAGACGCACCTTTTTCCCCCCAGAAGTGGGGGGGGAAAAGTCCCTGAGTCTTATGGTCCAAATATAGCCTACACATATACTTTAAAAAAAAGTTTTTTTACTTGCCCGGCTCTGTGTGCTTGCTGCAGCCACTGTCCATTCCTCCGTGCCCAGAGTGTCTGCCCCGCTCTGTAAACCCCGAGTGGTAGAGGAGTTACCATGTATGGTAGTCAGCCTCCATGCCCTCGCTGCAGCCATATCTCCATGTCAGCCCAGGGGCGGTGTACGGTAACTGCGTAATCCAAACCGTAATCATCGCCTGTACCCCTTGCTGGCCCGTACTCCGTGCCTGGAAGAATGCCGCGTCTATTCCCCCAATCATTCCTCTCCGCCCTCTGTTGCCGTGCTTGACTACTGGGTAGGCATACTGTAGATCTCAGCAGAACCTTTACCATAAATCTTCAACTTCATTCTAATATATTACTGAAGTCTCTCGTTATTGTGTTTTACAGTACATTTTGTCTTTTGCTGACTGTATTTGTTAATAATGGTTCTAAATGGTTCTAAATGCTGCTGTTTACTTTACAGGGTTGATTACATGTGTTTATGACTGTGATGTTGGGTTTTAATGCACATAAAATATTTTAGGTCACTATTTATTTCAGAATCTTTTTTTCTTCATTTCCCTTCTCTAAAAACTGGTGCGTCTTATGGTCCGGTGCATCTTATGGTCCAAAAAATACGGTATTTAGGTCTTTTGTCCATTTAAAATAAAAATTTTCACCTTAGGTTATTTTTCCATTGAGTTTTAGGATGGTAGAGTGGGAAAGACAATGAAAAACATTGATGTGGGAGAAACACATTGATTGGTTGTCTCCTGCATGAGCTCTGACCAGGGCCCAGGTAAGGAAAGAGCCTGCAACCTAGGTAAGTGATCTGGACTGGAGTAAAGCCATTTGGTCTGCAGGCCGAAGCTCTATCCACTGAGCCAAATCAGCTATGGTCTTTTCCATTTTTTATTTGGATTATTTGTTTTCCCGATGTTGCATTGTATAAATTCTTTATATATTTTGGAAATCAACTTCTGATCAGATGTATCATTAGCATATATGTTTGTCCATACATTGGTTTCCCTTTTCATTTTTTTATGGTTTCTTATGCCTAACCAGTGTTATATCTTTTTCTTTTGGGCTTGTAAGAGATTTTATGTGAGGACATTTATTTAGTTCTTATCATTTCTAACCAGTGCTTGTAAAATATGAATTGGGCCGAACCCGGTTTGGCTCAGTGGATAGAGCGTCAGTCTGCCGACTGAAAGGTCCCAGGTTCGATTCTGGTCAAGGGCATATACCTTGGTTGCGGGCACATCCCCGGTAGGAGATGTTCAAGAGGCAGCTGGTTGATGTTTCTCTCTCATCGACGTTTCTAGCTCTCTATCTCTCTCCCTTCTTCTCTATAAAAAATCAATAAAATATATTTTAAAAAATATGAATTAGGAGAGGAATTCCCATGCTTGGCTATTGGGATTTTTTTTCTATTTATTGAGGTGCTTTAATTAACTAATGTATTGTATAATTTAAACTCCTTAGGTTTGTCTTATGGCTTTTTGGTGGTGGTAATGGTGGTATAACTCTGTTGAAAATCTTGTACTATTATCTGTGAAATTGACTAAAAAGGATGGATTCCTAGCCCTGGAGATTCAATGGGGGTATGGCATAGGGTCCATGCCCACTAGAGGTGTACAATGCAGTTGTCTGCAGATTGCCCTTTCTCGAAGCGTCTTTGAGGGAGGTACACCTAGCATCACCCACATTTTTTTGTTTTTATAGAGAGTAAAGGAGCGGGATAGTTAGAAACATCAATGAAAGAGAAACGTCAATTAGCTGCCTCCTGCACACCCTTACTGGGGATGTGCCCACAACTAAGGTACATACCCTTGACTAGAATTGAACCTGGGATCCTTCAGTCTGCAGGCCAACACTCTATCCACTGAGCCAAACCAGTCAGGATCACCCACATTTTAACAGAGGTGTGAAGGTTAAAGAATCTTGGCCTTGGAGTTAGTGGAATGTAATGAAAAAGTTTTGTCTCTCTTTTTTTTTTCTTTCTTTCTTTCAAAGTAAAAATAAGTATAAAATATTTCCAACATATGTAAAAAGAATATAATAAGGCTTCCATTACTCCACCACCTGTGTTTGAGTTGCTAATCTTTCCATATTTGCTTCATACCCTCCCTATACAAATAAACTTCAACTGAAATATTTTCCATCTCTTTTCCTCTGCCTTTTTCCTTAGAAGAAGTGAAGCTAGTATACAGAGTTTCCAAACATGTTTTTCTACTTCTGTATATTACCTAGTCACAAAATATCTTTGAGGCTGTGTGTTTAATATTTTACATAAATGGAATAATTCTATATGTGCACAACATGCATTTTTTTTAATTTGTCATGTTTTTGAGATGCATGTAGATCTTACTTTAGCTGTTAGAGAGAATTCTGTTTATAAATAAATTAGTATACTCATTCCCTTGCCAAGAGAAAATGAGAGATTGTTTCCAGTTTCCCACAGTTACACCCTCTCTGCTGAGGACAGTTGATCTGTTTCTACTTTTTCACTATAATAAATTGTGCTGCAATAAATATGTGAGACAAATAGCTTTTATATCACATAAATATTTCACAGAATAGAGAACTAAAACAGAAATATGTTACTACAACTAGACAAGAGCAATTTGAAAAAGGCAAATCAGGGCAAATCATAGGCAGTCTCACTTATTAATATTGATGTAAAAATATATCTTAAAATATTAACACATCTAAGCCAACAGACTATAACAAAAAAAAACAACAACAAAACAAAACAAAACAAAACAAAAACCCACAAAACACAAACTAACAATTCCAGAAATGAAGCACACACTCAGTAACCATCAGTAGCAGGTGGAATTTGACTTAGGAATGTGAGTCTGTTTAATCTTGGGAGAAAATATTAGTGCAATTAAGCACATTTGTAGATTGAGAAGTAAAATATACTGTGTCATTATTATGCTTGGTGTCTAAAAAGCACTTGATAAAATTTGACATCAATCAAGGATAAAGCAAACAAAATAAAAAATTCTTTTGCAAAGTCAGAAATAATTTGGCATAGCTTCTACAGAAGTATCTACAATCACAAAGCTGATGTGTATCAATCGTAGGTCTGTTTTTTTCCTTCTACCTTATTAATGGGTATACTATATAGGACATATTGATGTTTATGTTAGATTTTTACATAAAAGGCAATCTTTTACTTGTTTGCAACTTACCATTTTTTTTCCTTATTCCATATTATGGATTTCAGTTTTATTTAATATTATGGATTTGCCCATGTTGGTATCTGTAGTATAGTTCATTTTTGTAACTCATGTATAATATTCCTTTACATGAATTAAACATACGGTATTTATTAATTCTATCGAGGGAGAGGCAAGGATGTTTTTGTTGTTGTTATGGGGAGATTCAGTGAGCATCCTTGGATGTATCTTCTTAATGCATGGTTTTCATAAAAGTAGAACAGCATTAAAATTCTTCATATGCTGCCAATTTGCTCTGCATGGCAGAGAAATGGACACTCCTGCTAGCAATGATTAAGCATCAATTTTCTCCATATGCTCGCTAAAATTCAGTGCTTATCAATTGTATTAATTAAATAGAAACTAACTGTGAATGAGACTGTTCTCTATTCAAGTTTAAATGTTCTTTTATTATGATTGCTAATAATATTTGTATTCTGTTGACCAGTGGGTTCCTATCACACTCTTTATTCACAATTTTTGCCTTTTTTAAAGAACTGATCTATTCATTTATTTATTATTTAATTGAAGAAAATCTTCAAGTAAGTTGTATTTAAGTGTTTTCTTGGCCATGCAGTTTCTTATATTTATGTAGCTTAAGATTTTATTTCACTTCTGGTATCTTTTGTAAAATAGAAAATTTCATTTTCAAATAGCCAGAAACATCAATCTTTTTTACTATGCTTCGTTCTTTTTGCAGTTATTAAATAAATATTTTTCAATTCTGAGATCTTGCACATATTTTATCATATCTCCTAAAAATTCTAAGGTTTTTCTTTGTAAAAGTCTATAAAATGGTATTAAAATAACCCTGTGACATGGGAATTATGTTCCTGAGTGATAAGAATGCTGAAGTTTCATGAGATAAAGTATCTTGCTTTAGAGCCAAACAAAGGCAGCCTTGCGACAGAAGTCTGTTTATAAGCTCAGGTATATTTGCACTGCATAAAATCATTGAAAATTTAAAATATATTCTCCTTAGAAATACTTGCATTTTAGATCAGAAATTCTTAGAGATTTAGCCTCTTATGCCAATATAATGCAGAATTAATGGCGAATTTCTCAGATGCTTTGATAATCTTGCAAATATGTTACCTTGAGATATACAGGAAAGAAGGAAGTAGGAATGCTGCCCAGATGGTGTTGCTCAGTGGTTGAGCATCAACCCCATGAACCAGGAGGTCACAGTTCTATTCCTGATCAGGACATTTGCTGGGGTTACAGGCTTGATCCACAGTATGGGGCCTACAGGATCCAGCCAATCTCGGTGATTTTCTCTCATCATTGATGTTTCTCTTTCTCCCTCTCCCTGCCTCTCTCTAAAATATATATGTATATGTATATAGCCTATGTAATAAAGAGATAATATTCAAATTGATCATCACTCCAATATACAAGATGGCTGTCCCCATGTGGTCAAAGATGGCTGCCCCCATGTGGACACAAGATGGCCACTACAGATGGCTGGCAGGGGAGGGCAGTTGTGGTTGATCAGGTCTGCAAGTGAGGGCAGTTGGGAGTGATCAGGCCTACAAAGGAGGGCAGTTGCGGGGGACCAGGAAGGAAAGGGAGGACAATTGTGAATGAGACTGTTCACAGGGGAGGGCAGTTGAAGATGACAGGGCTGGCAGAGGTCAGTTAGGGGCAACAAAGCCTGCAATGGAGGGTAGTTGTGGACAATCAGGCCTGCAGGGGAGGGTAGTTGGGGGCAACCAGGCTTGCAGGGGAGAGCAATTAGGGAAGACCAGGCAGTCAGGGGAGGACAGTTGGGGATGACTGGGCTGGCAGAGAAGGACAGTTAGGGGCAATCAGGCCTGCAGGGGAGGGTAGTTGGGAACAACCAGGTCTGCAAGGGAGGGCAGTTGTGGGCAATCAGGTCTGTAGGGAAGGGCAGTTAGGGGTAACCGGGCTGGCAGAGGAGGGCAGTTGGAGGGGACCAGGCAGGAAGGGGAGGGCACTTATGGGCAACCAGGCATGCAGGGGAGGGCAGTTGGGAGCCAGTAGTCCTGGATTATGAAAGGGATGTTCGACTGCCCATTTAGGCCCTATTCCACATCGGGCCTAAATGGATGGTCAGACATCCCTTAAAGAGTCTCAGATAGAAGAGGGTGCAGGCTTGGCTGAGGAACATCCCCTCCTGCCATGCATGAATTTTGTGCACCAAGCCTATGTGTAGTAGGAATTCAATATACAGCTTTAGTCACACTATATTTACTATTTTAACCTATAATGATAGTTGATTTTATAATACACTTGTTATGTACTACATACTGTGCACAACTTATTTATCTCCTTTATACTTCATAATAATCCTATGCTAGATAGTTTTATTAACATCCCTGAAGAAGCACAGAAAGGTGATGCAAGTAGCCAAGTCACACAGCAAAGGTGGGATCCAAATTCAGGCAGTGGAGTTCAGAACTTGTAGTTACTGCATTTTACTTACTTTATATATCCTAGATTCTGCTTACCTAGAAGACTTTTTCTTAAAATTAGTATATATAAATTTCTACTAATAATCTAGGTTTATAACATTAAAAATGCAAATATAATTACTTACCCATTACTTCTAGGATGGTTATGTTATATATCCAGTATAAATGTTCTCTCATATCATGAATAGCATTTGTATAAATACCCTTTTTTTACATTTTTAAATTCAGGATGAAAAATTGCTAGACATTTAAATGATAGATAGCATACATTTCACAATGATGATGAAAAAATTGATGGAAAACATTTAATATATATTCCAATTACTGGAATTTATAATAGATAATGGTAGTTTTAGCTCTACCTAGCTTTCTGAAAAATTATCAGTTGTGATTAGATTTGGTTATGTACATTAGAAAAGCTGAACTTGGAGAGGTTTAAGCATGACAGCATTTATTAAAGGTATCTATCTCCTATGGTTGCTGTAAAATATACTAGATAACTATTATAACAAACCTAACATAGTGTTGGCATAGAGCAAGCTATTATTGTTTCCTTTGTTATTATGATTACTCTAAAATCACTTGATATTATTATTAAACTAGAGGCCTGATGCACGGATTTGTGCACCAGTGGGGGCCCATGGCATAGCCTGCAGGGATCTCGCTGAAACCAGCTGTCCAACCTGCTGCTCCTGCTCATCACAGCCCTGCTGTGCCTGCTGCAGGCTGGTGCCTAGTCAGTCCCAATTGGGAGAGGCTTGTATGCCACAGGGGTGCTTGCCAGCCATTAACCCTGCCTCTGCTACCATTCGGTCAACTGAGCAGTGCTGCTACTGACCACCAGGAAGCAGCTCCTGAGTTGAGTGTCTGCCTCCTGGTGGTCAGTGCATGTCATAACTACTGGTTGTTCTGCCGTTCGGTCATTCAGTCACTTATGCTTTTATACATACAGATAAGATTACTTTTTGAGATATCAGCCTTTGTGTCTGAGCATCTTTCTGAAGATCACAATTCAATATTAAACTCAAAGGATGCCAGATCTTCTTTAAAAAACCAAATGCTGCCTTCAAATTGAAGAAAATTAGAAAGTGACAAAATTTAAACCTAGTAAAGGCATGTAAAAGAATCTCTACTCTTTTCTTTTCACTTTTACTTTTCTGAAGTTTGCCTAAGATTCAGATGAGATTCATTCCTAATGTTATCTGCTATGCCTATAAATTGCAGTAGGATACAAAATGTGCATTCAGTAAAACTGGGTGGGTCTTTGAAGAAGGCACCAATATCTTACCACTCATCTTCCCTTCACTGTCTGCCACCCCCAAAAAACTGAAGAAAGCCTGGTGTTCATAAAGCTCTGAATTTTGATAAAAATATTAAAGTTGAAAGACTGTCAGATTGCTTAAGTGCAATTAAGTAGGACGAGATACAGGAATGGGTAATGGCATAGGCTATTCAAAGAAAGATTATAATACATTTAAAGACTCTCTTCATGATTGTAACAGGGATAAATACAGGCCATGCCAGATAAAAGAAAAGATTCATGCAATTATCAAAGAAAAGAAATCAATGCCTCAGGTGTGTGAGATTTCAGGACGAGATATCCTGGAGATGTATAGCATTCATTTGAGGACAAGAGCTTTGAAAAAGGGAATTACCCCAATAATAATAATACCTTTTACTCCAGAGCATTTGATAAAAGATATGAAAGCTGTTTTGATCACATCATTCTAGCCATAGAACTCATCAGGAATTTAACTATTTAAAGCTACTATATATAGGATATTTAAATGCTGAAACAATAGTATAATTAAATATATTTTTTTAAATAAGGAGAATTGAGCAAGGCTGGTTTTACTCAATGGTTGAGCATTTACCTATAAGCCAGGAGGTCATGATTTTATTTCTACTAATAGCACATGACTGGGTTGTGGGCTTGATTCCCCAGTAAGGGGCTGTGCAGGAGGCAGCCTATCTGGATGATTATGTCTTGTGATTGATACTTCTGTCTCTCTTTCCCTCTTCCTTCCTCTTTGAAATCAATACAAATATATACATAGTAATATTTATATAGCAATATGCAAATTGACCACACCTTCCCTATGCCCAAGCCATGCCCACCAGCCAATCAGGGTGAGTATGCAAATTAACACAATCTAGGTGGTGGTTAATTTGCAAAGCAAGACATTATAGAAAGAAGCCAAATGTTCAGAAGGGAGGGAAGCTGTGGAGAAGCAAGCAAGTGTGTGTGTGTGGGGGGGGGGGGCGGCGAGGGGGAGGAAGGGAAGCAGGCAGGGTGAGGGAAAAAGGAAGGGAAGCAGGGGGGCAGGGGAGAGTGCAGCAGGAAGCCCTATTGCAAAATCTTCCTGCAATGGGATACTAGTGTGTGTGTGTGTGTGTGTGTGTGTGTGTGAGAGAGAGAGAGAGAGAGAGAGAGAGAGAGAGAGAGAGAGAGAGAGTACATGTTTAAATAAAAATAATTGACTGCATAATATCAAATGTATTTTTGTGGAAGATTCATTACTTTAAACATTCTCTTGATTATGTGACTTTTGACAATCCTTTCTGCATCTTGGTTTCTTCATACCACATAAGACATATCTAAAAAACTTTGTAAATGATTTGGTATATTAATATAAGTTGTTATTAATTGTGTCTAAGACTTAGCTGAACTCTTTAATTTTATAAAGAAGCTAAACAATACTTATATTGTACATGTAAGAACCTGTGAAAAAATTAGTATCAGCATTTCTGAATGGAATGCAGAAAAGGCCTATAACTCCTTGTTTATTAAGTTACTCTAACACTGACTACATTGGATTCTAATTTTTTTATTGTATATTTCCCCTCGAGGGCAGAGGTAAAGTCTCTTATGTCCAGTTTCTAACTACTGATAAAGAGCATAAGTTGACATTTCTCTTTCTTTTCTACAGTATCACAAAATTGGAAAAATCATAGTTGACACACACACACACACACACACACACACACACACACACACATTAAAGGAAATCCTTTAATCCTTTAGGCTTCTACCATCCTTTTATTCTTAGAGATGACATATAAGAGAGCTCAAGTTTCAAAAATAGTCTTTGTTCAGTATATTTCTATAGCAGCGAACTGATTATATACATGATAGATCAAATATATATAATTATAGCCATTGCACACAGACATAACCAGCTGTGAATAAAAAGAGTTAGAAAAAAATTAAGTAACTTCTAAATCTATAGCTCAGAATTCTATTGACAAAAAAAAAAAAAAACTGAAGGAAAATTGATGGAAGACAGAACTAATTACTATCTAAAATCAGAATGTCTGATTTTATTAGGAATGACAGAATGTAAAACAAATAACATGATATAATTGGTAGAGAATGCTCCTTAATTTCTACTGGTGACTTTCAGAGGCCACAGGATAGTGCGTGGGACATTAAAGTGAGAGCTTGACAGTACTGATTCTGATAAGGCATTTCATATAAACACACATGCACACATAGCCAGGAGAGTGATTTATTTTTCCCTTGATGGTTTATTTAAATAAATATTAATGTTCTTTGTCATGTAAGTCACAAAAGCAGTTGATCCACCAATATGTTCCGAGTTCTGTTTTATCTATTCTATTATTTGGAAAGCCTGCTTCATCAAAGTGTGGCAGGAAGCCATAAAAATCATGTACTGATTCAGAGGGAGAGGCAATCCATCATCTTGGGGTAAGAGAAAGGTAAGAATGTAGCACTGGATAGGGATTCTAGCTACCTTCTAGGTGAGCACCTAGGAGGTAAGAGCCAGCCTTTAGGTCATTAGGAGGGCATCTTGGGTGGATATATATTATTATGATTTTGTAGAAGTGGAAGAGTATCCTATGATGATGTTCACATAAGAGAATTATTGGGTCGGCAGCTAAGTAATTGCGGGTTTCACACATATATGGCTTCAGTTGAATTTTTAGGTTTGCAGACGTAGTACAAATGTAAAACACATTTTGTTATTGATAGTTGGCTATTCAGCTGTTAATCAGTAAAGAAAGTTTTTTGATCTGTTTTGTAGTTTTCGTTTGGCGTTCATTGAAAAATGGAAAATCAAAAGGAACATTTTCGTCATATTTTGCTTTTTTATTTCCGCAAAGGGAAAACGCATCGCAAGCTCATAAAAAGTTATGTGCTGTTTATGGTGACGAAGCCTTAAAAGAACGGCAGTGTCAAAATTGGTTTGCCAAATTTCGTTCTGGTGATTTTTCACTCAAAGATGAAAAACGCTCTGGTCGTCCAGTTGAAGTTGATGACGCCCTAATCAAAGCAATAATCAATTCAGACTGTCACAGTACAACACGTGAGATTGCAGAGAAGCTTCATGTATCACATACATGCATTGAAAATCACTTAAAACAACTTGGCTATGTTTTAAAACTCGATACATGGGTTCCTCACGAAATTAAAGAATCACAGTTAACGCAACGCATTAGCAGCTGCGATTTGCTAAAGAAACATAATGAAAATGATCCATTTTTAAAACGACTGATAACTGGCGATGAAAAATGGGTTGTTTACAATAATATCAAGCGGAAAAGATCGTGGAGCAGGCCAGGTGAACCAACTCAAACAACATCAAAAGCTGATATTCATCAAAAGAAGGTTTTGTTATCAGTTTGGTGGGATTACAAAGGAATTGTCTACTTTGAACTCTTACCACCCAACCAAACGATCAATTCTGATGTCTACATTGAACAACTAACGAAATTAAACAATGCAGTTGAAGAAAAGCGGCCCGAATTGACAAATCGAAAAGGTGTTGTATTCCATCATGACAATGCAAGGCCACACACATCTTTGGTCACTCGGCAAAAATTAATGGAGCTTGGTTGGGATGTTTTGCCACATCCACCATATAGTCCTGACCTTGCACCATCTGATTACTTTTTGTTTCGATCTTTACAAAACTCCTTGAATGGTAAAAATTTCAATAATGATGATGATGTCAAATCGTACCTGATTCAGTTTTTTGCTAATAAAAACCAAAAGTTTTTTGAACGTAGGATTATGATGCTGCCTGAAAGATGGCAAAAGGTCATTGATCAAAATGGGCAATACATTACAGAATAAAGTTATTTAGTTCCATGAAAAAATTGTCTTTGATTTTCTTTAAAAAATCCGCAATTACTTAGTTGCCGACCCAATACTAAGATGGTTAACAACTCTTAGTCATGTTTTGAAGAACCACATTTGGAGTAGCCTGTGCTCTAACTCAAATGCATATTAGTCTAAGGTATTGTTTAGCCTGTATTTTATCCCTCTCCTTTCTCTTTTTTACAAAGAAGATGGGAATAACATACAAAAGTAGTTTTTAATTTCTAATTTTATCTTGGCCATTTATTGTTTATGTGGACTTGGATTATCTGTAAACTCTTGTGTCTTTAGGAGCACTTTTTATAATAGTAATTTTCTCTTGCTTACCTGCTATATATATTATTGTATTATTACATGGGATATAGTCCTCTTAATAATTCTATGGGGTAGGTAGTATTAGTTCCATTTAATATATTAGAATCACAGAAGTTAGGGACTTGCCTGAAGTCACAAGTAAGGAGGTTGTCTCTGGGATTTAGTCTAACATAGGAAGAAAAGATAGCTGCTTTGTGTAACACATATACCCTGTATGTAGGACGCTACAGCAGAATGAAGGTGAATAGGCTGCAGTCATGCCTGGCAAAGACTTCCAGACATGGTGAGAAAAAAGAGGCATGCTCATAAGTAAAGTATTTTGGAAAACAGATTACAATGTGTGCCATAAAAGAATGCAAGCAGATTATTTTGATGATTAAAAAGAGGAAGGAATCATGTTTGGCCAAGAGATAAATCAGGAAAGTCTTACAAAAGAGGGCACTTTGCAGGAATTGTAAAGAGGATTGTAGCAAAGCTGTTGTTACTAGTTGTTGGGAGGGAAGGTGTGATGTGGGCATCTCCTGGAGAGGGAATTTTGGGTGCCCTCCAAAGTATACACACACTTGGAATAAGTATAAAGGCAGTATTTGTTAAAAATACTTTTCATTTTCTAAATTGAGTTATCAGCTGTTAAAGTGTGCATACATATTTTTGGGACACCCTCCAATTTAAACGAAATGTAGGGCAAAAAGGATACCACATAATTTAAAAGTAGAAAGTTTTGTAGTTTTATTAGTGCTTAGAAAATATAGAGAATGGTTTGTGGAATGAAGCTGGCACACAGTTGACATCATGTTACATAGGATCTTAAGTGGCATTTTTAGCAATGTAAATTGTTCATTAGTTTAATGGTTCTTACATTTAAGTGACCATTGGAATTGTCTCCAGAACTTCGTGAAACCTAGAGTTCTGGGCCCCACCTTGGATTTTATGGTTGATTGGATGTGGTGTGGGCCCTGAGAATTTGCATTTCTGTCATGTTTCCAGGAGATGCTGCTGCTGGTGGTCCAGGATCAACAGTTTGAGAGCCACTCCAGGAAGCAAACCTAATGCAGAAAAGGCTTGTGAGCAATGAGATAACTGGGTCAGGGTGATGCTTTATAAAGTCAATATTGTAGTCAGTTGACATACAGTTTGGATTATGCAACATGAATAAATTCTAGAGATTTTATTCGTATAAATAATTAAATTCATATTGTCTCTATGGTGTTTTACACTTACAATTTGATTGAGAAGTTTGATCTTATTCTGGCCAGTTGCTTGGGAGTGCTGTCCCATACACCAAATTGCGATTTAAATAAAGAAGTTAGCCCTAGCTGGTTTGGCTCAGTGACTAGAGCATCAGCCTGCAGACTAAAGGCTCCCAGGTTTGATTCCAGTCAAAGGCACATGCCCATGTTATGGGCAATCCCCAGGAGGGGGCATGCAGGAGGCAGCTGATCAATGGGTCTTTTTCATCATTGATGTTTCTATCTCTTCTCCCTCTCCCTTCTCTGAAATCAATAAAAATATACTTTTAAAAATAGAAGTTATATATCATTAAATGCGCTTACCACAATAAAATAAAAAATTTAAAGAAAAGTCACTATTGCTTAGGAGGCCATTATCAAAGGAAGTAATTGATTGGGTTGTAATAATAAACAGTGAAGGAAAAGGTAAAATAAGATATTCAGAGGTCTCCAGTTTTATTCCCATCCATCTTCATTTCAATCTTCATAAACATCCCTATGAGAATCGAGAAGTGAAAAACTAAAGTAGTTCTAAGAAAGTAAGCTATAAAAACAAATATGAATAATTGTATGCGATTCAGTTTAAACAAAGAAGCATAGGAGAGTGACCCTTGCCTATAATAAACTAAAGATAATAAATGATCCAAAGAAGAAGGTGTATGGGAGAGAACACTGTTGGTTAGCAGTCATGGCGCTCACACAGGAGAGAGCCACATAATTAAAGTCTGGCATTTCCTTTCCAAAGACTGACCAGGGGAGAGGTCCTGGCTTCCTGGATGTATGTTTTCTGGAGGACACATTCTTTCTCATATTCAATGACTGACTTTCTAGGTTAAGATTTCATCTCTTGAGACGTGGCCACAATGAAAAGACCAGAAAGGAAAACCAAGCCAGTGACAGAAATGAATAAGGTCTCTAGAAAGAAACCGGGTCTTTACACACTCTGAACAAGTTCTATGTGGTCAAAAGAAAGCAGTCGATATATTTGGGGACTAGCGGTGTTAGGTTAGATTTTGGACTTTGAGGACAATGTGAGATCTGCATTACCTAATTTGTATGCAAAGGCAAAAATCCCTGCTATTCATTGATTGTGATTGGGTTAACAAATTCAACCCAGAGAAAATTAATTTAGTGATATTAAGTAAAATGGCCAAGTAAAAAGGAAGAAGGAAGTAGACTAGATGGGAAAATTGATGGCAGGCATATAGTATATTAAATTCAGTTTTCAGTTGTGTGCCTTTTTAAAATCAGAAGTTGGGAAGCAATAAAACTATCTGTCCTGGGCTATCTAATAAAGTCTTGCCACATTGCTACTTTTGAATTTGTTTAGCATAGTGATTTGTGCAATGAATTTAGAATTTAGAGGGAAGAAAGTTCCAAGCTATTGGTACTCTGGTTTGGGAGTTACAATGTAACAATGACATTCTCTAGAGAAGAAAATCAAGGAGCCCAGCAACCCATCCCAAGCTGGATTTTGTGGGATCAGCAAAATGAAATGTGTACCATGAGGTCAGGGACTGTATAAATCCTGGGATTAGATTTTCAAGTGAACATTACAACTCAGCGCCAAGCTGAGAAAGAGACAGGGGAGTTGGTAGTTATGGTGATATGCTAACTCTCTTGCCAAATGTTGAGAGAGTGAAAAAAAGAACAGGGAAATATAATCCTGTTGTGTCTATCCTGAGAGCTTGAGAATATAAATCATTTGAAAGTTATCTCGTGAAATACAATATAAAACCCTAATCACCTAAAATTTCTGTCACTAGCGCCAAGGGGAAGCTTAGCCATCAGTATCTCCAAAGACCTGGTTCTAATTGCTTAATTGATTTCTTTAAGAAGACCGGAGATCAAGGGAATAAGTAGAGAAGGACCAGGTTCTACACTGGATTTTATTCTCAGAGAAGTAGCATTTATAGGTGATTAAGAAATCATGGCTTGGTCACGAAAATATTTAATGCATAAATTTTGTACCTGATATACTACACACTTATTGTGATAAATTTTTAAAATGCAGAAAGAGATGGAATGCTCAATACATAATTATAGTTATGATAAGTGACATAAAATAACAAGTTTCAATATAAATGTTAAACAGGTTACTATAACCTAGTTTTGGAAGCTAGAAATCTTCCATGGAGAACAGCTAAAATGTGTCCTTGGAAGATGGCTGATGATCAGCTATGTAAAGGTATGTGCAAAGAGCATGCTGGGTGAGGCAGTGTCATGCATACAGTCTCAAAAGTATAAAGTAGCTTTAGATAGCCAAGGAACTGATGGGAAAGTGTAGTTACAAATACTGAGAGAAGTAAGAGTGATGCAAAATCAATGAGGCAGAAAAGGATGTGATTTATAAGGAGTTGAAGAGCAAATAAACATTGTGTGTGTGTGTGTGTGTGTGTGTGTGTGTGTGTGTGTGTGTATGTATAGAAGTAGGATTGTGGAATATATGATAAATATATTTGATAAATATATGTCAAATAGTTATTATTTTAAGCAAGGTTATCATTATAACCTTGGATGTTGGGCCTTTTTGACTTCTGTACAACTCATAGCAGTAATGATTTTGAAACTGAGTATGTCTTTGTGATATCCACTAGGGCTGTTCACTAACACTAGAGTTTTCTCTTCCAGTCCTGGGTAGGATTGCACTTCCCCAGATGTTGGAAACTAAGACAAGGCCTCATGACTTGCTTTGGACTCTGCAGTGTGAGCAGGACTTTGGGTGTTCCTCACATGTAGATGCAGGAGTGCAATCCTCCATGTCTTCTCCCTTGCCACTGCAATCATGAAAGCCTAGATCCAGATGGGTCCTCCATCAGCCCAGCTCATGGGTAACGATGAGCACAATAACCTGCTTGAGCTGCAGCACAAGTTGATGCTTATTATATCGACAAAACATTTTGATCCCCAGACACTGGTTAAATTGGATTATCATTTTATTCCCCTGCAATATAACATGGATATTCAGAGTATTCTTTATCACAAATAATTGGCTTTCAAAAATCAGCCAAATGGAAGGAATGCCAAGAATGGCTAATTTAGAAAATAATAAAAAATGGCCTTCTAGATGTCGGAAATTAACTTTTCTTTCCAATTCAGAAATATCATGCTCTGTCCATCACTCTAGACCAGTTCTAAACAGGTGTGGGTAGACATCAAGTGTTGAAGTTATTTGTTAGCTGAATCATAAATAAAAATCATTAATTATTAACAATGCAATATAGAAATTTGGTAATTATTGACTTAAATGACTAGAATGGATTCAACATCATTCCCTTAACTTTGCATCGCCATGCTTCTTTGGGAATGAAGAGTGCATGAGGATGTAATACTGTGTCATACTATGTCTGAAGCCAAGTGTATGTAGCATCCCAGGCCAAGTTCCCATGTATAATGCTTATGTCTGTTCCTCATTTCCTCTCTAGTGATAACCCTACTGGTCTGTTTTCCAACAAGGGTAGATCAGTGTACAACACAGAGTAATAGATCCAGTAGTTGCTT
The DNA here is from genome assembly GCF_964339955.1 of Pipistrellus hanaki. Lineage (NCBI taxonomy): Eukaryota > Metazoa > Chordata > Mammalia > Chiroptera > Vespertilionidae > Pipistrellus > Pipistrellus hanaki. Next base: position 29,016,173 of record NC_140511.1, read on the forward strand.
ATACATAGTCAGGTTCTAAATGCAGGGCAGTTATTATTGTTAATAAGTAAATAACTACCACTACTAAGTTCATCTGGGAGGTAGAAAACAAGGTGAAGATGTATGCTGATATTATTAGGTGTGAATAAAAGTTAGACACATGTGAAAAGATGTCTAATAGAGACACATTGTTATATTGTAAATGGGAGAATAGCGACTTCAGAATTCCAAGGCAGGGAAAGGGTATTTGTGGATGTAAACCCAGGAAAATGTTCACCAAGAAGCAAAGATTGGGACTGGGTTGTGAATGCTAGGGAGGATTTAGAAACTTGGGTAAGAGGGAGCATGGGATGATGGGATGTGTGGGCCTGCATCCTCACTCTTGTCTGCACTGACCCAGTTGATATCCAGCTTTATGTATCTTGCAGAAATTTGCACTTAAATTCACAGTGCAGTTATTGCAACCCCAATGCAAAACTTAGAATAAGCAATTGTGGCTACAGGGATATTTGCAGAAAATGATGTAAATTATAAGGGGCAAGGACAAAATAAAAGTGATATTTACTGAATGCCAATTCAGAACAAAGAAGCAGTTAGACACTTTGCATATATATCATTTAATTCTCAGACAACTGTGCAAAGTGGGTATTATTTTCCTCTATGTAGGAATGAAGAAATTGGGGTTTGGAAAGCTTAAGTTACTATTTCAAGACTTTATAGCATAAAGTAGAGACAACATGTTTACCCAAAGCTATCTAACTCCAAAGCCTACAGTTAGTGGTGGTGGGTGTGAGAATGGAGGGGATAGAAATCATGCACAAATAACAAAATGCAAGACACCATATGATAAGACCCTATAGCTTATATTTAAACTAGGGTAGAAACGCTAGTTGAAATGGACTTAAAGTACAAGGAGATAAACTGTCTTCGGCAGGATGAGATTCAGGAAGGACAGGGATAGCAAAGAGCTTATTTATGTTATGAATATGTTAATTTTCATATCTCCCAAGTCATCCTCAGTGTTACCTTTAATCTTAAACTAAGAGCCAGATGGCTACAAGCATCATAACCAGACCCAACTACAATCAGAGGGAAAGTAAGGGATTCTTTTATCGTATGATTTCATCTTAGTAGCAATGGAACTTTCCCCACAGCTTCCCAGCAATTGCTCCTTTTTGTCTTGTCCATAAGTGTGCCATGTGTATGTAGGAAGAATAGGTTGCCCTTAATACTAGTGACATTTATTGAACACTTACTAGGTACAGGTAGCGTTCTACCTGCTTCACATGCATTCGATTCTCACAAAAATTGTATGAAATGTCAATGTTTTCTTTATTGTTGAGGAAACTAAGCAAGACAGAGATGACGTCATTCTCAAAGCCAGGAAATGGGCGTGCAAGTCAGCTGAGTCAAATAATCAAATCTATATACTCAGTCTCCAAACTGCATTGCATCCTGTCATTCTACCTTAAACCAAACAGTCCACTTCTGGAACTGGGAGTGAGTCTGTGTCCCTGAAATGCATGGCTCATGCAAACTGAGGTATTACAAAAACTATGAAGGAAGGGGATACATGCTAACTAGGACATGCCTGCAGTTGAAAAAGGAATATATGTATTCCTGAGAGCATTAGTGAGTCATTATGGAGGAGCAGACATAGGACTTATTTTGGTGGATAGATGAGATTTCTTCCGTCCTGTTAGAAGGGTAAGGGATGATTTTTTTGTTAAAGCTCGGTTTTGTTGAGCAATTATGTATCAAGCACTGGGCTAAGAGTTTCATGTACATTTTTAATTTGATATTTACAACAACCATTTAGAGTTATTTCTGCTTTTACTATGCCCATTTTGCAAATGAGGAAACACAGAACTAGGAGAGCCTAAAAAATACCCCTAGAGAATAGTAGTTCTGACTCTAAAGTGTAGCTTTTATATACTATACTAGAGACCCAGTGCAGAACATTTGTGCATGGAAGGAGCGTCCTTCAGCCCAGCCTGTGCCCTTAGGTAGTCCAGGATCCCTCAGGGGATTCAGACACCCCCCAAGAGGTCCTTAGAGCTGCTGCGGAGGCAGGAGAGGCTCCCGCCACCACCGCTGCACCTGCCAGCCATGAACCTGGCTTCTGGCTGAACAGGACTCCTCCTGTGGGAGCGCACTGATGACCAGGGGGCAGCTCCTGCATTGAACATCTGCCCTCTGGTGGTGAATGCACATCGCAGTTACTGGTTGCTCTACCGTTCAGTTTATTTGCATATTAGCCTTTTATTATAAACTAGAGTCCCGGTGCATGAAATTTGTTCATGGGTGTGTGTGTGTGTGTATGTCCCTCAGCCCAGCCTGCACTCTCTCCAATCTGGGACCCCTCGAGGGATGTCCAGGAGTGTAGGGCCTAAACTGGCAGTCGGACATGCCTCTCACAATCCAGAACTGCTGCCTCCCAACTGCTCACCTGCCTGATTGCCCCTAACCACTTTTGCCTGCCAGCCTGATCAATACCTAACTGCTCCCCTGCTGGCCCAATTGCCCTTAATTGCACTCCCCTTCCAGCCCAGTCACCCCTAACTGCCCTCTCCTGCTGGCCTGGTTGCCCATAACTGCCCTCCCCTGCTGGCAATCTTGTGGCAGCCATCTTGTGTCCACATGGGGGAAGCCATCTTTGACCACATGGGGGTGGCCACCTTGTGTGTTGGAGTGATGGTCAATTTGCATATTTCCTCTTTATTATATAGGATTAGATTTCATATATAAAATACATATTGGGCTGAAACCGGTTTGGCTCAGTGGATAGAGTGTCGGCCTGCAGACTGAAAGGTCCCTGGTTTGATTCCGGTCAAGGGCATGTACCTTGGTTGCGGGCACATCCCCCCCGGTCGGGGTGTGCAGGAGGCAGCTGATCCATGTACCTCTCGCTCATCAATGTTTCTAACTCTATCTCTCTCCCTTCCTTCCTGTAAAAAATCAATAAAATATTTTAAGGAGGGAGGGGGGCAAAAAAAAAATCAATAAAATATATTAAATATATTTAAAAAAATTAAAAAAAATTTAAAAAAGAATATAAGCACAATAAAAAAAATAAAAAGAAGTAAAGAAACAAATTATATATATATATATATATATATATATATATATATATATATCAAATAAATTAATTAATAAATAGTAAAAAAAAATCAATAAAATATTTTAAAAAATACATATTGGAACTTGAGATAGAAAATCCCATGATCAATACAAGCAGAAGCTCTACTTCATTTCATGATTATAAACTCAATTGACCATCCAGGCCAACACCCAAGCAAATCCATTTCAAACCTTTTGACCTACTAACAAGCAATAAAAGTAAATTTGAGAATTTGTATTTTTCATCCTGCTATGCAACCCAAATTAAATAATTCACCTTTCTGTTTCTAGCTAAGCTGGGACTGAAGAGCAGAAACCAGGCTTTTGAGGGAACTCTGGCTATCTTTCCCTTGTCCATTTTTTAACTGTTTCTAGAGGTAAGGATCAGTCTCACCAGAGAGGCTGAACACTTCTCTAAGTCTACTTTTGTTTCATTCATAAAGAATGAGGCAACTGTGAAAGACTGGAAGCATGGGCCATGGTAGTCCACAGATTGCTTGTAAAGAGATTTTGGTCATTAGTCAGGGAAGCTGTCTGAATCCGCTATAGATGCTTAATAGTGAGGAAATAAGTATTTTTATAGCTTTGCTAGTACTCTAGATGTTGAAACCAGCATCTGTACAAATCTTTGGGTACCATGCTCTATGTGCTGTCAGAGAGAGAGAGAGAAAAATTGTCAGTCTCTGAAGTTCCAACTGTCACTTACACAGTAGCCTATAAAGTAGGGTCTGTGCACTTGGAATTTCACTTTAGTGGACAGTCCTCTTAGATATTTTAAATGGCAAAGGAGTACAAATGACAGTAATAGCATGGCCATTAGCGCTGATCTCCAGATTACAAATCAGTTTCACATGTGTTAGAATTTTTTGAATCATTTTAATGGTTACTTAATTAAAGGGAATTGGAGCTTTAGCAATATGGCAATTGCATTTTTTTTAAATGAGAAAGAAATGTCGCAGCTACAACTTTTATTTATCTTAATTTGAGAAGATGTACTGTCTTTACAGAGGATATAAAAGAAGAGCTGAAAAGCATTTTTCCCCCCAAAAGAAAAGTGTGTTATACTATGAATCATGAAGTTGCCTCATATTCAGTTGTCATTTAGTCAATGTTATTAACTTGGTTGTATAATAGCTTGTGGGGGAGATACTCATAAAGTAATTCAATCAGTAAGAGCACGTTCCTTAACCCCTGTTACAGCAAATCTCTTCTATTGATTTACAGGGAGTGGGGCAAATGAGAAGAAATGCAAAGCAATCATAATGCTGAATGCACTATCAGTCCTTACAAGCACTTGGGTCTGGGAGCTCATGCCTGTGCATGCATTGCAACATGAGCTTCCTCATCTATCCATTTCAAGAATTATTAGGGCACTTAAAGTACAACTTCTAAATGTCACACACAATCTTAATTCCAATATTTTTTCATTTCATGGAGAGCTTTCTGTGCTGTAAGTCCCAGCTGCTTTGGCATAGATATATGTAGCTCTCAGAAGGGTGTGCAGCTACCGACACGTGCTGAGTCAAGGGCTCACAATGTTGGATACTGTCTTTGTTTAAAAGATATGTTTGGGGGAGGGGTTAAGAGATCAACCAAAGGCCTTGGGTGCATGCATGTAAGCATAACCAATGCACACAGACAGTAGAGGGGTAAGGGCTTGTGCTAGGGGTTGGACGCAGGCCAGGGAAGGTCAATGGGGGGAAAAGAGACATGTGTTTAATATTTTCAACAATAAAGAATTTAAATATAAAAATAAAATATATGTATGGAAGTATATCAGAATTATTCAATAGAATACCAAAAATCCAAGAAGAGGCAATCCCCATTTTCCAAGATTTCAATCTATATTTTTTCTAGACAAGAGTTGTTATTATGTCACTGGACAAAGAAAATTGACCTTTTCTAATCTTACCCAAGTTTCTATAAAAAAAAAAAAAAAAAAAAAAAAAAAAAGTCTCCTTAGCGATTCTGTGCTTTTAAAATGAGAGTAGAAAACCTTTTCCTGCCAAGGACCATTTGGATATTTATAACATTTGAGAGCCATACAAAATTATCAACTTAAAAGTTAGCCAACTCTTTGGTCAAGCATTTAATTAACTCATCCCTAATGCCTTGTCAGGGTCAGACCAAATGATTTCAAGGGCCTTATGCAGCCCAAGGGCCAGATGGTCCCCACCCCTGTTTTATCCATTTTTATTCTTTTAAAAATCTTTTTTTGTTGAAAGTATTACATATGTCTCCCCTTTCCCCCATTGACTTCTGCCAGCATGCCCTTCCCCCCCAACCCCCATCCTGGCCTTCACCACCCTATTGTCTGTGTTGTGCATATATGCATGCAAGGGTTTACTGGTTGATCTCTCCCTCTCCCCTCTGCCTTCCATCTGAGGTTTGACAGTCTAAGCAGAAGCATCACTCCTTGAAGCTGAGAGACAATGAAAGACTGAAAGAAAAGCACAAGGAAAAAGGTAGATCTATGGTCTTTTGGGAATCTCCTTTCAAATATTGTGTATCTTTTTTTTTTTTTTTCCTGCTTTCAATTTAATTTAAATGTATTTAAATGTTTGTTATTCAACTTTTTCCCTAGGGTAGTACATACAGCAGGGAAAGAGCATTTACGAAAGAAAAGAGTAAAGAAACCCTAAGATGGAGTCATACTTAATTGTGTTTTAAAGAAAAACAACAAAACCAGAGTGCTTGGAGCAGGAGTAAAGGCTTTTGAGGGATGAGCTTGGAAGGAAGCCAGGGGCCAAGTAATTAATGTAAGGCCAAGTGAGGACTTTCCATTTCTTTTCTATGTTAACACAAAGTCTCTTTTTTTTTGGGGGGGGGGTGGGGGAGGTCCTTGAGCAAGTGGATGACATGATATAATATTTAATAATCTAAAATTTTATTATTTTATATAACAACTAGAGGCCCAGTTCATGAAATTCATGCACAGGTAGGGTCCCTAGGCCTGGCTGGTGATCAGGACTGATCTCTGGGACAACTGGCAGGGTGATAGGGGGCCCTGCTAGCACCCACCTTAGCTGGCCTGGAGCCTGTGGGTTGTATTGAGCATCTGTCCCCTGGTGGTCAGTAAGTGTCATAGTGACCAGTCATTCCACCAGTTGTTCCAAGGCTCATTCGATTTGCACATTAGGCTTTTATTATAAGGATATTCAAATATACACAAGAGCAGAGAGAAGAAAGAGTACATCAAACACTCTTATACTCATCACTCATATTTAATAATTATTTAAAAATTACCATGCTTACAAGTCTATCTATGAATTCCATTTTTGGTACTACTTTATTTTTTATTTAATTTTGCTAAAATAAATGCATATTCCAGATCTGATATTATATCACTTCTACTTGCAGAATATATAACTCTGAAAGCTATTTTTCCACTCAACAAAATTCGTATTTTCTTGGTATGTTTACTCTGTAATGATCATACTTAACTTTCTCTTTTAAGTATGGTCTCCTATAACTACCATATGGGACTATGATTTCAAACTCATTACACACATTGTATTTGATTATTACTTCTCTTAAAACCCGTTTCTATTTTTTATTTTTATTTTTTTAAAAATATATTTTATTGATTTTTTTACAGAGAGGAAGAGAGAGAGATAGAGAGCTAGAAACATCGATGAGAGAGAAACATCGACCAGCTGCCTCTTGCACACCCCCTATGCCCTTGACCGGAATCGAACCTGGGACCTTTCAGTCCACAGGCCGAAGCTCTACCACTGAGCTAAACCGGCTTTGGCACCCCTTTCATTTGGAGCAGTGACTGTTATTTCCTGCCATCACCACATTTTGAACATGCCATTTTGTTGAACGCATCTGGTTATTTTTGCTATAGAGTCTCATAGAAAGTACTTGTCTGTTTGCTTCATTGTGATGTCACTTCACTTGACAAGTTTCTCTCTCTCTCTCTCTCTCTCTCTCTCTCTCTCTCTCTCTCTCTCTTTCTCCTAGAAGTTAGCTGAGAAGTCTTGATTGGATATTTCCAAAGGAATGAGTCTCTGTACTTCAGACTACATTCCACAGGAGGCACAGTGTCAGGTTAATCCACTGATATTGAGGCTGAGATTAATCTGTGGGGCCAGCCTTATCCCTTCATTGTATAATCCCCCATCTACATTTCATCTTATAATCCATTGATGATTTTTGCCTAAATCAATTCCTTCATTACAGTTTATTACTAAATGATAATAGTCTAACTTTGTTGCTTTTTCATATTTATGAGCTAGAATTATGTATATAAAATTTTCTCTAAATATTTAGTGATATTGTTCCCTTTAAAACAGTTTGCACAGACCCTCGCCAGTTTGGCTCAGTTGGTTAGAACGTTGTCCTGTACACCTAAAGGTCACGGCACATCCCTAGGTCTGGGTACATACCTAGTTTGTGGGTTAGGTCTCTTTGGGGCACATAAGAAAAACAACCAATTGATGTTTTCCTCTCTCTTTCTTTCTTTAAAAAATAAATCAATAACAGTTTGCACAGGAACAGCAAGATATATGTAGATGTCTTTTTCTTCAATAGCCATTTTTAAAGAAAGGATTTCATTTTCTACCTACCAGCAATAATCTATTTCTCTTTCTCTCTTGTTTTTCCCGAATATCTATATGAATTCATGTATGTTATATATTAAATCTATTGTGATAATTAATGTCTTTGATGCTTAAATTATCTCAATTTTGTTCAGTGAGAATCACTATAGTTAGGATATACACTAGCTTTGATACAAACTCATTCTTCTATGAAAGCTTGTTTGCTACATTTTCTTCCCATCCTGGAATTAGCTAACCTCCCCAGGGAGCTGTTTATCTTAGAAAGGAATGATGGAGATCATCTTCAGAGAAGTACATATATTCATTGTTATGGCTTTGTTATTATTTCTTGATATTTCAGTGGCTAGAAACAGGGGGTAAGTATTTCGGGGGAGAAAAACAGAAGTTATATGGTATATCTAAATGAAATGTAAAATAGTTGATTTTTACTTATTTTATACTTATAACTTTTTTCTCTTAAATAGGAAATATAACTTTTTCCCCTCTTAAATAGAAAATACTGGTTACAAAGGATCTCTATATATAAAAGCCTAAGCAACCATTAGGACGGAATGACCAGAACAACCAGTCGCTATGATATGCATTGACCACCAGGGGACAGATGCTTAACACAGGAGTTGCCCCTAGTCTGGAGGACCCGATTGCTGATGGGGCCTGCAGGTCAACCTTCAGGACCCTCCTCCTGGCTGGAAGGCCCTTATCTCTTAATCAGGGCTGAGCTGTTGGGCTGGACAGGGTACTGGAGGCCAGTGGCAGTAGATGCAGCCCCTTTCCCAGGTGGGCCAAGGGCCAGCTCTCTCCTCAGGGCTGGCAGCCAACTTCCCAGGTCCCTTTCCCCTTACCCTCCCCACAGACAGCAGGCCCCAATCAGCCTGCCATGGTGTCAGTTGGCCCCTCCCCAAACCAACCTCCAAGACCCTCCACTCAGCCAGCAGGTAGGTCCCAATCACCCAATCAAGTCCTGGCCCCAGGCTGGGATGAGGAACTGAGAGTTGGTGTTGGTGGACTAGGGCAATGAGGGAAGGGGGGATGGGAGGGAGGCAGGGAACCTGATCAGCCCTGATCCTTGGCCAGGCCTAGGGACCCCACTCATTGAAAGAATTTTGTGCACTGGGCCTCTAGTATTAAATAATGGTGTAATTTATCTTGTGCTATAATGTATGAAATGGTTTTGTATTAATAATACTAATATTACTACTCAGAATAAGATTACTGAGTAAATCTTAAGATTTTTTTCCTGATTCTGTTTGTCCTTTGAATATATTCCATTTTACATGTATAGTCAAAATATGGTATTTTGAGTCAACTGAGGAAAAAAGCTTATCTAGTCTTATGTCACCTTGTTGATATACAAGTAGGTTCATTCATTTCTGTTTGCACTCACTTTTAGGAATAGCTTTTTTTTTTTTTTTAACCTCTCATTTCAGTTTTATTTTTAAAATTGTGCTAATCTTAGATTATCCCAAAGTCAAATCTATATAACAAGGTATATTTAGAGGATTTTTGTTTTCTTTGCTTATTCCTCCCCTTCACTAGGCTATTTAAAATATCCTTTTAATCTATAAGATGGTGACAATAGTAATAACCTTAAAAATTACCTATTGATTTAAGATAATATATATAAATTTTCTTAGCATAGTGTCTAACACTTTATATATTGTTAATTAATGCTGGATAGTATTAACTTTATTATTTGTCAGGGCAATCTGAATATATATATATATATATATATATATATATATATATATATATATATGATTTACCAAACGTTATTTTATCCCTTCATGTGCCACCTATGTTATTGTCATAAACATATATAAAACATAGTCCAATCCTTTGAGGAACTCATAGTGTCATTCCTATAATTTGAGAAGTTGTCTCTAAGGAAGGCTTGCACTTGTCTAAATAATGTATTACCGGAGCATTAGTTTTCCTCTTTAGTTATAATTTGAACAAATTGGAACAAGCAACAATAGATGAAGCATAGGAGCAAATTCAAATAAAACCTATATCTGATTTTATTCATATATCATCTGGAAAAACCCATGCATAGCCTTTCATGTGGGATATAGAACTAGCATATTGATTTGTAGAACCTAACAAATGTGTACAAGATCCTTGACCTGCTGCTCTCCTCTCAACCTACTGGTAGCATGTGTGATAAATAAGTTTTTAGTTCAAATGGACAGGAGGATCAAACTAGTGTGAGCAGGAGAAGTTAGAATGTGGCAGGACAAACACATATTTATTTGGAATTGATCTAAATCCATCAAGGAACACAAGGTGACATGCTGAAAGGAAGGAGAACTGATTTCTACAACCACCCAACAAGGAAGCCAAAATAAAGTGCAGAAAAGATGGCCAAAACCTATTTGTAGATAGAGCAGAAGGATTTCTCTGAGCTTAATTTAACATATATGTATTTTATAGTATTAATAACATTAATAATAATACTGATGGCAATTTTACTGGGGCTCCAAATTAGAGAAGAAAAACTGAGCATTTAAACAGAATGAATAACTTACTCAGCGTCGCTCAGCTAATGAGTGAAAAGCCCAGATTCCCATCTTTATTCATATAATGACTACCAAACTCTTGCTCTGCTTATGACACTGCCATGTAAGTCTCTAGAACTCTCAGCACTGAATAATTTCTTACCTCTGGTGTCTTTCTTTTAACTTCAAAGGTTCATTGCATTTGGTTGCAGAGAAAGACTCCAACATTTAATGAATATTACTATTAAGAACTTATATATTTCTCTGATTAATCCTCAAGTCAACCCAATAAAGTATAAAGGATTACCCCTTTAAAAATGAGGAAGTCATGATTTAGAGATTAAATAGCTGTCAAAGTTCCCACAGTTCACACAGCAATTAATGAAGCTGGAATTCTAAGATTTACTGAATCCAGACCTTGAGCTTTACCTCATCTAACAGAAAAATTTTGACAGGCCAAATGATTTCGAGCTGTTAGCATTTTATGGCTCAGCCTCTGACTCCCCCAACACTTCTTATTTTGTTTCATGATGTGATAGAAAAGCATCGTTTCTATAAAGTCTTCTAAGAATGATCTGGGCAAATTATTTCTTCCCCCAATGTGCTCCTGTGGCAAATTGTCTATTTTGCTATTCATTTTCCTTCCCGTAGTCTAGTGATTTTTGTTACTGGACTTTGAGTTTCCTATGGCCAAAAGGTTGCTTAACAAAACCTTTAAGACATTAATGCATTAAGTGAATGTCTCTCTGGAATCAAATATGGTTATTTAGAAGGTTGTTGTCTCCAGTCCTTTGTTTTAACCTGTTGGATATGATGAGTGAAAAAGGAGGTAATAGGATGTACTTAGGGTAAAGAGGAATAAAACAACTTAAAATACATCTGCAAGGACGAAATCCCATGGGCAAAAGGGAGGGGGAAATGTTAACAATAGAATTAACAAAGTAGTTACAAACTAGTGAATTATTTGGGCTCAGGTGCTTACTAATGCTTTCGCTTCAAGAATTGACTGGAACATAGTGATAGTAGAGATGATTACATAACCAGAGGTGCCTACACACACACACACACACACACACACACACACACACACACACAATTAAGAGCATAGGGTTGATTAAAGAGGAGAAAAGAATAAAAACTGGTATAAATAATTATTTTATAGTGTGCAGGGAATACTTGAATGGATCCTCAAAGCTTGCCCTGAGGATCCAAGGCCACAGATCAAAAGAGATAAGAGGTTTACCAATGGAAACATCCAGTGTGTGAGGCTAACTTCAGAGACCTCAGCAAGGAGATTAGAGAGGTGGGAGCACCCAGGAGCTCAGAATATCTAATCTGTTCTGGGAGAGGTTTAGTGGGAAAGACTTAAAGGTGTGGTAAGGAGGTCCTCTGGAATGTGTACTGCTGAAGGGAGCAAACGAGAGAAACTAGGATACATGCAAAATAGCCATATATTTTTATTTTTTTATTTTTATTTTTTTATGCCAGGGACCACTAGAGGCTTAGGAATCACCCTAACTGGAATCTTTGTTCCAATTCTCACTACTTCTTAACTTCTCTGAACCTTAATTTCTGGGAGATGGGGTGGAAAAAGTAGAATAAAAAGACAAATACTCAGTTTCTTTTTTCCCCCTGGAAGTATAAAAGACATAATGCAAATAAAGTGTATAGCTTAGTATCTGGCATGTTTTAGGTTATTAATTTTTCTTCCTTTCTACACTCTGCACTTCTGTTTCCTTGTGCATGATTAAAGCTCTCCCCTTATCATCCACGTAGCATGAGCTTAGTTATAGGAGCAGATATTGAAATCAATTAGGGTAATTCAACAAAGATGCGATAAACAAAAAGGAAATGATATAATAAAATATCAATAGAAAAATAGAGAGATAGTAGTTTGAAATGAAATTCCAAAGCAGATAATGTTTAGAGTTATTTTATGGGTAAGAAAACAGAACTGGTATTTGGGCACTAACAGTGGGACCCTGGGACACAGTGACTCTTTTTCAGTCTCTGCTCTTTACAGCTATAGAATAAAAGCATGGACAACTGGGCATCTGTGTAAAAACTTGGGAGCAGGTAGAATGTATGTTTAAATCCATTAAAGATTCTTAAACCCGCAGCCATCAAATTGATTGACCTTTGTCAAATTAAAACTGAACTGACTAGGTATACCTATTATACACATCTGTTGATTTTTCTATCCCCAAAATTCAGATTGCTACACACATACAGGTGAGTTAATTTACAAGGTGTATAAATAAAACATTTAAATCATTGACCTATTATTAATGAGTACGGAGCTAGAGATAATACCTGAATACAACTAATTTAGATACTGCCAAATAAAAACAAATTATTTATTAAATCATCAGTGTTGTTCTTAATCAAACATTACCATAGAAATTAATTTAAATGACACTTGAGTCAATAATAAAAATAACATTCATAAGTTCATGAATAATATTCATAAGCATACATTTATAAAATGTTATTATTGCTGACATTATTAATCACAATGTTAATATTGTCATTTTTAATTAAGTACCACATCTGATATTCTCAACAATCCTGAAAACTAATAAATAGTGTTACCTCACTATTCATAGTTAATGCCTGAAAAAGAAAAAGAAATGATGCTCAGAATGGATTATTGTCTCTCAAAGGTCATAAAGTGAGAAAACAGAACCTGAACTTGAACCAATTTTTCATATGTCAATATATTGTCCCACTAGTCAAACTATGCTTTGAATACATATAAAATCAGGAGATTGTTTGAGGGCTTCTGTGTATTGAATTGTGAAAAATCACTAGCCTTTCTATTAGGGACTATATACCTAAGTCTCTTCCAAGACGCTGTTCCTAATTAAGTCCCTGTATTAGATTTCTAGGATGGACAAAACAAACTATCACCGAGTGGGTCGCTTAAACAACAAAAGTGTATTTTCTCACATTTCTGTTCAAGATCAGGTGTTGTTAGGGATAGGTCCTATGAAGTCCTATCTTGTCCCTTAGATCGACATCATCTTCTAGTGTCTTCACGTAGTCTTCCCACAGTGTTTGTTTTAATCTCCTTTGGATGGAGAAGGGTGCTGTAATAAATCTAAGGAAAAGTAACTTCCAGGGTGATTTGACCATAAATTCCTGACTGGTGTGTAGTGTTGCCTCAGGCCCACAACTTCCCTAGTAAAGGGTTATCTTTGCCTTAAGAAAGCCCTGTCCCTTGTTTTTGTGTATCTTAGTTAACACACCTTTGAAAAGACCTCTTTTTCAGACTCCTGAGAGCATCCTCAAGAGACTACATAATCCTCTTAACATCCTATAATCTATCTCCCCACCCTCACTGTCTACCACATTCATGTAATCATCCTTATGGTCCTTTTTAATTTCAAATCTAGAAAAGAAATCACAAAACTGTCATACTTGGGAGCATTTGAAGTCTTATTTATGAACAATATTTTTACTTTGGCTCAAATAAATTCTTATTAAATTCTCTGCAGGTTTGCATTTTTTATGTTGAAACTCCTGTTCTTAAAAGACACTAGCCATATTGGATCAGAGCCCATGCATATGGCCTCATTTTACCCTAATTAAATTTTAAAAGGCCCTATCCCTAGATATAGTCACATTCTGAAATACTGGAAATTAAAGCTTCACTATAGTGCAAGAATCCTGAAATACGAATTCAAAAGAATATATGCACCCCCATGTTCATTATAGCATGATTTCAATAGCCAAGATCTGGAAACAGCCCCAAGTGCCCATCAGTAAGTGAGTAGATAAAAAAGTTGTGGTATGTTTACACAATGGAATACTACTCTGTCAAAAGTAGAAGGAAATCTTACCCTTTTATGACAGCATGGATGGACCTGGAGATTATTATATTAAGTGAAATAAGCTAGTTGGAGTAAGACAAATACCATATGGTCTCACTTACATGTGGAATCTAATGAACAAAATAAACTAACAAAATTGAAACAAAGGCATGGATACATGGAATAGACTGACAGCTGTCAGAGGAGAGGGGGAGGAGGAGATTGGATGAAAGAAGGTGAAAGGGTTAGTCAAAAAAGATATATGCGTAACCTATAGACACACAATAGTGTAGTGATAGCCAGAGGGATTGAGGGGTGGGTGGGTGCAAAGTGGAGGTGGGACAAGGGGAGAATGGGAATAGAAAGAAACTTTGCTTAGAGTGAGGGTCACACAAGCCAGTGTGCAGATCATTTGTTATTGAGTTGTACACTTGAAATCTGAACGGTTTTGCAAACCAAGATTACTCCAAAAAGTACAATTAAAAAATAAAAGTGTATACCCCAATAAATCCAATGAAAAATAAAAGGTTGGGGAGGTGTAAAATTCATCCCTCCTCTCTCTTTCCAATTTTATTGACATATAATTTATATGAAACATATATTAATTTCGGGTGTACGATGTAATGATTTGACATATGTATGTATTGTGAAATGATATCCAAAATAATTCAGATAATAGTCACCACACTTAGTTACAATGATTTTTACTTGTGATGGGAACTTTTAATGTCTACTCTCTAACCAATTTTCAAATATACAAAATAATATTGTTAGACTGTGCTGTACCCAAGAATTTATTTTATAGCTAGAAGTTTTTAACTTTTGGTAACTTTTACCCATTTGTCCCAGCCCCTAGTTTTAGCAATCATAAATTGATTCTCCATATCTATGAGGTTTTTGTTTTGTTTTTTAAGATTCTTTTTTTTAAATATATATTTTATTGATTTTTCACAGAGAGGAAGAGAGAGGGATAGAGAGTTAGAAACATCGATGAGAGAGAATCATCGATCAGCTGCCCCCTGCACAGCCCCTACTGGGGATGTGCCTGCAACCAAGGTATATGCCCTTGCCCGGAATCGAACCCGGGACCTTTCAGTCTGCAGGCCGAGGCTCCATCCACTCAGCCAAACCGGTCTTGGCTGTTTTTTAAGATTCTATATAGTGAAATCATGTAGCATTTGTCTTTGTCTGAAATTTCACTTAGCATAGCATATTTTCCGGCGTATAAGACGACCTCCTAATTTTACAGTTAAAACATAGGTTTAGGCCTATATTCGCTGTATGAGACTACCCCCACTTCTGAGGCAACACCAGTTCATTTTCTAATAGACTGCCTCTCTGACTCTGGCCAATCTGAGCAAGCTTTGTGTTCTAGTAAATCTGGCCAATCTGAGCTACACTGTGTTCTAGTAAAAAGCCTAAACCTATGTTTTAACTGTAAATTAGGGGGTCCTCTTATACACCGGAAAATACGGTAATGCCTTAGCATAATGTTGCAATTGGCAGGATTTTCTTTTTTATAGCCTTATTATACTAGAGGCCCAGTGTAAAAATTCATGCACAGGTGAGGGTACAGCCAGGCCTGTTGGGAGAAGGAGATGGCAAGAGGTTGGCCATCTGGCCTGCCCTGATTAGGGACTTATCAAGGCCAGACAGGTTGGGGGAAGGGACCACAGGCAATTGAGCTGGGGTGGGGAGTGGTTGGGGGTGGGGTCATAGGTGGGGAGTGGCTGTGGGCAGTGGACTGGCTGCCCCTGAATGGAGTGGGGGGGCAATCAGGGATCAGCTGCAAGGGAGAGTGTCTGGCCAGCTCCAACCCAATTGGTGTTTGGGGATGAAGCTGGATGGAGGGAGAGCCTACAGACCCATCAGGGTAGGTGGGCCAATCTGGAGAGAGGGGCCACAAGAGGTTGGCTGGCAGCCCCACAACCCCCTAAATCAGGCCTTTTGCTGGCTGCAGTGGGAGTCATAGTGACTGGTCATTGAGGTGGTTACTGAGTTCTGGTCACTGGCTTTTTATATAGAGAGTCTTTGTTGGTTTGATTCACTGATTGATGGCTACTTATTTGTTTCTATGTCTTTTCTATTGTAAATAATGAAATAATGCTGAATGAACAAGAGAGTGCAGATATTTCTTTGAGATAATAATATCATTTCCTTCTGATATATACCCAGAAGTAGACTTGCTAGATTATATGAAAGTCTTAGTTTTAATTTTTTGAGGAATCTTAACTCTTGAATTTGGGCACAGTGTGAAAGCACCAAATGAGAAACATAAAGTAAATCTGCCCCATTTTTCCCTCTGGCTATATTCTGGCAGCCCTGAGTGGTATCTGGGAGGAGCCAAGTGTCATGAGCTGTAAGAGTCAGATAGCCCTTGGGAGAACTCTGACTGCCATCTTATTACCGTTTCCCCGAAAATAAGACATCCTCCGAAAATAAGACCTAGCACATGGAAAAATAAGACATCCTCTGAAAATAAGATCTAGTGCATCTTTGGGAGCAAAAATTAATATAAGACACTGTCTTATTTTGGGGGAAACAGGGTACTAGTGATGGTGATTTTTGTCTAGCTGCAGCAGGAAAACCTGAGCATTATTTCTATGAGGGACATCGCCCCTCATATCCCAGGAAATCCAGGAGTTACGTTAACAGTTCATAGCCTGGTGGGCCTCTGTGGTGTTTTATGTCAGCCAGTGATGTGATCTACCCTCTGTGTAGACCCTCTTGCTTCTCCCTCTCATGACTTTATATGCTCTTCAATTTAAATTGTTGAACCTCCAGCATCTAAATTAAGACTTTAAAATTTCATAGCAAACTTTAAGCCTTGAATACCAAGTGTCTAGGTGAAATGAATTTAAAGTTGCTAGATGTTTGTGGAAGTTGTTGATTTAACTGTAATTTAACAATAGGTGAGTTTCTATTGGATAATTGAATGAATAAATAAATGAATGATTAATTAATCTCTGAATTCTTTATATGCATTTCAGACTTTTTTTTTTAAATCTACGGTTTAGATATTTATCTCTCTAAGCAAAGGTATATAATCCAATTATCCTTTTTATTCTTGATTTATCATGCAATAAGATATCTTAGAAAAGAGATCTTTGTGAAAAACAGCCTTAGGTTTAATTTCTAGTGCCAGTCTGTGTTAATTGTGAAGTTAGTCAAGTTATCCCATTTTTATAGCCTTCACCTCCCCATCTGGATAAATTTTCCTGGATTCAAATGCTAGCTCTCTCACTTAGTAGGTGAGAGTTCTTAACCTTTTTGTGCATCATTAAAATGAAGTTTAAAATAGCACTGATCTCATAAATGTATTATAAGGATGAATCACGTTCACATGTAAAACGATCAGAATCTAATACACGAGAAATGCAATAAATATAATTTATTATAACCTGTGAGTTTGTGATAAAAGTCTTCTTTCACAGGGTTGTTGAACAGCATATGGTGGGCATAATGTAGGGTCTATGATATAGCAGGTGCAAAATAAAAATTTGATCAATTTGAATTAGAAATGAAATGAAATTTAAATTGAAAATATATTTTCTCATTCTCTTCGCCTGGCTAAACTGGCTTTCAGGCCATGGAATTGGCCTGAAGTCCTAGGGGTCTGGCCTAGGGTGAGGCTTAACTGGAATTTACCCTCTGGATAAAAGGTGTGAAGCTGAGGCACTGTCAAGGAGAGAAAACAAAGATAAAGGAAGGTAGTTAATACAAAGAAAGACAGTATCTTGATATCAGATGGAGACAGACTCCAAAATTACTGAAGTATGTAAAGGTTTTGAAGGATGGTAGGAGAAGAGAGGAGAGGAAACATGCCAGGAGAAATACATTTCCTAGTTTACTGGTTTATAACTATGGATGCTTTTAAGGCACTGAAATGAGGTTACCATTTACCAAACACAATTGCTCAGTGCCTGTCCAATAGACCATTTAGCTTTTGGGAGAAGAGGAAGGGCCTCCTGATAAACCTGCTTTTCTTGCAAATAAGCAGTTGGAGACGAAAAGCTCCTTTTTTCACCCCAGAGAAGTGTTGTAAGACACCTCCAATCTCTCTACCTTCATTGATTTCCTCCTCTCTACCAGGAGGAATAATATTTCTTTTTTTTTAAACATATTTTAAAACATATTTTATTTATTTTTTACAGAAAGAAAAAGAGAGGGGTAGAAAGTTAGAAACATCGATGAGAGAGAATCATTGATCAGCTGCCTCTTGCACACCCCTTACTGGGGATGTGCCCCCAACCAAGGTACATGCCCTTGACTGGAATTGAACTCAGGACCTTTTAGTCCACAGGCTGACACTCTATCCACTGAGCCAAACCTATTTCAGTGGAATAATATTTCTGATTGATGAATTGGAGCAGAGGTAAAGTATATCCAATCTTTTGGATCTTGCTCCTTCTGTCTTGGACCTATTTGCATTCAGAAGAAATTAGTTTATTTTCACTACTCCTGCTTGCCATAGTTGCCATCCTTACCTCCTCCATCCACCAGCACCAAACACAGACACTAGTGGGGAAGTGGCCTTTGATTAGATGTTTGAGTCCATTAATTCAATAAGCAAAAATTATAATGTTGTCCAATGCTGTGTTCTTAGGAAACCTGTACTTTGGGTTATGAGGCTGATATTCCATTGTAATACCTATGTAGTACGGGTTTCTGCTTATTCTCCCATGGCACCATATGTTGGGGTTTGGAGTGTCCGTTAATCAAACTCATCCACCATTATCACCACCAACTGATTTAATCAGTCTGAGATGCATGGGGGGGGGGGGCTGTGAGTGGGACTGAAAGTCTTCCTCATGTTAGTCCCTCCTTGGCATGGATAAGTCATTCTCTCCTCTCAGGGGGAAAAAAAAAGGGAATTGAAAAAGTAAGATAGCTGTCATTTCCCACTCAATAAGAATCAACTTGAAATTATGGTGCTCACATGTCACAGATAGATAGAATCTTAAATTTCAGCCTAACTGTATAGTTCTAAAATATTGATATTCAAATCCAAATTATCCAATGACTGCAATAAACCTTATATAATTTGAGTGGAATTAAGACAGGGAAGGAATTAATTTTAAATGTTTAAAAGATGCCTATTTATCTTTTTTTATGTAGTAATCAATAGCTGCATTTTATGTACTTCTCTGTTCTAAAAATAAAGTCATGTTCATGGAGCGATACCAGAGAGCAAGTTGATCAAAGGCTAACAACAAAAAGAATTGATAAATATAAATGCACTTTGTCGGGGTGTCTGGGTGGGTGTCATGAGACTTTTATTAGATCCAACTTAATTAGCAGCTTGACTCTATCTTAGAATGGTGTAAATAATACAGGAAATTTGCAAATTAGGTAGATTTCAGAGATGTAGTATAGACTAAGAAAAATAGAGAAACCAATTAGAAAAAGAAATAGGGAAACTACTGCAGAACAAATAGATTAAATGGAAATATTCATTGGATAGCACAGAGTGGAAGAACTATTATTTTAGCAGATTGGAGAGATTCTATAAAGGAGGTTTGTTAAAAATTTCTCTCTAGGGCAAACATGGTCTTTAGTTTGTGGACTTTTATAAAACTATTAGAGGCCCTGTGCATGGATTTGTGCCCTGGTGGGGGGCATGGCCTGCTGGGATTGGCCCACTGTAGGAGCACTGCTCATCCCAGTGAGCCAAGCGGCTATGGACCTGCCCTCTGAGAGGCTGCCGAATGAGAAATTTATTCTGAGCTGGTATTTTGGGATAATATCTTAGGTAAAGGTATGTTCCGTGTCTGAAGGAACCTGGCGGAGAGCTTTGCACCCCAAAGCCACTCAGTGAAGTCCTTGATGTGTGATGCCAGGTCAATGACACCATCGAGGATGTTTAGGGCAGCATTGCTCCAGGATCCTCAGCCTCCCCTGCGGGTCCACAGTCATGTTCCCTCTTACCATCTGCCTATGCCAGCTCCCCACACTCTTTCTAGAACACACCTTAGAG
This sequence comes from Pipistrellus hanaki, assembly GCF_964339955.1. NCBI lineage: Eukaryota > Metazoa > Chordata > Mammalia > Chiroptera > Vespertilionidae > Pipistrellus > Pipistrellus hanaki. The sequence continues at coordinate 29,036,121 of NC_140511.1, forward strand.
GGCCTGCATCAGCTGGTAGGGTCAGAAGGCAAGAGCCTGGATTGTCTTAGGTATTTGGTAGGTACAGAGACTCAGCCTTACCCTGGGCCTGCTAGTGGCTGCTCCTGGTCAGCCAAGCAGTGCTCTTACTGTGGCAGTGCACTGACCACCAGGGGGAAGCTCCTGCATTGAGTGTCTGCCCCTGGTGGTCAGTGTGCATCATAGCAACTGGTCGACCAGTTGTTCTGGTCATTCTGCCATTTGGTCACTGGGCTTTTATATATAGAGGTACATAAGTAGAGATTTCTTATTTTAATAGATTTTTGGAACAACTTGAGATATAATTCATATTCAATAGAATTCATCAATTTAAAATGTAGATAGTTTTAGAATATTCACAATATTATAAAGTTTTATTGTAATCTACATTTACCTAATTTTCACCACACCCCGAAAAAACCTGGAAACCCTTGATTTACTTTTTGATTCTATGGATTTTCCAATTTTGGACATTATAAATAAATGAAATCTTATAATACATAGTGTTTTCATGGTTCATCCATGCTATACTATGTTATCAGTAATTCATTCTATTTTACTATAGTATTCCATTCCCAAGATGGCTATACCAATATTATGTAACCATCTGTTTATCAGCTGATGGACAATTGGGTATTTCACATGTTTTTACTGTTATAAATGCACTGCTAAAAATATTCATGTATAGTTTTTGTGTGAACACATATTTTTATTTCTCTTGGGTCTATTCTTAGAAGTGGAATTGCTAAACTGATTTCTAAGGCAGATGCACAATATCATATCTCCAACACAATATATGTATGATATTTATAATGTCTCTACAGCCTACCAACACTGTTCATTATTGTCTTCTTTATTATAACCATCCTGGTAGTTGTGAAGAGGTATTTTAGTGTGGTTTTGATTTGCTTTTCCATAATGAGTAATGATGTTAGGGTTGTTTTCATGTGCCAGTTTATACCTTGTTTATATTTCTAGTGAACTTTATATTTATATCCTCTGCTCATTTTTAAAGGTGATTATTTGTGTATATATTATTGAGCTATAAAAGTTCTTTATATGTTCTTAATGAAATTTCTTATAAGATATGTGGGTTTTATATTCACTTCCTTGATTATATAATTTCAAATGTTTTACATATTGAAGTCCAGTTTATTTTTTCTTTTGCACTTATTCTTTTGTGTCATATGTAAGAAAATATTGTATAACACAGGGTTACAAGGGTATATGCCTACCTTGTTTTCATAGAATTTTATAGTTTTAGATCATACATATTTTGGATTCAATTGAGTAAAATTTTGTATAAGGTATATATGGGAGTCCAACCTATTATTTTCCATGTAATGTCTGATTGTTCAAGCACCATTTCTTTCTTTAAAAAAAAAAAAAAAATATATATATATATATATATATATTGATTTTTTTTACAGAGAGGAAGGGAGGGGGATAGAGAGCTAGAAACAGTGATCAGCTGCCTCCTGCACACCCCTTACTGGGGATGTGCTAGCAACTCAAGTACATGCCCTTGACCAGAATAAAACCTGGGACCCTTCAGTCCTCAGGCAGATTCTCTATCCACTGAGCCAAACCGGTTAGGGCAAGCACCATTTCTTGAAAAGACAATTCTTTCCACATTGATTTGTCTTGGCATTCTTGTGAAGAATCAAAGGACCATAAATGTAACATGCTATGTCTGGACTTTTAATACTATGCCATTTACCTAGCTGCTTATCTAGTTACTTAGAAAGATGGGTATATTGATACTAGTATTTATGTCAGTGGGATATAATATATCACCAAGAAAACTGTAAAAATTGGATAGAAAATATACATGTCTATTCTCATGCCACTACCACACTGTATCAATTTTTATAGCTTCTTAGTAAATTTTAAAATCAGGCAATTAAAATACCTAACTTTAGTCTTTTAATTTTCAAGATTTGTGTGAATATTCTGGGTCCTTTGAATTTTACTAGGCATTCAAGAAACAGCTTGTCAATTTTTGCAAAATTAATAAAAAATAGTAATAAATAAAGCCAGATTGGATTTTAATAGGGATTGTGTTTAATTTGCAGATAGAAATGGGTAGGGTTACAACCTTAATAATATTAAGTCCTCCAGTTCATCAACATATCATGCTTTCCATATATTTAGATAGTCTTTAATTACTTTCAACAATATTTTGAAGTTTTATTGTACAAGTCTTATATGTATTTTGTCAAATATATTCTTAATATATTTTATTTTTAAAATATTTTTAACAATTAAACTTTAAATATTAATTTTGGATCATTCATTGATATTTGTATATTAATTTTATATCCTGTGACATTTCTGATCAAAAAATATTTTTGTGAGATTGGTAGGTTTTCCTAAATATACAATTGCATCATCTGCAAATATAGTTTTATGTTTTCCTTTCTGCTCTTGATACCTTTTACTTACTTATTTAGCCTAATTGTCCTGTGTACTAAGTTAAATATTTTTCCCCTAAAAATTCATGTCCACCAGAACTTCAGAATTTGATCTTATTTGAAAATAGGATCTTTGTATATATAGTTAATTAAATAAGATGAAGTTGTATTGCATGAGGGAGGACCTCAAAGCCATCCTACCTAATAAAAAGGTAATATGCAAAGTAACCCTAGTGGTGGAATGAGTGGTCACTATGACATGCACTGACCACTAGGGGGTAGATGTTCAATGCAGGAGCTGCCCCCTGGGGGTCAGTGCACTGCCACAGGGGGAGCTTTGCTCAGCCACAAGCTGGGCTGATGGCTGCTAGCGCAGCGTTAGTGGTGGGAGCCTCCCCTGCCTGGTCTGCAGAGCTAAAGATGTCTGACTGATGGCCTAAGCTAGGGGTGTCGAACTCAATCAGAGAAGGGGCCAAAATCTAAAATCCAGCCTAAATCGCGGGCCGAATGGTTTACTGAACAGTCATAAACTGACAATGTCATAAACTGACAGCAGAGTGCAGTGATGACAGCGCGGTGCGGGCCACATTGCAAGGCCTGGCGGGCTGGATTTGGCCCGCGGGCCTTGTGTTTGACACATGTGGCCTAAGCTGATGGAAGGAGTAGGAGTAGGCCTAGTCTCAGGAAGGAGTAGGCCTAAGCTGAAGTCAGACATCCCTTGAGGGCTCTTGGGTTCCAGAGGGATGTTTGAATGCCAGCTTAGGCCTGATCTCCTAGGAAGTGGGCCTAAGTCAGCAGGTAGACATCCCCCAAGGTGTCTATGAGAGGGTGCAGGCCAATCTGAGGAATCCCCCGAATGCATGAATTTTCATGCACTGGGCCTCTAGTGTTCTTATGAAAAGTCCATGTAAAGAGATACAGACATAAAGTGAAAGAATATGACCGTGTGATGACAGAAGCAGGTATCAGCAGCTAAGAAGAAAGGATCCTTTTCTATAACCTCAAAGAGACCATGGCCTTGTCACCTTCCTGTCTTTTAGCCTCTGAAACTGTGAGAGAATCAATTTCTGTTATTTTAAGCCGCCCAGTTTGTGAAACTTTGCTGTGGCAATCTTGGAAAAATACTGTATGAGATAAAGAGATGATTTTGGAGCTATATTGGCCTGAGCTGGACTCCAGCAGTCTGCCACTAATTACCTCTGAGTCACTGAGCAAATAATTTGTCTCCCAGTGCCTTTTTCAATATTTGGAATAGAAATAAGGAAAAGCACATACTGTGAAGTTTTAAATAGGTAATTTTTGAAAATATTATTTTTTGTAAATTGTATTAATTAATTTAAAAAATATTATTGTTGTAATTGTTGAAACTATGTACTAGAGAAGCTATTGTCCAGAGCAGAATCTTAAGAGAAGTCGGGTCTTTTAATTGAGAAAAATAACAGATAGTTAACATATCAGTTTGACTACTTCCTCTATGTGCTTTTGACTGAATTTGGATTTTCCTTCTTGTTTATGAATAGTTCCCTACTCTTCTGACTACAAAATATAACAAACTATTCTATAGGGACAAGAACTATTTTTTATTATTTTTTTTTTTTATTTTTATTTTTTAATAAGTTTTTATTTTTCATATTATTACAAATGTTCCTCCCCCCCCCCCCACCATTGCTCTCCTCCACCAGGTTCCCACCCCACCCTCTGCCCTTTCTCCTCTCCCCATTGTCCTCATCTATAGGTGCACAGTTTATGTTCAGTCTCTTCCCACGCCCCCCTCTCCCCTTTTCCCCAAGAATCGTCAGTTCACTCCCCTTCCATACCTCTGATTCTATTATATTCAACAGTTAATATTGTTCATCAGATTTTTTTAATTTCCTTGGTTTTTAGATTCACTTGTTGATAATTACGTATTTGTTGTTCATAATTTTTATCTTTGTTTACTTTCTCTTCTGAAAGAACCCCCTTCAGCAATTCATATAATTCTGGTTTGGTGGTGATGAACTCCTTTAGCTTTTTTTTATTAGTGAAGCTCTTTATCTGGCCTTCGATTCTGAATGATAGCTTTGCTGGGTAGCTTATTTTTGGCTGTAGGTTCTTGCTATTCATCACCTTGAATATTTCTTGCCATTCCCGTCTGGCCTGCATGGTTTCTGTTGAGAAGTCAGCTGACAATCGTATAGGTGCTCCTTTATAAGTTACTACCTTCTTTGCTCTTGCTTCTTTTAATATTCTCTCTTTATCTTTTGCTCTTGGAATTTTAATAATGATGTGTCTCGGTGTGGTCCTCTTTGGATTCCTTTTGTTTGGAGTTCTGTGCGCTTCCTGGACTTGTAAGTCAAATTCTTTCACCAGGTGGGGGAAGTTTTCTGTCACTATTTCTTTCAGTATGTTTTCGATATCTTGCTCTCTCTCATCTTCTGGAACCCCCATAATTCTGATGTTGGTTCGCTTGAAGTTGTCCCAGAGGTTTCTTACATTATCTTCAATTTTCTGGATTCTCTTGCCTTCTAGCTTCTGTGGAGGAGTGTCTTCTGGCTCTTTATGTTCCAAATCTTTGACTTGATTCTTGCGATCTTCCCTTCTGTTTTTAGGACTCTGTAGAATATTTTTTATTTCAGACAATGTATTCTTTATTTCTTGTTGATCCCTTATCATTTCTTGTTGACTCCTTATTAATTCTAGTTGATCTCTTTTCATATCCTCATAGGCCTTATCCATCTTTTCTAGGAAATTCTTGAAAAACCTTATAAGCGTAGATTTGAACTCTATATCCAGACGCTTTTTGTCCTCCATTTCTTTCGTTTGTGATCTATTTTGTTGTCGCATTTCGCAGTTACAGATGGGACGGGGTTTCAGGGTGGAGCCTGCAGCTTTGGCTTCCGTCAGCCCCGCCCTATGCGGGTCCTTCAGTGCTCGCTGCAGGCGCCTCTGAGAGAAAGGTGCCCTCGATTTTCGCCTGCTGCCAAACAGTCTATGCTTTCCCACAATGAGCCCGGTATTGGGGTTCAGTTCAGTTGGAAGTGGAGTTGGAGGTGGCATTCACAGCAGTCTGGAGCCCCTGTCTCCTTCCCGTCAGGGCAATCCCGCGGCACAGCCGGCCGTCCCTTCTCTGGGGGCAGTGTGCGCGCCTCCGGGACCTCCTTTCTCCGCTACCCCGGGGTTCCGACTTACAGCCCAGCTCCCTATGGCTGAGCCTGAGTCCCCGGGGTCTGGCCCAGAACTGGGGTTCAGAGCAGTTGGGGGCCCAGCACAGTCGGAGTGTTCCCTTTCCGCTAGGGAACACCCGCCAGGCACTCGGCCTCCCTCCTCTCCGGCTCCGTCCTCTTCGCGTGCGCAGCGTGTCTCCGTACCTTAGGCTTTTACAGCTCCTCCGTGCTTCCTTCTGGTTTTCTCCTTGCTTCTTGTTGTAGGATTTCCAGTCAGTCGACTTTCCTGTAGTTCTGGGTAATGTCCATTTTATATTTTAGTTGTATTTTATTAAAATTGTTGTGTGCGGCTGCGGCTAGTTGCCTACCCGAGCAGCCATCTTGGATTCTCCCAAGAACTATTTTTTAGTCAACATCACACCCTCCATGGATCATGGATCGCATCCTCTGCTTTGCCCCACCTGCCTGTGATCATAAAGATGGCATCTCTTTACTCACCATGAGAGTTCATTCTCCATCAGCTGAAATGACAGGGTGGCTCTGACATCCCAGAGTGGAGCCTAGCCAAAGTCATCGGCTGGACAGGCTCTCTTGCTAACAGCCGCTTGTTTCTCTTGTCAAGTTTATATTTCTTAGGGTGAGGAGTTAGGTGAGAAAAAACAGAGAAGGCTTTTAGAAAGCTCTTGACACATGCGTTCTTTGACTGTTGGTAGCCTAGGATCAATAGATGCTTGTCACACACATACATGTAACCGTGGTCAAGGTAATGAGCACTGACTAGTACAATTTTATTTGCACCTCTGCAAAATGTTTCCGGTCAGAGGTCAGCCCAGCATTTGAAGGGGAATGCCTGCCCCTAGCATTTACTTTCTAGTAGAGATTGTTGGATTGCTCACTTGAGTGTGACTATGAAAAATTTTCAATACACATTATTGTCATTTCCTCCACCTCTCACACACACTCAAACATATCTACTGGAAAACTCTTATACTTGTACAGAGCAGGTAAAGAACAGGGACTTTGAAATCAGACAGTTCTGGGTGTTCCACTCACTAGCTGTGTGACCTCTCAAACCCTCGGTTTTCTTATCTATGAATTGGAAATTAATAGTATGAATATCAGAAGCTTTTGTTGATTTTGTTTACAAACCTGTCTCCTCCTTTAAACTTAACCCTTTGAAGAGAAGTCCTACATCTTCAGTATCTATTACTTGGCACATGTTAAACATTCCACACTTGCTGAATAAAGGATGGAAATTGCATGATTTTTTAAATCAAGTTATTTGACTTCTCTCAGACTCTGTTTTCATAACATGAGAACTAAAATAGATAATGTACGGAATAATGTTTTTGGTCTTTGACAGTGTTAATATTCATGTTCTTATTGGTTGTTTACCTTTGAGGGATGGAAAGTATTTTTCCATGTAGTAATTTTCTTATTTGAATTTAATTTCACAGCATTGGACTTTTCCTCCAATGCCTGCTCATTTGTATCCACAGGCATGTTCTCATCTGAGTAAAATGGAATCCGGCAGCACATGCACTATTTAGAAGAACCATAGATCTTTATTTGAAATGTCTTGCTGGAGTCTGAGTGCATCAAGAATGAGAAATTCATCATCACTCACCACTTTGTCACCATCCATATAGACATTATCTTTTGATAGTTTTCACCTTATTTGCAGAATGATCACATTTCCTTGCATTTTGGGGGGGAAATCAGAATGAGCCAAAGTGTATTGGCTTTAGGCAAAACATATGCTTTGTATTTATCAAAGTTTTCAGCAATACCTACATAGTCTCTGCTAATAATTCATTTTTAAGTGGCTATTTAATTTCTCTCTTAATCTAAAATATCATAAGCAGACTACTTTGGACTACCTTCTTCCTCCCATCTTGGGTTTGAGGTGTTAGCAAACAGCAGTTCTAATATTTTCTTCTTTTCACACTTTGGAAGTTGGTCAATTTTGAGTTTACTTAAAAGGAAGCAAAATGAAGGCAGATATGCATTTTTCCTACAGGCTAACAAAGATGCAATCTTGGTCTCCAATTAAGGATTCAGAGAAAAGGCTCTGTGGTATCATGAGGTGTCAGGAGGTGTCTTACGTACAGGAAACACAAGTGGCAGCTGGTTGCTGTGGAGGTAGCTAATGTGCAAATTTACTAATTAGAGAAATGCAAATCTCAAAGACATGTTCTGTTATACCCTGGAGCCATGTTGAGGAATTCAGCACAAGAAGGATTGGAAAAGTGCACACCTCTGGGGGATCTTGGAGCCAAGATGTGTCTGGTTTACACTTATGGGTACACATTGAGGCAGCAGCTATTGTTTTAGATGCAAAAGGTTAAATACAGGAGAGGTTTACATTGGACAGTCTGATAGACCTTTAACCTGCATGGCCTACTTGTGAAATCATTTGACATCACAGAATCCCCTGCATTCCAGGTAGTTCAAGTTGTGCAGTGTATGGGTGATATGGGAAAGAATTGGGTTAAATATGCATGTATATGTTCTTTTCATTTCTGAGCAATGGACCAACTATGAGAATAAATGGATTAAATTTCTACCAGAAATATTAACAAATTTAAGTAGTATTCAATTGTGTGTTTGTTTTTTATTTTGCCTAATGGCTTGTGGATTTTTCCTTTACTAAATTGACTTGTTTTTCATTCATTCAAATTAATTGGCTAATTGTTTTTTGACTCAGACTGCCTAAATATCTGTCTTCTAGGACTGAAGTCCTATCATAAATGCATTGATTATCAGGCTGTAAGGCAGTGAGTATTAGTTTCAAGTTTGCAGATTCCAAGTAGATTCTTAAGTTGGCATAAGGAATTCTGTAAGCATTCATTCTAGGAAATAGTCTTTGTTAAAATGCATTTGTATATTTAACTCAAGAGCATGTTTATGTCTTATATTTCCATAAGGACATAATCTGGGCCTCCAAGCATTGGAAGCATGGTATTGCAGTCTTATCTGTAATATATTGTAGGCTGTCCTGAATAAATGTGTCAGTCCATTTCTCCTGAGCTCTCGGCACTTACATGAATTGATGCAGGGAATGGGGTGATCTCATGACTTACACTATTTCATAAATGTAGATGTCAAACTGTTTGCTCTTTACATAGCCCTTCATGCCTTAACCCATGTTTTCCTGTGCTGGGATTGTTGGATGCTGCAGGAATACTCGCTTTGCCTCATGAGTCAGGCAATGGGATGAATGGTCTTACCTGTCTAAGCAGTGACACAAGGGAGAATTGAGTGAAGGCATGACTTCTATAGAGTAGGAAAGTACTGCCTCCTCTCATAGTCATTTTTCTGTTTTTCTTTTTCTCCTTGTTTCCTCTGTACTCAATTCCAGAAACGTGTGTTTTTTAAATATAGGTTTCCTTGTTCTGGCTCTAGCACTTCGTGGCTCTGTGACCTTGGCTCATTATTTTGTCCTGTTGAAAAAGGAAGGGCACAATCTGTGCATTGCTTTCTGACATGGTTATCAGGATGATCAAATGACATGACTGTGAAAATCTGCACACAAAAAAATCTCTAAAAATATGTGTGATTCTGCATACTTTAAAACTGGTTTACTATAATGTTGTTGTTTTTTACACGAGTAGAGAAAACTATTATGGACAGTTGATTTTTATTAATGAAACTATAGGCCCAGTGCACAAATTTGTGCATGGGCAGGGGCCAGCTGGGCTGGGGCCAGCAGCTGCGGAGGGCCACGGGTGGTTGGTGGGCCAGCCCTGTCCCCTGGTCGAGCACCTGTTGAATACCGAGTCCAGGGGACAATTTGCATATTACCCTTTTATTATATAAGATGACTATGTGAACTATTTAGAAACTTGGTTTTCCATATACCTCTCCTAATAAAGGAAAGCTCACTCAGCCCTGGCCACATAGCTCAGTTGTTTGGTGTGCCCTCCCCTACACCAGAAGGTTGTGCCCAGTCAAGGGCATATGGGAGGCCACCAATTGGTGTTTCTCTCACATCAATGTTTCTCTCTTTCTATCTCTAAAACTACAACAAGAAAAATATACCTCACCGCCAAAACCAGTTTGGCTCAGTGGATGGAGCATAGGCCTGCGGACCGAAAGGTCCCAGGTTCGATTCTGGTCAAGGGCATGTACCTTGGTTGCGGGCATATCCCCAGTAGGGAGTGTGCAAGAGGCAGCTGATCGATGTTTCTTTCACATCGATGTCTCTAACTCTCTATTCCTCTCTCTTCCTCTCTGTAAAAAAATCAATGAAATATATATATTAAAAAAAAAAAAAAATACACCTCACCGAGTGGTAAGAGAGGAATGGGTTGGTTAAATGTCTGTGTTTTAGATTCTGCAAAAGGAAAGGTTTTCCATTTGTTTGGGGTAATCTGGGGTATGTTTTGTTTTCTATATTATAAACAAAGAAGTTTTACTTTATGAACATATATATTTTTGAACCTAGTTCTTGTGGAGCTCGGGAGAGATAAGTTCTATATCTGTAGCCTCCTGAAAAAACATAATTTTTGAAAAACATCTATATTAAGAGTTGGGAAAGCACTGCAAGCCAGGGTTATCCCATCCCATGAGCCACCACGCAGCTCTCTGGAGAGGTTGCCTGGTGGGGGAATGGGAGGTTTTCCACAGCTTGAGTGTGGAGCGTGTCAGGTCCCTTGGTGGAGATCTGCTTTCCCGACTTCCCACCCATGAGGGAGAAGAGAGGGCTTGTAGTGAGTGTCCATGCAGCAGCTCAGGCATTTTAAGGATTTATGAATGCAAAGAGAGTTCTTTTTTTGATGACACTTGCATCTGGGTCATAAAATCACAAAAACCTTGAAAGAAATTTATTGCATTTATTAGTTAAAAGGGAAGAAATAACCCAATGACCTCCCCTCTTTGCAATGTTATTTCAACCCTTTTATAACACTGAGACACCCAATTTCATTAATTCAGAGACTATTAATATATAATTTGCACTTATTGATATAAATTATTCTGAAGCTTACCTTGCATTAAGTATGAAGAAAAATATTATGAAATAGCAGAAAAAATACATATATTTTTTTTATCTGCCCCTGCTTCCCAGCACAGAGCTCCTAAAAGCCTTGTAATTTCCTCAATGACACCAGCACTATGAGCATCTTTTGTTTTAATATTGGGTCTTTCATGTAGCTCCCTGACACAGTTCCTAAACCTCTTGGAATTTCTTAGGGGATAAGGGTGACTATTTTTTAAATGGGATGACTCAGGTGGCTCCTGGAGAGCTTTAGGAGTGGGCTGGTCACCAGAGAGAAGCTTAGAACCTTCAGCCCCATCTCCCATGCTCTGGTAAGGGGAGGGGCTGGAAACTGAGTAGGTGACAGTTTTGCCTATGTGATAAAGCTATAAAAATTCCCCCAAAGTATGGGGTTCAGAGAGATTCCTGGTTAGTGAAAGTATCCATGTGCCAGGAGAGTTGGGCACCCCAAATGCATTAGGACAGAAGCTGCTGTGCTCAGGACCCTCCCTTTGTATCCTTTATCATATTCTTTATTTTATATTATACTAGAGGCCCGAAAAATGAAATTCATGCAAAGGTAGGCCTTCCTTCCCCTGGCTGCCAGCACCAGGTTTCTGCCAGCACCTGGGACCAGGGTTTCCCTTTGGCTGCTGGCAGGAACCTGAGAATCAGGCTTCTCTTGTAGCCCTGGCTTCATCCAGAAGGTTGTCCAGAAGAACATCCAGTCTAATTAGCATATTATGCTTTTATTATTATAACCTAAAGACCCAGTGCACAAATTTGTGCACCTTTTTTTTTTAATATATTTTATTGATTTTGTACAGAGAGGAAGGGAGAGAGATAGAGAGCCAGAAACATCGATGAGAGAGAGTCATCGATCAGCTGCCTCTTGCACACCCCCTACTGGGGATATGCCCGCAACCAAGGTACATGCCCTTGACCGGAATCGAACCCGGGACCCTTCAGTCCCCAAGCAGACGCTCTATCCATTGAGCCAAACTGGTCTCGGCAAATTTGTGCACCTTGAAAGGAATTGTGGGCTGTGAGGCTGTGATGGGCACAGGGACAAATCTTGGCACATCCTCTATGCCTCTGCTTGGCACCTACTGCTGTGGCCCCTGATCCCCTGTCTGCCCACAAACCTGATCCCACCCCCGCTGCTCCCATTTGCTGATGGTGCCAGACCCCTTTGCACTTGTTGAGGCACAGAGTGATTGGGGCCATCACTGGCAGTGGGTGCTAGAGGTGGCTGCCATTCTCGATTCTCCTTCAGGAGCAGGGGGAAATGGGAAAGCCCTGAGGATCAAGCGTAACTGGCGCTAGCTGCAGGTGCGAGCACCCTGCAGGACTGTGGCACGAGGGAGCAAAGAATTTTCAGTAACCGCCAAAGGCTTGCCCCAGTGACAGCGACCAGCACCCCACTTTGTCTGGCACCCTCACTCACCTGCTCTACCATCCCACCACTGCTGACACCCACCATGTTCCGCATGCCCCCTGAGGATCAGTGCACATCATAGCAACTGATTGTTCGGTTGTTCTGCCATTTGGTCTATTTGCATATTAGGGTTTTATATTGAGAGAGATTGGTAAGCATGTTTTTCTGAGTTCTGTGAGCTTTTACAGAAAATGATCAAATTCAAGGAAGGGATCATGGGCACTGATTTGTGGCCAAGTCGGGCAGAAGTTGTAGGTCATCTGGGGACCTACTACTTGCGATTGGTAAGTGAAGTGGGGGACAGTTGGATGGAAATGAGTCTTTGATCTGTGGGCCTGGGCTAACTCCAATTAATTTCAGAATTGCATTGCATTGTAGGACATCAGCTGATGTCACAAAGAATTATTTGTTTGGGGGCTTGGGGGCTACACATCCAAGGTCAGAAGTAAAGGAGAAGCATAGGAGTGTTTTTCCCAGAGAGATAAACTTCAGTGTTTTATATGATACAACAATAAAGCAAGTTGTACATAGGATTTTATGGTGTGTTTTAAACACAAGGTTATATAAACTGCTTATTTCCAGATTAGTAACACCAAGTAAATAGATCTTATTTATTAAAATGATCTAGGCTGCCCTGGATGGTTTGGCTTAGTGAATAAAGCATTGGCCTGTGGGCTGAAGGTTTGCAGGTTCCATCCCGGTCAGGGCACATGCAGAAGTTGAGGGCTCAATCCCCAGTGGGGGGCTTGCAGGAGGCAGCCAATTGATGATTCTCTCTCATCATTGATGTTTCCATCTCTCCCTCCCTCTCCCTTCCTCCCTGAAATCAATTAAAAATATATTATAAAAATTAAATGGTCCAGGCCAGACATTAATTTATCAATAGCTTGTTTTCAATTATTTAGAATACTATGAAAATCCTATTTTTTTTTAAATATATGATTCAAATTTTTCACCCATTAGGCTGAGCTCCCTCCCCAAATAATCAGAATTAGTAAAATTTGAATAAAGAGGTTTTATAAAAGAGGTTAACATAAGTAGAGAATAATTTCATCAAAGCATCCTATCAAAAGGCAGTCATGTGTCACTTAGTGACAGAGATATGTTCTGAGAAATGTGTCATTAGGTGAGTGTGTCTTTGTAAGAATGCTTAAAGGCCATGATGAACAAAACAACACAGGATTAAATCAAGCACAAGAGAAAATGATGCAATCAAGAGATGCAGTAAGTAGGAGATGTATGAGGCTGCTGCCAGCATAACACAGCATGCAAACTTCTTTTTCTTTGTGAGTAGAATGAGTCCATTCTAAATGATAAAAAGCATAGTAGAATAAATGCATAAGCCAGCATTGAGGACTGCACATAATGGGGCTGTGCTCCTATGAGACTGGCAGTGCATCAGGCACATTTACGGCATCCCACAGACACGTGGGTAATGTCACAGGTGAGGGAACTGTTCAGCTTCATTGTAATCTTATGGGAACACCATCATCTGTGCAGTCCAAAACGTCACGAGGCACGTGACTATAATGCTAAATAAGAGTAATTCTTAAATAGTGACACAGTAATTCTCTTGAACCATTGAATGTTGTTCAACAGTAGAGTAACTGTTTCTTAAGTCTTGTACACAGCTTTACTCTTGATAAGCCAATATTTTATGCTTTTTGAAAACACGGTCTTAACAATAGCCTGACTCTAGAGAGGTCTGAGAGGGAAAGGAACAGAGGCTCAAAGAGGGCAAATGACTGGCCCAAGTCATAGAACCTCATATTCACTAAGGAAGTGGCTCTAAGTGAATTTTACTATCCATGTTAGAGAATGAATTCAGTACAGGCATACCTTGGTTTATTGTACTTCACATGTGTTTCAGTTTTTTCGTTTGTTTTTTAAAAATTGAAGGCAAGATTCTCCACCAGCAAGCGACTACAGCTCACTTTATTGTGATACTTTATTGCATTTTATGGACAAATGATTTTCAACCAGTATGTCAGAAGCCATAAGAATTTTTAAGCAATACCTGATTATTTAATCAAGGGCACTGACCTTTTTCCTTTAGATTGTCAAATAAAAAAATGACAACAGCCAATACAATACCAGATATCCAGTATGAAATAATCAAAATTATACCTATGTTTTTGTCAGATCGGCAAAAAAAAAAAAAAAAATGTTTCTGTGAGAGTGCTGCAGAATTTTAATAATTGGTTTATGTGTGGCATAAAATAAAAAAGGGTGAAAATTGCTAGTCTGTACAAAACCCACAATGTCTCAGAGATATGCCTGGATAATGTTAAAGACACTTAAAAGCTCAAATTTTTGAAGGAAGACAGATCTATTTCAAAACCTGTTCATCTTATCTATTTATTTATCTATCTGTTGATTGATTGGTATCCTGATTGATTATTGACACTTTTACAGATGTCCCCCATTACCCACCTCCACTCAGGTCCCGTTCCCCCCTCTCTTGCTCTTCACCTCAATGTTGTCTATGTCTATAGGTTATGCATATATGTTCTTTGGCTAATCTCTTCACCTTCTTTCTCCCATTCCCTTCATCCCCCTCTCCTCTGAACTCTATCAGTCTGCTCCATGTATCCATGCCCATGTTCATCTTCTTGCTAGTGATATAATCTTAGAAAAGTAATTTCTTCTCTCTACACCTGTTTTTCCTTATGCAAAAAGGAGTGACTAATAAAATAGTGATGAAGTTTGGGTATATTGATAAAATACGTTAAAACATATAGCAGCCTGATGGTAGATGTTTTGAGTTGCATCATGAAGGAGCAGTGGTATACTCTGGATTTGAAGGGAAGTGACTTCAGTCTAGCTTTGCTGATTGCTGTGTTTGTGACCTGAGGCAAGCTTATTCATCTCTCTGTAATCCATGTACAAGATGTTTATTTACTTAGGAAAAATATATCATATAGAAAGTGATACCTGATGCCTGACATATGGCAGATAGTGTATAAACAGATGTATCTTTTAGATCAACCAGGTTGCTTGTGCATTCTCAATTTATGAAAATAAAATTCTAGCATGTGGGTGTGTGTTTTTTTGTTTGTTTGTTTTTAGCTCCTATCACTTTTTAAACATTTTATTTCTTTTATTGTGTTTTATTTTTTCCATCACCATTCATCACTCCTATACCCTCTTCTACTTCCCCACAGTCACCAGACAGTTCTCCATGTCCATGAGTTCTCCCTCCCCCCCTTTTTTTCTTTGCTCAATCCCTGCCTCCTTCCCACCCCAAAGAGCTGCCAGTCTGCTTTCTATCTATGAGTCTGTCTCCATTTTGCTTGCTAATTAATTTTGTTCATTAGATTCCACATATGAGTAAAATCATATGGTGCTTGTCTTTCTCTGAATGACTTATTTCACTTAGCACCATGGTCGGCAAACTGCAGCTTGTGAGCCACATGAGGGTCTTTGGCCCCTTGAGTGTGGCTCTTCCACAAAATATCAAGGCCTGGGCGAGTCTAATTTGAAGAAGTGGCGTTAGAAGTTTAAGTTTAAAAAATTTGGCTCTGGAAAAAAAAAATTGGCTCTGAAAAGAAATTTCAATCGTTGTACTGTTGATATTTGGCTTTGTTGACTAATGAGTTTTCCTACCACTGGCTTAGCATAGTGTTCTCCAGGTTCATCCATGCTTTTGCAAAGGTTAAGATTGCATTTTTTTTTTTTAAGGTCAAGTAGTATTCCATTGTGTGAATGTACCACAGCTGTTTTATCTACTCATCTACTGATGGACACTTGGGCTGCTTCCAGATCATGGCAATTGTAAATAATACTGCTATGAACATAAGGGTGCAGCTATTCTTTCAAATTTGTGTTTATAGCTTTTTCAAATAAATTACCAGAAGTGGAATTGCTGGGTCATAAGGCAGTTCCATTTTTAATTTTTTTGGCTGCACTAATCTGCATCTCTACCAACAATACATAAGGGTTCTCTTTTCTCCAAATCCTAGCCAACACTTGTTGATTTATTGATGATAGCCATTCTGACAGGTGTGAGGTGATAATTTGAATTTATCTGATGGTGTTGAGCATATTTTCATATGTCTGTTGGTCATCTATATGTTCTTCTCTTTCAATGATTCAGTGAGGAAGAGTGTGAATTATAATTGGAACTTCTGTTTGCCCATTGTTTTTTTGTGTGTGTTTTTTTTTAAAGTGGATTGTTTGTTGTTTTGGTGTTCAGCTTTATAAGTTCATTATACGTTTTTTCTTTCTTTCTTTTTTTTTTTTTAATGCATGTTAGGACCAGTGGTCCTCTGTGTTTTATTGTTGTTGTTTGTTTGTTTTTTCTTCAATTCCACCCTCTCCTCTGGTTGAATTTCATTAATGCTCATTTTTTTCCTTTAAAGAGGTTCTGTCTAAGGAGTCAGTTTCTTTCACTGCCCCACCTTCTGGTGCCACACAAGCTGGGTGTTTCTTAAACCCAGGGGAGGCAGGCCATGGTGGAGAGAAGTGCCCCTAAAGGAAGAAGTGCCCGTGAGCCTCTGGGAGAAGCAGGGTGAGCCTCCATCTAAGGCCTGGATGTGAGTGAGTTCCCTGAGTGGTGAGGAAGGCTGTTTGGAGCGGATGTTCACAGGGTGACTAAAGGCTGACTTTGTTGTCTGTGTAAGCTTTGCTGTCCTTTATTATGATTCAAGCTTGTTTTCCCCAAGTCCTTTATCAGAATACATTATAGAGGAGCAAAGAGAAGTAGTCTCTGGTGGAGAACTTTAGAGAAAAGTGAAGAATTCTATCCCATGATGAATATTTTTAAACTTTTATGTGGAAAGTCTTAAGCATATAGAAAAGCAGAGAAGGGGTGCATCAATATGTCTCTCACATATCTCTCTCCCTTCCTCCTTCTATTCTCTCTGAGAATAAAACCTACATTTTGATTATTAACACCTTATCAGGTGAATATGACCTGGTATCAAATTATACTTCAAGGCCATATTAATCAAAACAGCATGGTACGGCCGAAACTGGTTTGGCTCAGTGGATAGAGCATCGGCCTGCGGACTGTAAGGTCCCAGGTTCGATTCTGGTCAAGGGCATGTACCTTGGTTGTGGGCACATCACTGGTGAGGTGTGTGCAGGAGGCGGCTGATCGATGTTTCTTTCTCATCGATGTTTCTGGCTCTCTATCCCTCTCCCTTCCTCTCTGAGAAAAATCAATAAAACATATTTTGGAAAAAACAAACAAACAAACAAAAAAAAAACAAACAAAAAAACCATGATACAGGCATAAAGACAGATGTACAGATCAATGAAACAGAATACAGAACCCATAAATAAAGCCACACCTTTATAGTCAATTTATATTTGACAAAGAAAAGAAAAACATACAATGGGCTAATGATATTCTATTCACTAAGTGGTGTTAAGAAAATTGGGTACCTGCAAAAATATGAAATTACCGTACTCCACACACCTGAATGAAATCAAAATGTATTAAAGACTTAAATGTTAGACTCAAAACCATAAAACTCTTAGAAGAAAACACAGGCATTAAAATCTGGGACATTTCCTGTAGCAATATTTTTTTTTTCTGATAAATGAATTGGACTACATCAAACTGAAACATTTTTGCACAGCAAAGGAAACCATCAAAATAATTCAAAGACAACCTACTCAATGGGAGAACATGTCTACACTAATAAAAGAGAAAAATGCTAATTGACCATATTTCGCTATGCCAGCAGCCAATCAGAGTGAGTATGCAAATTAACTCCACAAAGATGGCAGTTGGTTTGTATATGCTGAGGGAGGGAGGAGTGAAGACAAGACTGAAGACAGCATAGAAGGAAGAGGAGGGAAAGCGGAAAGCAAGGCGGCTGTGGGAGGGCAAGCTCGGGCAGGGGTTAGAGGTAGCAGGTGGCGGTGGCAGCAGTGGCAAGTGGTAGAAAAGTGCAGGACAGCTGTGGTGGGAGGGAAAGCATGGGGTGGGGGGCAGAGATGGTGGGAGGGAAGGGAAAGCACTGGGCAGCAGCAGGAGGGAAAATGTGGGACAGTGGTGGCTGTGGGAGGGAAAGCGCAGGGAGGGCAGAGGCTGTGGGAGGGAAAGCATGAAGGGTGGAGGGGCGGTGGTGGCAGGAGGAAAAATGTGGGGTTAGGGCTGAGGGGTAGAGGCAGCAAGGAAAGTGCAGGGCAGGGAGAGATGGCAGTGGCAGGAGGGAAGCCCCATGGAAACTCTGTTCTTGCAGGAGTCTTCCTGCAGTGGGCCTCTAGTCTTGATACAGAGCAATGACACACTACTCTCACATTTTAATATGATTTATAGAAAAAAGTAATTATCAAAATTATGACAAGTAGTGAGGTTTTTTTTTTTAATCCACAAAATTTGACTCTATGTTAGGTGAAGTCTGGGAACTGATTTCTTGTACTTCATCTAGAATTGTATTCCTAGGTATTATGATGTTTGCCTGCCTTGGACTTAGAACTTGAATATAGCTCAGATGGGATCCTGGCCTAAGATGTGTGTGGAGATTTCAGCCAGATTTAGAGTGCACACTCTCTCAAATCTTAGTTTCGTTTCTCTCTGTTAGCTGAAGTTTTATGGAATCAAGAGACCCTAGAAAGCATTTTGACCACAATCAATCTAACCCATCACTGTCACCACTTCTCTCCATTTAATTTCATCCCAACCCTTCACTTTTACATTCCTTTAATACATTTTTTTTTAGGTTGAGTTTTGATTCTATCTCAAGATATTCAACATTCAGCAATAAATACATTCTACCTTAGGCATAGCATTTCAAAATTATTCTCAGAAACCTACAAGTCTAAGTTAACTTTCATAAGCACTTCATATCCTCACAAAGAATTCTATGCTTATGTCTACTAACCTGCTGGTAGCTCCATTGTTCACTTAATTGCTCTGGTCTAATCCAGCCATACACTCTTATCAATTTATGGGTTGTCAGGGTCATTTTTGACATAGCAGAAGGGCAAAAACCCCTTACCTACAGTGTCTCTCATGGTCTGTGTGTGCCAATATATGAATATTTGGTAGGAACCTACCAGACATCTAACTCTGAGTTAAATTCAGGGCACTCAAAACTAGATAAAAAGTTCTGCTTCTTCCTCCCCCCCCTTCCCGCCCCCCTGCAGATGCTCTGGTCTAATGAAAAACACAGAGATACACTGGTTAACTGGATGCACTATGACATGTTATTGATTAGGGTGCAAGTGGTGGCTGCTGGCTCTAATCATCTCTGAGGGCTTCTCCAACTCCCCCTACTCCAGCCGGTCATTTGCTGACCCAATCACTCCACACCCTCAGTGGGCGCAAGTGGGGCTGGTGCCCTCCCTCCATAGGAGCAGAGGCAGGAGTAGGGCTGCCAGCTGACAGGGGACCAGGGGCCAAGGTTGAAGGGGCTGGGCAGTGGCGCAGAGAATGGCCTAGACCCCTGAGCCTACCACAGCCTCACAGCCCACAGTTCCTTTTAAGGTGCACAAATTTGTGCACTGGGCCTCTAGTAGATGTATAAATTACTCTAATATTTTCTATTTTACTTTAGTCTGTTAAGAGCAACCAGAAATATTCTTGTCACAGCATACTGAATTGAATTTAATGATATAATCAAGGACTGAAGGCTCTTGTTTGGACACATAGCTAATTAATAAATTACATAGTGTGGCAGGTGCCACAATAGAAATATGTAAAGATGCCAAGGAACAATATAGGAGTAGAGTCTAATGAGCCACTGAGGACAAGAACTGGATTATGGTTATTTTTTTTGCTCTATAGCATTTAACATTTAGTTGGTTCTTAATAAATACTTCTTATATTAATGAAGCTGGGTGAGGTTAGCATCACTTACACATAATCCTCTAATATGGACATTGCTTTCTTTAGCTATAATTATGACAAGAGCCAGCATATTTGCCACCACACTTGCCTGCTCCTGGCAGACATTATAATGGCACCCAGTTTCTTTGAACCTCTAAATACTGATGCAGGCAGCTGCTACCCAATCTCTTGGAACTGGCAGGGATGGTGAAATTTGTTTTAGGAAATTTCTTTATAACTCTATTTATTTGTATACTACTGACAGGTGGACTCGAGGCCAGTTCACTGCCTGCCTCTCTTTGGATTTTCTCCTTTCTGAAAGGCAAGCACAATGTCTTCTAATTCTTTTCAACTCCATCGAGCGCCTGATAGGATATCTGGCACACAGTGGGTTCACCTATCGAGATGCTATAAATTTGTTGTCAATTTAATGCCACTTTCCCATCAAATGGGGCTGTTAAATTGTGAACATATTCCTGCCTTCCTGCTTCATAAAATATGAGCACTCTAATCCCAGATGGCACATCCTCCAGAAACATATGGACAGGACAATTTATAAGGAACGCTCAGCTGGAGGAGGCTGTGTGACTTTGCCAAGGCATTTCAGGCTCCTCATTGAGAAGGAGGGTGAGTAGGGCTTAGCCGTGTAGTCATGGGATTGAGAAAAAAAGTTTGACACACATCTCCTTCCCTAAAGGATGTGAACTTTCATAATGAGGGGGAGGTGAGGCCAAATGGTGTTGGAAAACTTCCCCATCTCTAAGCGCCGGGCACACACACCTTGCAGTGAATGTATAGGTCTCTGTGCTTTTTTGTTGTTGTTGTAGTTCTCTAGGACCAAAGCAGGCTGTGCTGGCTGTTGGGGTGCTTGCTCAGGGAGACCACCTGCAAGGAAGAAAAAGGGCCTAATCTTTACTTCCCATCTACCACGCGCCCCTGTGCTTTGCATCCACTTTGGGTATTGAATTCAGGATGAGGACTGGTAGTAGAAAACACTTGAAAGGTAACTGCTGTAAATGATGAGGAACCCACCATACTACGATAAGGGTTCAGACTGTTCCCTAGTGATGGGAGTGTTAGGATTAGATGTATGTCCTTGTTTCTCAGCATAGAGTATGGAGAGTTGACAGGGTAGTCCTCCCTGCTGTGTCACTGCAAGAAAGTCCCAAAGCAGGAGTCACTGTCACTGCTGATAGGAGTTCTGCATCTCAAAGTCTGCATGAGACAAAATGGGGTGAGTTACATATAAATACGCCAGACCTACGAGCCAGCAATCCACAGTGAATACAGCTGGGGCCAGTTCAGCATTCTGCTTTCCCTGCCCAGACCAATGTACTGCCTGTGAATGAAGTTTCAATGACAGAGCTGAGGTCCTTACCCTGATGTGTCTGACTTGACACTAAGCTGTGTTGCCTTTCACGGTGAGCTTTCTCCATGGAGCCCAGTACCTTCCGAGTGGTCAGTAAGTGATGCTTGCATGCACAGACATTGGCTCATTTCAGGGGACTGTATCAGGGCATCTCTCCTGCAACACCGCTCCTGCGATGTGTGCACGCTCAGCATTCTCCCCCGGCATTCCCTTTCCTTTCTGGCCAGTGGCGCCTGGAGCGGGAGCTAGAGCAGCTGTCTATAATCCTTCATGCTGCTTGTGACACTGCCCCTTGGGCTGATGGCCAGGGCAGGGTCCCAGACCTTTTGCCACACGCCAGATCAAACAGTCTGCTGGGGTCCTTGTAATCCGATGACTAGTATTGGTAGGAGATTTAAATCATGTTTGTGTGGTTTTTTACAAGATGGAATCAGAAAAAAAAATGTTTAAAATATGCAGTGAAAGTTTCAGTGGCTTACCACTTCATTGTGGCCTTTATGTACTTTGTATTAAACAGAGAGAAGACACATAGCAAAGTCAGTAACCCTCACAGAGGCCCAACCTGGGGAGACAGGCTCTGTACTTATGCTTCCAGCACAGTGCTATAGGCAACACCTACATTACTTTATGTAATACTTACAATAATTATAAGATTCAGGCATTTTAGGATCTATGCTTCTTTTTAAAACTATATTTCATTAATTTTTTACAGAGAGGAAGGGAGAGGGACATAGAGTTAGAAACATCGATGAGAGAGAAACATCGATCTGCTGCCTCCTGCACACTCCCTATTGGGTAGGTGCCTATAAACCAAGGTACATGCCCTTGACCGGGATTGAACCTGGGACCCCTGAGTCCACAAGCCAATGCTCTATCCACTGAGCCAAACCATGCTCATCCCAGCGCCTGTGGAATCCTGTCCAGACTCAGTCTTTTATTTAAAACCCAGCAGCTGAAAAAGCCCTGCTTAGGCTTCTGTAAATTTCTACCATCTGCTGAGAAGCTGGAGCATCACCTCGCCCGAACACTGTCTTATTACCGGCAAATAAATGTCAGGGTAAAGACCACGAGAATCATCTGTTACCTTAGCCTTCAAGAGGGGCATCCACTCCACCCTGGCAGTTCTTTCCAAGGATGCTGGGAAACAAATAGATTAGTGGGGCCAGCATCTTAGGGGGCGCATAAACTTATGTTTCTAAACATTTAACTTATTAAAATTCACAAAGAGAGACCTCATGGTGCCATCACTTTATCCACCTCACATCATCAGTATGGCTCAAGGGCTGTGGCTTTGTACAGACACCCCAGCGACCGAGAACATATGGTTTTACTTCTCTCTCCAAAGCCTCAGGGCATCTGACTGTACCTTTCATGGATAATGGATAAAGGCTGCCATACCAGTAGGTAACTTCCATTCCATCAATATCGCCTTCATGCCAAGAATGCTGAGCCAGTTCCAGGAGGTTTCGATCTAACCTCGGTCTGTTCTGTCAACAGCAACGCCCTCAGGAGCAGCAGGGGAAATGCTTCCTGCGTGTTGAGCTCCCCTAGGTTAGCAGGAGCTCCTTGAAGCAGAAACTTAGGTAACACTGTGAAGCCAAAGGTTGCAGCTGCCACATTTTTTTTAGCTGTGGCTCTGATTGTGTTAATATGTTCTTTTTGATACCTTCCCCACTGCTTCTGGGTGAGAATCTGTAACTTTTTTTAATTTTTTAATTTTTATTTTATTATAATAGCCCAAAGGAACTATTACAAGTGTGTTTTGAAAGAAGATCCAAAGAAAGTAAGATAATTGAAAATGTTTTGCAGATTATTTCCCAGGTTCCCTACAGAGTCCAAACTATAAGTAGAATCACTCTTTATTGGTGTCAATATCTTCATAGCAAGTAAGTGAAATTCTATCGAATCTGCACTCCATTGTCAGTTGTTCTAAACTTGCAGGGGTCTTCAAACTATGGCCCGCGGGCCACATGAGGCTCGCAGAGGAGTCTGATCCTGCCCGTCAGGTTTTTTGGGCAGTGAGCGCAGCCGAGGTGTTACAGTAGGAATTAGTAGTTCATATAGTCCGGCCCTCCAGCTCTCTGAGGGACCGTGATCTGGCCCCCACTTTAAAAAGTTTGAGGACCCCTGTAAGGGTCAGCATCTCCTCTCTCTCATACCCTGTTTCCCCGAAAATAAGACAGTGTCTTATATTAATTTTTGCTCCCAAAGATGCGCTAGGTCTTATTTTCAGGGGATGTCTTATTTTTCCATGAAGAAGAATATGGTACACATTTATTGTTAAATGAAAATAAAGGAAATTTATTACCTGTATACGGTAGTACGGTAGTTGTCAACACAAACCAGACAAACTGTGAATCCTACAGTATCAAGAATTTACTCATTTATTCAATGACAATCATGTCATCATCTTCTGGAACATCATCATAACAATCCAATTCCTGAATTTCCTGGTGAATTTCTTGTGACTCCATTTCTTTCAGACTCAGTGGACCAAAACTCTCATGTTTAGCCTAGGAGGGCCTTATTTTCGGGGGGTGCCTTATATTTCACTCAGAAGGAAACCTGTAAATAGGTCTTATTTTCGGAAGATGTCTTATTTTTGGGGAAACAGGTAGTACTATTCAGAAATAGTTACCAAAGACCTGGGAATCAATTAAGTTCTGCAGTGGATTTTCACTTAGTTTGAAGAGGAAAGACATGCGCCATTTTCATATCTTCGGGAGTTATTATATTATGGGAAATGCCAAGAGGGGACATAGTAACCAGGTTTAAATGAGTCCAAATTCAAACTCTGCTATTACTGGCTCATCTTCAGTAAGTTCCTGAGTGTTTTGACCATTGGTACTCTTGTTACTTCCCTCCCCATTGCCTTGTTTTATGCACTTGTTCATGCTTCCAAGTTAGTACTCATCATTGACTTCCTTATCCCAGTTCTGCAAATTTATGTTTAAAAATCTCTTCTCAGCTCCATAACCCCAGATTCTAGTCCAAGACATGATCTGCTTTTACCTGAGCCACAGCCTCCTACTTGGTTTCCCTGCTTTCAGGCAGGTGCCCTTTACAGGAAATATTGATCTCCATTATCACCCCATAGCCAGATTGAACCTCAAAATTAAAACCAGGTTATGTAATTCCTCAGTTGAAAGCCTCTCTTAATTCACATTAAAATTCTATATTCCTTACAGTTGTAAACAAGATACTATGTTATCCCATTCTCTCATTCTGGCCTTTCTTTTCTCCTCCCTACTCCCCATACTTTTTGCCATAACCACAGGGTTCCAACCAACCTAGTATTTTTGGTGCTTCTAGAATATACTGAATTGTCTCCCATTTCAGAACATCTGCCCTTACTGTTTCCGCCACCTAACATTCCTTTCCCCAGAATATTTATGTTAGATCCTTCAGGAGACCTGGGGCTCAGTGAGCCTTCCTAGGAGCTCCACTTTTAAAGTGAACTTATCCCCTCCCCAACTCTCTGTCTTGTAACTCTGGTGTGGTTCTTCAGTTTATCATCACTACCTGCCTCTACTTTGTATGTTTATTTGTTTACTAGAGGCCCAGTGCATGAAATTCAAGCATGGGTAGGGTCTCTAGATCTGGCCAGTTATCAGGACAGATCTGTGGATGAACAGCAGGGTGATAGGGGGCCCCCATTGACACCCATCTTGGCTGGCCTTGGGGCAGCTCTTTCATTGAATGTCTTCCCCCTGGTGGTCAATGTGTGCATAGCAACCGGTTGTTCCGCCATGTAGTCTATTTGCATATTAGGCTTTTATTATATAGGAGGAAACTAGGGATTATTGCTTCTTTTGTCTGGTGTTGAATCCTCAGTATCTAGAGAAGTGTCTGCAAATAGCAGGCAAGCATTATATGATTGTTGAATAAATTAACAAATGAATGAATAAACTATTTTCTAAAAATGACAGTGATAATCCTCCTTCGCAGGAACTCTATAATGATTAGAATTAAAATATAAGGCAAGTAATCATGTCTGGCATGAGACTTTCATAAATTATTGTTATTAGCCCTAAAACTTAAACTAGCTAAATGATTAAAATTGGATCTCAATGGCAAGCAGTACTTTTTGAGATTGCATATAATTCAGTGAATTTAAATACTATAATGGGGTGCCTGGAGATTTTTAAAAACTTACATCCTGATGTAGATACTGCACCCTTTATATGATATTGTTGAAGGAAAAGCATTTCAGTATATTTTAGATTTATATACATATTAAAAATTTTGAACATATCCTAAACATGTAGCAATTGTAGATTTTTTTTGTATTATTATTATTATTATTATTATTATTGTTATTATCTGTGATGTGTAAAGAAATACTGTGATCCCCAGGCTCAGATATGGCTGTGATTGGCAGTGGCTATGGTTGCCATTGTTTATAGAAGAGGCCACAGCAGAGACCATTGGAGGCCTATCCACAGCGGCCCTGAATCCTTCCCTGGTCCCAGAGGGCAAGCTGCTGAGCTCCAAGCCTGTATTTATTTGAATAGTTCACACTCATTTGCTCAGTCACATCTGCTCCATGCAGGACTCTCCCTGAACAACTGAGGAACTTGTTTTGTACCACTCATCTCTCCCAAGTTATTCTCCTTTACCTTTTGCAGAGGAGGGCTTTGTCTGGGCCACTTGCTCCTCTCAAGAATACTTCCACTGCCAGATGATGGACATGCAGCACTGCATGCTCCAGTGTGAGAGCTGAGGCCCTTCAAGGAGGGAGGGGCAGGGAAACCTTCATTAAAGCCACCGAGTTCCACTTCAACCTTCCTTCTGGATTGTGAGCCCTTCACCTCATGTGTACAAACTAAAAGTAGTTCCACAAGGGAGTTTTCTCAAACATCAAACTCAGCACCAAGCTACTCTTGATTTTTAAGAGGAGGAGAAAATGACACCCATTTATATCTCATTATTCTTTGATTAGTTTACAAAAACCAGGCAAACTACCACCAACAAAATGTACTGTATGCATTCACTGTGATATTTTGTTCATCTTGAGAAGTTATTCTCAAATTGAAGGTGGATCATTGATATTTTAGAATTTAGAAAATATATCAATATATGCACAGAACAATGACTTTGTGCCAATTGAAACTATTATTACTTGGCATGTTGGTGCCAAATCCTGTGCAGACCTGATAAGTGGAGGATTCTTTCTCATTTTCAAGTTACCCCAAGTGCTGATTGAAATATTTCTACCTCAAGCACAAACCCTGTTCTTGCTTGTTTGACATGAACGAACACTGATCTAAAGCTTACTTGGCAGAGAGAGTTCGCCCTGATGCCTTCTGGCCTAGAATGTAACCTTTTCAGGCTTAGTAAGAAAGTGAGTAGTTCCGAGTCTGACTGCAGTATCTAAATATATAAAGAGGTAATATGAAAAGTAGGCTGGGACGCCATAAGGGGACAACTGACAGGAGAAGGTTGTGCACGCAGGTGAGGCCTAGAGCAGAGACAGAGACAGAGATAGGGGGCCTGTCCGAGCCAGCACAGCAGCTCCAGCGTCCCAGAGTGGACACAGGCAGGTGTGTGTGTGTGTGTCTTTGATTTTTGGAATGAGTCAAAAGTAAAGAAATAATGCCCACTTGCTTTGTGACCTTTATCACCAAATAGGACTGCGTCCAATATAAACTCGGAAATTCATCCAGCACAGGTCAGAACTCTTCTTAGGAAGTCTCATTACTTGCCCTTAATTCTGATTTATTCTTATGGGGCATGTGAGTTGGAATATTAAACTGTTCTTCCAGAGCAGGTGTGGGGTACCTTTTTTCTGCCAAGATACATTTAGATATTTATAACATGATTTGAGGGCCATACAAAATTATCAAGTTAAAAATTAATATATTATATTTGGTTAAAATTTAATTAACTCACCCCTGATGCCTTGGCAGGACCAAACCAAATGATTGCATGGGCCTTATAAGGCCCTTGGGTTGGACATTCCCTATCTCTGTTCTGGAGGCTGCCTATAATTAGACAAGACAAATCCAAATATTGAGATTCTGCTTACCACAAAATTTTATTAAACAATAGGTTTTATGGATTTTTCCTGAAGGATCTGACTGCATGGGATCTTACTTTATTAATAAACATAAATCAATAAATGTATAACTCCATGTGATTCTTATTTTATTAAAAAACTTCTCACTATATTTCAAGAACACTTTATAAGCCAACAACAATAAAAGATATAATATGATTTTTTTTTTAAATCAGGAGAATCTTTATTAAGTTCTAATATTTTATTTGAGAATTTGAGAATCACTTAAATGGTCCTCTTCTGGTTACAAAAGTGTGACTGGCCACCCACTGTCTCACAGATAGGGACAAGAGATCTGCCTTTTGTGACCTGATGAAGGTTAAGTCTTTATTAATTCATAGAAGAAGCCATGGATTAGTTGCTGTAAGAAGCTCTGGGAAGAAAGAGGTGAAGTCTCTCTGATCTCTTTTCCAGATTTGAAGTTAGAAAAATGTCAAGGAAGATGAGGAGACTGTAAATAATGCCTTTTACATTTATGAAGTTTATACCTCAGTCTTTATAGATCACATAAAATTATGATGATAATAATTAACTCTAAGGATTACTATGAGGATTAAGTGAGACAATGCATGTATTTAGAACAGCACTTAAAAGCCTCTGTATCTGCTGAGGTAGGCACAACCCACTGTTTTCTTCTTCAAGGAATAAATGGAGTCAGTCAATGCCATGTGCTAGTAGATCTCACTCAGTGAATGTTAATTTGTTATTATTTTTACTGTTGATCAAATTTCTATAATGTATAGTGAACTCCGTGATAAACAAAATCCTCATTTATATGTTTTCTACAGTGGTGTTGATGAGTCACTTGCTTTATTAAAACACAAGCGCACATACCCACACACACACACACGCCAACATGATTTGCTATTTTAAAAATAAATTTCCAGTCTGCACTAGGATCGGTCTATTCTTTTTCTCATTGAAATTTAAAGGAAGTTGCTAAAGACATGTTTGAACATGGAATTACGCAGTGGGAAAATTCTCATCTTATAAAGAAACTTTAGCTAAGACCTCTATCTTTCAATTCCCCAGTTATAAGAGAGAGGCACCAAGGCAAAATTTCTCACCACTAGCTAAACTCAGATTGTTATTGATCCAAAACTCTTACCAGCATCCCTTTCCTTGCAACCTGTGGTACATACATTTTCCTTTTCTTTAAGCAATGCTAAAATTTTGTGGCTGTTACCACTTGGTTGTCTGTTTTAGATTGGAGCATATCAGATCACTGAATATGCAAAATATATGCAACTTACAGGAGAAATAGTCACGAAGCCCAAACACTGCACACAATTCCCTTCCCTTTTGTGGTAAAGATGTAGGAGATGAAACAAGTGATATAGGAGATGAAACAAGTGATACTGACACTTTTAATAGGAAGGATATAAATCAGTGCCACTACCACAATTTATTTATTGTGGATTTTATAGCGTTTCTTCTTGTGCATTTCCTTGACAATTTAATTTGGTGTTTCATCTAAGTCTGTACAGAGCTCTCCAAATACCTGTATGTTTGCTGGCTTCTGAGTGTCACTAGCAAAGTGTATAAAGGAAGCAAAACCAACTGCCTTCTCACTTGATATGAAGAACCTACTTGTGACTATATGACTGGAAAGTCTCCTCACACAGCTGTGCTAACAGATTGCTGATCAGTCACTGACCTTTCTCACCAGAGCAGTTCAAAGCCTTCTTCCCAACTTTGCTTTTAATTTAATTATCATTTGAAGAGAGGAAAATCCTTTCATGCAGCACTGAGAAAGAGACTATATCTTGGGACCACAATGACAATGATCTTGCCTATCAGAAGGTCTGAGAACAGACTGATAAAAGCAAAACTTTGTCCCAAATCAGAGAAGCATTTAGTTTATAAAAAAAAATTTGGATTGCTTTTCAAATAATGCATAACTTAGATAGATTGAAAATAGGAAAAGCAAACATTCTGTGAGTCACAGACCCTACTTGAGGCAACAAAATTCTTTGAGCTCATAGTTGTCTTATTTTATTTGATCGTTGAAGAAAGAATCCATTTTATTCCAGTGAGAACCTTTTAATATTGCTTTCCCATGTGAACCAAGGCAGAAAATCTCTCATGGTCTTATTTATTCTAGCCCTGAACTACCATGTGTGGAAAAAAAAATGAATAACTTAGGAGAGGCTAAGTGGTTTCTGATCAAGAGATGGATAAGGATGATACAGTCAAACTAGAAATTCCCTTTACTACCTTTGAATAGTGGTCCCAAAATCAGAAGGCTCTGCTCTCATCCAACTTACTATGGTCACCCATTGACAGTGTTTCCCAAAGTGTGGTACTCGTTCCCCCAGGGGTACGGGAAGAGTTTGGTGGGGATATGTACTGCACCGTGCTTAGCTGCTTCTAATTCAACGTTCTCATGAGTATGAGGGGTACTCAGCGTTACGAAAATTATAGAAGGGGTACACAGATGCCAAAAGTTTGGGAAACACTGGGTAGAAGACTAATTTGGCTCCTTACATTTAAATTAGCTGTTGGAGAAGAAATAGTTTTCCTTGGTCCTTCTCACTTCTTCTAGAAGGACTAATAGTTAAATTAACATAAAACAGATTAACAGAAGAAAATCAGATCTCATGATGTACTTACTGGGGCCTCCACAAAGTCAATGAGACCCGAGGATGAGTCCAGCAATCGAGGCTTACGTTATATTTGAACTAAGAGCTAGGATAGGGGCCTGGGGTCTTCAAAGGAAGAGCATGTAATTAGCTGTTTAGTAATTAATTGTTTATCCTGACATCCAGATTGGTTCTTCAGATAAAAAGCTATCTCTCATTCTGGGCCAGGTTTCCTATCTGTGTTCTTTAGGTCATTAAGGGAGGGGTAAATTTTTTTTTTTTTTTTTTTTTTTTTTTTTTTATTAAATCTGCTGGGTCTTGGATTGTCTTCAACTCAAAATGGTCTGCATGCTGAAGTGGCACAGTTTTGAGAGGCTCATTCTGAACCCAAGTCAGAGCCTATAGACCACAGGCCACTGGCCCCAAATCCGTTATCAATTAACTCCATATCCTGACTGTATTCTCAACCTGTGTCTTGAAAAATTGCATCTACTCTGATTTCTGCTCCCCAGTCTGTATTTGCTATCTTCCATTTCTGACCTCCTCAGTTTGGTTTAAATTAATATAGTTGATTTTGATGAAATGTATCTGCAAAGTATATGCTTCCTATGCACCAAGCATAATGTTAACCAGTAGGGATACAAGAATAAGACATATATACCCTCTTTCCATGACATGTTTTGTCTCATAGTAAAGATATGCAAAACATAATTTCAGTAAAGTAAGATACTTGTAGATAGTCTTTCACAGATCAATTTAGAGACTAAAGCACCTTTCATCTGGCAGCTCTATCACCTCAAAGGCAGACTTAACTCTAAATTCTTGGCTTCTACCTCGTAGATAGAAAATGGAGAAGAGTGAAGAGCTGTGTTATGTTTTTATGAGCTAGACATAGACAGGTACATTGATTTCACCCACACTCTGGTCAGATCTTGCTCATGTGGCCACCCCCGTCTATAAAGTAGCTAATAGATTGGTTACTATTGCTTCCGTAACATATTACCAGAAAGTTAGTGTCTTAACAATACAAACTTATTCTCATATAGATCTGGAAGTCAGAAGTCTGAAAATGGTTTCCCTGGGCAAAATGAAGACTGATGGGAGAAACTGTTTCCTAGCCTTTTTCAGCTTCTAAGGGATCACCTGTGTTCCTTGAATCCTGGTCCCTTCCTCACAACATTCCAACTTCTTATTTCCATGGTTATATGTGCTGCTACTGATGTTCAATTCATCAGTAAATGTCCTCCTCCATAAGAACCCTCTGTAAGGCTCAACTGAGTCTTCCAGAATAACGTCTCTAAATCCTTAATTTAGTTGCATCTTTGTAGTGCTCTTTATCATGTGATGCAGCATATCTACAGATTGTGGGGATCTGAATGTGGATCTCTGGGCCATTTGTTATTCAGCCTATCACGAGAGGGCAATACTCTAGCTCAGCTCCCTGGGGGAGAAGGAAACTGGTTTGGTGAACAGTTTCCCAATTTTTATATTATTATTAACAATAATAGCTATTACATAGTGTATTTAGTCATTATATTTCCATATATATATATGCCTAAGCGACCATTTTGATGGAATGACCAGAACAATTGGTTGCTATGACATGCACTGACCATCATGGGGCAAATACTCAAGCAGGAGCCGCACCCAGTTCGCAGGCCCCGGTCACTGATGGGGCTTGCAGGCCAACCTCCTGGTCTCTCCCCGCCAGCCAGCGGGTCCTGGGCTGAGATAGGGAACCTTGAGTGGGTGGTGGCAGACATGGACAGTGAGGGAAGGATGTGGTGGGGGGAGGAAGGGAACTGTGCAGTGGCAGCATGTGGACGGCAAGGGAAGGAGGAGCCGGGAAGGTGGGGAGCCACAACTGTAAACTTACTTTTGTCCTACTTGCTCTGTGCTAAATAAACATTGTATGCATTATATTAATCCATTCAACAGTTCTGTGAGTAAATAACTATTATTTTTAATTTACTAAGACTAAAATGATATGGCCAAGAGGACTTAAATACTTGCTCAAAATATCAAGGTTAGTGGTGGAGCGGGATTGAAGTTGACGCTAGAACCTGTTTTCATTCCTCTTTAATCCCTATCATCAAAGAATTAAGCACAAAATTAAACACTGGAGTTACTGGGCTTAAGTAGAAGAGCCCTTAGCACAAAGCACAGCTGTAGCAATCACCTCACAGAGATGTTAGATGCAGGGGCTGGTACAGATTCTCCATAGTTGACCTTTAATTCCTGGTCTCTCCTCTCTTGATTTGTGTCTCCTTCTAGCTGTTTCTGGAAACTCGCTAGCTGATGTAGCAGTTCCTTGTCATCTCCACCAATCCTGGAATCTCTAACTCAAACAGTGCCTTACATCCTGTCACTTTGGCCCTAAGCTGACCCCAGCACAGAGGGAAAAATATTATGACAACAGGTCAGGAAGAATTCAAAAGACAAAATGGCAGGCCAGGGATCAGGGCCAGTCAGATGGTCAGCGTGTCCCTGAACAAAGGGCCTGGATGGCGGCCACTTCAGCAGGCCTTTCCAGGGCAGCCGGGCAATACTCCGAGAGAAGGGTCTACTGACCTCCATGCAGATTGCACTTGACAGAATTACACACCAGCATCTCTTTAGCAAGGATATTTTGATTTGTATCCACCCACATAAATCACAGCTTCTGTATGGACTCTCTCATTTGGCAGAAATGAACTTAATATGCCAGCAAATGGATGACCCAAAAGGACCTTTTTCCGAAAAACATCAAAGTGAGCTATTGTGGTTTTACACTAACAAGAAAGGAGAAGGGTAATCATTCTTCCTCTTTCGTGGTAATATCTGTTGACCTTTCCCTGACTTTCTCATAATGTCCAAGCTATGGACAGAAGAAGATAGAATTGTACAATGTAGCAAAATATTGGTGCCTCATAATTTTAACGAAACATGGAAAAATCATTGTTACACGGGCCTCCTCACCCTCACCTAACAAAGAGGACCTAGTAGTAGATTAAGAAGCAGCAAACCCCCAGATCTCCCTCCCCTCCCCACTGTAATTTGATAGTCTGCTTATTGCTTTACTGTCTCTACATCTATCTTTTGGTTCATCAGTTTATAATGTTCTTTATTATCCATAAATTAGTGAGGTCATGTGGTGTTTCTCTTTCATTGACTGGCTTATTTCACTCAGCATGATGTTCTCCAGTTCCATCCAGGTTGCTGCAAATAATGAGAATTCCTTCTTTTTTATGGCAGCATAGTAGGAGATCTGGGGAAAATAAGAGATCAACCGAAGGACTTGTATACCTGCCTATAAGTACAACCACGGACACAAAACTCTGGAGAGGGAGGGCATGTATGGGTGGGTTGGGGGCAATGGTAAGATATGAACACAAATAATAATTTAATAAATAAAACAATTTTAAAAAAAGAAGCAGCAAACCATTGAAACTCTCAGTTGTTTGTATTCCTGGTGAGAGACTTCAGATCCATGATTCACAAAACCAGGAGCCAGGAGCTCTTCTGAATGAAGGTTTACGGGCACATCACTGAAGAGCTTTCAAGTGCAAAGTCAGCTGAAAGCAGTTTGGCTCAGTGGTAGAGCGTAGGTCTGCGGACAGAAAGGTCCCAGGTTCGATTCCGGTTTAGGGCATGTACCTTGGTTGCGGGCACATCCCCGGTGGGGGGTGTGCAAGAGGCAGCTGGTCAATGTTTCTCTCTCATCGACGTTTCTAGCTCTCTATCTCTCTCCCTTCCTCTCTGTAAAAAATCAATAAAATATATATTTTTTAAAAGTGCAAAGTCACTGTAACACAGTGCACATTCTCTAATTTAAGGCCACATTTTCATGAATGTATTCAGCATATAGTTACTAAGGACTTACTTACCAGGCACCAGGCTGGATAAAACAAGACCCTAAGTTCATGGACTGGCTTTGACAAGAAATAGTTAGCACTATGACTTGGAGGAGAACACAGCCTCCTAAGCCACACCATTCTGATATCGAAGATGAGTATAGGAATAGTTGTCCAACTAGTTTTAGAGTCGCTGTAAATTTCCAATAAGGTAGTATATTTGGCATCACTTTGTGAATGATAACGATGGCCATCCAAGTATTTGTTGTTCCGATAAATGTGAGGCGCTTTACTTTTCATTCAAACATAGTTAGTGCACTTAGTTTGGAAAACTGATGAAAAGGAATTTACTTCCTTAGCAAAGATTCTATGAAAATAATCGTTCCCCTGCTCGCCTATATGGACTGGCAGGAGATTTTCTACATTATTCCTTGATAACCAGTAGGTAATTCACTACAATGTAAATGTCTTTCTGGGCTACAGGGCACATTATGTACAATGCTAGTGTTGCCAACAAAGAAATGTAATACTCATGAATATATAATGTGTAGCAATTTACCTCTGACATGTTTAAATATATGCATGTTGAGTTTCCTGGCAAAATTACAGAGTGCAAATTATTTCAATTAAAAATAAACATGCTTTTCATGAAATTAATTACACGTTACATTTAGAGTTAGACATTGTGTAGTGAAATGTGGTTGTAAGCAGAGCTATTAAAACTTCATTAGAAAAACTCAGTCGACCCAAGTCTCTCTCTCTACCAAGTTTGAAACTTTGTATTAAAAAAAAATCAACGAACTTTTGATTCTTTCCAGGCAGTGAGTATTCTTCATAAAAACAGTATGGTGTTTACAAGTTCATTCAGTGTAACTTTCTAGGTAGGATACTGATTGATGGAATAGTGCACATTTTCACTGGGGATAATACTGGAAATTTATTTTTTAGATAAAAAAATAAACATATATCTAAATAAGAGGTGATACACCCATATCCACAACAGGCAGGATTAGAAAAGACCATGAATTTTATGTAATCTAAGCTCCCGTAAGGTGAATGATTCCTCCCTTACAACACGCTTGCAAAGTGCTGGCCAATCTATCCTTAAATTTCCTACAATGGAGGATGTCACTACTATCTAACAGCACATTCCATTCTAGGTAACTCCCTTTGTTGAAACTTTGTTTTCAGTCTAAAAAAATATTTTCTTAGCTCTGGTCACAGTGGCTCAGTTGATTGGGCTTCTTCCAGTGCATCAAAAAGTGGCTGGTTCCATTCCTGGTCAAGACACCTTCCAGGGTTGAGGGCTCTATCCCCTGTAGGAGTTGGGGCATGTGGAAGGTAGCTGATAGATGCTTTGCTCTATCATAGGTGTTTTTCTCTCTCCCTCTCTCTTTCTTTTCTCTCTCTCTAAAACAAAAAATAAACAAAAAAAACAAAAAATAAACAAAAAAACAAAAACAATAAAAAATATTTAAGGGAATATTTTTTTAGCTGACACAAGCTCTAGCAAGGATAAATAGATATTAAGAAACACATATTCTTATTTTCCAGGAATTTAGAAGCTAGATAAAAAATACTAATTTCTCAAGCAAATACATTAATTTTATCTAATTACAAGTATGAAAATGATTATACTAAGGTAATATTATTTACCGATTTATAATTTGTTGTATATTTTCTTCCAAGGTATATTAAAAACTACTTAAAACATAGTTCTAATTGTCCAATTAGAGGGTACATTCTATAATAGCTAATATAAATAGAAGACAGTTTTCCTGAATTCAATATTAAAACTGAATTTGTTTTATATGAGATATTACATAGTGTTTAATGATATTATCATCTATGATTTTGATTTTAAGAAAAGCACACAACTTCTTTCTCGAATGACCTACTGATCTACAGTAATTAGATCACTTTTGACCACTGGACAAAGTATTCACAGCATTTAGGATAGTACATCACATTTCACCCCTCAGAGTACAGAAAATTTGTTTTCTATGATAAATAACTCTCCCTTACACTTTTAAACAAGTTTAATACACTTGAAGTGGCTAGGGGAGAACAACTTTAAAATAAAATTATTTTTATTGTTGAAAGTATTACAGATGTCCCCTTTTCTCTCCCCATTGATCCCCTCCACTCTTCTCCTTTACCATCTCAAGGCCTTCACCTGTCCGTGGGTTATGCATATATGTATATAAAATCTTTGGTTATTCTCTTTCCCGCTCCCCCTTCCCTCTCAACTTCATCAGTCTATTGTATGCTTCACTGTCTCTTGATCTATTTATTTATTTATTTTTATTTTTGGTTAGGTTATTTTGTTCATTAGATTCCTCATATAAATGAAGGAGAACAACATTTTAATTTTAATTTTTTCTTACAATTTAACCTTAAAAAGAGTGTCCTCAGGTGTCTAAACTTTATGAAACTGATAGACACTGATTGCAGCATTGTGATTGCTGGAGGGAAAGGGATTTAGTAAGATAGAGAAGCGTATAGGGGGGATAAACTGTGATGGAGGGAGATTGACTTGGGATAGTGAACACACAATACAGTGTAGAGATGATGTGTTATAGAATTGTGCACCTGAAACCTGTATAATTTTATTAACCAATATCTCACCAATAAATTAAATAAAAAAACAGTATTACAACTAAATAATGATAGAAATGCATACATGTAATAGACAAGTTGATTTTCCTTTTACTTTCTAATTTCTGAGTTAACCTAGGATACTCTATTTTTTTTTTCTAGCAATTTTTAATTTAGTGGTTATTTTAAATTAGCGAAGGAAGTATAAATGAATATAATATCTTTAAGAGAAATAACTGGAATTTATAATAGTCTTAAGAACAGATGTAAACTAAAGGAGAATCCATTTTGATCTTTGTAGGTAAAACCAATAATCTTATTTTAGAATTTATTTTGTTTAATACTTTATGACCTTATTCATTGACTCACTTTTAAGCAGCTTTATTAAAATGTAATGTAACCATTCAATTCACATATTTAAAGTGTACAATTCAATGGTTTTTAGTACATTCCACAGAGTTGTACAACTGCTGTTACCTTTTAAAACTTTTTTATTATCCCAAAAAGAAAATCTGTACCCATTAGCAATCTCACTCCATCTTTTCTCTGAGCTCAAGGCAAACAATAATCTATTTTCTGTAATAGATTTGTTTATTCTGGAGATTTCTTATAAATGGAGTCATATAATATGTGCTCTTTTCTGAACTGGCTTCTTTCACTTATCATAATGTTTTCAAGATGTATCCACCATGTAGCTTGTGCCAGTACTCATTCCTTGTTATTGCTGAGTAATGTTGTGTTGTTGTTGTATGATTATACCAAATTTCAACCATTGATCAGTTGATGGACATTTGGATTGTTTCACTTTTGCAAACATGCAAATTGATCATCCCTCCTCTACCCCCACCAGCCAATCAGAGTGAGTATGCAAATTAACCCCACAAAGATGGCAGCAACCACGGAGTTGGAGTGAGCAGGAAGCTTGGGTTGCTCCTGGTGATGGAAGAAGCCAAACTTCCAGCCCTCCCTGGCCTCCGCTCAACCCTTGCTTCTGCTCAAAGAAGGGCTGGGAGCCTGCGTCACCACGGGGTTTGATCAGCCTGAAATCAGCACTCAGCCACTCACTCAGGCTGGCCAGGCACCCCAGTAGGACTCCCCCCCGCCACCTTCAAGATGGTGTGGTCAGCTTGAAAACAGCCCTCAGCCCCTCACCCAGGCTGGCCATACCCTGCAGTGGGGACCCTCACCCCATGGGGGCATGGCTGGCCTGCAAACCACTACAGACCCCTTGCCCAGGCTTCCCCACACCCCAGAGGAACCCCCACCCTGATCAAGGACACCCTTCAGGGCAAACTAGCCAGTCCCCACCCATGCTCTAGCCCTCTATCTATACTAATGAAAGGGTAATATGCTAATTAGACTGGGAGACCTTCTAGGAGACCTTCCAGATGTTCTTCTGAACAAAGCCATGGTGGTGGGACCATGGGAGAGGTGGTTAGAGGCCAAGAGGGGAGGGCAGTGGTGGTGGTGGGGCATTAGGGGTGATCAGGCTGGTGACAAAGGGGTAGTTGGGGGTAAGCAGACTAGCAGGGGGGCCAGTTGGGATAAGCAGGCCATCAGTGGTGGTCAGTTTGGGGTGACCAGGACAGTGGGGGTTTGCAGTTTGGGGTGAGCAGCCCAACAGGGGTCAGTTGGGGGTGATCAGGCCAGATGGGATCGAGCAGACCAGTGGGAAGGATAGATGGGGGCAAGCAGGTCAGCAGGGGGTTAGTTGGGGGCAAACACGTTGGCAGGGGGGCATTTGGGGGTGAGTAGGCTGGCAATCAGATGGTTAGGGGCAATCAGGAAGGTAGGCAGGTGAGCAGTTATGAGCCAGCAGTCCCATATTACAAGAGGGATGTCTGATTGCTGGTTTAGGCCTGATCCCTGTAAACAGGCAGTAGGCATCTTTTGAGGGGTCCCAGATTGGAGAGGGTATAGGCTGGGCTGAGAGACACCCACCCTGTGCACAAATTTTGTGCACCGGGCCACTAGTTAATAATAATGCTGCTGCCCTGGATGACTTCTCAGTGGTTAGAGCATTGGACCACTCACTGAATGGTTATGGGTTTGTTTCCCAGTCTAGCAATTTTACCTGGGTTGCAGTTTATATCCCATGCTGTAGCATGGGCATGTGTGGGAGGCAATCAATAGATCTATCTCACTCACATTCATGTTTGTTTTTTTTTCCTCTCTCTTCCTCTCCCTTCTTCTTTTTCTCTCAAATTAATAAAAGCATATAAAAAGAATAATGCTGCTATAAACATTTTGTATACATTTTGGTGTGAACATAGATTTACATTTATCATTGGTATATTCATAGGAATGGAATTGCTGGTTCATATGGTAACTCTATGTGTAAAATTTAAGAACTGGCCAAATTGTTTTTCAAGATGGCTGTACCATTCGCCCCTCTGCATCCCCACCAACAGCCAAAAAGGATTCCAATTTCTCCTCACTTATGCCAACAACTTATTGCTAGTCTTTTGTACTTGGTGACTTTAGTGGTTATAAAATATCCCATTGATTTTAAAATTGCTTTTAACTAATGGCTAATGATGCTGAGCATCTTTATCTTTATGAGTCTTTACATATTCTAGACACAAGTATGGTCTGCAAAGCAAGGCAGAAAGTGTTCCTCACACCACATCTTCTGTGAGAAACCATACTTGCAATCTTTTCTTGTGACATTCTCTTTCACAGTTGACATGTAAGTCTGAATTGTTAGTTAAAATAACACATTCCTTTTTTTGTCTGCAGTCTTCTTTCCTATATCTTCTAGTCTTTGCTTATACAGTATTATCAGAAAATAATCCGGATTTTCTATCTACCCATCAGAGTTTGTGGTGAGGGTAGTGGGGCCTTGGGGTTTAGCTTTGGCCTCCTTTACTTGGGCAAACTATATACAAATATGTTCTTTCTTGCCAAAGTAGTACTAGCATTTTTCCTCTTAGTTGACTTTTTATTTTTTTTTTTATTTTTTTTATTTTATTTATTTATTTATTTTTTTTTTAAGAGGAACGGTGTTTTATTTTTTTTTATTTTTTTTTTTGTTTTTTTTTTAATAAGTTTTTATTTTTCATATTATTACAAATGTTCCTTCCCCCCCCCCCCACCATTGCTCTCCTCCACCAGGTTCCCACCCCACCCTCTGCCCTTTCCCCTCTCCCCATTGTACTCATCCATAGGTGCACAGTTTATGTTCAGTCTCTTCCCACTCCCCCCTCTCCCCTTTTCCCCCAAGAATCGTCAGTTCACTCCCCTTCCATACCTCTGATTCTATTATATTCAACAGTTAATATTGTTCATCAGATTTTTTTAATTTCCTTGGTTTTTAGATTCACTTGTTGATAATTACGTATTTGTTGTTCATAATTTTTATCTTTGTTTACTTTCTCTTCTGAAAGAACCCCCTTCAGCAATTCATATAATTCTGGTTTGGTGGTGATGAACTCCTTTAGCTTTTTTTTATTAGTGAAGCTCTTTATCTGGCCTTCGATTCTGAGTGATAGCTTTGCTGGGTAGCTTATTTTTGGCTGTAGGTTCTTGCTATTCATCACCTTGAATATTTCTTGCCATTCCCGTCTGGCCTGCATGGTTTCTGTTGAGAAGTCAGCTGACAATCGTATAGGTGCTCCTTTATAAGTTACTACCTTCTTTGCTCTTGCTTCTTTTAGTATTCTCTCTTTATCTTTTGCTCTTGGAATTTTAATAATGATGTGTCTCGGTGTGGTCCTCTTTGGATTCCTTTTGTTTGGAGTTCTGTGCGCTTCCTGGACTTGTAAGTCAAATTCTTTCACCAGGTGGGGGAAGTTTTCTGTCACTATTTCTTTCAGTATGTTTTCGATATCTTGCTCTCTCTCATCTTCTGGGACCCCCATGATTCTGATGTTGGTTCGCTTGAAGTTGTCCCAGAGGTTTCTTACATTATCTTCAATTTTCTGGATTCTCTTGCCTTCTAGCTTCTGTGGAGGAGTGTCTTCTGGCTCTTTATGTTCCAAATCTTTGACTTGATTCTTGCGATCTTCCCTTCTGTTTTTAGGACTCTGTAGAATATTTTTTATTTCAGACAATGTATTCTTTATTTCTTGTTGATCCCTGATCATTTCTTGTTGATCTCTTTTCATATCCTCATAGGCCTTATCCATCTTTTCTAGGAAATTCTTGAAAAACCTTATAAGCGTAGATTTGAACTCTATATCCAGACGCTTTTTGTCCTCCATTTCTTTCGTTTGTGATCTATTTTGTTGTCGCATTTCGCCATTACAGATGGGACGGGGTTTCAGGGTGGAGCCTGCAGCTTTGGCTTCCGTCAGCCCCGCCCTATGCGGGTCCTTCAGTGCTCGCTGCCGGC
This sequence comes from Pipistrellus hanaki, assembly GCF_964339955.1. Taxonomy (NCBI): domain Eukaryota; kingdom Metazoa; phylum Chordata; class Mammalia; order Chiroptera; family Vespertilionidae; genus Pipistrellus; species Pipistrellus hanaki. Next base: position 29,076,668 of record NC_140511.1, read on the forward strand.
GCCTCTGAGAGAAAGGTGCCCTCGATTTTCGCCTGCTGCCAAACAGTCTATGCTCTCCCACAATGAGCCCGGTATTGGGGTTCAGTTCAGTTGGAAGTGGAGTTGGAGGTGGCGTTCAGAGCAGTCTGGAGCCCCAGTCTCCTTCCCGTCAGGGCAATCCCGCGGCACAGCCGACCGTCCCTTCTCTGGGGGCAGTGTGCGCGCCTCCGGGACCTCCTTTCTCCGCTACCCCAGGGTTCCGACTTACAGCCCGGCTCCCTATGGCTGAGCCTGGTTCCCCGGGGTCTGGGGAACTGGGGTTCAGAGCAGTCAGGGGCCCAGCACAGTTGGAGTTTTATCTCCTTTCCGCTAGGGAACGCCCGCCAGGCACTCGGCCTCCCTCCTCTCCGGCTCCGTCCTCTTCGCGTGCGCAGCGTGTCTCCGTACCTTAGGCTTTTACAGCTCCTCCGTGCTTCCTTCTGGTTTTCTCCTTGCTTCTTGTTGTAGGATTTCCAGTCAGTCGACTTTCCTGTAGTTCTGGGTAATGTCCATTTTATATTTTAGTTGTATTTTATTAAAATTGTTGTGTGCGGCTGCGGCTAGTTGCCTACCCGAGCAGCCATCTTGGATTCTCCCCTTAGTTGACTTTTTATTTTTATTTTTGGTAAGGCGAACTTGTAAAGATGGTCAGGTCAGTCAGACATTTAAAAGGCCACACAGGTTTTGTTAACCTTGATTTTTTTTTCTTGCATTACTCCCTGTTGTCGGTGCTCTCTGTTCTATCTTTACACAGGCTTCTCCTATGTTCCCTTTACAGAATGCTGCCTTCTCCAGATGACTAGCCAGGCCTGTGCTTCCCCTGCACTGCCCCATGCCGTAAAATCGCCTCTTCTCCTTCCCTCCTACACTTCAGTAGGATATTCTCAACCAGTAGTTAACATTAAGTCAATCTAATTTATTTAATTCATATTATATTGTGAATGAATATAACATATTCATCTTCTAAACAGTCTATGCATATTTGTTTCTAACCGATAAATATCATACTGATAGTATTGAGAGCCTATCATGATAATTTGTCTTAGCATTATGTCTTAAAGGTACCTTTAAACTACATGGCATAGATGATAGGTTACCTTTCTCATTATAATTATAGTAGAGGCCTGGTGCATGAAATGCGTGCACAGGGAGGTGTCCCTTCAGCCTAGCCTGCACCCTCTCTAATCCAGGACCCCTCAGGGGATGTCCAACTGCCAATTTAGGCCTGATCTCTAGGATCAGGCCTAAACCGGCAGTTGGACATTCTTCTCACAATCTGGGACCACTGGCTCCTAACTACTTACCTGTCTGTCTGCCTGCCTGATCACCCCTAACTGACCCCCCTGCTGGCCTGGCACCCCCAAGTGCTCCCCTACTGGCCTAGTCACCTCCAACTGCTCTCCCCCGCCAAAGTGCTCTCCCCTAACTGCCCCTCACTCCTGCCAGCCTGGTCACCCCTTACTGCCCCCCTGCCATCCTGGTCACCCCATGCAGCCTGCTTCTCAGTCATTTGGTCACCCCTCACTGACCGCCCTGCCAGCCTGGTTGCCCCATGCAGTCTGTTTGTTGTCCATTGGGTTGCTATGGTCACTTAGGCTGTTATATATAGAGATACTACTAGCAATATGGATACTGCCAATGATAATCACTATTTTTCTGACACTAATATGTTACAAAGTAAATTTGTCATTATTGTTTCATTGATCTTTAAAAATATCTTGTGTAGTAAGTATCATTATCATCACTTCCACTTCACAAGTATATTTATTTGAAAATGAGTAGGTATCAAATTCAAACTTCAGCATTGCTCCTGTTTTATTGCAGTCACAGGTAGGGAATGCTGAATGACCTGGTTAAATTACCAGCATTTAGCCACTATTTATTATACTGAAGATTTTGAAAGGCTGGATCATTGTCAGGCAAATAGTATAGTACTTCTCATACTCCTTTTTATTTTATTTTATTAAAGCTTGGGGAAGAATTATGAAGTAAGGTTCCAGTTGCCCCATGATAGGAAATAAACCTAGCTGGTTGAAAACGTTTCAGACTCCCACTCATCCTCCTCCAATAACTTCAGGAAATAGCACTGAATTTTTAATGGCCTGGTTCCTAATTGCTTCCGCAGCTGTGCAAAGGCAGTGTGTGAGTGAGAGGTGGGGGGAAAAAGGGATGTGAGATGTCAAAAAAAGTTTCCTCTGTATACTGTTATAAAATAGTGCACATTACTTAAAGGCAAAAAGAAATGTGATAGTGGTGGCGATATAATAATATAGTCTGTTCATTTAAAGGGTTTGACTGGCATTAATTTATTCATTCATCAGTATTTTAGGCTGGAGATACCAACATTTACATAGGGTTTGGTCACTATCCTCAACTGACTCACAGTCAAGTGGAAGAACCTTCCACTTGACTATAATACTCTGTATTATTCCAAATAGTAACATGTACACAGAGATACAACAGATCTACATTAGGATAAAAATGGAATTTTTATTCACATTATGTATGCTTTGTAATGAATAAGGTATGCTATGGATTAGCCTAGTACACTTGAAATTAACGTAAAATCAGAAACTGCATTTGGGATTATAGGAAAACATAGATGGGTACCTGAAGTATTCCACATCAGAGAATTTGGAAATAAAGACCAGAATGTTGCTTTTTATATTTAAATACTTAATTCAGGTTATCTATAATAATAAAAGTGTAATATGCTAATTAGACTGGGCAGCCAAACAACCTTCAGACATTCTTTGGGACGACCTTCCAGACAAAGCCTGGGGTGCAAGGGATGGGCCCCTTGCACAAATTTTATGAATCAGACCTCTAGATATTAATGATCAGCTATATATGCTTTATTATTGAAGGTACACAATGGCTACAATATCCAAAAAATGTTTATCTAAACCTAATTGGTTATTGAAACATCAAAAGATTAAAGCAACTGTTAATTACAAGGGAGATTGATTAATAATGACAAAATAGAGAAAAGAGGGCCTAAGAGTCAAATGTTGCAAATGTCCATCAAAACACTTTTCAATGGGCAGGGTGGGGAGGGGGGGCATGTTTTCGAAAGATTAACTTCATATCCTTTGTTCAGTCTGCAGAGGATGAATTAAGTTTTAACATATTGTGTGACTTCATAAAATATTCTACTTTTGTAATTAGAGCTGATTGAATTAAGTTTGATTATAACATTTTTTTATCACTTTAATTCTCAATGGTGGGGAATAATTTTCTTTGCTTCATTTTTCAAAATAATGTCTAGTGTTCTTTGGTCCTTTCTTGACCTCTCCTCTATTCCCCTGCACCCTGCTGTGCTACCTGAGATATAATTTAGAGATTACCTGGGCTGGTGAAAAGGAGAATAATAACCACAATTTTGTCTGGATCTATAAAATGCCAAACACTCTGCTAAGCATTTTTTATAAATTAGCTTATTTAATTTTCATCACAGCCTTAGGATATAGGCATGATTTTTTCCGTTCTGTGGTGAGTTTAGCTAACTGCCCAAGAATACAGTTATTAAAATTACATTTAAATTTAGATTTGTCAGACTCCAAGGCTCAGGATTTTAATCCAATGCTTTGTGGACATGGAGCCTGCTTGTGATTTGCCTTTCATTAAATTATTTACAGTAAACAATGATGATTGCATGTGAACTGAAGTCTCTCTTCATTAGTGTTATTGTCATACCTAACTCAAAGTACAGTAATGGAGCTAGAAAAGAACATAGTGCTTCTTATCAAGCAAGCTAGACTTTGGGGCAAGGGTCCACCTTTTAAGTTAATGATCCAAATGCAAATGAAAATGTTTCTTCTGATAAGAGAGATTACAAATTATGCTTTTTGAGTACATTTAATAGACCTCATGTCTAAGTGTGTTCTTGAGTTAAATTTCAATGTAAGCCAAAAATGCTTTTATGCCTTGTTCCTTGATTTTAGAGATATTCAAATAAGGACTGCGGGGGAAAAATGCTGTTTTTAATTTATTCTGTCATTGTTCAATTCCATTTTCTGCATATGTAAATTAAATGAAATATATGTAATTACCATTGTATTATGCTTTTTACATGCTCTCACCTTGGTGTTTTGTTTTTTTTGTCCACTTACTCTATACATTAAAAACTAAAAGATTGAGCTGAAACCGGTTTTGCTCAGTGGATAGAGAATGGGCCTGCGGACTGAAATGTCCCAGGTTCAAGGGGATGTACCTCAGTTGCAGGTACATCCCCATATGTGCAGGAGGCAGCTGATCGATGTTTCTCTCTCATCGATGTTTCTAACTCTCTATCCCTCTCTCTTCCTCTCTGTAAAAAATCAATAAAATATATTTTAAAAATAAATAAATAAAGGTTTGAACACTTTCATGCTGATTGTGGATTTGTCTCTTTCTCATTTTAAATTGTCAATTTTTATGTATGTTGAATCTATGTGATCTGTACATAGACATAGAATTATGATATTTCTGTTGGAGTAACTCCTTTATCATTATGCAATATCACAATTTATCTCTAGTGATTTATCTTGCATTACTCTCTTTTTTTCTGATATTAGTATATCTGTACCATATTTATTTTGATTAATTTTCTATGTTTAAAATGTGTCTCTTTTAAGCATAGAGACACATTTTAAACATAGATCTTTTTAAAACATGTTCGTGTTGTGTTTTTTTGTTGCATACATAAGCATACATATTTTTAAAACATGTTCATGTTGTGTGTTTTTTTGTTGTTTGTTTATCTGTTCATTCAGCCTGAGAATATTAGTTTTTAGCTTGGGGTATTTAGTCCATTTGTATTTAATGTAACTAGTGATGTCATTGGGTTTATATTCACCATTTTATTCTTTGAGTCATAATTCTTCTTTTCTACTTTCTTAGCTTCCTTTGGGTTACTCAAATATTTTCATTTCACTTTTTCCCTAAATACTAATTTGTTACTTATGGATTGAACAAATTCTTAATGGTTATATTTGAGATTAAACATGTATCCTCAATTTACTGGAGTCCAACACAAATTATTTCTTTACAACTTCCCTAACAATGCAGAAATCGTAGGACGCTTGCATTGCAATTTCTTCATCTCACATTGGGTGTTAATGTTGTCATGCAGTTTTAATTTTAATGTGTTTTTATTCTATAAAGCATTGTAATTATTGTTTTGTGTAGTAAATTCTTTTAAAAAAATAGTTTTACAATGAACTACACATATTTAATGTGTCCAATTTAGATAAGAAATCAACCGAAGGACTTGTATACATGTATATGAGTACAACCAATGAACACAAAACTCAGGATGGAGGGCATAGGGCATGTATGGGCTGGGGAGGCAACGGGATATGTACACAGATAATAATTAAATTAAAAAAATAAAAAAATAATTTCTTCTGACATTTGCAAACATTTATGTTACCATCACCACAATCCAAGCAATAGACATGTCTACTTCCCAAAGCTTCCTTGTGTCCCTTTAAAGGTTTATTATTTAAAAACTTGAGTGTTCATTTATATTCCCCCTTATATTTATTCTCTTATTTTCTTATTTATGCCTTATTTTAATTTAGTGATTTTTCGTGTAATAATTTTCTTTTTAAAACATTTTCTTAAGTGCGTCTTTTAGTGTATATTTACTGGTCACCAATTCTCTCATTTCGTGGGTCAGAAAACTTCTTAATTCCACCTAAAACCTGGCAGAATAGTTTTAATTGGCATAATATTCTAGCTGGTCAGTTAGTTTTTTCACAGAAGTTTGAAGCTATCATTAGATATTGTATGACTTACATTTGGTTGAGGAGTGAGCTAATTATTAATAGTACTTTTGCTGCTTTGAAGTTAAAATGTATTTTTCCTCTCTGTACAATTTTTAAATGCTTTAAAATTAAACATATGTAAAAAGAAGTGAATATAACTATGGTTACTTTTAAATGCTCTTTTTGTCTTTGGTTTATAGCCATTTTTGATGTGCAGAGGTGTGGTAGTCTTTGTACTTGTTTTGTTTGGGGTTTGTAGAGCTTTTTGAACTATAGGTTATGTTTTTCATCAATTTTGTGAAATTCCCAGCTTTCATCACTTGAAATATTTTCTTGCCCAATCATCTTTCCTCTTTCCACTTGTGACTCCAAGTAAACTTACATTATACCTTCTCTTATTGCCCATTTATCTCTGATGTTATTTTCTGTAGTTTATATATTTTTTCTCTCTGAATTTCAGTTTGAAAATTTGCTTTGACTAATCTTCCAATTCTATCCTGCCTAATAAAAGAGTAATATGCAAATTAACCATCATTCCGCTACACTCACATGCCATGCCCACCGGCCAATCAGAGCAAGTATGCAAATAAACCCAACCAAGAGGGCTACAGCCACAGAGAGCAGGAGGGAGGCTTGAGTTTCCTAGGCATCAGGAACATTCTCCAGACCAGGCTGCTCCTAGCCTGTTGGCCCATAGGCCCTGAGGGGCAGGGGGTCCCAGAACGCCCCCTGGTCACACAGAGCCTATGAGTGTAGGCACCAAGTGGCTGAGGGCACAGTGGGAAGTCTGCAGGCACTTGGGAATGTTCTAGCACCAAGCATAAAATGTTAGACACACATTTATTACCTAAGAAAGAGAGTGCAGAATAGTTAACAGTCAACAATTAATGTGATAACAATAACCATGAGGATTTATGGCCTCTCTCTGGTGCTTTGGTGGTGCCCTGGGGCGTCTGGAAAAGGGGGGTTACCCTGACTTTCCAAAGGAATGTTATCATAGATGCAAAAGACAATAGACAGGCTCAGTTAGGGTAAAGATTGACTTTTGTCAGGGAAGATTCTAGCCTAGGACATGACTACCTGCCATAAACTGCTTTTAGTTGAAAGGTTTTAATTTCAGACCATTCTTTGTGGTTATTTTAGGTCTGTGAGTTTGCAAGGCCATCATGCAGTATGCAGGCCTTCCCCGAGCTTGTTCTCTCTCTGTCTCTCTCTCTCTCTCTCTCTCTCTCTCTCTCTCTCTCTCTCTCTCTCTCCTCTTAAAAAAGAATGATGATAACAATTACTACTACTAAAGCACTCATTCACTATTTGACCATCACTGTTTAAATTGCTTTGTAGAAATTAACACAATTCATGCTTAGAACTGCCCTCTAAAATCATATTCATTTGACAGATTTGACAGATTTAGACACTGAAGCACACAGTTAAGCCAACAACACAGCTCACATGGCTAGTGAGGGGTAAACCAGCCTCCCTGGTTTATGGTGAAGGATTCAGAGAGAGAGAGGTGGCCTCGAAAATGTTTGTTGTTTGCTTTGGTTTCTTCAGTGGCTCTGAACTTTTTATCCTTTAGATGTCACTTTAAGAGAAAGCTTAGCAATTCTTAGCACTTTTTCCAGTTTAGAGTTTTTCTTCTACACATTTATTATATCTATAAAATTTTTTTCCTGATTCCCCTAATATCAATATGAACTATTTTGTTTATATTTATTTCTTATCTATTTCATATCATTTTTAATTATGAAAGCTGCATAAAGTAAGAAATTTATTCACTTTATTCATCATTTTTTAAAATATATTTTATTGATTTTAGAGAAGAAGGAAGGAGAGAGAGAAAGAAACATCAATGATGAGAGAGAATCATTGATTGGCTGCCTTCTGCACGCCCCTTACTGGAGAACAAGCCTGTAACCCAGACATATGCCCCTGGCCGGAATCAAACCTGGGACCCTTCAATCCGCAGGCTGATGCTTTATCCATTGAGCCAAACCAGCTATGGCTTATTCATCATTTTATACCCAGTACAAAGTAAGTAGTATAGTGTCTAAAATAGAGTAGATATTTATTTAATATTTGGGAAAGAATAAATGAAAAAGTCATTATAAGAAATAGAACCCTTGTATAATATATGAAGAAAGAAGTTATCACTGAACATTTTATTCCTACTGCACAAACTTACATTTAGTGAGCATAAATTTTAGGCAACAACAACAACAACAAATGGAATTGTGCCACTTAACTTTCCTATTCAGTGCAGTTCTTACAAGTGTAATTAAAGGTCAGTGAACCAAATTTTCAAAAAGCAGGCAACTTAATTGCCACAATTGTATCATTTAGTTGAATAATAAAGCATTAATGGTAGTATAATATTAAATTTTAATGTGGTTATCAAAAGTCAATAAAAAGATAATTAGAAATAAGTAAGCCACAAATAAGAAGACGAATCCTCCCTTTTGGAATGGTTATTGACAGAAAAAAAGGAAACCTTATATTCTTGCTTTGCAGTGTTTAATTTAATAATATAAAAACATAGAGAATATATTTCATTTAATTAGGTTGTATAATATATTGCAACATTTTCAAAATAAACATTGCCTTGTAGTTGCAAAGCAAATAGTGCAACTCCAAGCCATGATAGCCTAGTCTTGTTGGCTTAAGGATCAAGTCTCAGGAGTGATCCCCCTCATCCTTCCTTCTCAGCAAGGTAATTTTCAAGTAGATTCTTATCGCTGAAACCAGTTTGGCTCAGTGAATAGAGCAGCAGACTGAAAGGTCCCAGGTTCGATTCCAGTCAAGGGCATGTGCCTTGGTTGTGGCCACATCCCCAGTGGGGGGAGTGCAAGAGGCAGCTAATCAATGATTCTCTCTCATCGATGTTTCTAACTCTCTATCCCTCTCTCTTCCTCTCTGTGAAAAATCAATAAAATATATTTTAAAAAAAAGTAGATTCTTATCTTTCCCTGCCCCTTTAGGTGTTCTATTTGACTTTTTTTTCTGGATTTCTGTTAGAGGATTTGCATTGTTCACAACTTAAAGCAGAGTTGAGAAATGCTATTCTGAATAGCTCTCTTTTTTATTTTATATTTTTAAATTTTAACATCTGTTTAGTCAAGGAACAGAACAGTTTTGAACTGGGACATGTTAGGACAGTTGGATATATCAAAGCAAAGGATTGCTCTATTAGTATAATGTTGTGAAAGAAATTCAGTATATGCAAATTTGAATTTTATTGGAAGTTTAGCACCAGACTGAACACTAGTATGTCATTTTTTTTTAGTGTTTAAAAGACCTTAATTTGTTTTCTTTCATATTTAAACTTTTTTAGCTTCTATAATAGAATCTCATTAGAACTATCTCCAGTAGAATTTCTGATAATTAAAACAATTAGCCTGGAAAAAAGAAATTGAAACTTGGGTGAGTTATGAATTTGCACCACCTTTATTTTTCCAGTCGGGATGACAAAGCACATTCCCTCTAGTTATAGCTTCGGCTCCACTCTCACTAGAATCTATCAAAAAACTGCTCAAAAACAATTCTTATATCTCCAATAAGATTGCTGTGTTTTAATTCCTTAAAATGTCAAACAGGGTTTTATTTTATCACATGTTTGTAGAGTTTCAATGTGAAACTTTTACATGCATTTGTTATTAAGTCTCTTTGAAATGTATGAGATGGATGGCAAATCACATCAGGGAGGTGGGTGATGTACTAGTAAGCCAGACATCAAAATCAGCCCTATGGGTTCCTGATTCTCACTGCACTTTTTCTGAAAAAGGATGAATGCAACAAGTTTTAACCTTGAAAAGGTGGTTACTCAGATAGAGCCAGACCTATATCAAGTGAGTTTAGATGCTAATTGGTCAAGGAACTCAGAAGGAAGTTAACACTCTTATGTCAAAATCAAAAGCCCTGGGGGGGCAGGGGCAGGGGTCAGCACTAATCATCACACTCAGTGATCATTGTCAAAGATTACTTAGGTATCTGGCAATATTCAATTCAAAGCACAAATGTTTTCAAGTCTAACACCTGTGTAAAGGCATAGATCTAGAAGTATGCTTTTATCTTTGTCTCTTGTTAAACAAAACATTTTGTAAGAAACAATCAAGTTTGAGACATAGTAACTTTGGTTGCAAGATAGCAACCAAAATCCAAAAAGGCATAGGATAAATGTCCAAATGTAAAAGACATTAAATAAAAATCATCATATCAGCAAACCCACTTGCAAAGCCTTATTCTTCAGTGAATTCATTCTTGTCCATATTTTGACCGTACCTTGCAAACTCTGAAACTTGATTTCCGGAATATGTGAAGTTTCTCTATCTCCTGGGTTTGATGCATTGTGCAATCTCCCAGAGACTGGTAAATAAAGAAAGAATGGAATTGCATTTGTTTATAATATGTCCCTGTAGACTTTAGGTTAAGCATCTGAAGTCTCCCTCTTTCTCATTTATTTGTCATCAAATTCAGCTAGAGCAGTGGTCGGTAAACTGTGGCTCTTGAGCCACATGCAGCTCTTTGGCCCCTTGAGTTTTTAGCAAAGGCCAGATGAGGAGTACCCTAATTAAGTTAATAACAATGTACCTACCTATATAGTTTAAGTTAAAACAAAATTTGGCTCTCAAAAGAAATTTCAATAATTGTACAAATTGTTGATATTTGGCTCTGTTGACTAATGAGTTTGCTGACCACTGAGCTAGAGTCATGATATAGGCATGATATCTATGGACAATGCTTTTTTACTCCAATCCTGTTGTCCTTAGATGCCATGGGTGATTGATTCTTCTTGATAATCATTCTGTTATATTAATGTTATACACAGTACTCATCTTGCAGTAATTAGTCTTGGTGGAATTTGGGGATTGTACATTAAGCTCACCATCTCTAGAATCAGACACCCTGGGTTTAACAATCACCTGTACCCCATACTAGTTATGCGATTTGGGGGAAAATTAAAATTTCCAAGCCTCACTCTTCTGTTCTTTAAATTTTCAAATAGGATAATGTCTACCTTAAAGAGTTTTTAGTTTATCAAGGAATAATTGAAAAAAAAAAAAAAAACACAGCATTTAGCACATGGCTGGATCATAGTAAGCATTCAGTATTACTTGTTTACATATCTTTGCATAAATAAATTGTATATTGTTTTAGTTTTATCCTCAGGGGGCAATCTTATTTAATTGTTTGCTAAGTTTTGGAGTTCTAACAATAAAGCCCAAGTCCAACAACAGTCCTTTGTTTTCTTGAAAATAATTAATGATTTAATTGTATTTCAATGAAATTAGATATTGCCTTGTATTGATTAAATCTTCTGCACATCCTCATATTCCCTTAGTCTATTCTCCCTCCATATTCTTGGCCTCTTACTCCCCCTCAGCCTCTGCCAAAGCCTAGTGATGCCAAGGCAGCCCATGAGGTATGTCTCCCGAGGCCCTCCAGCATCCGGGATGGAATTTCTGCTCTTCGCAAAATGTCCAGACATCTCAGGGCGACACAACACATGGTACTGGATCTGACTTCCGAGATGCTGCCAAAAGCTTATCTAATCTGGAAGTGAGTGTGAGTGATCTGGTCTGGCTACCTCCTTGTAGAGCAAACTTGGAGCCAGAGGAGAGACAGAATAGGCAGGTCAATTCATGTTCTCTTCCTTCTTCCTTCCGATACACTGTTCTGAAGAGCGGTTGCTTGCATAGGACATCCTAAGTGGTTGAGTGGGTGTACTTTGGATTTCTTTTGTGGTATGTTAAGAAGAAATAGACAATACTGTAAGACATTACCTTGCATTGTTCCTGATGCCTCAGTTCTCTAATGCTTTTGTTGCTCAGAAATTATACATGCCAAATAAAACATTGGTATTTCACCCTTGCCTGAGGTTTGTCTCTAGGAATCTCAAAAGTATGGTGCCCCTCTTTCTTAATGAATGATCATAGTAGCAGTTTTCTCACTAATTCTCACTCACTCTTCCATTTCTTCATTCCATCACAAAACCTATTACTTACATTATTTAAATCACTGTGATATATTCAGAAAGAGATACAAAAGGTGACTAAAATATCTTCCCTCGCTTTATGGAGATTACAATTTAATAGTGGTGCTTCTGCAAGGATATATATTAAAATTGTAAACCAATAAATGCCTTACAGGGAAATAAAGATGGAAGTCAGAGTTCAAATGGAGCAATTTTAGCTGAGAGATCACAGAAATCAAATGCACTGCTGGTGGCATTTGTTTTGGGTCTTTTAGTTCAGGTTAATGTGTCACTCAGTGGAGTCAACATACAGATAAATATGTTGATAACATAAGTATCCTATAAACTTTTTGCCCCACTGAAATAATTCACTATATCAGAAAATCTGAGAACTCAAAAGTGCTTTTGTTGCTTACAATGGGATCAAACCAATTAAGTTAGCCCTGGTCACTGTGTCTCAGTTGAGTGTCATCCAGTGCTGGTTTGATTCCAGGTCTAGACACATAGCCAGTTTATGGGTTTGATCTCTGCCCCCTTATGGAAGATAACCAATCAGTGTTTCTCTCCTTTCTCCTCTCTCTCTAAAATCTATAATAATAAAAGCATAATATGCTAATTAGACTGGATATTGAAAGACTTTCCGGATGTTATTCTGGACGTCCTACTGGATGGAGTTGTGGTGGCAGCGGCCAAGGCAGAAGGGGTTAGGGGTGATCAGGCAGACAGGCATAGTAGTTAGAGGTGATCAGGTAGGCAGGTGAGCACTAGGGCTGGTCCGAGGCACAGGTAAGCCTCGGCTGTTGGCTTCCCAGCTGCCAGGGCAGGATGAGGTGCAGGTAAGCCTTGGATGGTGACTGCTGAGCCACCCAGGGCTGGCCCGAGGCACAGGCAAGCCTCAGATGATGGCTGCTACATAACCGCCTATGGCTGTCCGAGGCTCAGGTAACTAGGGCCGGCCAAGGTTTGTGCTGCTGGCAGTGGCAGCAGCAGAGGTGTAATGGGGGGTTCACCTTCCCCTGATCGCCAGGTTGCCTCCTGCCCCTAAGGGCTCCTGGTTGCCTCCTGAGAGGGGGCAGGCCAGGCTGAGGAACCTCCTGCCCTCCAGTGCATGAATTTTCATGTACTGGGCCTCTAGCAATATATATAAAATCCCACCACTATTCTGGCATAGAAAATGGTTATTATAATTTAATATACATATGTCCTTTTCAGTGGAAAAAAATAACTAATATATCATCAGTAAACCAAAGATAACAATAACTATTTCATAGTATTTTGTCAATATTAAGTAATATATTATAAGTGAAAATGTAAACTGTAATCTGATTAAAAAATGAAAGGGCCTGGCTAGAGTGACCCAATGGATGAGTGTCTTCCTATGAACAGAAGGTCAGGGTTCAATTCATGGCCAGGGCATATGCTCAGCTTTGGGCTCCATCTCCAGTGTGTTGTATGCAGGAGGCAGCTGATCAATGATTCTCTCATATCATTGATGTTTCTACCTCTTCTTCCTTCTTCTCTGAAATCAATAAAAAATATTTTTTTTTAAAAAAAATGAAAGGAACAACAAAATACATAATATTAGATGAGGGAAACGTAACCCAAATCCAGATAAAAGAAAGGGTTAAAAATTTATACGAGAATAATTCTATAATTTTAAAACATTTTACTTAAACTCTTGGAAGAAATGAGTGGCTTTCAAGCAAAATATAAATTATAAAAGTTAACACAAATAATTAGAAATCTAAAATACAAAAATTTTCATGAATGAGGTTGCATAATGATTGAAAATCTTTTGTTAGGAAAACAATAGAATTAGACGAGTTTGCTAAAAAGTTTTTGTCTACTTTAAATAGCAGATGCCATTTATATTTAAAAAACATAGAAACAAGGCCTTGCCTGGTTGCTCAGTTGGTTAGAATGTTCTCCAGGTAAGCCAGGGTTTTAAGTTCAGTCCCTGGTCAGCACACAAAGAGTCAACCAATGATGCATAGATAAATGGAACAACAAATCCATGTTTCTCTCTCCTTCTTTCTTCCTTTCATTTTTCCAATAAGTGGGAAAAATAGAAATAAGTGGAAAATTTCATGATCAGTTTAAAAAGTCAGAATATTTTAGTAATACAATCTGATATAGATGGTGTCCCCCCCAAAATATATACATATTTTGACAGCTGGTTTCTGTTACAAATTGAAAAGGATATGTATTATATTGTAATAAACACTTTCTGTATACTTATTCAAAGTGTATATATAGTTTTTTGCAACACCCTGTATATCTCACATACAGTGAAATCTACAGAACAGTCTTACATCTTTACATAGATCAAAAGTTTAAATAAAATATTAGAAAGTACATTCATATTTTAATAAGAATAATATATACTGGCAATAATGAGTTTATTGCAGAAAACATGATTTAACATCAGGAACCTTTCTTTATTATTCATTATAACAAATAAAGGAAAAATAATCTGGTGATATGAATAAATGCTGAAAAGGAATTTGATAAAATTCAGCAGTTATTTATAATAACACTATAAGAAAATATAAATATATACAATTATTACAGTATTATAATTACTATTTATCAAATTCCATGAAATGCATTGTTATAGTAGTAAAACACTAAACTCATTACAATGAAACTGTAAAGAAATACCTGCTGTACATATACATTTAATATACCTGTTAATGTAAAGAGTCAAACATGTAAAATTATGTAAAAGCTACTATAAACATTGGAAAAGGTATATGGTATTCATTTTTTAATAATATGTTTGTACATCCATAAAATCATGAAATATTCTAGTAGTGCACTGCTATAATTATTAAAGTCCTATAAGGGAACTAAATATGAGTTAAATATTTCTATTAAAGTTCTATTGACAAGAGTAAACAAATTTATTAAAAAATTATAAATTAATAATCATTATGAAAAGAAACTATACAATTCTAATAAAGAAATAAGCAGTATATTGGACTAATGTAAACATACACTACCTTCTTGTGTAGAAAAACTTCATAAGATAAATAAATAAATTTTAAATAGGATATAAATTTACTGCAGCTCCAATTGTTGTGTGAACATTTATATTAAAGAATAATTGTTGAAAAGCAGTCAAGAAAATTTTCAAATCAGTATAAATAGAGGAGGGAAATCAGAAATATATCAAGTGCATATTGCTCTTTTTCAGTTCCCTTTTGAGTTTGTGTGTGTGTGGTTTTTTTTTTTTATGACTATTGAGATTTTTATTTGCTCTCCTGTAAATTGCCTTTTCACAATTGGATTTTAATTATTTTCTTGTTGCTTTTCAAGAGGTTTTTATATTATAACTTAACTGAATTTAAATAGACTTTCTTGCAAATATTTTTCCTTGTAAATCTATTATAAAATTATAATAAAATAGAAGTTTATGCTGCTTATTCTGACAAAAATTAGAATTGCAATACCTATAGGCAGGATTTGGGCAAATAGTCCTCATGTCTTACATAAAGGTGAATTGCTTTGATTTATTAGACAGTAAACTGGAACATCTAATAAAATTGTAGATACATACATCATTTCACTATAACATCTCTTTGGAGTCAATCTCATAGAATAAATATTGGTAGGAATTATTTAATACAAGAATATGTACAGCATCAAATGTCAGAAAACACACCTATAAAAGATAACACTGGAAGCATAATGAGTATCTCTCAACTGGTTGGTTACTGATTAAATTATGGAATGTACTATGGAATATCACACAATTTTTAGAAACAATGAATTAGAATTCTTCCAGTTCACTTGGAGAAGTTTACACGAGGTATTATTTTTTTTAAGTAAATTGGAGAAATATGTGCATGCTTCAATTATTTTATTTTAATAAAGCACAAATAAAGTATAAATCTGTACACTTTTGCATGACAATATATCCTGAAGGAAAATATTGAAGTGTCTAAACATTGTTGTCAAGGTTTCGGAAAGTGGGAGAAATGAAAGAGGGAAGAAGCAAATGATAAAGGAACAAAAAGAGCTGACACTAAAACATATATAATATTACATGTATGTATTTATGGAAACATATATGTATGCATATATGTTTAAAACATTAAAATGAACCAGGGATAAAGGCTTTACCTGAACTTCTATAATAAAATAGAAGTTAGCATAAACTTTTATTTTATTATAACTAGGTCCCTTTCCAAAAAACACAGCTCTTTCTTTTGTTCACTAAATATAAGTCCCCTCATATTACTTTTATTGATTTATTCAACTTGTTGGCCCATATTGAATTTTTAATAAACTAATATAAATTATATAGGCAGGAATTGGCTTACTATGACATGCTGGCAAAATATAGATCATGATCTATTTTCTTTTAAAATGTTTTTTAAAAACTAAGCAGCAAAAATAGCTTTTTATTTTAAATGACTATATTTTATTGGATGTATATGTATACACACACACACACACACACACACACACACATACAACTTTGATTTTGTTATTGGCCCATAAGGCATACAATACGTGTTATATGTTCCTTTCAGAAAAAGTTTCTTAACTTCTGATACATAGATCAAGGATCAAGGCAAGGTGTTGCCACTGAATAGGTATATGGTCGGATGGTGGATGGAGGTTTATCTTAAGTTGTGACAACAGAAATATGAATTAAAATTGATGCCCTGGCTGGGTGTCTCAGTTGGTGGAGCGTCATCTCATACAACAAAAGGTTGTGGGTTCGATTCCCCAGCAGGCCGCATATAGAAGACAATCATTTTGTTTCTCTTTCACATAGCTGTTCCATGCTCTCTCTTTCCCTTCCTCTCTTTAAAATCAATAAACATATCCTCAGGTGAGGATTAAAATAAATAAGTAAGTAAGTAAATAAATAACAACTTGCTTTTTTAAAACTGACCTATGAAAGATGGAACTTTAACCATGAAAGTAACTTAACCTTCTTTTAGAAGTGACTCTCATTAAATTTTTGAATTAATTCATGTTTCATGTAATTTCTACCACAACTTCAAGAAACACACTTTCCTTGCTATTTTAATCATTCAAGAGCATACAGATAATGAAAATATTACTATGATACTGATATCACCTTGGCACTAAAAGTTGACTAAATCTTCATGAAAAAAATGAATATTGAAGACCTCCATAAATGTTGATATTATAATCTCAAATCAACTGCATGTAATATTTATAATTATGTCAAATCTGAGTAGGACTTATTCCACAAATTTAAAGATGTTTCAAAGTGAGGAAATATATCATTATAACTTATCCTATATAATAAAGAGGTAATATGCAATTTGAACATCACTCCAACATATAAGATGGCTTCCCCCATTTGGTCAAAGATGGCCAACCCAATGTGGACACGATATGGCTGCCACAAGATGGCCAACAGGGTAGGGCAGTTGGGGTGACCATGCTGGCAAGGGATGGCAGTTAGGGGTGACCAGGCTGTCAGGGGAGGGCATTTAGGGATGACCAGGCTCGCAGGGGAAGGCAGTTAGGGGCAATTAGGCCAGCAGATCAGGCCAGACATTGATCAGACTGGCAGGCAGAAGTCGTTAGAGGTAATCAGGCTGGCGAGTGGTTGGGAGCCAGCAGTCCTGGATTGTGAGAGGGCAGTAAGATATCCTTCAAGGGGTCCCAAATAGGGAAGGGTACAGGCTGGGCTGAGGGACACCATCCTCACCTCCCACATTTATGAATTTCATGCACCAGGCCTCTAGTCATCACATTAATAATCAAAGGAGATAAATGACAACTCAATGGTGCCTAAAGAACATTTGATGATTTTTAAAATCTCTTCTGAATTAAAAGATCTTTGTTACTAGAAATAAAAAGATGCTATAGTAACATTAAAAATAACACCTTGCCCAAACCTAAAATATTACTTAAAGAAGAAACATTAGAGTTGTTCTCATTAAAGTCAGAACTAGTGACAGGTGCCTACTGTTACTGCTTAAACTTCTAACAGAATGGCACCAAGTCATCTCAGTATTATATTGGTTTAGCAGGTGTTCTATAATAGTTAACTTTTGTTATGTCTAACAGTTCATCTAGTGTGTAATAATGTCTCTGAGAATTATCCCCCCCCCATCTATAGGGCATAGAGTTGGTTCCTTGTGATGGACACACTCTAAGATAACTTTCAATAAGTCACACACTTTTAGGGTTCCTTGAGTGATGGTTGTGCCAGTGCCTTGCTTCTAGCTAACAGTACATGGCCGGCAAATGGGATGTGCCTCCATTGGTTAAGTTATGTTTTATGGCAAAAGAAGTGAGATGCATGTTATATGCCTGTGGTAAATTCCTAGGATTAAATAGGGTCAGGGTCCTTTATCAGAGAAATTGGAATTTGGAGTAAGATTTTTCAGTTTCAGCCTGGGCTTGTGTTTTAACTGAGAGGTGATTTAGCAAACAAGAGCTGTGAAGAAGTAATCTCTTAGAGTGTGGGATGAGTAGTAGAAAGGCTATTCCACAGAGAGGCAATCAAGTAGCAGAGGGAAAGAAGAGAAATAAGAGCAGAAAAAGAATCTTCTTTGGTTTTCACTTAGCAGTTCATTTCCTGATTTTATTCATCTAATGTGGGCTAGCTGCGTTTTAACACCTGACTTGGCTGTTATGTTATATTTCTGCATTCTGGTTATAAGTCTTCCTCTTTTAAATAAAGTTGTCTCAAGTTAGTATCTGCTATATGCAATCAAAGTGTCTAAACAATTTAAGAAATACAGTAAGAAAGGAAATTTGAACCACTCTTGGCAATCAGCGGTACTATTTGGCAGTACTACTTCCTGAAATATCTTTTTTTAAAATTATTTTTTAGATCTATAGGTTGAATTTATGTCTAGTTTACTTTGTAAAAACAGCCTTCTCTTCTCCAGAATAAATAATTCAAATTCACAACTCCCATAATGAGCTATAATATTTAAGTATCCAAAAGGGGATATTTAAAACAAGAATTTTATGGCTTTAAAACAAGCTATTTACTCCAGTACAATTTCTACTTGGAATAAAGTTAAAGCAAAATTGGAGAATGAGGACAAAAGAGTAAATATCAAATGAACATAATAGTGTCTTTCTCCCATAATCTTACTTTTAAATTTGACTAAAATAAATTGGCAAGAAGTAGCACCGCATAGATTAGTTGTCAGTGAAGACTTAACACCAGTGAATAATGACATATGAAATTATATTCATATTATAGGATGATATTAGCAAGGCTGACTTCAGGGAAGAACAAATGATATTGATTTCACATATGATTCTAAATGAGAAGATAATATAAACAACCACCATGAATTAAAAAGCAGCACCAAACCACTGCTGCGAGTTTAACAATGTAAGGAGAAAAGAACATAACAAGAGGAGATTGGTACTGATTGAACTAGGAAATTGTAGATGGTAACATTTTTCAAATAAGGTCTTTATGATAAATGACCCTCATGATGTAAGACAGAGGAAATCTAAGAGATTTATCCACCTTTTAAAAAGGATTGTCCCAGCCCTAGCTAGTTTGGCTCCCTGGATAGAGTGTCAACCTGTGGACTAAAAGGCCCCACATTTGATTCCGGTCAAGGGCACATGCCTGGGTGTGGGCTCCATCCCTAGTAGGGTGCATGCAGGAAGCAGCTGATCAATGATTTTCTCTCATCATTGATGTTTCTATTTCTCCCTCTCCCTTCCTCTCTGAAATCTATAAAAATTATTAAAAATAATAAAAATAAATAAAAAGAATTGTCCCATAGTGACCACAGGTACTGGGTTGGTGATATAGCAACAGGCTGGTTAATCTATGAAAACTGGCTCTTAGTGGGGAAAAGAAAGGCCTAATTTGTAGCCTTTGCTGAGTTCTATAGAGTAAATAATCCCACCCAAACCAATTTCAAATTAGCAGTGTGAAACAGTCAGTGGACCTGGAGTTAGGGGGTTATGTGCACCAGAAGCTCAAGCCAGCCCTGGCACAGGTAATGCCTCAGGGAGGCAATCTCAATCCCAGAATTAGGCCCAGTGGGGGGCTGCTCACAAAGCTGAGCTTTGTGTTAGACATCTGTTTCTCCATCTCTTCACAGGAGACAGGAGGTGGAGATAATTTGTGCCCATTGTATCTATATGACAGGAATAGTTTGCAGTTGTGTGCCACTGTCTACCAGGCTGCAGTGGAGACTAGTATGGAAGAACATGAAATGATTTCCAAAGTTGCACACACATAATTAATCCAGAATTTCTCAATGTTTTGTGTGCACACAAGAGTCTTACTCTGTGTAACTGGAGAGGAGCACATGAATCTGCACTTTAGTCAGCTCTCCTGGTAACACTGACCCACCTGATTCATAAAGAAGCACACATGAGAATCACCACATTTCTAAGTGAAACTCCATTTGTTACCAAGCGTCACTCGGCCAGGCACTGTGTGGGGCTCTTGAAATCTGGAAGCGAATCAAGAGCATGGCATGTTGGAGAGAATTCAAGCTCTGTGTTTATGCCTACCTAGGTTCCATTCTGTGCTCTACCATTTGTGAGCCATTTGACCTTAGGCAGTGCTGATGTATAAAATATCACACATCATTTTAAGCAAATGACATAAAAGTGGAAAGGGCTTAGTGCAGCGTCCTGCACACTAAAGGAGACTAAAGTCAGTGTGTTTCTATATAAGGAACTGTCAAACTGTTTAAGGATGTGCTTAAGTAAATCAACAATTAACATTTAGGCTGTTGCTATGAATGGACTGTGCATGGTTAACACACACACAGAAAGTCCCCCAGACTCAGCCAATGTAGATGAAGTGAGGTTCAGTGACAAGGGTTAGTTTGAGCTAAGTGTGTTAAGGTGAGTCAGGGGAATAAAGTTGGGGGAAGACCAAAGAAAATGAAATCAAATGTGGAAATTTGTGAAACAGGATAAAGTGTTCAGGAAGCTTTGCCTAGAGCATTGTAGTTCATGGGGTTGTGTTTTGAAAGGTGAAGTTGAGACATATATACATTTCACAACTGGAAGGTTTTTATTATAATGAAGCATTTGGCTTCATCTTCAAATAAAAGGAAAGTCTTAGAGGACTTTAATTAACAAGCATCACATAAAGATTTGTGCAAGCTTTTCTGGCTTCAAAGAGACTCAGAGGGGGCACAGTGAAACCAGTGTATATGTTGCTGTAACTGGCCAGGAAAATGATGGTTAAGCTTAGATTAGGCATGGTAGTGGAATTTAGGATATGGTGGAGGGATAGGTTGCATTCCACCATATGCTGCAACAGACTCCCACTGGCTCATGAGAACCTATTGTTAAAATTTTCAAGAATTCTGCAAACTGGTTGTTTAACATCACCGTTAATAGAAACTAAGTGATATAAGCTTGCATACACTATATTAAAAATAAAGGTCATAAATACTGAAAACACCAATTCCTTATTTTATTACATGTTAACATTTCCTATGCTCTTCGGACTACTTATATGTATGGCATAAATGCTGCATAATTGTATACCCCGCTCATCTCTTTCCCATGCTGCATTAAGCAAGGGCATATTGCTGGTTTGAAATTAGCCACAGTGGAATTATGTATACCACAGAGATCTGAAAATGCTATAACTTTGGCTTGGTGCATTGTTTTGTGATTTTCAAAAAATGGGAGGGGAAAAAGTGAACCATAGAGGTTAAAAATAAAAGTGTGTCATCTGTACCATTACATTCTAAATAGTGCAAAAAGTGCAATATTCTACAGTAATAAAAAACTATTATCTAATTTTGCAAAGATGTCACTCATATAACTTTCTGATCACCATATACATCTTAGCTGCCTCGCTTTTGTCTTAATCATTAATACAAATGAAAGGACATTTCTGTAGCAACTACAATTACTTATCAGTTTCCTTCTATTGTAGCCAGAGATTGGTTATGCGTGCAAAACTTGAGCAAAAATCAACAAAAGCATCTGTGGGATCTAATTGGCCATATGGAATATCAATAGAGTACTCTATATCTTATGATTATTTGAAAATTGTGTGTGACACATTCTCTATATCAATAAAATGGCTGGTAAACTTTATATATACATATAGATATGTACTTTTTTTCATTGACTTGTTATTAAATATTTAGAAGCACAGCCTTGGGCTAGAAAAATGCTGAAAGGATTATATGAGTTGCTGTAGGAGGTAAAGAAAAGAGAGGTGAGTGTGATAACCCTCATTCTATGATGGGAGTACTCGAGAATATGATGGTGTCATTCACTGAGATCACAAATACATTGTGAGTGCCAGGTACCCATGGGATAATTACAAAGGAAAATGTTCAGTTTGGGATTTTCCAAGTTAAATCCTTGCCTGTAAAGCTCCACTAATTTCATGGTGTGCAAACCTGAGTGCTCTATGACCGAATGCTTCTTAATTCCAGATCAGAGTTCCTAGGTGTTACAGAGGCCAAAGCTCCCGCCAGAGGACCTTAGTAGAGAAGGGAATTACTCACAAGCTCTGTGACTCTTTAATATTTGCATCCTGAGAAATGTTATCTTGCTACCACCTCATTATTCTATGTTATATATTTTGACACACAAATAAACAGGAATAATTATATATAGTAAGCATGAGTGAACTTCTTAGAAACAAACCTTTGTGGTCTTCTGAGGTAAATTGGTCTAGATACACTAAGAGCTTCGTATCCTCAAAATAGTGCTTTTTCCTCTGGTCTATTGGTATATTTAGAATAAATATATATAGCATTAATAAACAATCTCATTAATGCAAAACTGCAACAATACTAGAGATCAATTTGTAAAGAAAACATGAACTATTAACTTCTTTGATCAGAAACATGTTGTTCTCTGTCCTAAGCTCTGGTTGTGTTTTGCTAAATCATATTGCTCTTATCCTGTTATTATTGCATAGATCAGTTACCATGTTCTTTTTATCTCTTCCATTTTTTTTCTGGACATGTTTTATTGTCTGTTTTATTCTCCTTGTGGATAATGTACATGTTTTTTAATTCTTTTTTTTTTTTTTTTTTTTTTTACAGAGAGAAAGGAGAGGGATAGAGAGTTAGAGAGTTAGAAATATCCATGAGAGAGAAACATCGATTCATCTGCCTCCTGCACACTCCCCACTGAGTATGTGCCTACAACCAAGGTACATGCCCTTGACCAAAATCAGTCCACAGGCCAACACTCTATCCACTGAGCCAAACTGGTCAGGGAGATCATACACATCTTAAAAGCTTTTTGATTGAACTATTAGGGAGACTATGATGTGTTTTTCCAAATGGTTTGTCAAAGACCTTCTAAATCTAAATTGGTGGCATCCCTGAATTTGTTAATATCTTATAGTTGATAATTGTATTTGTCTTTATTTTGACTGGAGAGTGTAAAACTTTCAATATTGCTCACTTAGGTAGGCGTGTCACTTCTAAATCTTTGGTGACTTAATTTTATTTCATTATTTCAATAGCCTATGAAATTGTGGCATTTCTGGGATAGAGATAGGCTATAATAAGAGTAGGGAACTTCCTTCTTATGGAAGATTCTGGGAAAACAGGTGCATAGCTTGTAAAATAATATCCTTAGAGAATAAGATCCTAATGTACTCACTGGTTCAAATTCAAAGCTTTATTTCTTTAGATCAAAGCACTTTGGTCTCTTAGACGGCATTTCTGTTGCCAGCTGCTTATACCTTTTTAGTCACAAAGATCATAAAGAAAAGCTATTCCTTGAATGCAGTAGAGTTCTCTTCCAGATAACAAAATTGCTAGGACTTTGTCTTTGCATCACTTTCATTTAACATTAAATGTTTAGTCTGTATCACTCTAACCTTTTGTCTAAACTCCACAGGAGTTGGCACAGGGAATCACATTCACTGTCTGTTTAATCTAATAGTCCTCTCTGGCAGAGGCCCATTTCTGCCTTTTCAGGGGCAGACAAAACATAAACCATAATGCATCTAGCCAATTGAAGATTACAAGATTAAATTTGCTGAGATAGGAATAGTGTATTGAGAACTTTGATCCGCCATTAAAAGAGATTGATTTATTTTACTGGTGTTTAAATGCATGGGTGCACCTATCATAGGAAGTTTGTGTGTCTGCATACAATTTAAAAGTAGCCTGGATGTACAATTTTCTGCAGGAATTAAACTTGCAGAATAAGTCCTTATTTTCATTAGCAGTATATTTAAACAAATTATAATAGACATACAAGACTAGTACCGTTTACATTATGATCCTACCATAGCCATGCCTTATGTTGGTCAAGAACCTTAAGATTTATTAAATGTGTTCATGGCCCTAGCCAGTTTTGCTCAGTGGATAGAGCATCAGCCTGTGGACCAAAGGGTCTCAGGTTCAACGCCAGTCAAGGGAACATGCCTGGGTTGAAGGTCAGTCCAATGTGCAGGAGGCAGCCAATCATTGATGTTTCTATCTCTCCCTTCCTTTCCCTTCCTTCCTGAAATCAATAAAAAATATTTAAAAATTGTGTTCATGGACCAGAAGGATCAACATTACCTGAGAGTTTATTACAAATGCAAAACCCTGTGCTGCATCTTACAGTGAAAATTAAACATGAGCTCATGACATGATTACCTGAGTCATTTAGCATCTTAACAATATAAGGCCAGTGTATTCATTTGCATCCCATCTCTAAGAATTCCTTTCCACAATGATTAAACTAAGTTTCACTTTGAGTTCCAAAATTGTAAGTCAAAACTTAATGCTCTTAAAGAAAGAGGAAAATAATTTGAGGTAAAAGGTCTCAATAAATAGACATTTATGTGTGCAGCTGTAGAATGTTGCATTCTGTGACTTTCCTGTCTGTCACTAGGCTCAGACCATCTCTGTCTGGAATGCTGTTCCCTGTTCTTCATAGACTCCCCTCTTCCCAACCTTTATGTCTCAGAATAAACACCTCTTTTTCTTAGAGGCTTTCTCTAAGCACTCTTTATTCTCATGTTAATGCATATCTCAGCTTATGTTCTGTTTTATCACCCATCACAATTTCTCCCTCTTTTAAGTAAGTACTTATTTTTTTAGTTGTTTTAACTTTCTCTCAACTATATTTTAAACTCCACAGAAGAGGGCTCATGAATTTCCTGTTCACCTTTACAGTTTTAGCACTTAAGACAAAGAATGAGAGTTCCATAAGTATCTGTTAAATTAATGAATGCCACTGTGTCAGTTGCCTACCTGCGCATGATTCCAACATTAAGTTTTTGAAAAACCAGGTTGACAGGGTCAGAGATTTGCTACCTACTGATTAGGTATGCCACAGTTATAAGTCTCTGAGTAGAAAAATCCAAATAAAATTTACTCGAGTACAGTTTTAGTATTTCACTTTGATTGATTACCATCATTCTGTTTGAAAACAGTTGCTATACTTTGGCTTATTCTAGTAGGTACTGTGATTATTCATCCATTTGTCAGCAAGCATTTAGTTGTGGTCAGTGTTACTACTGACTGGACCACAACAACATCATAAATTGGTAAATTAGAGATTATTGCTCTCATAACCTTGGTTGTGGAAGAGACAGAGAACTATTTCAAACATGTAATGAAACAGAGAAAAGGGGTGGGATGGTACTACTCAATTCTTGAATATACCATAACCAAATAGAAGATCACCGCCTGTGTAACAGATATTGAGAGATCAAATGTCGGTCCATCCTGAATTACTGACAAATCAAGCTTTTCTTCTGATATTGAACCAAGGAGCAAACTAAATTTCCTTGCTACTGGGGAATGTGTCAGAGAATGATAAATCTCTGTATGAAACCTATTAAGGAAAAAATTCATATGTCTTTGAAAGAAAATCGTATATATCTAATCACAGTGTAATACTGTTGGTAGTTAGGAATATTATGGATTCATCCTTATTCACTCAATACACACAATATAGCCAGTTATAGTAATTCTTTGATAACATTTTCTTCATTTTTATCTCATAATAAATAAGAAAAACCGAGAATTTTTTCTTCTGATTTCCTTAAATAATCATATTTATTGATCATTTTTATTGTTTCTTTGGCAAATTATTTAGTTGTATACTTTGTGAGTGTTACTATAAGTATAATTTTTCAGTGTTGATGTAAAATAAAACAGCTTGACTGATTAGAATAGTTATATAGACTTTTATTTTTTGCCAACATATTGTCAAAAATTTCCCTCCCTTCAGCTAAGGGTATAATGATTGTAAATTGCACATTGATTGTTTAGCATTGTATTGCTTTGTTGCTGAGGCATATTCACAGATATCATTTGATGGTGAGATATGGTTTACTAATATCTGGATAATGTAATATGAAGATAATCAATTTGATATGTAAATGCTTTAATTCCCCTGCAGATGTTCTGACCTTTTGGTGGACAAGTTTTTTGTTTGTATGTTGTTGTTCTTTTAATAATGGGATAGATTACTAGTAATGCAGTAACAAAATGCTGTGCTCTTCCAAGATTAATGATTATGTTAAAATCTTATTAAAAAATCAGTAAGTAGGCACAATTCCATTTCAGCTTTCATATTAAAAAACTGATACTAAACATTTGTTTGAAAATGGTAATAAATGATCAGCTTAATATCTGGATATTTTTATTACTAAATTTTTAAATAGTTTGATAATTGATTATATTCTCCAGTTTATCTTTAAACATGTAGTGTTATGTGTACATAATTTATAGAACTGAAAAGAGGATGCCCTTACAGTAACTTAGAAGAGTAGTTTTCATTAATTATCAAATTAGTGAGTGCATGTTTTAAAGCATATGGAATTCCAAGAATGATTTTCTTACCATTGCAATTTTTTTCATTTTTGTATTCAAGTCATATACATTAATTATGGGAATGTTGAGAATCTCCTCAAACCCTCTTTAAAAAAATAGATAGACATTTTTTGTAGGGGATTTCTGTGGGCAAATGTTGAAAAAAATCTATTTTTATTGCCTTAACAGCCTCTATCTTTTTATAGCTTTGAGAATATTTTTCTTTTTCTTTTATGATATAAAAACTCTAACACCACAATTATTAATATTTTGCATGTAAATTATCACTGGAAATAATCACATTATTTCATGACTTGAGCTCTCAAAAGATTCAGCTGTGTATGAAACAATTGAGCATTTCCTGGGTTTTAATAGATTTAATCATAACATAAAAATATTGAAGCCTACAAATTAAAATTTTAGAAGAGTAGACATTGAGTTGTTTAGGATTTGAACAGATGATCAGCCTAAGATACATTTTTAATATTTAAATATAAATATAAATATAATCAAATATATTGTTTGATTTCAGAGAGGAAGGGAAAGGGAGAGAGAGCTAAAAATTTCAATGATGAGAGAGAATCATTGATTAGCTGCCTACTACATGCCCCACACTGGGGGTTGAGTCTATAACTTGGGCATGTGCCCTGACCAGGAATCAAACTGTGACCTCCTGGTTCATATGTCAATGTTCAATCACTGAGCCACCACTGCTGGGCCTAAGATACTTTCAAAACTTGCATTTATAAAGTCTCTCAGAAATGTGAGAAAATAGATGTGATGTGTGTGTTCTGGTTCAGTGTTCAAATGAAAAGGCTCACATTACGACAGATGCTGAAACTCAAGAAAGAGCATGGATGTCTGTATAAAACTGTGTGGAAGGAACTTTAAGTGAATATTTCCCCAAAGCCCTGAATTATCACCACAGGTAGAAGTTTCTTACACTCAGTGCCACATACTCTCCTCCTGTTGGTTAACCTGTGCATTAGTGACAAACGCCTTAAATGTTCACATGATGACAAGGGAATCATCTATTTTGTAAGTGGCAGTGGAAATGTGCTGAAGCATGCACAACTTAACCTCGCCAAGTATCCCTTCTGTCCTGCTGACTCAGGGGGATCCAGGACCCAGCATCTAACCCTCACATTTTGCTTGGCTGCCAGTCTCTATCTGAATGAGGTCTATGGATCATGGATCTTGGTCTTATGAAACAAATCTTTCCTCTTTAAATGTCAGTATCTCATTAGACATCTGCATTGGTCCATTTTGGTGTTTCCTTTGCTCTCTAGTGAAATGAAGTGTTTAACAGCCACTGCAGTCTTAACAGTTAACAGTTAAGCTTAATAATATAAGCTTGTAATTTGACTCTAAGTGGACTGTGACTTTGGAGCAAAGACTGCACATGCATTTCTGTCATGGTGAGATTTAAAGATCACAATAAAACTTGATCGAGACAAAGCTTATAAGAGAGTATTGGTAATTCCCATGTGCTACAATATAATGCTGAGTTGGGAGGTTGCATTTAACCGCCAAAGGTCTTGGCTGAATTAGAGCACTGCTCAGTTGTTAAAGCATTTCTTGGGTGTGGCTCCATTTTGGTGTTGTATACTTCAGGAATGCTACTCCTATTGTTAGCAGAATGTATCCATCATCCAGGTTTCTGTCTTTTAGACAAAAGCACAATATCAATGCTATAAATTGATTTTATGACACAGACTAGGGGCCCAGTGCATGAATGTGTGGACCTTGAAAGGAACTGTGGGCCGTGAGGCTGCGGTAGGCATAGGGGCAGGTCTCAGCCCAACCTCTGTGCCCCTGCCCAGCCCCTCCAACCACAGCCCCTGGTTCCCTGCTGGCAGCCCTGCTCCTGCTGCCACTGCTCCCATGTTTAGCACTCTGCTCACCTTCTCCACCATCCTACCACAGCCAATGCCCACCATAGTGTTCTGCCACCTGCTGCCAATGCCCACCATATTCTTCACGCAACCCTTTGTGGTCAGAGCATATCATAGAGATTGGTTATTCAGTTGTTCGGTTGTTTCGCTGTTTGGTCTATTTGCATATTAGGTTTTTATATAGAGAGAGATTTAGAAAGATGGGGAGGTTTTCAATCTGTGTCAGATTGTGCAAGTGTATTAGCCTGTCATTTCATCAGATGAGAGAACTAATTTGTTTAATACTTTGTGTTCTATATGAGTTTATACATAATTTTGACAAAATTTAATTGTTTAATACTAAGTTGAAGGAATCTTCTTTTTGGTGTCACACTAGCAAATAGTATTTTAGCCTGATATTCACATTTTAATAACAGAATTATACACAGTAATGACAAGTACAAAGGTCATAGAAAATTTTAAAAATTCTTTATTTTATATTTGATATATGCATTATAATTTAAAAATACTGCCTCACATCACCCCCTACCCAGCCAGTGTTTCTCAGTGGTTGAGCATTGATCTATGAACCAGGAGGTCACAGTTCTATTCCCCGTCAAGGCACATACCTGGTTGTGCACTAGATCCCAGTGAGGAGCTTGCAGGAGGCAGCTGATCCATGATTCTCTTTCATCCTTGATGCTTCTATCTCTCTCTCCTTCTTCCTTCCTCTCTAAAATCAATAATAAAATATATTTTAAAAATATCCCCCCAATTTTTTGTAAATATAATAAATGTTTTATATATAATTCTTGCTATTAATGATGATGATTATAACAATAGTCTTATATAATATAAGCCTAATATGCAAACTGACTAAACACTATAACTGGTGAAACAACCAGTGCTATGACACTCACTGATCACCAGAGGACAGACAATAACTCAGGAGCTGCCCCCAGCCCCCAGGCTCCAGGCCAGCCAAAGCTGGTGCCAGCAGGCTCCCTATATCCCCATTGCCCTACTGGTTGCCCCACAAATCGGCCCTGATCGCTGGCCGAGCCTAGGGAATCCTACCTGTGCATTAATTTCATGCAAGAGGCCTCTAGCAGTACTATAAAGGAATTCCGTTTGCTCACCACTTTTCATAATATCCCTCCGTCCAAGTCACTGTCTTAGTTTTAACACTGAAAATACTGTGGCAGAAACTCTGTAGCACAGGCAAAACAGAAAGATTCATGTAGCTATTTGGTCTTCTTGGAGGTAATAATTTCCCTTTATTTTCACTTGCATAATTTGCTATCCACATAATCTTATATTTGTTTCAAATGCTATATCATTCTATTAAGTATCCCTTTTTTTTAAAAAATAATGAACTATTTTCCATAATACTTTTCTTCTTTTTTGAGTCAATCCACATTTGTAGTTTGACCTTATACTTTCTGAGGCATATCATTCTTTCCACAGAAAAAGTGCAAAAAAGTATACCTACAAGTCATTTCATTAAGAGAAAGAGAGAGAGAGAGAGAGAGAGAGAGAGAGGGGGGGGGGGAGATTGTACCCAAATACTGAGTGGATATTTTGATTTGGCATAATATTTAAGGATGGAGATTTATGCCTTCAGGATTTTGAAGACAATTATTTTCTAGAATCCATAGTTGCTATTAAGAAATCTGAAATCATTATAAGCATATTATGTATGTGGCACTGTCTCCTCTGTTTAGAAGACTTTACAATCTTCCCTTTAGCATTGATATTTGGAAATTTCATGATAATTGGCCTTGGGGTAAGACTCTCTCATTGATTGTATCAGGCAGTCTGTAGATTTGTGTACCTTATTCTAGAACTTTTTAAGGTAATTTCTTTCACTTATTTTGCCCATCTGTGCTTTCTGGAACTTTTAGTCAGAAATTATTCTATTCATTTATATATTTATATATATATATATATATATATATATATATATATATATATATATATATATATATAATTGATTTTTACAGAGTGGAAGGGAGAGAGATAGAGAGTTAGAAACATCGATGAGAGTCATTGATCAGCTGCCTCTTGCACACCCCCTACTGGGGATATGCCTGCAACCAAGGTTCTTGCCCTTGACCAGAATCGAACCCAAGACCTTTCAGTCCCCAAGCCGACGCCCTATCCATTGAGCCAAACCGGTTTCGGGAGAAATTATTCTTTTTAGATTGATTATATAAGTAACTGTTACTTCATATTTTCCAATTTTACATGTTTTTGTTTTTTCTAAAAGACTTTCTTAAATTTACCTTTATAACTTCTAGTTGACTTATTTTCTTACAATGCTTTAACTTGCAAGAGTTCTTTCTGCTTATGATTTTCCTTTTAATTGCATTTAAAATTTTTGCACGCATTAACACTTCATTGTGGAGAGTAAATATTTAAATATTTTAGAGTTATCTTTCTTTCCTTAAGAATGACATATTACTTCTCTACCGTATTTTCCGGCATATAAGGCGACTTTTGAAACTAAAAAAAAGTCAACCGAAAATCTGGGGTTGTCTTATATGCCCAGTATATCCCGAAAAACATCTCGATATGTTGCTAAACAAATTTTCCAACTTGATCCCACACCAATCACTGCAAGCTGAAGCCACACCATCTGATTCAGAATTTGATTTATATGATGACTGTCTTACAAATGCACCACAAGAGGTCATTGATGAACTTATGATGTCAGAAGAAGAACATGATGAAAATTTTGAAGGATTTTAAGGTCACAATGCTCCTCTGCCTAGAAAAACCTCTTATCATCCCAGTATGTCACAAACAAGCGTTTTCTGCAAGTTCTTCATGTAATTTTCTTTCCAGATGATGCCATCATTGTTAATGTTCTCTTTTGGATTTCTTGTTTCTCGGTCAAGTTCATGGCATTGCCATTTGTGAAGAGACCTTTCATTTATCATATCAATGTACGGTATATTACGGTATGTTTGAAAAATGTCATTCATTAAAAATTTAATTAAAAAAAGAATTGGTGTTGCCTCGGAAGTGGGGGATAGTCTTATACAGCGAATATAGGCCTAAACCTAAGTTTTAACTGTAAAATTAGTGGGTCGTCTTATACGCCGGAAAATACGGTATATTTCTCTCAGTCTTCCATTATGTATTCTTTTCTCAAGTGTCAGGTGATCTTTACTTGTTCTTTGTTACATTAATTAGGGGCATTAAAATATCAGTTTAGGAGCCCTTTGTATACTAATGAAACAAAGGACAAGGCACTAATTTATATGGTAACTGGGTGGGCAACTGGCTTTTTTGCTATGGCACTTTTCCACAATATGAATGTGGATATATCATTTCTCTGAAGATTTTCAGATGATCTGGATATGCTGTTTCCACTAGCCTTCCTAGGGAAGGATTCACAGTCACTGTTGTTTTGGTTCCCAGCAGGCGCATATGCCTGACCACTTAGTGTACAAATGTTCATTTTATTTCCTTGTTTTAAACTATGTGCCTCACCTGCACCTTTCCTCATGTGTGCTCCTAGATAACTTTCTCTAGGAGAATGCTTAAAAATTCTGCCTGTAGAGTAGACATGTAATTCCTGATAATCTTTGCATTGGTATGAGAAATGGGTAGGCATATATTCAGTGTAATTGTCTTTAAATGATCTCTCTTTTCTCATCCCCACTCTTTACTTTTTGGTAGGTCTTATAAATCTCTGGAGATTTTTAGGGAAAAATCACTCACATCCTCTTCTCATGAATGTATGCTGTATCTTCTTCATCATTATAAAGTCAGTGACTGCTGTTTGATCTGCTTTCCATTTTTCTTTTCTTTTTCTTTCTTTTTCTTTTTTTTTTTCCCAAAAAGTTGCCATGTTATGTCCCATCACTGTTGATTTATGACAAATTTATTTCTTTACCTTTCTTTTATAATGGGTTCTGGAAGAGATGAGATAATCAGATGACCAACTGACCTATTTTTAATGAATGGTGAAGATCCTATTGATTTAAAAAATGGCCTCAATAGTGGCAGTAGTGCCAGAAGTATCCATAGTTGACTTAGTAGAGATAGTTTTAGTCATTATATCAGTTACAACTAAGAGTATTTACAAGAAATTCATACTTACTACCTGTGCCTCAATGCATATAATTTATAGTGCCTTATAGCTTAAAGACACCTTTAGAGACATTTGATTTACTTCACATAATTTTTATAATAACTGTGGAAAGGGGTGGACATAATTTTTATAATAACTGTGGAAAGGGGTGGACATATGCCACTAATCATTACATACAGATGCCACTTTACAGATATGAAATCTAAGAATCAAGGATGTTAAATAGTTGACTCAACTTTGCTCAACTAGTAGGTGCTGAAGAAAAGTCTAGTCAGTCTTTCTTTTCTAGTGTTCATCACCCATGATGACAATTTGCAGAGGAAATTTAAAGTATTACTGTGAGTTTGATTTTGAACATTTTTCAGACAGCTTGAAGTCTTGGGATTCTTGCTATCACAATAGAATATATTTCTTCAAGAAATAAGTTTTTAGAAAGTTATAATAGCTCAGATGTTTTATTATTATAAATTCTGAAATAGAGGGAAAATTTGCTTATTAAAAGTTCTTATTACAAATTGATTATCTATAATAGTCCTAATGTACAACATGACTAAAATCAAATGAAGTAGCCCCTTTCTATCCCTTGGTCTCTATTCATTTAGGCATCCAGTTTCAGAATAGTATATTCTTTGACTCCATATTCCTCACCTATTTTTCTCCCTGAAGCCTCATGTTTTCAGTTGTTTGGATTTGACCTCGTCTCCATCATTCCTATTAAGTCCACTGTAGCTTAGGCGCTTCTCGAGACTTCTTTCTGATCACTTGCCTACAATTGACAGTAAGCCCTGTGCCAATTCATGTCCTCAAAGCACAGCTTTGTACAAGCCACTGCCTGCTTTACATGTGCTGATTAGGGTCAACATTTCTACCTCTTTTTTTATTTCATTCTTTTCATCATATTCTTTGAACAATTTTGAAACGTCTTTCTGCATATTCCCATTCTTGATCATTTGCACCAGTTTGCCTAATAGCCCTTCCTCAATTCACCTCTCTCCAATACCTTAAAATGTCTTATAAGCTTATTAAATTTGTATCATTATCCAGGAGCAATCACTCAGACTACCTCCTCTGCAAAATTATTTCTTACTAAATTTTACCAGATATATGTAATATCTCTCTTATATAAAATCAATTTGTTTTTTATCCAGACTGCTTAAAAATACTACATATTCTCTAGAATATAACAGACTACCTTTGACAAGAAGTTAGAAAGAAGAGCCCTGGCCCATGTGGCTGAGCGGCTGAAGCATCAGTTCGCTTACCAAAGTGTAAAGTACCTGGGTTATAGGTTGATGTTTCTCTTTTCTTTCTCTCTTTCCTTTCCTCTTTCTCTCCCTCCCTTCCACTCTCTCTGAAAAAAAATATCATTGGGTGAAGATTAACAACAAAGATGTTAGAAGAAATTGAAATTATTTCTATGAATATAGAGGGGGTATTTTATTGTGCTGTATAAGTGAAACATGCTTTATAAAAAAGTGGAATTATAAGAATGTTGGCAGCTAGTCTTTTGTCCATACATGTCAGTGCTTCAAGCTTCTTACTGCATTAATTTCAATGAATGCGAAAGGAAGATTTTGAAGAACAGAAGAGTGACATGGAGAGGAAAGGTCAAGATAGATAAGAAAGGCCTAAAGAAAAAATAAATTGTTAGCTTTCAGATGAAATATAGATAAGTGATCAGGAACAATGCTTACATGACATTTGTCAACTCCTTTCTGGGTTATAAAAGAACCTCAAAGGCTAGGATCTTATACTATATTTTTTATCTTTCAAAATGTAGATTGTTTAAATTCTGGCAGATATAAGCTTTGTTGGCCATGTTAATTTAGGAAGAATCCTTAACTTTCTTGCCTATTCAGATCACAACAATCTTAACTGATGTGTTAGATTCTGCTTTGCCTAATCCTGCTATCTTTTAGAATAGAAGTTTCATCTTTGCTCTGGATATTCATGAAGTTTTCCAAAGAATTCCTTCAAAAAGAGTCCAAACAATGGAGTGAAAACTATAAATTGCTTCCTATTTAGTCATTGCAAACATGGTTGTAAAACATGAACAATAAATGTTTAATGAGTTCAGAGTATAAGTGCCCAATTTTTCCTCAATATAGAATGAGTTAGCCAATATGGTTTAGAAAAATTTCTCTGTTCTATTCTGGTTCTTATTCTGTTATCTTCCTTCAATTTCTTCTGAGTTCCCTGCATATTCCTAAACTGTATTTACCTCCTGGAGTTTTTTGCTGCAATGCCACTCTTTCATATAAAAAACCATGTGGTTTTCCTAGTCAGTTTGGCTCAGAAAATAGAGCATCAGCCTGAGAACTGAAGGGTCCCAAGTATGATTCCAGTCAAGGGCACGTTCCTGGGTTGTGGGCTCAAACCCCAGTGGGGTACTTGCAGGAGACAGCCTATTCATGATTCTCTCTCATCATGGATTTTTTTCCCCTCTCTCCCTCTTCCTTCCTTTCTGAAATCAATAATATATATATATATATATATATATATATATATATATATATATATGAACAAACAAAAAAACCAACCATGTGGTCATAATCTATTCACTTTCTTAAACTTCTATTAGTGCTTTGGTGGAAGGAAATTTACTTCTCTCTAATGGGCTTTGCAAAATGCCTTCTATAAATTATTGCTACAGAAATATATATATATATATATATAAATCTTGATCATGAGATGCTATGGCTTATTATGTTTCTCTGTTCTTTAAATTTTTTTATGTTTTCTTTATATTCTGTTCCAGCTGTGATAAAAAGAGTAAAACTAAAACTAGAACTATCATATGATCCACCATGCCCTCTGCTGGGTATACTACTATACCTGAAGAAATGAAACCCGTACTTTAAAGAGATCTGCAGTCCAATGTTCATTGTAATATTATATACAACTAGAGGCCAGGTGCATGAAATTTGTCCATGGGGGGTGTCCCTCAGCTGAGCCTGCACCCTCTCCAATCTGGGACCCCTCAAGGGATGTCCAAATGCCCATTTAGGCCTGATCCCCATAGGATCGGGTCTAAATGGGCAGTTGGACATCCCTCTCTCAATCCAGGACTGCTGACTCCCAACTATTCTCCTGTCTGCCTTCCTGATTGCCCCTAACCACTTCTGCCTGCCAGCCTGATCACACCCTAACAACTCTTCTGCCAGCCTGATTTCCTCTAACTGCCCTTCCCTGCAGGCCTGAGTCTCCCCCCACAACTGCCCTTCCCTGCAGGCCTGGTCACCCCGAACTGTCCTCCTCTATCAGTCTAGTCACCCCCAACTGCCCTCCCCTGCTGGCTTGATCCCTCCCAACTGCACTCCCCTGCTGGCCATCTTGTGGCGGCCAACTTGTGTCCACATGGGGCAGCCATCTTTGACTGCATGGGGGCAGCCATCTTGGGTGTTGTAGTGACAGTCAATTTGCATATTACTTTTTTATTAGATAGGATAGCCAAGATATGGAAAAAACCTGTAGATACTTAGGATAAATGGATAAAGAAGTTTTGAGATTATATATGTCACAATGGCATATTATTCAGCCTTTAAAACTGAGATTCTGCAATTTACACCAACATGGATAAATCTGACGGACATTTTGCTAAGTGAAATAAGCTAGACACAGAAAGAAAAAACAAACAAACAAACACACAAAAAAAACAAAAACAAAAAACGATATAAACTACATAATCTCATTTATATGTGGAATCTAAAAAAGTTAAATGCAGAAAGTAAAACAATGGTTCCGAGGGCAGGAAGGTGGGGTAAATGGGGAGATGTTAGTCAAAAGGGTCACATTTGCAGTCAAATAGGATGAATATGTCAAGAGATCTAATATGGAGTTATATCTCAGAGATATTATAAGTACAATTTCCTACCACTGCAGTAAAGCAAATGTCACAATAAAGTGAGTCACAAATTTTTTTTTTATTTCCCAATGCATATAGAAGTTATGTTTATACTATAGTATAGACTATTAACTGTACAATGACAGTATGTCTAAAAAAATCAATATACAGAGTCACCCCTGAGCATGCTGGTTGCACAGTGTTTGAACTGAACACAACCCCTGCCCACCCTGCTCTCTATTACTTGCATCCTTTCATGTTCATGGTGCCAGAGAAAATGCATTATGGGGAGGAGGTGGAGACTTTCCAGGCAGAAATTGTCTAACTCATGTCTCTCATCACCATTACTTGTTATTCCAACTAGGAAATTTTCCTTTGGGATTGATTAGTAATGCTTCTGATGGCTTGGGCAAGATATGCTATGAGAGTCTGACTGCCACTTCCAAGTTAGACAGTGGTAAAGAGATGAAAATTTACATCATCTGCAAACCCCAAGGATTCACACTCTCTTTGGTGGAAACAGACATTGGTATAACCAAAGCTGATCTCATAAATCATCTGGGAACCTTTGCCAAGTCTGGAAGAAAAACATTTATAGAGGCTCTTCATGCTGGTGCAGACATCTCTGTTATTGGACAGTTTGGTATTGGCTTTTATTCTGCCTACCTGATGGTATAAAAACTGTGGTTGTGATCACAAAGCACAATGATGATGAGCAGTATGCCTGGGAGTCTTCTGCTGATGGTTCCTACACTGTGCGAGCTGACTGTGGGCTGGACACCAAAGTAATCTTCTATTATACCTTAACGGGAGTAGTTAAGAGAGAGGGAGGTCAAAGAATTGGTGCAGAAGCACTCACAGTTTATAGATTATCCCATTACCCTTTATTTGGAGAAGGAATAAGAGAAATAAATTAATGATAAAGCAGAGGAAGCAAAAGGGGAGAAAGATGCGGAAGATAAAGATGACGAGGAGAAACCCAAGCTTGAAGACATGGATTCAGATGAGGATGATGATAGTATTAAGGATAACAAAAAGAAAACAAATATAATTAAGAAATAATATATAGATCAGGAATAACTGAACAAGAACAAGCCCATTTTTTGTCCTAACTAGTTTGGCTCAGTAAATAGAGCATTGGTCTGCAGACTCAAGGGTCCCAGGTTCAATTCTGGTCAAGGGCATATGCTGTGGTTGCAGGCTCATCCCCAGTAACGAGTGTGCAGGAGGCAGCTGATCGATGTTTCTCTCTCATTGATGATTCTAACTCTATATCCCTCTCTCTTCCTCTGTTTAAAAATAATAAATAAAATTAATTAAAACAAAAAAGAGCAAGCCGATTTTGGACCAGGCACCCTGATGACATCATTCAGGGAGAACATGGAGAGTTTTATAAAAGCAATGACTGGGAAGACCACTTGGCAGTCAAGCACTTCTCTGTAGAAAGTCAGTTGGGATTCAGGGCATTGCTATTCATCCCCTGAAGGGCTCCCTTTGACCACATTGAGACATGGAAGAAGGATAAACACATCAAACTCTGTCTCCCATATGTTCATCATGGACAGCTGTGATGAGTTGATATCAAAGTATCTAAATTTCATCCATGGTGTGGTTGACTCTGAGGATCTCCTCATGAAAATCCCCCAGGAATTGCTCCAGCATAGCAAAATTTAGAAGGTCATTTTAAAAAACATTGTTGAAGTGACTTGAACTCTTCTCTGAGCTGACAGAAGACAAGGATAATTATAAGAAATTCTAAGGCATTTTCTAAAAACCTAAAGACTGGAATTCATGAGGATTCTACTAATTGGTGACAGCTTTCTGAGCTTCTGTGCTACCACACCTCCCTATCTAGAGATGAAATTATTTCATTTTCAGAATATGTCTCACACATGGAAACCAAAAAATGTATCTATCACTGTGAGAGCAAAGAGTAAGTTGTCAACTCTACCTTTGTGGAGCAAGTGTGGGAGAGGTAGTTTATATGATGGAACCTGTTGATGAGTATGGTGTGCAGCAGGTCAGGGAGTTTGATGGGAAGAGCTTCAAGGAGAATTGGAGCTACATGAAGTGGAGAAGAAAATGGAAGAGAGCATGGTGAAGTTTGAACACTTCTGCAAACTCATGAAAGAAATATTTGATAAGAAGGTTGAGAGGTGACAACCTCCAATAGGCTTGTCTTCACCCAGCTGCATTGTGACTAGTACCTACAGCTGGACAGCACATCGTTAAAGCCCCTTCCCCACCCCCACACACACACTTTGGGATAACTCTCCAATGGGCCACATGATGTCTAGAAAGCTCGATTATCCCAATTGTGGAGACTGTGGCAAAAGGTGGAGCCAGTGAAAGACAAGATTGTCAAAGACCTTGTGTTGCTGCTTAAAGTGTGTGGCTCCCTTCTTGCTTCTCACTTGAGGATCCACAGACCCACTCCAACCACATCCACTGCATGATGAAGCTCGGTCTAGACTCTGATGAAGATGAAGAGACAGCACAAGAATCTAGTGCTGCTGTTCCTGGTGGGATCCCCTCCCCTGGAGGGTGATGAGGGTGCCTCTTGTATGGAAAAAGTAGGTTAGGGGTTTCTATCTGTGGACCTGTGACCACTGTGTAGTGTCTTTATGGCTCCCCCAGCAGCCTGAGTGGCTCTGACCTGCCCGGTGTCCCCTGCTGGAGTCCAGTGTTGTTGTTGTTGTTGCTGTTGTGTGTGTGTTTCACTCTGTTGTCTGCCTAAAGCAGGTTACAAGGGCCTCAAACCTCTTCTCTCATTTGACATCAGGTTTGGATGTTCTATATTGTGGGGGATTTTTTGTTGTTGTTCATTTTGTTCTGAAATTAAAGTATTCAAAATAAAGAAGATGCAGTTTTTTAAAAAAATGAAAATAAGTGTACTAGTATATACCTTAATTGCTATCCATCATCTGAGCATGTAATACTGTATTGAATACTGGAAATTTGTTAAGAGTATAAATTTCAGGTGCTCTTGTCACATGCCCACACAAAAAAGTATGTGAGGAGATATGTTAATTAGCTAGAATATGGTAATAATTTCACTATGTATATGGACATGGAAGCATCAGATTATACACTTGTTTTCCTTTTTTTAATTAAGTGTACTAGGGTGACATTGGTAAATAAGATTATATAGGTTTCAATTATTTGATGCCTATATCTGTATCTTGTATTGTGTGCTCATCATCCAAAGTCAAATTTTCTTCTCTCACCATATGTTTAACTTCCTTTACCCTTTACTATCCCCTTCCCCATTCCCTCTTGTGACCACTATATTGTTGTCTCGGTCTATGAGTTTTGTTTATTTCTTTTTCTTGTTTGTTCATTTGTTGCTTTCAGTTTTATATCCCACTTATGAGAGAAATCATATAGTTCTTAACTTTTTCTGTCAAACTTATTTTTCATACATGTTATTCTCAAGATCCATCCATGTTGCTGCAAATGGCAATATTTCATCTTTAATTATAGTTACATTGAATATATATACCACATCATCTTTATCCAGTCATCTATCTAAGGACACTTCTGTTGTTTCCATGTCTTGACCACTGTGAATAATGCTGCAATGAACATAGGGGTGCATATATCTTTGCAAATAAATGTTTTCAAATCTTTCAGGTAGATACCCAGAAATAGGTTGCTGGGTCACCTGATAACTCTATTCTTAATTGTTTGAGGCGCCTCCATAATGTTTCCTATAGTGGCTGTACCAATTTAAATCCCATTAGCAGTGAATGAGGGTTCCTTTTTATCCACAATAATACTTGAAATATATATTATTTTATTAGTAAAAAAGAGGACATTATTTTACTATTCTCCATTGGTGAAATGATAGAATTTCTGACTGAGGTCTGGCCTTAAAATGTCCTTGTGGAAGATAACATTACACATTCAGTGTGACACCATTAAACAATTTCCTTTGATCAACAATTTAAGAGTTTATTTAAACCATCTCATATCCACTTAGATACAAATAATAAATAGTCAATAATTTTTACTTAAAAAGTATTATAATGGATTTTGACTAATAGCCTTTACTAGAATGTGTCCACAATGTATAAAACAGTTACTTTTAAAAAAATCTTTGGACTAAAACCTCAGATATTATTTATGCTTAGGTCAGCATTTACCTTATAATAACATATGCTTCATCTTTTTTTATTAGAAAGGGATTTACCTTTAAATTCCCTGTCAGTAATAGATCTTTATCTGAAATCTGAATTTCCTTATATCACCTTTCCCCTCCAAAAAAAAAAAAAAAATATTACAAAGTATTGAAACCAGACTATCTGACTTTGTTTCCTGTTCTTTCATGAAAAGAATACTTTTGCTCTGACTTAATGTCTTAGAGATTGTCTCACCCCCAAATCATTGGCTGTTATCCAGGCAAGTTTCTTGCAACCTTGTATGATTTCAGGGTTTAAATGCTCTTGTCTGGAGGGAAATTTCATGGTCAAGAATCAGATAGTTCTTAATTCTCTCCGGGAAGACAGGCTTCTCTCCAAGTCTGTTTCAGTTCTTACCTTTATCTTCTATTGCAAACACACATATACACATAAATCCTGGAACATACCATTCTTCCCCCAGGATGTTGACAAGAGAGTTGGATTGCCTAACACAGTGACAAATAAGTAGATCAAGTACTATGGTAATAAAATGCATAGTGCCCAAGTCAGCCAATGATGATTTATTTTTGCCTGAAGTTGGATATGCTAATTTCCACAAGTTGAATTTTCAATAGTAAAAATTTTATGAAATATCTTGAAAAAGCCAACTCAGTTGTGTACATTTTATGCATCTAAAACTAGAATGTGCTTACATTACTGATATGGTACTTATCATGAATTTCATAGGATTAGGAGCTTAGAGCACATTTGAAGAAACCATCAAGTTTTGTGTTTAATCTTGTCAGTGAACAGCATGTCCTTCATGTTTAAATTGATGTCATATATGCAGCAGTGACATAATCCTCCATAGGTGAGGAAAGTGTTAGAAGTTCTTCACCACACACAACCAGCTTTCTCCAGACCTCAGAGCAAATGGAAAGAGCTGTGGAGTCAATTTGAACCCCAATTCTAATAGACAAAGTAGCATGGGAAAATTGAAGGGCTGGAGATTTTTACCCCACTACCTATAAAGTTATAATGAAAACACAATTTACAAAGCCATATGACAAATAATGGAGATAACATATATATTCTAATATTGTGCCATTTTATAGATATATAATCCTTTTTCTGCTATTTTCTTCCAGTCTATTATGCTCTCTTACCCTTTCGATTTATTTTAAGAGAAGAACTTCAGAGAAGTTGTCGTTTTCTATTATAGAATTCAGTGAAATGCATGTATTCCACGTAATAACAAACTACTTCCTTGAAGAGAGATGTGTCTCTTTGCAATGGATTGTGCCATCTGGCCATCAGCAGGTCAGTGAGCAAGGTAAAGAAAACATTGGGTTCTTCATAGCCAGAAAATGATGCACATGCTTTTTATGGTCTGATCCCCCTGTTTCTCTATACAAGGAAGACAAAGAGTAAATTGAACTTAATTTGTCTCTCTAAACCATAAAGCGGTGCTCTTCTCCTGAACATATATCCTCTATTCCCTCCTGAATAAGATCTTATTTTGAGCCTAGGGATAGCATGTCTCCTGTGGTTGATTCTTTGAATGTGCTCTGATTATTTGCTACTCTAATGGTGAGAGTTAAAAGATTTTGGCATGGGAAGTTTAATTGTTTAATGGGTAAGGAGTTTCAGTTTTGTAAAATGAAAAAATATTCTGAAGATGGATAGATGGTTCTACTATATTGTGAATATACTTAATGCTACTTAACATGAATAAAATGGTAAATTTTATTTTATCTTTTTCCAATTGAAAATGTTTTATTATAAATTTTGTTCTATATACTTTAGCATAATAGAAAAACAACTTTATGATTAGTAAAACCTAGGAAATAATACTCTTTTCAAAAAGGGCACTCCAACATGAGCTGAACTGCTATGATCTTCTAAGACCATGAGTGGCAAATATTCATGCAAAGATTTTCTCCAACTCTTTGTTGAGCAGACTAAACATTGTTTTGCCCCTCAAACCATGAATATGCTAACCACAAAAGTATTTTGGGTCTCTCTCTCTCTCTCTCTCTCTCTCTCTCTCTCTCTCTCTCTCTCTCTCTCTCTTTCTCCCCCTTCTCTCCCCCCCCCTCTCCTTCTTTCCCTCTCTCTCTTTCTCCTGAATCAGAAAGCAGGGTTCTAAGATGGCAATGGAGTAGGTAGATGTTACACTCACCTCCTCCTAGGACCAAACTGAATTTACAACTAAATATAGAGCAATAAACATGAACAATAGAAGACTAGCTGAAGAGAAGTTGTATAACCAAGGATTTACAGAAGAAGCCACATCAACTCTGGTACAAAGGGTGGAGATGTGAAAATGGCTGGCCGTGCTTCCATGGGTGCAGCGGAGAAGTGTGGGCTCTGAACCCCAAGCTGGGTGGCACAGTGCAGAGCAACAGAGTTGGAAAGAGGTGCCCACGTAACATCTAGCTGTGAAAATCAGCAGGGATTCTGTCCACCAGGAAGAGATAGGAGTCTGTTAGTAACATGGGTGCACTCTTGCAGGGCCCACACGTGGAGGGAGAAGAAAGCAGACTCTCATTGTGTAAGGAAAAAGTGGGATTTTTTGGCTCTAGGGAGAGAGCTGAAAGGACAGCTTCCAGGATCCCTGAACTGAGTTATTTTCTCACACCACAGATGTCATCATTTTTTAGTGGGGCATTCCTTTCCATATGGCATCAGCCTTGGGGAATGCAATGGCTCCACCCTCTGGATGCCCTATTGCCCCACCCTGCAGAACTTGAGCCCTGCTGAGAAGTCCACTGCCTGGCTAGGGATATAGAGGTCTGGGCATACTCAGGGGGTGTCAGTGACTGAATTGTGTGGGTTTTTGGAGGCGGCTATTTCCCCTACTTGACCATGAACCTCAGATCCACTAGCCCTAATCTATGGGCTATCAATGGTCCCACTGTATAAGCTCTAGGTGGTTCCACCTGCTGAGGTCTGGGAAGAATCCAGGACAGAATAAGTTGTGTGGCTCTGTGGAGGAGGCCATTCCATCTACCCACCCCAAAGGTTGATGGACATCGCCCCTTCACAGGAGTTCCATGAGTTTCATCCTATTGACTTCCTGCCCAGCTGACATCCAGCTCCAGGTGGAATCTGAATTGTGGGGCTCTAGGACAGGGGACATTTTTTCCTCACATGAATGATCAATGCAGAGCCCTCCTTTCACACAGCCAAATCTTGGTGTGTTTGGGCTTGGTGACCTCTCCAGGCCTCACCCTGATGAACCCGGAGACCCTGCCAAGTCACATAGGTATTCAAGCACCAATTGGTGGCAGATAGACTTGGTATACATTGGAGCATTTGCTACAAACCCAGAAATGACACTGAGTTTGAACCTGTACTGCTATGGAGAGTACCACTTGCTCCTATCTGCTAACCACAGTCCTCATTAAAGTGCTCCCACATGAACTTTTTCTCAGGCTCTGCTTCATGCACCTTGAACACTACAAGATGATGTTTCAGTGACTGAGCTTAACAGGCAGCCAGCAGGCAGACATAGGCAGAGACAGATATCAAGGTACCTTGGGACTTTTGCTGACATGCCCCTGGGCCAAGTTGGTAAAGGCCAGCCTTGGAGTACAGCTTGATCCTTCCCAAGCACACTAAGGCCTGACACAGGCAGCCATAGACTGTGGACCAAACAGGTTTCCTGAGGCAAGTCACAGGCAGTGTCTGACATTGGCCTCCACAAAGTCCCTTCCAAGAGCCCCCAAAACCATCACACTCAGTGGAGAGCTTCAAAAACACCAGAGCAGAATCCAATAAGCTTCCCAAGTGGCAAACCCTAAGACAGGTCTGAGCAGGCTTCAGACCTTGCTCCACTGAATTTTGTTTCATGTAGTCTGCACATGCACAGCAGCTCATACTTTCTAGTCAGGGTTGATCCTCATAGTCAGCCAGCATGAGGCTTGACACCAGGCATGAACGGGCCAATAACAATCGAGACTCAATTACAACAGGAGTGCCCACATAATCCGAAGGGCCCAAATCAAGATAATTCATAATTAAAATGGCAAAGGCAAAAGACAAAGAGAGACTCTTAAAAGCAAAAAGAGAAAGACTGTAGTTA
Source organism: Pipistrellus hanaki (assembly GCF_964339955.1). Classification (NCBI taxonomy): domain Eukaryota; kingdom Metazoa; phylum Chordata; class Mammalia; order Chiroptera; family Vespertilionidae; genus Pipistrellus; species Pipistrellus hanaki. Next base: position 29,121,173 of record NC_140511.1, read on the forward strand.
CCTATAAAGGCATACCCATAAGACTAACAGATGATTTTTCAACAGCAATATTTAAGGCAAGAAAGAATTTGCATGAATAATATAAAGTGATGAAAAGTAATGATGTATAACCAAGACTACTTTCCCCAGCAAGGCTATAACTTAAAATTGAAGAAGTAAAGATCTTCCCAGAAAAGAAAAACTGAAGGAGTTCATTTCCACCAAGCTAGTATCACAAGAAATGTTAAAGGATCTTTTTTAAGAGAAAAAGATTAAAAACAAAACAAATGAACAAAAACAAAAACAAACAAACAAAAAAACACCAGAGGAACATACTTAAAAGAATGAAATGGCAATAAATATGTACTTATCAAGGTTCACTTTAAATGTAAATGGCTAAAATGCCCACTCAAAAGACATAGGGTAGCTGAATGGATAAGAAAACTAGACACATATAAATGCTGTCTATAAGAGACCCAACCCAGAACAAAAGCTTCACACAGACTAAAATTAAAGGAATAGAAATGAACAAAAAGCTGGGGTAGCTATACCTAATCTGACAAAATAGATTTTAAAACAAAGCCTATAGTAAGGGACAAAGTTTGGATATTCTAATTCATTCAACCTTTTGCAGTTTAGCTCCCAAATAATACTAGCATTTTTTTGAACCCCAAATGTTTTATCTGGTTTCCACACACAGTATTAAAGTGGTTACTGCTAATAATCTTTTTCATTTTGCTTCACATTCTCTGGTTTTCTTTCATTATGTGGCCCCTGGGACTTTGCACTTGTGTTTGCCTCTGCCTGAAAATTATTTTGTGAGACTCCGCAAATCTGCCTCTTACTCGTGCTTTAGCTTTCAGCTCAGTTCTTACTTCCTCAGAAAAGATGTTTCTTCTCCATCTAATCTCAAATAGTTTCTGCTTTCCCAGTCTTCTATATTGAATTATTTTGCCTTTATACATTACTTTTAACTATCTGAAACCTTTTGTTTGTTATATGAATTCCCTCTAAGCCAAAGCAAAAAAATGAGTTATTCTAGCTGCATTTTAAGGAATCTCATTTCCCCTGTCTTTTCTAGAACATTCATTCTTCTAACCAAAGCATCATGCGACTGCTACTTCCTGAGGTTTAGACTTTATACTCACAAATTACCCAAGATGGTTTTCTTAAGCACATCATCTCATTGGCTCATTGAAGCTTCTATTCCACTAAGGTTTTTTGAGAGTTGTTATAAAGACTGTTCTACAAATTTCTATAGATATTCAGTTAATTTTAAACAAATTTAAATGAGGAACTTTGTATTTAAATACTGCAGATTTTTTTTAAAAAAAATAAGCCATATTTAGCTATGTCTTTATTAATGTCATTGTCAAGCTTTGTATCTGTCGAGAGAGCAAACAATAAATGTAACCTTTAGCTCATATTCCATTTGCGTAACTACTTACTGAGCATACCTCATTCTCTATAACTCCCCTGTGCCATTATGTTTCCTGAATCTAGAAAACCTATATAATACTAATGCCAGAATGAATTTTGAGTGACTTGGAAATGTTTTTATAATATTTTACTAAAAGGGGAAAAATAGAATAGTTTTATTCCATGGGAGTGGCAAATGACTTGTATTATGTGCAAGGAAAACTACTGGCATGAACTTGGTGGAATGCTCTTTAGCTGTTATGAATAAGAGTTGCTGTTACTGTATTGGATATGGTTTGTCTTCGAACCCAACCCCATGCCTAATTACACTACTATATAGGAAGATAGGTGTGCACTGAACTAAGGGATGTGGAATCACAGGCAGCATAATCCCATTGTAATTTCCCTTGGCACCACATAGTTGTTGTTGTTTTTTTCCCCCTGATATTGTGGAGAACTTCATACTACACATTTTCTGCCACTGAGATCTGGTGTGTAATTACACAGTTCAAATATAATAGTGCTGGTTACTATTCAAATACATGGAGCTACATGGAATTAAAATGTACTTAACACTAATTACATAAAAATGTGATGGGACCTGTTACTGCCATATTTTGAATATGAAGTGTGCAGGTAGAATCAACCCCCTTTGTGTGTGAAGGTAGTGTCTGTACCTGAATGCAACATTGCACAGCCATTCAGTTGGAGCAATGCTCTTAATATTTTAACACCTACTTCATAAAAATTAAACAAGGAAATAGATGAAATTCACAGTGGGCTAAGTTTTTGGTTAATAGTTTAAATTTATTATGTATTATGGAGTTAACTGATTTTAAAAAAATTTTAGCCAGAACCATCTGGTAATCTCATTAATGAACACCAGATGGCACTGCATTGAATAGCATTGCTTTTTCATTTGCCAAGGAAAGCTGGAAACATTTTTGGAGATGAACTGTATGTTAGATGTAATCTTGTCTAGTCCCTTATTTTTGCAAGTGAAAGTACCCAGACTCAGAAAGGTTATCACTATTTCCTCAAGACCAAGTTAGAGATAAATGTCTGATCCTGCATTCAAACTCCTGTGGGTTTTAAACACACTATCTTAGCTTTCCATGGGATTATGGTTTCATCACATAAAAAAAAGAAAAAAAAAAGAAAAAAAGAAAAAAAGATAAAAAAGAGTAGCACAAGGATAATGGTCAAATGTTAAATGCTAGATGTGACACTAGGCAAGTCATTTAGCCATTGCCATTTCACTCTTCATTTTCTTTGTGGGGAAAAAAGATTAAAAAATGCATCTATCTTATAGTTTTAAGTTGATTAAATAAAAGCTTTATGAAATAGTACAAATAGTATAAAATTTGCTGCATAACAAATACTTTAGACATATTGGCCCCCTAGTGATTTTAAGGAACAATATGTCTATCATTTTTCTAACCCAAAAGCTTTTATTACATACTTAATTTTACTTTGCTCTGTTTGAACATGAGCAGCCCTTTGCTTTCTAGAGGCTCAAGGATCTGTGGACAAAGTGCAGAATGCAAGCACTCCAAATAATCAGGCGGGGCCAGTGACATGGAAGAGGGATGTGTCTTTGCGCCCTGGTTGCAGCAGGCAAGGGGGCATTGCAAGTCTAATGGGTTCTCAAGGGGGCTCCTTGAACTTCTCAGGACTGGACTTTTAGACTCTTCACCATGGAATCTTTTCAATCCTCTTGCACCTCATCCAGCCCATGCACTCTTATGTTCTACAATAGTACCACGTGCTGCAATTTCTCCATTAGAGCTTCTGCTTGGATTTTGGTGTGATATGCATTCCGAGTCTAGTGTTTGCCAATAATTAGTTCTGTGTCTTTAGATAGGCTCCCTTTTCTTATTATGGCCACAATTTATTTATGTGTAAAATGAAGGGCTTGACTAGTTATATGGTTTCTATTCGAAGTCCTATAGTTCTATGGATTATTTTTCTTTTTAATCTTACTTAACACATACCTGTACATACCTGTTCTCTCAAGTCTGATATATTTGTTCCACCTGATGGGTCTCTTAGCCCCTAAATAGCTGTATCATTTTTTTTAATCTACTAGACTTTGCTTAGTTCTCTCCTGCAGAGACAGTGTTTTTTCATTTGTCTTGGGGTCAATTAGATGCTAGCAAACAGGATGCAAGCAGAGGCTTAATAAATATGTTCCCAGTGGACTTATCTTTCGAGATCTTTTCTCTAGCAACCATTAGCTCACCATGCAGAGAAACTCATACTAGCCTTGTGGAGAAATACCAGAGAACCCGGATAATAGCCAGAATTCAAACATCAGACATATGCTTAATTCAAGCTATCCCATCCACCATCAACTACTTAAGCATCCCCAACAGAGGCCCCAACATTATGATGTTGCCCCAATTGTGTCCAAACAAGTCTCCAACCAATAATTGTGAGCAAAGAAATCAGCTAATGTTTTTCAGCTATTAAACTGTGGGGTGGTTCGTTATATTAATAGATAATTGAAACACTATGTTATTGTACATTCTGGATTGGCTTTAGCTTAACCACCCTAAGTTTTAATTTTATTATCTATAAATGGTAGATGTTAATGGGACCAATGGCACAGGATTAGTATTATTAAATGAGCTAATACAAGAATAAGGATTAAGACAGTGATAGCTACAGAGGATCTCAGTATATGATAGTGGTTATTATTAAAGAAAGTAGTCATTATTTGATAGATTTTGTCCCCAAAATCTCATTTAAGTAAAATGAAGAATTGACTATAAGAAGTTAGTGAAGTAACTGTAGTAAACCTACACAGGTGGTGATTAGGAATTCTAGGGTAGCTGCTCTGGTCCAAATAGGCCCCAGTTCCAGGTACTGTTTATTGGACTTTGGTGATGTTTTTTAGCTGTAGCTTAAATAACGACAGGGATAATTCTGAGTCTGGGATTTTCAGAAATTTTCTGATTAGTTGAAACATTTTTCTGGCTCTTTTTAGGGAGACTAAACTAAGAGATTACTGGTGAAACAGGTACCCACAATTTCCCTCCTTGCTTTATAACATGGGTTACCCAATTCTCAGCCTGATTTCCTCTCCTCTTGTTTTGTCACTAATCCTTCCCATATAATTCTTTTACACCATCTCCACTCCCATCAGTTAGAACAACCTTTGTCTGCATCCTTTTGAGAGCTTAGGTTAGGTGAAAGGAAGAGCATGATGGTCAATTGCAAATCACATTTTATTCAAATTTGCCTTATTGCAGGTTAGTTGTCATAGTATTTTGTTGTGTGACAATGCTTTACTGACATATCATGATGTTATGCTTACTATTTTATAAATTTCATGTATTAAAATAGATATGCAATAAAAGATATGCATTACACAACTAAAGGACTTGTGTGCATGCATGTTCACATAATCAGTGGACACAGACACTGGGGCAGTGGGGATTTGCCTGGGGTGTGAATGGCTGGAGTAGTGGGGGGTCAATTGGGGAAAAAGGAGTCATATGTAAAACTTTAAATAATAAAAAGGAGCAAAAAACAAGATATGCATTACCATCACACACATATCATATTAACAATTTCATATTAAGTGAAGTTAAGTCATATGCTCAAAAAATCATTAAAAAGAGCTGAACTAGAGCAAATCATTATTTATCGCTGATAAAAAATTCCCCCCTATGTACAGTGGAGATAATTGTACATACTTTCTATGATCATAATGAGGAATATTGGTAATGATACATTCAAATAGGCTATTGCAGTCCTTGGTATAGAAGTGTTATAACATAGCCTTATCCCACCCTGGACAGTACCCCCATCAAAACTCCAGGACCCCATTTACATTACTGTGTCTACATGAAATATTTCCATGATCCAAGACCATGAAAAACAAAACAAAACATATGGATATTTTTGGCCATTTAGCACCCTGTAATGCATATCTAGATTACCTAATTTATATACACTACATTTATTTTAGTGGATGTTAAATTCCTGAGCTGGATATCTCTTTTGCTGCAAACACCTTGCTCTAGAGTTCACCAAGTCTCCTGGGTATTGTCACCTCTCTATAGATCATTCCTGAGTTACTTTATTCCTACAGTAAATTAGATTGAAGGACTACCAGCACTGCTCAGCACACCCATGAGACAGTTGTAACTTGATCAGGGTCATGCAGCCAATCAGTAATGGAGGAAAGCAGAGGTAAGAGACCTCAGGGCAGAGTATTATTAGACCAATGATAAGCTGCTATTTGATCCTCAGGGGAAGTAGGACGTAGAACAGGTATTGAGATGAGTAATATGATGCAGTTGCCTAAATCATGTCACTGAGCATCTCTTAGGAGACCGAGTATCATAGACGATGGTGTCATGTCATAGTGAAATTGAAGATGCATCGCTAAAGTGATTCTTTCCTTGTTTCTTCCCTCTGTGTCTGGGTAGCATTCTGTGGTTAACTTGAATTAAGGGCAGGAGCAAGGACAAAAGTCCTGACAGGTTAGTCCAGGAATATTCCTATATTATATGTCTGCTTCTAGAGTATTATAAACTTATAAAAACTCTGAGAGTTAGTATTCTATACTATGATCATTTCACAATGTTTAAATCCTGTTTTAATAATTATCTTGGCAAGTATTTAATCTCTACCTAAGAACTGTTTTAGTCATGAAACTCATACCTCACAGGTAGCCCACTTATTTCTTAAAAATATCCTGTCTCAATAGATGGCTTACTATTCTTAAATTCTACCAATTTGTTCCTCTTTTATTGTCATCTGTGTCATCAATGGATCATCAGATATTTGAATCATAGAATCATGACTTTTCCTTGTCTTCACTATTCTCTATGTCTTCTAATCCCAACGGGAAGCATATACAGTTCTTCCAATATTTCTCTTGTCTCGTGGTTTTGAATTCCCTCAATATAGTGAATAAATGTATACAGGAAAGGGAAATAACACATAGATTTGGATTCAGATCTGACTCTAATTTCAGCCATAGTGATGCACTCGTGATTTGAGACAAGTTACTTAAATTCCATGCTTGCGTTTTCAACTGGCTTGCTTCTATATTTGAATCTGGTCAGTTACATCATATGATTGATTGATTAGCAACTCTTACCATCTAAATACCCTAGATTTTTTTTCTATGTTTTTGTGCTTATCTCTGAACTTTTTACCTTGTCCTTACACAATTGGTGGGCAGAACTAAATGAATTTTATTGGTGTGTGTGTGTGTGTGTGTGTGTGTGTGTGTGTGTGTGTGTGTGTGTGTTTCTTTTCAACATTAATCAAGTTTCAATGCAATAGACTTACCCCATTCTTTCAGAAACACAGAGATTGAAAAATTATTCAGGTAATTATGACCATATAGCCATATGATATTGGCTTATATTTTATCAGGAGTTGTATGACAGGCTGGCTCAATTGCTTAATCAAAGCCATGGAAACTAATTGCATTCCTTAGGTGGGTAGCTGTTGAAGTCGAAGACTGTGTACTATCCCTGGCTAGCTTTCCTAAAATGTACAATGATGCTGTATCTTATTAATAATTTAGGGAATATTTCATATTTATCTGAAAAGAACAAATGTTTCTTTAATAACAGGTTACTGCTTGATTTTATCAGCATAGTCCTTGCTATTAAAATGGAAATTTCAAGAAGAGTGGTTCACGATGTTGAAAGCAATATAGGAAGATCTTTAACTCACCTCCTCCGACAGATACAACAAATCTACAACTATATGTGGATTAATTTATCTGAAAACTGGATGAACAGCAACTCCACAATAAAAGATGAAGGGTTGCATCGTAGGAGAGGTAGAGACACAGTCTTACCAAAAACAAACAAACATAAAACAACAAAATCCCCAAACATGTCAGATATAGAAATCCACAAATTGGAGAGATCCTGTATACATTTATTCACTATATTGAGGGAATTCAAAACTACGAGACAAGAGAAATAAATTATTGGAAGAACTGTATATGCTTCCCGTTGGGATTAGAAGACATAGAGAATAGTGAAGACAAGGAAAAGTCATGAAATATGAAACTTTTCCCTCAGGAACAAAGGGCTTGTATTCTAATTAGGTACTCCAACCCGTAGATCTTGCACAGGAGATAGGTGCCTCTAAATTGCCTGGCTTTGGAAACCAAAGAGGATTACATTTAGGAAAACCATCAACTGAAAGGAAAGGATAACTTGTTCTTAAAGGGCTCATGTGTAGAATCACTCACCCTGGGACCCATAACAAAAACACAATTTTTAAAAGTGCCTCGGAAACACCTTATGAATATTAAATGATCAACCAGAGAGCTAGGACAGTTGGGCTCTCTCAAAAACACTGATGGGTGTCAGTTTTGTAATCTTGTTCTACCTTACTAATGTCAGCTGGCCATACTATTATGGAATTCTCTCTCTAATCTGCTAGACTGAGTGGGAGCACCTCAGTAAGAGTCTCCCACACATCATGCCTCAGATGCACATCACAAAGCCTGGCTGAGAGAGAGAGCCCTGCACTAAATATTGTGCACTAAATATCCAGACCAGGCAAGAGTCCTCTCACCACCAGACCATGCCACAGCTATACTCATGTACCACAAAGCCAGACCAGGCAAGAGCCACACCCACCTGCACACTGCAGCCAGGGCATACCAAGTAGGAAAGCAGGTAAGCCCACACAAGGAATATTCCTTCAGTGCCAAGCCCTACCAGATAGGGGAATTGTGCTTTGGTGTTTCATATGAATGTCTCCTACACAAGGTCTCTCCTTCAAGATTAGGAGACATAGTCAAGTTGCCTAATACATTGAAACAAACACAGAAGGCCTGGCCAAATGAGGAAAGAAAGCAATATGTAGCAAATGAAAAAAAAAATCTCAGAGAGAAAAAAAAACTTTAATGAAATAATGAAATGAAGACAAGCAATCTACCTAATAAAGAGTTCAAACTAGTAGTTATAAAGATACTCAACAAACTCATGAACAGAATGGGTGAGCATAGTGAGGTTTTCAACAAAGAGATAGAAAACATAAGGAAGTTCCAAATAGAATTTACAGAGATAAGGAATACAATATCTTAAAAACATCAAAAAGCACTTTAGGGGTTCAACAGCTGGTTTGATGAAGCAGAAGTGTGGGTCACTGAGCTCGAAGTCAAAATGATGGAACTCACAACCTCATGAAACAAGAAAAATCTCAAATAAACAATCTAATCTTATACCTAAAGGAACTAAAAAGGAAGAAAGACAAAGCCCAAAGTTAGTAGAAGAGATCAGAATGAAAATAAATTGAGACTAAAAAGAATACTGAAAATATCAATAAAACTAATATCTGTTTTTTTAAAAATATAAGAATATTAGACAAATTCTTAGTCTAACCAAGGGTTGTTTTTTTGTTTTGTTTTTGTTTTTGTTTTTTAGACTAACTAAGAAAAAAAAAAAAAAAAACAGAGAGGGCTCAAATAAAGAAAATTATGAATGAAATAATAAAAGTTTTGCCTGATACTGTAAAATACCAGGGATTATAAAATATTAGAGACCCAGTGCACAAAAGTCATACACAGTAGGGTCCCTAGGCCTGGCTGGTGATCTGGGCCGATTGAGGACTTCCTTCCTCAGTTGCTGGCTGCCAGTCAGGACTTTCCTTTGTTCCATGCTTTCTCCCAGATTGTCAGAGCATGTATGTCATAGCGGGTGGTCAGACTCCCTGTTCGTCAAACACCATAGGGGACAATTTGCATATTAGCCTTTTATTATATAGAATTACTATGAAACATTATATCCCAATAAACGGGACAATCTCTATTTGTTTCCTGTGTCTGCCTTACAAATCACTACAAACTGGTGGCAGAAACAAAAGAAGTATATTCTCTTGCAGATAGCTTAAATCAGGATGTCAGCAAGGCCAAGTCCCTCTGAAGCCCTTGGGGGAGAATCCTTCCTTGCCTCTTCTAGATTTTTTTTAAATTGAATTCTATATTGTTGAAGTATTACACATGACCCCCTTTTCCCCCATTGACCTCTCCCTGGTGGTTCTCAGTGCCCCAGCGCATGCCTTTACCCCCTCACTGTCTCTGTGGGTTATGCTTATATGCATGCATACAAGTCCTTTGATTGATCTATCACACCACCACCACCACTCCCGCCTATCCTTTGAGGTTGGATGGTCTGTTCAATGTTTCTATGTATCTGGGTTTATTCTATTTCATCAGATTATGTTGTTCATTATATTCCACAAATGACTGAGATCATGTGATATTTATATTTATCCAACTACCTTATTTCTTTTAGCATAATGCTCTCCAGGTTCATCCATACTGTTGCAAATGGTAAGAGTTCCTTCTTTTTTTATAGTAGTGTAGTATTCCATTGTATGGATATACTATCATTTTTTAATCCATTTATCTGCTGATGGTCATTTAGGCTGTTTCCAGGTCTTAGTTATTGTAAATTGTGCTGCTGTGAACATAGGGGTAGCAATCCTGAGAAAGAAGAAAAAAAGTTGGAGGAATTACAATACCATATATCAAGCTATATTACAATGCCACTGTTCTCAAAACTGCCTACTACTAGCACAAGAACAGATATATAGATCAATGGAACCCAACAGAGAACCCAGAAATCGACCCAAACCAGTATGCTCAATTAATATTTGACAAAGGAGGCAAGAGCATACAATGGAGTTAAGACAGTCTCTTCAATAAATGATTTTGGGAAAATTGGGCAGAAACATGCAAAAAAGTGAAACTGGACCACCATTTACAAAAATAAACTCAAAATGAATAAAGAACTTAAAGTAAATGGGAAACCATAAAAATCTTAGAAGAACCCATAGGCAGCAAAATATCAGATGTATGTTGTAGCAATATCTTTACCAATGCAACTCCTGGGACAATGGAAACTAAGGAGAAAATAAACAGATGAGACTACATCAAAATAAAAAGCATCTTCTAGTTTCTTGTGCTTAAGGTATTCCCTCGCTTTCTGCACTTAACCTTTGCATGGCCTTTTCCTCTTCTTCATGAATTGTTTTCTCCTCGTGTCTTTTACAAAGTCTCTTGTCTTTGGATTTAGTATCTACCTGGATAATACTGGATGAGATCATCTGGAGATCCTTAGGTTAATAACATCCGAAAGACCCTTTTCCCAGATAATGTCACATTCTCAGATTCTATGATATGGATATAACTTTTGGGGGTCACCGTTAAACTCACTACTGCACATAACAGCAGAACATTAAAATGCCCAAGTCAAAAACTGATAGGACTGAAATGAAAAATAGACAACATTATAGTTGTAAAGTTTAACATCTCTCAGTAATTGATAGTCAAAAAGGCAGAAAAGCAGAAGGGATATAAATAACCTAAGAACATTATACATATTATACATTGATGGGGAAAATAATATCAGTCTCAGGGGATCTAAGGAGACAAGACTACTATATATGGTATCCTCACAGGATCTTAGAAAAGAAAAAAGGACATTAGTAACAGCTGAATAAATATGAATAAAGCATGTACTCTAGTTAAAAAATAAGAGTTCCTTACTTTTTGATAAATATGTGATACTAATATAAGGTGTTGACAATTGTGTAAAGTTGGTTCAGTTTATACAGTGACTCTCTGTATTTATCCTTGAAACTTTTTTTGTAAATCTATAATTATTCTGAAGTGGAATATTTAATTAAAAATCTCATATTGCCTTATTATAATAATAAACATAAACTCTTATTAAAAATTGGGAAACTATTAACCTTGTTATAACCTCTACAGTAGTTGAAAAATAGCAACATATTCGAGTTTCAATGCCTGTATGTGAAGTGCATACCTTTCAGTTTAACTTAGTCCCTACCATTTCTCATTACATTAAATACAGTCTTTCTCACACATTTATGCCACATGTCAAGCTTCTTCAGGTATATGGTATATAGCAGCTTAGAACTCATTTTGTACAGATCATTAAAATCTTCTCATAAAAAAATATTTTACTTTGAAACTTTAAGAATGGACAAGGAGAATCAAACCAGAGTCTCTGTCTTAAATTAGCCCACCAAAGCCATTTCCACCGGATAATATGATGTACTGATATCTGTAAAGGGCTTTGTAGATCCTAGCATGCAGTAATTATTCAAAAAGTGCTGACTGCCTTTTAATTCTGATGGACAGTAAGTCTATAGCATAGACTAAGGCATGTAGAATTAGCGAAAGAAGAACAGAACCTATGGAAACTGCTGAGGAAATTGAAAAGATAAGGTATTTTTGACAGCAACAGAAAGTTGTTAAATTCTGCTAGCCCAGATTTGTGAAATATTTACAGAGTAATTGTTATATGTTCTTGTATCACCTAGAAAATGTTGAGAACAATAATAATGACAACAGTTATTATTAATTAAAATTTATTGGGGTAACATTGATTAATAAAATTTCTAGTGTACAATTCTATGATACATCATCTAAATATTGCATCGTGTGCCCATCTTCTTCCATCACCATATTTGACACTCTTTACCCATTATTCCTCCTCACCCCTCTTCCTTCTGGTAACTACCATACTATGGTGTCTATGAGGTTTCATTCCTTTGTTTTTCTTGTTTCTTCACTTGTTGCTTTCAGTTTTATATCCTACAAATGAGTGAAATAATACAGTTTATAAAATATTTAACTGGTTTAACTTTAGGAACAGACCTCAATAGAATATTTTAGGGGTGTCACTAGATTCTGGCTTCATCCAAGAAGCTAGCAGTTTGCCTTGAATGTTGCCATGGGTACAGATGTCAGATTACATAACTGTTCTATTTTGAAATGTGTTTCTGTATGTATATATGTTAGTATAATGCTCTTTTTATGAAAATAATAAGCCTTCTGGAAGCCACTTATCTTGGATATCTCTCTCCATTTTATTAGATGTTTCATTAATTTATTTGAAACTATATGTAAATGAATAACAAAATTTAATGTCTACTAATGACTCAAAAAGTAACTATTTAATTTTTAACTCAGTCCATATATTTTTCCTCATAAAATAAATCCTAAAATTTTTACCTATCCAAATATTCAATTTTTTTTTCCAAATTTCCCTTGTGATCCATACATGCCTTTGACTCTTTACTGTTGGAATGAAAATGATGTGGTTTTAAATGACAATTAAGTGACAATGGAAAGAAAAAAATAACTCTACATTCCTGAATCAGAAATCAAATTTTATTCAAAATCTCCTCCAATAGTACCTTCCTTTCTCCAAGTTCTTCAAAGGGTTAAAAGGGAAAAATTAAAAGAGATTCTGTTTTGCTGTAAGGCAGTCCAAACTAAGAAATCCTAACCCTACTATTTCTTCTTTTCTGGAATTTCACTAGTCCTAGCCATCTTAAAATGGACTGGTTCCTATGAGACCTAGCAGAAATAGAAGAGAGAGAGAGAGAGAGAGAGAGAGAGAGAGAGAGAGAGAGAGAGAGAGAGAGAGAGAGAGAGAAGATTTTCTGATAAATAAAAAATTGTGCTTCTCTAGGTACAATTATGTAAACAACTGATTACAGTGATGGAATAAGTTCTCCAACATCATTTGTGGGAGCCGGGGGGGTGGAGATGGTTAACTATGTAGATCACATGTGTCAAACACAAGGCCCGCGGGCCAAATCCAGCCCGCCAGGCCTTGCAATGTGGCCCGCACCGCGCTGTCATCACTGCACTCCGCTGTCAGTTTATGACATTGTCAGTTTATGACTGTTCAGTAAACCATTCGGCCCGCGATTTAGGCTGGATTTTAGATTTTGGCCCCTTCTCTGATTGAGTTCGACACCCCTAATGTAGATGAATGGAATAGCTATTAAGAAACATTATAGGAAAAAATATTGAAATTGGTTTATAGAATTAAATAAAAATGGCACATTGGAAGTGAGAAAGATGATGTGCTGGGCTCAGAGAAGAACTTGAACAAAAGACAGAGCTTAAAATATACATATCCTCTGTTTTGGGGGAACAAAAGTCAGTTCAATATGGTTGGAATGTGGTTTATGTGAAATAGTATAATAGAAAATTCAGAGAGCAGTGCTAATGCCTATTCCAGGAGGAAAGACAAACTAATACTTACTTTTGCTCTAAGTCCAGGCACACTGAATAAAAAGTTGAGCAACACACCATTGTTGTTGAAGACATTATAATCAACTGGAGGCCTAGTGAATGGACTCATGCACAGGTGGGGTCCCTCAGCCTGGCCTGCGCCCTCTTGAAATCTAGGACTCCTTGGAGGATGTTCAATAGCTGGTTTCAGCTCAATCCCCATAGGCGCAATCCAGACAGTAGGGAGCTGATCCTGTGCGTTGGGCATCTGTCCCCTGGTGGTCAGTGTGTGTCATAGCGACTGGTTAGTAATAGTTTGGTCGGTTAGGCTTTTACAATATATATATAGATGTATTATACAAAGAAGGGGCAGTTTCAATACAGAAGGATATTTTATGATTATGACTGAGTTATTTACCTCATTCAAGTTTGAAAGCTAAAAGAACAACTAGGAGGTAGTTTGCTGAACCTGGGCATTGGGATTGTAAAGTAACTGTGGTAAGGAACATAGAATTAAAGAAGTTGGTGATTATGAAATATGACCAAATGTGCCTACCCCACCCAAACCCCTGATAGCCATGCCTGGCCTCTGGCTTCTAAAGTCATGAGGAAGTCTCTGGCCTGTAGTTTCTCATATAGATTCAAATCACTGGCTTCACAAGTCACCATTGGCAAGTCTGAAAAGGATGCTGAATGCCTGTACACAACTCAAGACTACCACTGCTCTCTCCTCCCCAGTATGCAAGCCTCACTATTACCATCTTTTGACCAATAGAACAAACTCTTTTGATCCAGTTTATAGTAGTTATCACTGGGAGCCTTTGATATCCAGGCCAGACCTCATCCAGCCCTGTGCACTCTCCGCTAGCTCCCTTAGCCTCTTTTCATGCTTGGTTGTTCTCTGTGGCTTTTACCATCCACTGGCATCCTACATTTTTTTGTTTCTTTATTTTTTTTTTTTTGTTAATCCTCACCCAAGAATATTTTTCTATTGTAGAGAGAGTGAAAGGGAGGAGGAGAGATAGAGAGAGAAACTTTTATGTGAGAGAGAGACTTACTGATTGATTGCCTCTCACTCATGCTCTACCTGATGCTGAGCCATGGAATGTGACCTTGACTGGAATTGAACCCAGGACCCTTCAGTCCTTGAGCTGATGTTCTATACCACATGTGTCAAACACAAGGCCCGCGGGCCAAATCCAGCCCGCCAGGCCTTGCAATGTGGCCCGCACCGCACTGTCATCACTGCACTCTGCTGTCAGTTTATGACATTGTCAGTTTATGACTGTTCAGTAAACCATTCGGCCCGCGATTTAGGCTGGATTTTAGATTTTGGCCCCTTCTCTGATTGAGTTCGATACCCCTATTCTATACCCTGAGTCAAACCAGCTAGGGCCATATTTTATTTCTTGAATGTCTCACTGACTCAACCACAATATTTTCAATTAGGTAAGCAATTCAGAAGTTTGTTCTTTTTTCCCCCCTCTCACTGCTATATGCCAAAATAGTCATACAACAGTGTGGGGCACATATTAAATCAACAATTATATTTTGAAAAAAAGAATTGATTGAAGACAAAAAGGAATAGGAATCATTAGAATAGCTTATATTTCTGAAGAATGGTGGTTCTATAGGATCAATACAAGATATAAGAAAAGTTGGTACTTTGAAAAAAAATCTGATATTTAGCTTTGGACATGTTGATTTGTAGGAGGCATTGAAATATATGTTTCAGAGTGGAAAAGATGGCTCTGGAATCTTAAGGAAATATCAGACCTACAAAAATAGCCCCAGGAGAAAATGTTTTAACTCAATATTTAAACAACAACAAAAAAGCATTTTTTTTTTTTTTTTTTGTGTGTGTGTGTGTGTGTGTGTGTGTGAGAGAGAGAGAGAGAAACAATCTTTAATCTTGGAATTCACTGTCCTTCCTAATAGATATTTAGGCAGAATTCTCAATGATCAACTTACTAACTGCTGTCTGTTCTATAGGAATGTTAGGCATCATATGTACACAGAATTCCTGCATTCAGTTTTCTTAAACATCTTTCAAAAGGAGGATTAATGAGTCCTCTTTGACAAAGCATTTATGTCAGTGGCTTGGGTGTCTGTTAGTAGTTTTAAGGAGTGTGAAATGTCCTTTCCTTTCTGTAACAAATATGGTCTAGTCTCAGTAGACCTCAGCAGCTTGCATGTCTGGAAGTAAAAAAGCCACTGACAATGTCTGGGCTTTGTCAACATGTCTAAAAGCAACATCTTCAAAGGTAATTGTGATAATGCAAAGGGGCAGAGGCCGTTCCTCTGTCTTCCCTCTGTCAGCACTGTGGGTGGGACTCCAAGTTTCCCTTAATTTATGTGAATCTGTATCAATTCTACAGAATGCAAAGTTAAATAAGGAAAGGACATTTTTAACTTCAAATTCAATAATTTTAACTCAAGGTAATTTCCAGCCAATTTCATCCAAATGAATATTAATGAGCTGAGTTGTCTGATCATTATGTTAGAAAGCTAAATAAAACATAATTTTTTAAATTGCAAGAAGCACTAACGCATTTTATAAGAAAACTATGAGTATACATATTTGTTTTCGTAATTAAAATATTGAAAGAGTCAAATGGCAGAAGTAGAGAGAGAGAGTGCAACTACAGCGATTAACATCATATGCTTTGTAGTGAGAGGGTTAAGAGAACCAAGTCTCAGCTATTGAACCATAAGTGAGACATGGAGTAGCTTTTGCTGTAGATACTTCTTCTGTGCAATGGAAATCATCACACTCATGAAGTTCCCTTGAGGATTAAAGAAGATAAACAGGCAGAGTTGGGAAGAACTCTGCATGTGGTCGTTATTAATGGAGACAAGTAGAGACTGTGGAGTTCTGAGAAATGGAATTTCCTAATTTGATATCACTCAAAGTAAAAGCTATGACATCCTAGGTCAAGTGAATGATTTTTCAACCTTAGGTTTGGATAGACATATATAATAAGAGGCAAATTTTTATCTTTTTTATTTATCTGCAATGCGTTTTTACCTACAACATGTTTTTATTTGCAAAGAGTTCCTGGGTTCTGCAGCCGAGATCTCTATAGCTTATAAAAGTCAGAAATATAGAAATATCAGATCAATATATTTCAGGCAAGAAAACACCAACAAAACAAAACAAAACAAAACTACTTCTGGATTGTGGGGCAGGAAGTGTAGGCACAATTATTTTAGATATTCTAAAAACTCCTGGTAGAAAGAAAGGAAAATCCTCTGAATCTATGTATGTCTTTGCTGGTAGATTTGGGGAGAGTTCTTTTTGAAGTTCATTTGTGAATTCGTCTATAAGAATTTTAGAATAAAATATATTATGAACTGTCGAAACTGGTTTGGCTCAGTGGATAGAGTGTCCGACTGTAGACTTAAAGGTCCCAGGTTCAATTCTGGTAAAGGGCATGTACCTTGGTTGTGGGCACACCCCAGTAAGGGGGTATGCAAGAGGCAGCTGATTGATGGTTCTCCCTCATCAATGTTTCTAACTCTCTTTCCCTCTCTCTTCCTCTCTGTAAAAAAAAATCAATAAAATATATATTTAAAAAAAAACACAAACATATTATGAACTTAAGAGAAAGAACAATGATCGCTACTGGTGCTCTTTGAATCTTGTTATTCCTGTCTCAGCTGAGAATGCTTTTCTTAATCTCAGCCAATAGGGTGGGCGTACCAGTGACACAGAAACAAGGCTGATGGAGGCAGCAAAGCCTGTGGGTTCACATTGGCTTTGAAGTCAGGAGTTCTAGGCTATCCATCACGTGTTAGCCGGGGCACTAAGCTCAACTTACTTAAACTTTCATTCTCACATTCCTTATTTGGATAATGGGGATAATAATATAATATTTCATAGGACCCCTGAGAAAATTACATGAACTAATTCATTTAAAGCAAAGCATATTACCTGGCACATACAAGCAGATTATTAAATGTTAGTGGCTATTCTTATACAAATAAAGAGCATTTTATACTTTGTTTCTAAAAGATAAAGAAAATACAGAGCTCAGAATCTAACATACATCTCAGAGTCCCAATTGCAGTTAAGAAAAGTTGCTTTAATAATTATCATCATCATCATTATTATTATTATTTTAGCATTCTCTTCTGGCTCAAAGATTTTCTGTGTAGACAGAATTTCAAAGAGGAGCATTTATGATGGGGGATTCTTTAAAATACTTAGTGATACCATTTCAATGCCTTTCACATTTCTTGCTATGAGGAAGAGTAGCAATACAATATTAAGTAAAACCAGTCTTGGAAACAGCAGATCAATGGTTCTCTCTTATCATTGATGTTTCTATCTCTCTCTCCTGCTCGCTTTCTCTCTAAAATAAATAAAAATATATTTTAAAAAAAGTAAGACCAACTCACTCACCCCAGGGGCCCAGCCAGCCCGAGTGAACGCTAAAAAGAAAAAGAGCTCTCCAGTGGAGGGGGAGATGGAAATAATGTCTCAACAGACTCTGCCAGCAACAGCATTTGACTGAAACTTGGATTAATTTAATGGACCATGGCAGGTCACCAGGCTCAAATTTTACAAATGCAATATATTTTAATGTCCCCAATTCTTTAAAAACACTTTCTACAGCCCTGCACATGATTTTAAAATGGCATTGCCATCGCTGGTATTTATAAACCCAATTCCCATGGGAAATAAACACATCTTTTGATATTGTTGAACTTTTTGCAACTTCTAGTGATTTTTTCACTCTTTAAACTTATTTAAGAACATAGGATCTCTTTAATTCTCCCTCTCATGTATTTATTTATTCACGTATTTATATACTTGTCTATTGGCTAATTTTCTAACGAAAGACAAGATATCTCTAGTAATAGGCTATGCCTTGTGTGGTTTTGGTATTGTCCAACATTAACATTCCTTTTATTGAAACAAGTAATTTAAAATTGTCCTATTGTTCCTGAATTTGCTATTTCTAGATCAAGATAAAAATATTTATCAAATATAAAATTAAGAATGAATCAGTCAAAAGCATCTGGGCTTTTGATCTGGGCTTCCTTTCAACAAGTGCCAAATGATGTGTGAATAACTTTGTTTTAATTATTGTCTGAAAAACCTAGTGTGACATTTAAGAAGCCCTGTTACCAGCTAAGGAGGACAAAATAGAAATAATTCAAAGAAAAACTAAAATTTAGGGTCAAATGGGAGTTCCATTTTTAAATTTTTCAGGAAACTCCACAGTGGCTGCACCTGTCTGTATTCCCACCAGCAGTGCAGAAGGGTTCCTTTTTCTTCGCATCCTCGCCAGCACTTATTGTTTAAGATGGGAAACCATAAAAAATCCTACAAGACTCCATAGGCAGCAAAATAGCAGGGATATGTCATAG
Source organism: Pipistrellus hanaki (assembly GCF_964339955.1). Lineage (NCBI taxonomy): Eukaryota > Metazoa > Chordata > Mammalia > Chiroptera > Vespertilionidae > Pipistrellus > Pipistrellus hanaki. The sequence continues at coordinate 29,139,996 of NC_140511.1, forward strand.
CAGTATCTTTACAGACACAGCCCCTAGAGCAATGGAGACTAAGGAGAAAAATAAACAAATGGGACTACACCAAAATAAAAAGATTTTGTACAGCAAAAGAAACCATCAACAAAATAACAAGAAAGCCCACTGTATGGGAGAACATATTTGCCAATGATCTTTCCGAAAAGGTTCAGTCTCCAAAATTTACTGAAAACTCATATAACATAACAAAATGAAGATAAACAATCCAATCAAAAAATGGTCAAAGGATCTAAATAGACACTTTTAAAAGAGGACATATAGAAGGCCCAGAGTCATACGAAAACATGCTCAAAGTCACTAATCATCTGAGAGATGCAAATCAAAACAATGATGAGGTACCATCTCACACCTGTCCAAATGGCTATCATCAACAAATCAATAAGCTATATTTTTAAATAAATATAACCAATTTTTAAATAATTGCTGATGATTTTTATTTGCATCTTGCAGTTTGAGAAACTTGGGGAAATTGTCATTTTCCAAAACTCAACCAGGTAATAAATACCAGAGACAACTTCCAATTCTCTGTTGTTTTCATAGTCAGCACTAGCTGTAGTGTTCTCTGTGCAATGCAGCAGAGATAATGGTAGGTGGCCGGTGGCAGAAAGAACCAGTCTATGGGACACCCTGTAAGTCTAAGGCTAGAAGCTTCCCAGGCACCTTGCTTTTCTCTCCCTGGTGAGTTATCATTTGAATGTTATTTCCCACCTAATTGCCTGGATGATTCCTGCTCCCTTTTTACAAAGGAGAAAATGCCCCCTTCCCTGAGATATGTTCCTTTTCTGTCCCCTCTATTCCAGAACTCTTAACTCTGATTCCATAATATAATTACTGGCCTCATGTATACATTCAGCAACTATCAAGCATTGGAATTTAGAAGGGAATCACAGTTGAATTATCTTTTTTGTTCAAATACCACCTCTGCCCTGAAAACTTTTGGGAGATATTACTACCCTTCCTGGGCTGGCATGGCATGGCTCTGCCTGCAGATGACTACATAAGCATTTATTCACAATCACTGTGGGTGTTTACACATGTGCATACATCCTCCAATATACTGCCATCATGTTCAGATTTGCATGTTGTATGTTTTTGTAATTCCAATTATCAGAATATCTCCTGGATTTCTTGAATGAATGAAGAAATAAAGGATTAGCAAGATGCATAAATTATCTTAAATGCTTGAGCAAGTATATGCTTACTAATTTTTCAGGCTACCCTGTGAGGATAACACTTCACATGTCAGTATTATCCATAATAATCTTGTTTTGGGAACACCTCTGTATAGCCAGGCTTAATTATTACTGACAAAAATACATTATCTTCACTACATTAAGTTGATTTTTAATAATTATTGGCAATTAAATTATATGTAATTAAAAGTGTGTATATATATATATATTTAATATATACATATACAGTACATCAAAATTATTTCCCGGTAGTCAATATTTCTCTGAGTTCTACTGGCTCCAGGCAGTCTGGAATTGATTTAATCTTTGTCCTGTGAAAGGAAAATGAAACATATTTTGAAGAAGGATGATTAAAAATAAGCTAATATGATTCCGCCTTGAGTTTGTTTGCAGGAAGCCATCTGGTCATCCTTGAATCAATATTATCAGGAAGCTTTTGAAAAACAAAGGCTAGTATACTAACTTCCTTTGGTGACTGGTTATTAAAAGAAAATCAGATGGTACTTATTTCCAAAGGCTTTTTAACAGAATCTTGTACTTCCATGAATCATAGAAGTGAGATGCTGATTTATGTTAGAGAACTGAGGCCTTCCAATGACTCAGACCAGATATGAGACAAAGTCAGAGAATGACACAGAATGTGTAGGTGTGGTGCAGTGTTATTGAACTTTGGAGAAGCTATTAGTAAGAGTAGGAGAAAATGAAGCTGATGATTTATTCAGTGATATTTATGTAGGGTAAGCTTCATGTCAGGCATTGTGATGAGCATTGAGAACATCTAGGAAAGAGGAAACTTTCTCAAACAGATCACAGTCTATGGTAATGTGGTAAAGTGAGAGAAAAAGAGTTAACAATTACTATAAAACATGGGAAATGGTGTAGTTGACATCAGTATAAAGTGGGGTGAATAGGCAAAGGAGTGACACACTGCTTGGAGTGGAGTAAGGAGTTCTTAGAAAGCTCTACTGAGACACTTGTCCTGAGGTTTAAAAAAGGAAATGAAATAGACATGTCCACAATATAGATTCTAGCAGAAGGATCTACATATACTGAGATAAAATCAGTGCATGATAATTTAAAAAAATGGGAAGCAACTAGACACAGCTGGGAGGTGACACCAGTTTTGCATATGGGGAGTTAAATATCATCTTAGAAGACGTTCCAAATAACTAAGCTAAACTTTTTCACAGCAATTAACTTTACATACATAAATATAAAGCAAAAACCACAGAGATGCTTAAGTATATGCAAATGAGGGAGGCAAACTTTATTTTGGTACTTGGGAATGTTATTTATTTCTGGTGATATTCATGAGTCAAGTGATAGGACAATTGAGGGCATAGATTACTTTGGAGGCAGGAACATTTAGTTTCTGTCCTCATTTTGTTATGATCATACTAGAGGCCTGGTGCATGAATTCGTGCACTGGTGAGGTTGCTTGGCCTGGCAGGTGATCGGGGCTGATCAGGGCCTTCTCGCCCAGTCCTGATCAGGGCTTATTGGGGCCATGGGAGAGGGGGTGCTTGAGGGATTGCAGGAGGTTGGCTGGCCATGGGAGGTTGGCTGTAGGAGTGCACTGACCACACAGGAGCAGCTCCTGTGTTGAGCATCTGTTTCCTGGTGGTCAGTGAACATTATAACAATAACTGGTCATTTGGTTGTTCCGTTGTTCAGTAACTTAGGCCCTACTGGGATCGGGCCTAAACAGGCAGTCGGACATCCTTTCATAATCCCTGACTGCTGGCTTCCAACTGTTTTCCTGCCCACCTTCCTGATTGCCCCTAACTGCTTATGCCTGCCAGCCTGATCACCCCTAACCACTCCCCTGACAACCTGATTGATGCCTAACTACTCCCCTGCCAGCCTGTTTGCCCCTAACTGCTCTCCCCTACAAGCCTGGTCCATCTCCAACTGCTCTCCCCTGCAGGCCTGGTTCCCTCCCAACTTCCCTTTCCTGCAGGCCCAGTTGCCCCCAACTTCCCTCCTCTGCTGGCCAAATCACCCCTAATCTCCCTCCCTTACAGGCTGTTCCCTCCCAACTTCCCTCCCTGCTGGCCATCTTCTGGTGGCCATCTTATGTCCACATGGGGGCAGCCAATTTTGACCACATGGGGGCAGCCATCTTGTTTGTTGGAGTGATGGTCAATTTGCATATTACTCTTTTATTAGATAGCATTGAGGCCTGGAGCATGGGCGGGAGCCAGCTGATTTTCTGTGCAGGGTGTCCTGGATCAGGGTTGGGGTTCCCTTGGGACATGGGGTGGCCTGGGTAAGGGGTCTGTGGTAGTTTTTAGGCTGGCCACATCCCCCAGTGACCCAAATGGAGGACCTGTTATCTGGGACTTATTTATCTTCTATAATTGAAACTTTGTAGCATTGAGCGGAGGGCAAGGCAGGCCAGGGTATGTGGAAAGCTTGGCTTCCTCGATTGCCAGGGAACCCCAAGCCTCCTGCTCCATCCGTTGCCGCAGCCATCTTGGTTGGGTTAATTTGCATAGTCACACCTGATTGGCTGGTGGGCATGGCTTATGGGTGTAGTAGAGTATTGTCAATTTGCATATTACTCTTTTATTATATAGGATACATAGTTGACTTTGGGAACATTACATCACCTGTTTAGTATTGGTTCTCTCAGTGAAGTTGAAAGTAACAAATTTATCTTGAAGAGTGAGCTTCAAACAAATGTTGTAGGTCCTCAGAGTACGACAGTTGTTTTTACTTTCATTATGACACCAATGACTATGTTATAGATTGGGCTTGGGATGTGTTACTATAATAAACCCTAAACTTGAGTCGTAGTGAGTGGAGGATGCCACCTCATTCCCCAGGCTACTGGGCGGAGCCTTTTCATTACCTATGGGGTTTCCCTTTTGCTAATGGCTCCCCAGCCATTCAGAAATATAAGAGCAGAAGAACTAATATGAGTTTTTGTGTCTTTGCCCTGAAGGCTGCTGCTCCATCTCTTATTGGAGCTTTACAGTTTTCTTGGAAGAAATGGGCAATATAACCAGCCTGTGTCAATGGCTACAAAGCAAAATAAAAGTATTCATATTGTTATTTCACTATATAAATAAGCCTTAACCTATTTTAAGAACTATGCTAAGTACTATTTATTTTTTTTAATGTCTTTTTAATTCTTGCGATAGGACTCTGAATTAGTACCCATTAAAATTCACATTTTAGAAGTAAGAATGATAAGGTATCATGTGATTAAGTAACTTGCCCAAAGTCAAGTATTTAGTAAATGCAGAATATAGAACCTGAATCTAGCCCATATTCATTCTAAAACTCATAAAAACAACTATCTTGCATAGGATACAATTATATTTGTCACAAATATAGAATATTTTGTATAGTTAAAAATGGGAGGGGCAGGGAATAAATATCTTGATTTGTAACTACATTTTATTGGCCTTATTGTAGCATGTAGAAGTCTTGAATGAGCAGTCTTGTTACACACTTTTTTCCCAAGCCTTTATATTTCACATCCTCTGCCTCACTCATTTCTTAAGGAATATTCATTAAACTAGGGACCCAGTGCATGCAATTTGTGCATAGGGCAGGGGTGGGGGGGTGTCCCTCAGCCCAGCATGCCCCCTCTCATATACTGGGAGCCCTCAGGGGATGTCCTACTGATGGCTGAGGCTGCAGTCTGGCCTCCCTTTGTGGGAGGCAACCGGGCTGATAAGGGGAAGGCACCAGCCCCATCACCCTGCTGCTTGCTGCAGCCAGTGCCAGCCACCAAGGTGTTTTCATCAACACGAACTCCTGTCCCTTCACCATGAAAAATGCCAACTTTCTTTAGGTATTTTCAAGATGTGTCTTTCACAGGATATGACTTTTCTTTCTTTCTTTCTTTCTTTCTTTCTTTCTTTCTTTCTTTCTTTCTTTCTTTCTTTCTTTCTTTCTTTCTCTTTCTTTCTTTCTTTCTTTCTTTCTTTCTTTCTTTCTTTCTTTCTTTCTTTCTTTCTTTCTTTCTTTCTTTCTTTCCTCATCTGAGGTTATGGTTCCATTGATTTTTAGAGTGTGGAAGAGAGAGGGAGAGACAGAAACATCAATGTGAGAGATACACTTTGATTGGTTGCCTCCTGCATGCATGAGCCCTGACCTGGGCCCCAGCCAGTGAGGAGCCTGCAATTTAGGTACATGCCCTTGATCAGAATTGAACCCAGACCCTGCGGTCAGAAGGCCAAGGCATTATCTACTGAGTCAAACTGGCTAGCAGCAGACCTTCAGTTTTTTTTTTTGTTTGTTTGTTTGTTTGTTTGTTTGTTTTTTTCAGGAGTGTGCTGGAAAAACCTTAGATCACCTTTTTGTATTCTTATACCCAAGCTATTAAGAATATTATTAGTGGCATACAGGGAGCTTAGCCAATGAGTAGTCAGAAAAGGTGTTTTCTCTGTAGTGCACACCAATTGCCATTCACCTCCAATCGCTGGCTCCTCCCTTGCCCAGGCTCCAAGCCTCTGGGTACGGCTTGGGGCTGGGCAGGGACCCCCTTGACTCTGATCACAGTCTTGGCCCTGCCCAGGAGCCCCCTGGCTCAGGCCCTTCCCAGGTTGCTCAGGGCCCATGCAGGGCCTACCTGAGAGTGACCTGGCTGCTGAGAAAGTTCCTGGGACCTAGGCAGCAGGGCGCCTACATATGCAAATTAACCACCATCTTTGTTGGGTTAATTTACATGCTCTGGTTGTGGGCGTAGTGGAGGTACGGTCAATTTACATGTTTGTCTATTATTAGGTAAGATAGCTGCTATTAATTAGGTACTGGTATTTCTATAATGCTCAAAGTATGTTTGCTGCCTTTACAGCTTCCAGCATGCACAATAATAAAATAAAAGGATGGTGAGCAATAATTATAATGCATTGTGTATGTGCTGTATAGCAATATTGGAAAGCATGAATACCTCTGCCTACATTGGAATTAACACACTTTATTTGATAAATTTTATTGTAATGAACCAGTGCTATAGTAACAAATATGATTGATTTTCTTGCTGGCCCATGAGGGATATTTATAAGGTTAACTAATGGCAACATACATTTCTGACAGAATTATGCTAGAAGGCATATTTATGGATTTATTTTAAACTATAATGGGAAAAAGCAAAATGCCGGGCATGCCCCCAATTTTGAGCAAGTGCCAATAGCAATGTAGGAGTCTCTTTTACATTTCTCTCTAATTCTCTTTGCTATTTCTTTATTTCCCAAAGTGTTTTGGCCTGTTTGGGAGCCAGCCCAGACTTCATGGGTGACTTACTTTAGAAGAGGTTCAACGACTTTTGAGTGTCTTAGATTCAGGGATAAGCAAGGCTTTCTGTTATCTCAGCAGATGAGGATGTGACTGTTTTCGGTAGATATTAACCCGAATCTTGCATAATTTAAAGAAAAATACAATACTCAATGGTAAGTATTCAGGATGCAGTACTTCATTTAATATGTGATAGCAAGATGTTTTAAAGGATTCATTTATGTTTTGTTTATACTGCTATAGAAAAAATAAAGATGGTCATTTTTATCTTCCCAACTGAAACCAGTGATGCTTTGAATAAAGCAATATATTTGAGGAGCTGATATTTACTTTGTTCTAAAGTAAAGAAAAGCATTTATGTGGAAAAGACCATAATCATGGTAGTGGAGGCCCAGGAGATGGGGAAATCATGGAAGTAAACATTACCCTCGGGCTTAGAAAGGGAGGTGAAGAGTCCTGAGCTGGCAATGTCCCATGCCACTGAAACTTGATGATCCTTACAATGGGGAGCTTCTTAGTGAGTGATTTCCCAGGTAGACTCCATCTTATTCACTGGGACCTCCTGCCTTGGTCCAGATCTCAAAGTTCCAGGTTTAGATTTTCATAAGGACAGTTAATGTTTAAGGCAATATGCAGCTTGTTAAAATGAACATATAAAATGGTCACCAGCAGGATGCAGGCTAGAGGATATTCCCTGAACTTTTAGGACTAAGTAAAACCTACTGGAGCTTTTCATAACTCTGAAAAGGAGGAGGTTACCCCACAGATGACTAATCTATAACTTCTCTCCAACTCATTAGCATAGGGGATAAATGCAGATTGGATACAGCTTTTAAAAAATGAATCCAAATTTTCTTATATATTTTCTCTAATGAACATCTGCCTAGAAGCCAAACCCAAAGGCTAATAGGGTATAATTCTTTGGGAAAGCTAGAATGGCAATTAAAAGAGAAATCCCAAAGCTTTAGGGATAGAATGAAAAGATGATTAATCTGTGGCATTAGTCGCTCTACTGATTAAGTATGTTGCTTGGACTCCTTTGGCTAAGTGGGCACATTTTTGATTCCTTGCTTATTACTTCATGCTCATCGTTTCTATAGTTGCTCAGTCTTCCAGATAGAGAGTTAAATTAGATTTTATATTCAAAGATTAGGGATCTTTAGAATCCAAGATAATTTTGACTCAAATTCTTTTATTAGCCACCCATCAGTCTCTGAAACGTAATTTTCTCTGCTCCTGAGAATCACTTACTATGTGCAAGCATCAAATCCTAGCCCACTTCACTGATTGTACTGAGGATGGTGACAGCAAGATTCAAATGAATACCAGATTACTGCTAAATCATTTCTATTTAAGCATCAGAACACATTATGTAATTTCCTTAGTGAATTCTCACTCCTAATTTTCTTTGATAGACATAATTTAAAATAGAATGTCTGTTCATATTTGCAATCTCAGAATTTTCCTGGGGTAGGCAGCCTCTAAATTGGCTCTCAGTAGTCTTGCTTTCTGGTATCCACAGCTGTGGGTAACCTTCTCCTCTTGAGTGTGGGCTGGATTTATTGCCTCTTCCAACAAATAGAATATGGCAAAAATTATGGAATGTCACTTTGAGATCTAGTTACAAAAAGACTATTACTTCTGTTTACCCTCCCTCCGTCCCCCTCTCCTCTCTCTCTCTCTCTCTCTCTCTCTCTCTCTCTCTCTCTCTCTCTCTCTCTCTCTCTTTAAAAATATATATTTTATTGATTTTTTACAGAGAGGAAGGGAGAGAGATAGATAGAGAGTTAGAAGCATCAATGAGAAACATCAATGAGCTGCCTCCTGCACACCCCATACAGGGGATATTGGAGACAACTATATTCAAGGATCGCAATTTTCCCTAAGTCTATCATATGAATGCTAGACTAAGCTGACAATACTTGTGAGTATAGATTGATGTTTCCATTTTCAGTGTCTCTCAATTCATCTGTATTGGTGCCACATTGGCCTGCTACAACAAAAATACACGTAATGGTATTTCTTTGATTTATTAGCAGTCACATTCCTGAAACTGATAGCTGTTGAAATTGGAATTAAACATTGTTTTAACAGTTATGAACATCAGTACTTGACTGCTCTTTGCAAGACTGAGGGAGATTCCAAAAGAGATAATTCATCTATTTGAAAATTAAATATGATTTATATGTTATGAAATCATTACTTTGGCTTTAACTTTAATGTTTTGTGGGGGGGGGGAGAAAATATTAAGTAATATAAATAAGAATTCAAGGGTTCTGGTGGTACTTCAAAAACAATATATTGATCAGAATTCTTGCTCAAAAAAGACCAGTGAATGTTAGGAATAAACGATATGATGATTTTTGCTGTTAGATACAGGGTTACCATAGTGATAATTGCATAACATCTATATCTCTATGAAACCATCTGGGAAGGAGGAGAGCATTCTTTTTCAAAAGACTTTATACTGTTGGCTTATTATATGTACTTAGTTAAAAATAGTCCAGGTATGTGGGTGTTTGATGTTCTTGTCATATGCTTAGGCTTAGAAGGGATGTATACCAAACATCCCATTCCCCAACTCTCACTCAACAAATGATATATTACTTTTTACTCTCTACCCAGCAATTCTCTATCTCCTTCTTAGTGTGTGAGGAAAACCTAAGACCACACTGTAGAGTCAATTTACAGTACAAAGGCTTTTAGTTGTTAGCAGGTACAACCCCTCTACCATCCTCCTTCAGTTTAGATTTGCTCCTAACTCAGTGAAACAGGCTTGCCTACAGATGGCCAGTCTCGGCAGCAACTAGCAGGACTGCATTTCAGCACTACTCTAACATAGTGAAAGGAACTGTAAGAAGATGGTGAGGAGCTATGGTTTCTGTGATGGGGGAACCACGGTGTTAGAACAAAGTTAGAGTCCTGTTAGAAACTGAGTTTCCTAAGGTTAGAGGTTGTGCACCATTCTTCTCTAGCCAAAGAACATAGAAGGTGAGGCACTTAAAAATATTTGTTGCAAGCATTTTGGCTAGGTATGTCCATCAAAATGTTGGTCACTGTGGATTATCCACATCTTCTCCTCTATTGTATGTTCATTTGTCCACTATATGCTCATTAATTTATTTAGCATATACTCAGTCAGACATTAAAATTTTCTCCTCAAGGTTCTTACCAATATTGACAAGTTTTGAGACAAAAACCTATCTAAAGCAAGGAAATGTACCTAAAAATATATACACATATTCATGGATTTAGTTTGCGTAGGATTTTCTGCGCTAATGAGATATATCTGCTGTAAAAAGTATGTTGCTTTAAAAATGTGTGCCTATGCCTTTAGTTTGATGCAAACTAATACATACTAGTATGAAATTCCTTTAGACAACATATTACTACATTGAATTTTGTATATATTTATAAGATTATTATTTTCACTCTTAAGTTCTTAGAATTATTCACAGGTGATTTAGTATAAGTGATTCACAAATCAGAGAACCTTTTGTTTTTCCATTCTATATACTACAATTGTTTTTAAGAAAGATTTATACTTTTTAAGGGCCAACTTTCATTAGAGATAAAGTAATAAGCTACTTACAGGATTTCTTCTAACTTGCACATTTGAAATCCAGTTTTCTTAAACATCAAAGATGCTATTTAAAGGGCAAGTGTTATCTGGTCTGGGCAGAATATTGTTTAAAGTCTATTATTATGAGCTCTCACATGACTTAGACAATTTTTCAAGTTCGCTATCAGAGAGCAGGGCATTTTAATGATATTTGAAGAACAGATAAACTTGTAGTGAAACAGTAACATTTTTTGGAAATGAAACTCATTTCAGAGTACTCTGGTCTATATAAGGACAGTAGGGTGGGACACTAAAAATAAAAGAAGAAAAAATAAATTATTAATGATGTCACAGTTTTACTTAGGCTCTTATGAATTGCTCAGCAGATTAACTATTCTTTTTCCCCCTATCAATAATTCATTCAAATCTGTAGGAGAAAATGAAATAGGTTGATTTTTATTTTCTATTACTTATATGTAAAATATCACAACATAAGTTTTTATTTTTATTGGTATTGTTACATTACTAAAGTGAAGAAATATTATCTCCCTTTCCTCCATTTGCTCACTTATTTATAGCTAAATTTTGTTAAATATTTTCTCTGCTTGCATCAAAACTATATCTAATATTATGAAGTAGCATAATTTTTACTTTAAACATCAAATATAATTTAGGTAACTCAAGAGAATAAAGAAAATATATTGTATTTGCCTACAGATAGCTTTTACAGTGTGTCTCTACATATAGTTTTTCCTTCCTTCCTTGATGTTTCAAGATTTCTTTCTATATTGTTTTCTTTCATTTTAGAGTACTTCTTTAGTTATAGGCAGTGGTGGAGATGAAATATACCTGCTGGTGAAAAAAAGTCTTAGTTTTGATTTTGTGACTAAAATGTTAAGGGATATCTTAATTTTCCCATCACTTCTTTTTTTAATTTTTAAAAATGTCTTTATTGATTAAGGTATTACATATGTATCCTTATCCCCCCATCCATTCCCCTACTCATGCCCTCACCCTCCTGTTGTCTGTGTTCATTGGTTAGGCTTATATGCATGCATACAAGTCCTTTGGTTGATCTTTCCCTCTCAACCCCACCCTCCCCTACCTTACTCTGAGGTTTGAAGATAAATATCACATAATCTCACTCATTTATGGAATATAATGAACAACATAAACCAATGAACAAAAACAGACCCAGAGACAGAGAAACATTGATCAGACCATCAAACTTTTTTTAATTTTTAAATATGTTTTTATTGATTTCAGAGAGAGTAAGGGAGAGGGAGAGAGAGATTAATACATCAATGATGAAAAAGAATCATTGATTGGCCCCTCCTGAATGCCTCCCTCTGAGAATGGAGCCCACAGCTTTAGCATGTGCCCTTGACTGGAATCAAACCTGGGACCTTTCAGCCAAATATCCTATGCTCTATCCATTGAGCCAAGTATCCTTTCTGAAGGACATTTTCACTGAATGTAGGATGCAGTCTCACATGCTTTTACCCTGAAGACCTTCTCTTAGTAAAATGGTATCTGGAAATGTCTCTTTTGCTTATAGTAAGTTTGGCTATGTTTCTTCTGATGTTTATCCTACTTGGCTGCTGTTGAGCTTCTTTTATGTGTAGCTTAATATTTATCATCAAATTTGTAAAGTTTCATTATTTCTTTGAAAAATTTTTCCTTGTGTTATAATCTTTATTAAAGTTTAAGATAAACAAGTTTGCTTTGTCAGATATTAATATATCAGCTCTTCTTTGGTTAGTATTTCTTTGACATGATTTAATCTTCACTATTTAGAAGTCTACTCTGATCTGTATAGATGTGTTTTCACAGAAGATATTGTGAATTGCAGTGTTAACAAGGTTTTACATAGCATCTCATTGCTACCCCAACCATATATTTCACAAATAGCATCTCTGTGTTTTTTCTAACATAATTTCTTTCATTCTCAATATGTATATTTCATCTCCATCTGTCCTCTCATTCCTTTTAAGAACAGCAGACAAAGAAAGAGTAGAAAGCTGAGATTGCTCTCCATTTCAATCATTTCCCTTAGTACAATTTAAGAGGAAGATTCTGGAATGCGGACCTAGTTCAGTAAAGAAAACATATATAAAAACTTTAATATATGTAAAATGAACCATGTGTCATAAATACATTTCCATATTAAAATCTGATTCTATAATTGTACAGTCTTGTTTCCTCTATTCTATTGAGCCAGTAATCCCTATGATATCTGAATGCATAGGTGCCATTTCATAATGCCTTCCAAGAGATTAGTCTATGTTTATTACTTCCCTTGAAGGTAAAAAAATATATATTATGTACATCCAAATAACTTATAAAGAAAGGGATTCTAGTGTTTGGGCTACCCAATTTGTATATACATGAATCAAATTAGATTAGTGGTAAATTGACACTATTGCTGATGTCATATAGACTAAAGCTCAAACCAAGTCGTCCCCCTGAAGAAAATTTAAACAGAATAAAAAGAGAATCATTATGATGGAATTGTTTCAGATAGATGTAGGAATTTACACCTCATTGAATATCTCCATAGCACATTATACATATTTTCTCTAGGTCTATATCTACAGGAGGTAAAATTTTGCAAGGAATTATAGTAGAGGTGAATATATTAGAATTATTCAAGGGAAGTTACTAATTAATGTATTTAGTTTGTTCCATGCTTTTAATGATTAAAGTGTAAGTTTGGTGTACATTAAATGTTGATCCTCACTTTATGTTATTTAAATTGATTGTGTCTAAAACCAAAATGAAACAATAATAATTTTGGACATGCTTTTTAAAATTACATGTGCCCCCCTTAAATTTCTGATATCACCTTTTGGGTCTCAGACTGTTCTCCCACTAAAAACTATTCAACTGGTATCTTTAGCTGAAGCAACTCACCAGACTATTAGCTAAAATGGTGAGTTTGTTAAAAATATTCATAATTTTGGCCTTAGAATTATCCTGTTAGGACATGTAGAAATCTCAGACATAATGAACCCATGAGCTTCTGTCCTCCAAAATATATAGTCTAGTGTCTGTCTTCCTACATATTATCACCTGAAAATAGATAACAAAACAAATTTTGCTATCTTAAAATTGTTAGAAAAACACTATAATTGGAATTGTTTAAATATATATTTTATCTAATAACAATTTTATTTTGACAGCTAATGGACATATTACTGTCTCTATATAAAAAATGAGAGATTTTATAAAATAGACTTTAACTGAGAACTATCCTGTTATACTGAATTAATATACATCTTCTGTGACAGTAGGGATAGAATATATGTTTCCATATAGTTTTCTGCTGCCATTCTCCAAAGTGTAGAAAGTTTCAAGTTATCAAGTTTTCTAAGTAACTTCATCCTCAACTTATTCAATATTTTCATCTGGCATATAAAAAAATGCAAGAATGGTACTTTGAAGAAAAATAACAGAGTTGCTATTTACAGAAATCTTTATAGAAACTAAAATATAAAAATTGGAGTTCTTGAGTGGAAAAATTCTATCTTTGAAACAAGAAACAGATTGCACACACAAGAAGTAAAAATTTAAGGCAGGGATAGAATACTGGTACTATAATAATCGTGAGTTACTATATATCCACAAAACAGATTGATGTATTTTAGTAAAGTGCTAGAACAACAATTTCATATGTCACTCTACCTGCTTTTCTACCTAGTGTATTATTTTTTAAATTTATTTATTTAGCTTAGGGGTGTCAAACTCAATCAGAGAAGGGGCCAAAATCTAAAATCCAGCCTAAATCGCGGGCTGAATGGTTTACTGAAGTCATAAACTGACAATGTCATAAACTGACAGCGGAGTGCAGTGATGACAGCGCAGTGCGGGCCACATTGCAAGGCCTGGCGGGCTGGATTTGGCCCGCGGGCCTTGTGTTTGACACATGTGATTTAGCTATTATTTATTTATTTATTTATTTATTTATTTATTTATATGTGTGCGGGAGTGCGCACACGTGTGTGTGTGTGTGTGTGTGTGTGTGTGTGTGTGTGTGTGTGTCATTTCTTGAAGGGTCTCATCACCAGCCTATCCATGGTCTATCCATATTGGATGTTAAACATAACTAGATTTTATTATTTTTCTGAGTTTTTCCAACTTCTATGAGTTAGAATTATTACTATCATTATGCTTCACTATACTACAATTAAAACTACCTGTAATTGCTGCCTGAACACATCAATGCCTATCAGCTTGATACTGCTTTAAAAAAAATATAAGAAAGAAATGCTTTCTTATTGATTAGAGAGAGAGAGAGGAAAGGGAAGGGACAGAGAGATAGAAACACTGATGAGAGAGAGAAATATCAATCAGCTGCCTCTGCACACCCCCAACTTGGGATTGAGCCCATAACCTAAGCATGTGTCCTGACCAAGAGTCAAACAGGTGACCTCTTGATTCATAGGTTGATGCTCACCCACTGAGCAACACCATCTGAGTAGCCTGACACTGTTTTGGTTTGGCCTATATTGAAAAGCAGGATCACATGCAGCATGGCCCTCCCAAATATAGTACTGAAGTCATTTCTTCCTGAGATCAGCCTAGCATTGACTTTAAAGAAAAGTGGTATGGCCCTAACTTGTTTGGCTCAGTGGGTATAGTGTCGACCTGCAGACTGAAAGGTCCCAGGTTTGATTCCATTCAAGGGCATATACCTACCTTGGTTGTGGGCATATCCCCCATAGGAGGTGTGCAGGAGGCAGCTGATTGATGTTTCTCTCTCATCAATGTTTCTAACTATCCTTCTCCTTCTCCCTTCCTCTCTGTAAAAAGTCAATCCTATCTAATAAAAGAGTAATATGCAAATTGACCATCATTCCAAGACACAAGATGGCCACCCCAATATGCTTAAAGATGGCTGCCTCATGTGGACACAAGATAGCTGCCTGCAGAGGGAAGTTGGGAGGGACCAGGCCTGTAGGGGATGGCAGTTGGGGGGGACCAGGCTTGCAGCGGAGGGCAGTTAGGGGAGTCCAGGCCAGCAGGGGAGGACAGTTGGGGAAGACCAGGTCAGTAGGGGAGGGCAGTTGGGGGGGACCAGGCCTGCAACAGAGGTCAATTGGCAGGGGGAGGGGGGCGGGGGGAGACCAGGATAGCAGGGAAGGACAGTTAGGGGAGACCAGACTGGTAGGGGAGGGCAGTTAGGGGTGATCCAGCCAGCAGGGGAAGGCAGTTAAGGGCAATGAGCCTACTGTGTAGTTAAGCATCAATCAGTCTGGCAGGGAAGCAATCAGGCTGGCAGGCAGAAGGGGTTATGGGCAATCAAGCAAAGGCAGGCAAGTGGTTGAGAGTCAGCAGTCCTGGATTGTGAGAGGGATCTGGCCTAAACGGGAAGTTGGACATCCCTCAAGGGATCCCAGATTGGAGAGGGTGCAGGCTGGGCTGAGGGACACCCCCACCTGTGCACAATTGTCATGCATTGGGCCTCTAGTAAAATATATATTTAAAAAAGAAAAGTGGTATGAGTTTCACAAGGAAAAAATAAAAATGTAAACCAACCCCAAAGGATGGGAAGAAGGAAGAAATGTAGCTTTATGAGAGCTTAAAAACCAACCATGACTTCCTTCAGCCAAAAAAATAAAATCCACTTGTATTTCTGTGTACTTAAATGCCCTTTATCATCTGGCCTTGCTGACCTATAAGAACCTTTTGTGTCATCAGCTTATTCTTTCTCACAACCATTATATTTCAGATAACCTCTCCATTTTTCACACATCCTAAGCATTTCTCACTATAAGGCCTTTCCTTAAATAGAATTTAAAATGAATAACTATAGTGCATGAATAATAGATAAGATAAAAAGAGAATCATCTAGAGTCAAAAATATAAGGAAAGCATAAATCCAAGAAGTAAGCAAGCCCCAAAGCAGATGGCTGCCTACAGGGATCTGATAATCATCAGCATTTGGCTTTAAAAAGACAGGATTCATTTTTAGAGAGTGCTGAATAAAATAAAAACCTTGAAAGGGAACAGTTTTAAGTTAAATTTTGGACTACAGAAACAAACAGCAAGAAATATGAGATAGCAAAGGAATGTATGTCTTCAAAGGGAAAAGAAAATGAAGCAAAAAGGAAAACATCTAACACAGGTTTGAAATATGGATTCAAACTACCTACATGTCCAAGGACAAAATAGACTACAGATTTTATTTTAAAAAGTCCTGGATGATAAGGGTCCAAGGAATCTCATAGAAACAGGTAAATCTTCTGTAAGAAATTAGCCCACAACAAAGACCTCAAATCACACAGTTTCATTGCATACAATCTCAAAATAAAAAATGCCTAAACACATGATAAAACAGGTGGAATCAGAAGAAATTAGAAAATGTAAAGTTAGAATTCACATATACATTGATGCTAGAATAACTATATGATAAATATCTTACATGTTTAAGAAAATATGAGTAGTATTCAAAGCATATCACCAGAATAATTTGAAAAAAAGTAGAATATTTTAATGAAATAAAATGCCCAATGGAAGGGTTAAAAGGAAGATAGAACATATATCAAGAATCGCTGAGCTAAAAAGACAATCAAGAATGCAATTTCGGTTTATTAAAAACAGTCAAAAGAAAAATACTGAACAAAGAAAGCACAGAAGTTAAGTGAATAGTTAAATTGTAAAAGTAATTTATGTTATTTGAGAAGAGTATAAATATACTGATTGATTATAAATGTTGTTAATCAAAATATACCTGAAATAATTTCTGGGAAAATAATTATTAGTATATAAAATTCAGATATAACATCTTATTTGGAAAGTGTGTATTTTTGTGATGAGGAGGGGTTGAGGGTAAAAAACATGGACAGATAAACTAAAAACCTTAATCTATCCAAAAGAAGGCAAGAAAAACTTTGCCAATTCATAAAATCAGTTTAAATGAAATGGAAACAATCCCTATAAATTGTTCCCAGTAAAGTAAAGCAAGTAATAATAATAAATAATAAAAGGATTGAATGATTGGAAAAGTAGATAAAAATGCTTAAAAGTAAAAACTAAAAGTACACAATAGAAATTTACTTGAATTCACATGATTTAGTAAGGATGTTACATATACAAAAGAAGTTTGCATTTCTACACTATAACAACAAGTAATCAGCAGAGACAAAATATCATAATTTGTAATAGAAACAGAAATGTTGTGTACAAAAGAATCAATGTAATATAAGGCTTGTAAAACTTGTATTGAAAAGTCTATGAAAGTTCTCAAATGCATGAAGGAAGACCTACATAGAGAGATATATACTTTTTTTGGGATAAGAAAAGGGATGCAAATTCCCCTGAAATTGATTAATGGGGTCAGTCAATTTTCAATAAAATCCCAACAGTTATTTTTTTCCATATTGATACATTAATTCTAAAATATGTGTAGAAGAGGAAAGAGCCATAAAGAGCCAAGAGAGTTCTGAGGAATGCAGGATTGTAGAACATCATTTCATGTAAATCTGTAAATGCCAAGTGAGGCTATCAAGCTTTAGGATTGTTCATGGACCCCTCCAGAAATATATCTTCCCTGGTACTGTCCACTGTGCACACTGGTGGCTCAGTCCTTGAACAGATTCAGAAACACACTCATGGACAGTGTGTTAGTACCATCAGAATTAATACAGATGTTCAATAGGGAAAAAACATATACCATGCTTCAGAGAAAATTAACAAACTGTGGATTCACACTTTAATGTGGATGAATTCTCTACTTTTTTTAGAGCATGAAAAATCATTTCATAGGAGAATCTATATTATATAATTATATTTATTTAAAGTTCAAAATATTACATATAGATAGATAGATAGATGATAGATAGATAGATAGATAGATACATGCAGACACATCTCTTAAATAAATATATACACAGATACACAGAAACAGACATACAAAACTATAAAGAAAAACAAGGGAATGGTAAACATATTTATTGTTGTAGGGGAATATGATTCATGGGACAATTATAAAGATAAACATAGGGCTTGACATATTGAAAGTATTTTTATTTCTAAAGTAGGGATACAGGTATATAGTTATATGCTTTATTATTTTAAATATTTTAAATATCTTAATTATACTCTTTTGTATGCACAAAAGAGAACTGAGAAAAAAAAACAGACAGTGGAATAAAGTTGTAGCTAGTACAACTTTCTTTTTAAAAAATATTTATTGATTTTAGAGAAAGAGGAAGTGAGGAAAGGGAGAAACATCCATGTGAGAGAAAAACATTGATTGGCTGCCTCCTGCACACACCCTACTGGGGATTGAGCATGCAACCTAGGCATGTGCCCTGATTGGGAATCAAAGCAGAGACCTTTTGATGTATGGAACTATACTGGCCAGGGCTATTGCAACTTTAATGTTAAAAATAGAACTATTGAGGACAATGAGAAATCCTGAGTGTATAGTATAGTACTTTAAGGCATTATAAATTCATTGTCAGTCAACTTGTTTGAAATGATAAAAACCTTGCTTAAAGAAACTTTGGGACTATTTTTAGTTTGCTTTGTAAACTTCCTTTTACTTCCTTCTACCGAAGAATGAATGTTCAAGATCATGCTAATGGTTTCCTGCGGAAAATTATGAAAGCAAACATGTGGTCTTGTCTCCTACCCTTGCATATCCTAACTCCTATAAATGCAGTTAGCTATTTCATGTAAGTTCTATCAGGCCCTGAGCAATTCACTCATTTATTTCTTAACTAGAGGCCCGGTGCACAAAAAATTGTGCAATTGGGTGGGGGTCCCTCAGCCTGGCCTCCACCCTCTCAAAAT
Source organism: Pipistrellus hanaki (assembly GCF_964339955.1). Taxonomy (NCBI): domain Eukaryota; kingdom Metazoa; phylum Chordata; class Mammalia; order Chiroptera; family Vespertilionidae; genus Pipistrellus; species Pipistrellus hanaki. The sequence goes on from NC_140511.1 coordinate 29,158,824, forward strand.
CTGGGACCTCTTGGGTGGGGTCCCTAGGCTTGACCTGAGATCAGGGCCTATCAGGGAGGCCCTCATGAAGGAGACTTATGAGTTTCCTTCCCCAGTCTGCAGGCAGCTGGCCGCACCCCTGCTGCAGCCACTGCTTGCCATCTGCGCAGTGCTGCCCTCCCTCCCCTGGCACTGGTGACCTCCCTCTGTAGGCGGCAGGTTGGATTGCAATGCCTTGGCTGGCCTGGGCCTCCCTCTTTCTTTGCTGGGGGGCGAGGCCAGCTCTGTGAAGGGCCGTCTGCCTACCTAATTGCCCCTAACCACTTGCATACCTACCTGATCACTCCTAACCACTGGTCTGCCTACCTGATCATCCTAACTGCTGGTCAGCCTTCCTGGTTGCCTCTTACCACTTGCTCGGGGGTAGGGCCAGCACTGACTTCCAGTTGGTCAGCCTCTGTTCGTCACTGGTTGTTACAACCCAGGGTTTTTATACATTAGGATTTGTATTCATTTGATCAATCACAAAACACTTCTTTATACCTATTCTGTGGCAAGCACTTTGTACTCTGTGAATACAACTTTGGAAAAAGCATAGCTTTACCTGGATGTACTCAATACTGACCAGAACAGAAAGACCCTGCTCCTACCGTAAGTGGTGTCTGAAATCATACTTAATCTATCCTGAACTCTGTATCTTTATTGGCATCCTGAACCCTGATTTTTAGGAGGTGTTTGTCACTGGTCCCATCAGGAAAAGAGGAAGACTAAGGGATGCTTTTGGGTCCGGTGTGAAATATTTTTCAGAGAGTAGCTCTAGGGAACCTTCCTCTGAATGTGACCACTTAATGTTTAATTTTGGAAGCAAATCCTTCTCTGTTGAGCAAGCAGAATGGAAAGCAGCCCAGCTTATTTAACTGAAGCAGAGGTAATTGATCTTAACAATTTGAGCTTCATTCTTCAGGATCCTGCCAATAATTACCTACTACAATATATTGTGTGGCTAGAGACTTATGAGTTGTGTGATCAAACTGCTAGCATGGCATTGCAAATAGACTAGTATTTCATAGAAGCATCAGGTATACGTGTGCTGCTCCTTTAACTGTTGTGTTAAAGAACGTAAAGTTCTCTAGGGAGAAACATGAAATTTTACATGGAATAATAGTGAAAGCCTTATACATATAATTATTCCAAATTTTAATTGGGGAAAAGTGGAGAATGACTAGCTTTCCTAATAATAAAATGCAACAAAAGATGAGGCAGACACCACAACATTACTTAATATTAGTATTTTTAAGAAAGCATGAAATGTAAAGCAGCACAGTGATATTATAAAATGGGGGTATTAGAAACCACAAGCTATGGGGATACAACAAAATCAGAAATGGCCTCTGCCCTCAAAAGGATGGAATTCAAGGAGAGTATAGAATACACATTCAAAAATATCTAAAACAAAATGTAGAATAGGGAACTGCTCTAACAGAGGTATGAACAAAACTTTCTGACCTAAAAATGAAGTTTTTACTCATGGATCTATAAGCAGGGAAGGAAAACAAAGAATGATTAAGTACAATATTTTGAGAATATAGGATTTGGGAAATAATAAATTGTATAGTACTCTTAGAAGAAAATTAGTAATTATCATATTGAGACTTACATATTAGAATATTAGTACTGGACTTTATGTGATGAATGATAGAACTGAAGGATTTTGATGGTGTACATTTTATTGGATAGGGGTTTGTTATAATTATAACCTAATTGTTCAAAGATTATTTAGACTGTAGTACTGATTAAAAATTGTATAAAATATAAAGGTTGAAGACCATGAAAGACATTAAGCTGAGGTCTGAGGAAGCTTAAAAATATGAAAATATATATGGAGTGGAATAATAGAGATAAAAATAATTGATATTGTAGCCACAGAATGTAGAAAACTTGACAAAATAATGGATGTGAGAGTATTGAAAGTATAGAATAAATAATTCAATTTAACAAACATTTTGAGTGCTTGTCTTTTCAAAGAATATGTTGCATTCTGAGTTCTTAGATTATAGAATTTATAGCCTATATAACTAAAATGATAATAACATCACCAATGATAATAATATCACCAGTAACAATAGAGAAAATATATATATATATATATGGCAGAAGCTCTGTGTGTTTTCATGGAGGGAAAAATGGGTGAGGCATGGTAGGGATGCCGAGTAAGCTTTAGAATTAGACAGTTCAAACAATTTTGGCAGGCCCTGGACTCCATGGGTAGTCCCTAGTTGTCTGGTACCTGGCCCTGGGGTTACTGAGGCAAGATAAATACTGGCCTGCTTGTGAGAGTTTATTAAAGGAGATGGTTGAGGATGTGGGCTCTGGGTAGGTTGGTTTGTTCATGCAAGGCACATGTCCAGGGAAGTCATTGCTGTCTTTATAATTAGCTAGCCTTAGGAGGGGCAGTCTTTCAGGGATCAAGGCCCCCAAATGCCAGAGCATCAAGAATATATAAGAATACAGACAAGAATATAGAAATACACAAAATTCTGTAACTACATCTGATAATAGATGCTAACTAGATTCATTATGGTGATCATTCCTTAATATATACATATATCAAATCATTATGTTATACATCTGTAACTAATATGTTTTATGTCAATTATACCTTAATCTTAAAAAAAATATAAACAATAAGAAACTATAATCAAAACAAATTTCATTTAATTAGCTTTATATAAAGAATAAAGGAAGTAGCTAATCATATTTTCCCTTTCATTGGGTGGTTTAAATCTGAATGTACATTTATAAAAATTTAAGATTCTATTAATTTTTCTTTTTCTTTTTTTAAATATATTTTATTGATTTTTTATAGAGAGGAAAGGAGGAGGATAGAGAGTTAGAAACATTGATCATCTGCCTCCTGCACACCTCCTACTGGAGTGCCTGCAACCAAGGTACATGTCCTTGACCAGAATCAAACCTGGGACCTTTCAGTCCGCAGGCCAATGCTCTATCCACTGAGCCAAACTGGTTAGGGAGGATTTGAATAATTTTTCTTAAACTAGATAGACTTTAGAATGAAAAAATAAATTTATTAATAAAATTACCCATTATTTAGAGTACTTGACAGTTACCATGCTAACTTTATAAACATTATAATATTTAATCTTCATATGAAATATAATGAGCTAAATACCACTAGTATGCCTATTTACACCTAAGAAAACTGAAGCTGAGATAATTTAAATAACTTACTCAAAGTCACTGCGATATAAATGCAGGTCTGTCTGGATTCAAACACCAGGCTTTTAAAGTGTTTAAATTTGCACATTTCCTGTGGAATGTTTCATTTACTGAGGGAGATTACCCATGCCCTATCCTTTACTGGGGACACGGTTTTGATCAAATGAGTATACAAGTTGGTATCACCTCAGTGGTTTTTGATTTGCTTAGAATAAAAACATGTTTGCATTAGGTTTTCACGGTTAATAAAAGCAGTCCTTACAATGATACATGGCACACAGTCCATCTTAAGCTTTTATTTTGAACATGACAGTGGCATGTAATTTAAAGGAAAAAAATCAGCCTAACACTAAGTGTACAAGGCAATAAATCTCAAGTCCCCAGAGCAACGTTTTTCTACCACCCACTTCCTTCAGATATAAAGAGATGTGGGACTCCGGCCAGAGAAATATAATAAAATGTATGAACAGTTATAAATGAAATACAATCAGAGGCCTGCAATCTGCTTCTTTGTGAGCTTGCTTTATTTCTTTCTTGAGGATTCCATTTCTTCCTCTCCTTCACCATGCTATTCCATTTCCCTTGCTTTCATTTTCCTACTTTTGCCGCTATTTATAATATTTGTCCTTTCCCTTTTATTCATTTTTATGTCTTTTCTTTCTTGTTGAGGGGGGAAAAAACCTCAGTGATTTTATTCCCATGTGTACTCAGAGTTAGAGTTTGCTTTTTCTATTGCCTTTTACTACATTTTCTTGCTTGATACTAATTTCTTTTCCTTCTGTCTTTTGCCTATAGTTGCTTGGTATTAATGCTTTGATCTAACTTCTATGTTGGAAAAAGCTATCATATTTAGATTTTTTTTTCTATTATCAAAACAACTCTTACTCTAGCTCCTGGCATCATACATCAGAACCCCTAAGTCTAAGAAACATAACAAAATATATTGAAGAGGTTCACTCATTCACTTATGCAGGCAAGAATACTAGTGTATTTGTTCATTTATTCTCTCTAGTCTGTCTAGCCATCCTTTCATCCTTTCATCAAGCATTTATTGAGCACCTTAAGTTTATTTATTCATTCAATCAATGAACATTTATGGAGCACCTAGGATGTGCCAAGGAATCAGTGGCAAATGGGGACGAGGTAAGAACAAACAATAAGTGAGTGGCTTATTGTCAGTAGAGAATCTCAAAACAATAACAAAATCAACTAAAAGTCTGCTTTTTATTATAATGTGCTAGGAATTCTAAACAATGTTAGTTATAAAATTATGGAATCTGTCTGTTCCCACCACTTCCCCTCTTTCCTTTAGATATGGCAATGTTCAGGATAGAACTAAACAGATAAAAATCCCTGGTCTCTTAAAGTTTATATAGCAGAAGAGAGGATGTGTGTATACCTGTGTGTACTTGTTTGTTTGTGTGTAAATACGTAATTATGAGCATGTTAATAGATCTATATAATAAAAGCCTAAGTGACCATTATGGCAGAATGACCAGAATGATTGGTTGTTACGATGTACAATGCAGGGGCTGCCCCTTGGTGGTCAGTGTGCTCCCACAGAGGAACAGCAGGTCAGCCCAAAGCCAGGCTCATGGCTGGTGAGCACAGTAAAGGTGGTGGGAGCCTTTCCCACCTCTGTGGCAGTGCTAAGAGCAGTGAGCCGAGTGGTAAGGAGCGCAGCCATAAGAAGGATCCCAGATTATAAGAGGGATGTTTGACTGCTGGCTTAGGCCTGATCCCTCCCGGACTGCCAGTTTAGGCCCAATCCCCGGGGTCTAAACTGGCAGTCAAACATCCCTTAAGTGGCCCCAGACTGTGAGAGTGTGCAGGCCAGGCTGAGGGACCCCTTGGTTTCCAGTGCACAAATTTCATGCACCAGGCCTCTAGTGTATATATAATTGTATAAATGTATACATAATTTTATTAATTAAATTGAAGATACAAATTATTTTTTCATACAAAGACTATGAGCAATTAGAGCTTTTATATGCTCAACTACAAATTAGTGAAATGAGTTGATAGATCCATCAAGGCATTAGCTGCTGATAGTAAGATTGAGATGAATTGGGTTTCATATATATCTTCTCTCACAACATCAATTAAATGTTTCTAGATTTAATTGGGCTTAGGATAACTTTAAAAAGTATATTTTCCCTGGCCCCATTCAGAAAAATTTTAATTCTATTGCTCTAGACTGGCTTAGGTATTAGTGTGTTGTTGTTTTTTTATATGCCCACCTGTAATTTGAATGTGCAATCAGTTCTGAGAAACCCTCGAAATAACCAAGTAGAACATCAAGAGGAAGTTAAACTGGATACATAGGTTGAATTGTGACCCTAACTTATGTTGGACTCTTAACTCCCTATTAGAAAGAGTACAACCTATTAGAAAGTTTAGAAATAAGGTTATTGCAAATACAATTAATTAAGATGAGTTCGTACCGGAGTAGAGTGGACTCTCTCTCCCCCTCTTCCCCCCTTCCTCGTTAACTTCTCACTCTCTCTGACCAAAAGTTTGAGCTGGCATGACTGTTGACTCCCTTCCTTAAGTCGGGCTTCAGAGGAATCTGAGCAGGGAAGATAGAGAAAATTATGATACCCCCCCACCCCATCAATGATTCTTTCTTTTCATTGATGTTTGTGTCTCTCTCTCCCTCTCCCTTCCTCTCTGAAATTATTAAATTTATTAAAAACACATATTAGATAATTTCAAAAGGATTACAACTGAGAAACTCATTATATCTTTATATATAGTACTTATATCAAGAAGTGAGAAGTGGGGCTAAGAAATGTAAACATGTGCTAATTCCTAATTTTTCTAAAAAATATTTAATCTTTTTTTTAATATGTTTTATTGATTTTTTACAGAGAGGATGAGAGAGCGATAGAGAGTTAGAAACATCAATGAGAGAGAATCATTGATTAGCTGCCTCCTGCACACCCCCTGCTGGGGATGCGCCTGCAACCAAGGTACATGCCTTTGACCTGAATCCAATCTGGGACCCTTCAGTCTGAAGGTTGATGCTCTATCCACTGGGCCAAACCGGTTTCAGCAATTTCTAATTTTATTGAGAGATATAAAGTTATCAATTTAAAAAAGAAAGGAAAATACTAAAAATATAAAAATGAACAAAAATAAGCTGAGAGTAATATATCTATATGGAAATTTTATATTCGTTAAAAGGCAATTTCTGACAGGTTGTGGATAACAATTAAAATCTTGCTGAGAGACATCCAAAACATAACTAATAATATAAAGAAGGAGCCATATTGAGACTGATAAGAGGGATGGAGATGTTGAGAAGTCTGGTCCTACACCTATGTGTCATGGTTAAATATCAGGAGGGATACCTCCTCTGAAGAAGTCCCCTCTGAGGAAAGAGGGGTCCCATCCCCACACCAGGCCTCACAGCCCAGGGTTTCAGTGGCAGAAAGAGAAGTTCCCATAACTTCTGGTTGCAACAACCAGCAAGGATTGTGGCTGTATGAAATGGAGGCCTCCTGGAGTCCCAGGCAATTCCTCTTAAAAGGCCAGCAATCAGACTTATTTGAACTCACATATTCTGAGCTCCAGGTTTGGGGCAGCAGCTCCAAAGGCTCTGGCACATTCAGGGAGAAACGGAATTGTTAGCATCAGAGTGAGAGCTGGAGGGGCAGCTTTCTCACAGACAGAAGTGCTAGCAGAGGCTATTGTTCTTTTCCTGAGTCCTTCCTCTACAGAACCAGCAGGCAAGCTCTATATCTGAATTTCAAACAAGCAGCATCTTACCTCCACCTACCCTGTACATCTTGCTAACTGGTACTAGTGGCAGCTTGCTGTGCTTCACAGTTTAGACTCACTTAGACACTTCCAAGCCCAGCACAACTATCAGCCATCTATAAATCATTCTGTAGTTTATACTGGGTGACCCCACAGAGGGCACAGGCAGTGACTGACCTTGGCCTGTACCTTCCAGAGGCCCCAGAGCTAGCATACCTGGTGGACAGCTTCAGAATATGCCAAAGCACCACCCAGCCACTTTCATGAGTAACATACTCAAGGAGCAGACTTGGTGGGTACCTAAGACCCGCTTATGTGAGTTTTGCTCCATAGGATTGACCATTGCACAGCTGATCCTCCACAGTGGTTGAGACTAGTCCTTGCAACCGATAAGCATTAGGGTAAATCCCTCCCATTAATAAGCCAAAGGTAACAACTTTAGCAGGAAGTTGTATATAGCCCACACAGATGACTGCACCTGGATCACCCAGCTTGGATGAATAGTAAAGCTAATACACAGGACATCTATTGCTTAAGGCATCTATATCAAGCCTGAGAGATATAGTAGCTCTACCTAATACATAGAAACAAACACAGGGAGTCAGCTAAAATGAGGAGAAAAAGAAACATGTCCCAAATTATAAAGTAGAACAAAACTTCAGAAAAAGAACTAAACAAAATGAAGATAGGCAATCTACCAGATGCAAAACACTGCTTACAAGGTGCTCAATGAACTTAGAGGAACATTATATAAACTTAGTGAGAACTTCAACAAATAAATGGGAAACATAAAAATGGAGATAGAAGCATAAAATAGAACCAGTCCAAAATGAAGAAAATGCTGATATGAAATAAAGAATACATTACAGGGAATAAATAGTAGAGTAGATGAAGCAGAAGGTCAAATCAGTGATTTGGAAGATAAGGAAGCAGAAAATACCAAAGCAGATCAGCAAAAAGAAAGAAAAATAAATGAGGATGGTGTAAGGAGCCTCTGAAACAACTTTGTAAGTTATATAAATGTCTGATCTCAGAGTTGTACACCTGATATCAATAGAATATTGTACATAAACTGTAATTGAAAATAAATATTTAAAAATATCAAACCAGAAAATCAACTAAAATAATATATTACAGCCATATTTGTTTTATAATAGGAATGATTTGATTACTTAATTTGTTACACAAATTACTTAATTTGTTACATTAAATTTCTGGATTGTGTTTTATCACAATCCAGAAATTTAATGTAACAAATTAAGTAATTCAAATATTTAATTCTGTGATCATCACTATTTATATAGAAAATTAATTTTTTAAGTGAATACTCATTAATGGTGATGATTGTGAATAAGAAGTATAAGGAGACTTTCTTAGTATGATAAAGGGTTTAAGAAAAACTTCATAGGGAAGTATTGGGGCAGTTTGGAGATCAAACCAAGGACTTGTCTGCATGAATATAAACATAACCAATGGACACACACACTAAAGGGGTGAGGGCATGTGCTGGGGGTTAGGGAGGCGAGCAGGAGGTCAATGAGGGGAAAATTAGACATATATACTCTTATTTGTAATACTTAAAGAATAAAATAAATTTGAGTAAACACCATCCTAAATGAGACTCTTTGAGATTGTTTTCTTTAAGGCAAAGATGTTCACTTTAACAGGGACTTAGGCTATGTCTCACCTCCTCTTGGTTCATCTTTTACTCCACTCATCCAGCCACATGGGTATAAACTAACATTGTCTCAGCTACCTCACACATCTTCACTGTCTTTCCTACAATGACTTGAGAAACCTATGAAAATGTAACTAGTATTTATGCATATAAGGCCCAGAAGGGCAAATGAGCTCATGGACAGTTCTTGAACAATGGGGGATATGAGTCAGAAGATAAGTGCTCCTCTCTTCCCTCTTTTAAGTGATCATCTGTGAGGTGTAGTTTTCATGGCATCTTATATTATCTTGATAATAGCAAGCCCCATTTGTTACAGAAGTGATCAATCAATTACTCACCCTTGTATTCGCTTTCCCTTTTTATACATTTTACTCTCATCAGTCTCCTGCTCCTCTTTCTTGGGATTTTCTCCACAAATGAACAACTTGTTTTTCTTGGTTAATCCGGATAAGACAAAGCTATCATCATTCTATTCAGCATTGTGTTGGGTTCTTATACTATGATTGAAAGTATAAGCCTTGGAAGAAGGATATACAAGTTAATGATATCTGTAGATGCTATGATTATTTAATTAGAACATTCAAAATAATTTGAAGATAGATTACTGAATATACTAAGATAATTTAGCAATCTGAATTGATATAAGATTATATATTGCTATACCACCAGTAAATAGCTGTGTAGTAAAACAAACAAAAATAAATGAATAAACATAAAACCTATATGCAATAGTAGCAGAACATCTAAGTGGATTTAACTAAACATTATTTAAGGCTTCCAAAGAAAAAAAATTATACCAAGGAAATAAAGATAATTAATAGGGACATATGCTATTATGGGTAATAGTAGTTAATATCATAAAGAACTCATTCATCTTAAAATCCACCTATAAATTCAATAATATTTCAATTAAAATTCCAACAGCAGTTTTTTGGAGATTGACAATTTGAGTCTCAAAATTTTTGAAAGATTAAAGTACCAAGAATATTCAAGGCATTTCCAAAGAGGAAGTCTGGATGAGTGTGCTATTACTCTTTTGTAGATTTGAACTTAGTTTGAAACCTGATAATTACATGAAAAAGAAAAATAGGAATGTGCAGAAGGGAAGACATGTGCAAGAATGAATGTGGTTGATGCGACTGGAATTTATAGAAATGTCATGTTATAAAATATGTTGGATGTCACAGATCAGAAATTAGTGCTTAAAGTAGAGGGGAAAATTGGAACATGTGTTATATGATGGCATTTTAGTAGACATTGGGAATGAAGAAGACTTGGAAGAAAAGCTAGGTTGAGAGGCTTTTAAATTGCAGGAAATGAATATGTAATAAGTATAATAAAACCAATATATCATTTTAAGAAGAACTAATGGATTTAGGTTCATAAAGTCTAAAATAAATTAAGACAATTATTGAGCAGATTTGATGTGCCAGGCACTTGACATATTTATAAGCAATTTGCACCAGGCAGATTTTATTATTTTAAAATAATATATAAGAAAACTAAATTTCAGAAAGGTTCAATTATTTATCAGAAACACTGAACCAATAAGCAATTGAATCACAATTCATGTTTTAGTTGTCCTATGACTTCTATACTGAAGAAAATATTATGTAAATAAAAATCATGATATATAAATATGGTAGCAATTGTTGGGAGTGACATTGAATTGATGCCAATTTGATAGAGAACAATACCATATATATATATATATATATATATATATATATATATATATATATATATATATATATATTTGTCCCATACTCACTCTGAATTATCTCCAAAAGAGTTTAACAGATTGTCTGAAACTCAAATAATCCAGAGTGGAGAATAGGCCCAAAAGGGACAATTTAAACTCATCTTTATATTCATAACTTAGAATTTGATTATGACTTTGAAAAAGTACCTGTAGGGTCTTGTGTTCTCTGTATCCTCACTGGTTTACTGTGTGATCATCAGTGAATCAAGTCAGCTCTCTGCTCCTCATTTCATCAGTAAACTGACAATTACAGTGCCAGCCCTGATTATCGCATAGAATAACTCTGATAATCATGTGAGTCGTGAATTCACCAGGAGACAGTTCTACATGATGAATTACAAGTTCCATTCATTTTAAATATCAAAATATGATGCAAGCAAGAAATTAGTTGACAAACTAGTAACTAGTCCATGGATAAAAGGATGAGCCAATATTTAAAGAAGTCTTTTCCCTACTTGTCTTCCAATGAAAATATGATGCTAATTGGGTCTGGAATAAGAATAATTAATAAAGAGCCCCTTTAGAACCTTGCCTCCATCCAATGTCTATACATTTATTATACAAAGTAATCAGTAATGGGATGAATTTTTTACATTCACATATTGTAACATTTAGAAGTCATTTAAAACACACCATCTTATATTGTTTGTATGCCAAAGTCAAATTAACATTTTAAAATTCCTCAAAACTGAATATTGTTTAAGACTTTATGTAGTCTTTTGTATAGATATATTATTTAAATGGATATGACTGTCCACAGCTATTGCTTTTTATGACAATAGATGTATATAGAGGATGAATTTCAGTGACATAACAGGAAATCTTGACTGGAGATTATAAACATTTCCTAAAGCCAAATAGTTGTAAACATGACTGAGGAGAGTAAGTAGGTTTGCCAAGGCCTGTTAGAGTAGAACAATAATTTTAATCAAAATGATAAGTGATTTTCAAGCACAATTGCTACTACAAAAGCAGAGAGACTAGTAAACTTTGAAAATTTTATTTGACCAACAAATGTATCTGATACATAACTCCTAGAAAGAACATAACTGGTTTGAATATCCATTTTCTCATAGCCTCTATTTTTTTTCCTTTTATTATCTCAATTAATTATCTTAGGAAATGATTCTATTTTATGTTCTTTTTAGAGAGAAATGCAGTGACAATTTTATACACTAAACACATACATACAAACATATCTTGTGTTTGTGTGCATGTATATACGTGTATGTGTTTGTGTGATTTTGACTTAAATATGAAGTGTATATGGGAAGATCATTTATTCTAGTCTGTCATACATCCATTATCTTTAATGGCTCTTTGTTGCATCTAAAACCAGATTCCTCTTCTCTGTTGTTGGCTGGCTGTCTCCTTTTGGATATTCTTAAGAACTTCCAATTTAGCATATTAAAATTAAATTATATTATCCCTATCAGTTATGTGATCCATAAGTATGTCATTCCAGTGATTAACTGGGTGTGATTTCCAATTAAATGTTATAGCCAGTAACCATAAAGCATTCAATAATAATGTGAAGTCCATATATGCAAACTACAATTGTTAATATAGCTTAGGCTTATTAATGCACATTAATTAACATAATTGAAATTAATCTTAATATTTCTGAACCATATGCCATTACATATTTGTGACTAATTTTAAATTTAATACAGCACTTAAAAGTGTTTAGGAGAATTGTTTAGTTTTCCAGTCTGTCATAGAAAATACTTTAATCAGAATGTTTCCACAGCTATTAATATATGTGAGTTTGTTTTTTGGATTCATTAATATTATGTCTGAAAAAAAACTGTTACATACACATGTAACAAAGTATATGAATGATGAATTGTTATTTAGACAATATTTCATTCATAATCATGAAAATCTGCTAGCACAACGTATTTTAAACTTGGAATAGCTGCTCTTAAATTGTCCTTGCTATTTTTTAAATATTATTACTAGTACATCTCTGCTGGGGTTTAAATGGAATCACCAAAGAGAAGCTAAATATCACACCCTCTGTAGATTTTTGTTTTTTACTAATTTACCAAAGAGGAAAGGCAAATTTATGATTTGCAACAATATTCACCATTGCATCCTTTAGTTGTGCTACATATGCCGTGAAAAAATAGACTCAAATAAACTTTTCATATTCGTGTTTAGGAGATATTGAAAAGCATTGCATTTTTAAATGTTTTATTTGGCTCTGCTGGTGTGGCTCAATCATTTGGGGCATCATCCTGTGCACTGAAAGGTCACAAGTTTGATTCCCAGGCAGAACACATGCATGGGTCCAGTTTGATCCCTGGTTGGGTGCATATGGGTGTGGCTGATTTATGTTTCTCTCTCACATCAGCTCACATCAGTGTTTCTCTCTCTAATTATCTCACTTCCTTCTCTCTAAATCAATAAGAAGATATCTTTGGGTGAGGATTTAAAAAAAAGTTTTCTTTGTAAGACCAGAAGTGATCATGATATTCAGTTTTCGGTGACTAATAGTAACTTATTTTTTGTTTTCTTTAGAAGTTCTCGAGAATTAGGGTCTATATTTTTTTTTTATTCTGTGATTTTGTTGTTGTTATATTGGAGTAGAAAATAAAACAGTGCTGTGAATGGTTATAAATTTTTTGTTCTGTGTTCAAATATTTATTACACATGTAAAGTGAAATTACATAGCTTAAACAATTGAGTGAATGAATGGCCAGCATAGTTAAATAATAAAAATGGAGAGTTTCTCTCTAGGTTGTTGTTGTTGTGTGTTTGTTTGTTTGTTTGTTTTTGGTTTTTTTTTTTTGTAATTTAAACAAATCTACCAAATGTATCAAGTGACTCTTCAGTGTAAAGCATGTTATAAGTAGTAAGATGAGAGGAGAGAAGACCTGGACCTGTGCTTCAGATAATTATCTCCATAAGCTGTAAAATTATTGAATAATAGAAGCAGTCAAGGCATATGACAGCTCAGAGCCATGGTAGTGATGGGGCCAACCCTTACTGTGGTTTCCAGTGGGCAGAGATCATTTTTAAGCTGGTGTGACTGAAGAAGGCATCAGGGAGGAAAAGGATTTGATGGGAGATATCAAGGTTAGGGCCTTTTAGATAGATGCATATAAAGAGCAAGCAATCAGTCAGGAGGGAATAAACATAGGTTGGCCAAAAGTGTAGGTATGGGAAAATATATGCAGGTATATTAACTTGGTGTTTTATGTACTCACAAGTGTAAGCTTCCTTTTGCCCACACCTGTATTTATTTACATACATCTTATGAGAAACCAGGATAGAAATGTATGTTGCATTTTAGGGTCTGAAGGCCAAACTAAAAAGGTTGGAATTTAATATCTAGGAAATGAGGACCAAAAGAGCAGTGGGAAATCTGGAGCATTCTTGCTGACTCAAAAGGTACAATTTTCTTCTTTTTATGTCTGAGTTGTATTCCACTATGTAAATGTACCACAGCTTTTTTATTCGCTCATCTCCTGATAGGCACTTGGGCTACTTCCAAATCTTGGCTATTATCAATAATGCTGCAATGAACATACAGGTGTATATATTTGAATTAGCGTTTCTGTTTCTTCAGATATACTTCATAAGTAGAATTATTGGGTCATAAGTGTTGCCAATGTTATCACTGATAAGGATTTAATCTCCAACATTTACAGGGAACTCATACAACTTAACAAAAGCAAGATAAACAATCCAATAAAAAATGGACAATGGACCTAAATAGATACTTTTTGAAAGAGGACATGAGGAAGGCCAAAAGACACATGAAAACATGCTCAAAATCACTAGTTATCCCAGAAATGCAAATCAAAATGACAATGCGGTACCATCTCACACCTATCAGAATGGCTCTCATCAACAAATCAACAAATGACAAGTTGAGGACACAGAAAAAAGAACCCTCCTGCACTGCTAGTGGGAATGCAGACTGGTACAGCCAGTAGAAGATAGTATGGAGTTTCCTCAAAAAACTAAAAATGGAACTGCCATTTGACCCAGTGATCCCACTTCTAGGAATATACCCCAAGAAAACAAACAACAACCAGAAAGGATATATGCACCCCTATGTTTATAGCAGCACATATACAATAGCTAAGATTTGGAAACAGCCTAAATGCCCATTATCAGATGAGTGGATTAGAAAACTATGATTCATATACACAATGGAATACTGTACTGCTGTAAAAAAGAAGGAACTCCTACCATTTGCAACAGCATGTATGAAGCTGGAGAGCATTATGCTAAGTAAATAAGCCAGTCAGAGAAAGTTAAATATCACATGATCTCAATAATTTGTGGAATATAATGAACAATATATGAACTGATGAACAAAAACAGATACAGAGTCAGAGAAACATTAATTAGACTGTCAAACCTCAGAGGGAAGATAGGGGAGGATGAAGGTAAGGTGGAGAGATCAACCAAAGGAATTGTATGCATACATATAAGCCTAACCAATATACATAGACAACAGGGGGGCGAGGGCATGAGTTGGGGGGCATTGGGTGGATAAGGACACATATGTCATACTTTAATCAATAAAGGAAAAAATAAGTCAGTTACATATTTAAATTTTTGAAGTAATTCCATACTACCTTCCACAGTGACTGTACCAAACTGCGTTCTCACCAACAGGGCATGAGCGTTCCCTTTTCTTTGCATCCTCTACAGACTCATGCTTAAAAAGAACAGACTTACAGCTGTCAGAGGGGAGGGGATTGGGAGCTGGATGAGAAGAGTGAAGGGATCAAGCAAAAAAAAAAAAAGAAAGTCTCATAATAGTGTGGTGATTCCCAGGGGGAAGAAGTTGTAGGGGGTGGTAGAAGAGTGTAAAGGTGGGTTTAAAAGGAAGGAGTCTTGACTTGGGCTGATAAACACACAATGCAATATACAGTTGATGTATTGTAGAATTTATACTTAAAACCTATAGAATTATTTTATTAAACAATGTCACTTCAATGATTCAAGTGTGTGTGTGTGTGTGCGTAAATTCCAAAGAGAAATACTAAAAGTAAGGAAACTATCTGAAGGTCAGTAATGGTGTAATGAATTAATATTGTGCTACAATGATCAATGTGTCTTTTCCTTTACTTTCTGTAACTTAGTGACCTCCCATTTAGGCAACAGCTGAGACATTCTTAGGTTTATTGTTCCAGGAAAGTCGTAATAGCAGAAAAAGAGTATACTTTGAAATGCTGGAAGTTTTCATTTATAAGGTAGCCATTTGAAATTTATTCCAAGGATAGCTTTGAGGAAAGTAAATATTATGAGTGTCAAAAGCCTGTGCTTTTACGTATCTAATGCCTTAAAGAAATGGGGATATACATTTATGTCATAAAAAAGAGCATTTTGAGAGTATATATAGCCCATGGGTCTGAAAACACCAGAAGCCATGTTTCTAGTTTAGGGCAAAGAAACCAAAAAGGTGATGTGTTACTAAGTTCAGCTGTGCCCTTAAGAAATTACTTTTTCATGTGTCTAGTTAAGAGATTACCTGGCACAGTGTCAGAATTCCCTTGCCTATGGTTCAGGAAAGCAACACATTGACTGCTGTACCCTTTCTATCTCCCTCGCCCCCACATCTGCCAACAAAAACTGCCTCCAAACACACACAATGAATAACTCACAACAGACATATACACACATGCACACAGTCCAGGTGGACATAGTTGATGTAGCATTGGGTCTGGTTGTGTGGGAAACAGCAGTGATCTGTGTTAGCAGCAGGAGATGAAATGGGCCTGAGAAGCTTCACAGTGTTCAGGGGAAATTTCATATGAAGGCAGAGCCCCTCCAACAACTCCTTCTCCCTCTATTACCCCTGATACTCTACCTGACCAATAGAAAATAGGGTGTAGACATTGGCAAAAAGTAAGACGAAATGAAATTTAAAATAAATTATTAAAAATAATATTTTTCATCTCTAAGATCATGGACTGAGATTTTTACCTTTTACATCTGTATTATAATATTAATCTTGGTTTCTACAACATTTTAAGCTTATCCTTCATTTTCTCTTGGTTTTGATCCTCTCTGAAATATCAGTCAATGTCAAACAAGGTAGTAAATGAAAACTTAACTTTCATTTACATTAAGTTTCCCTTCTCTGCTTAAGCAAACCTGTTATTCCTTCACACATAGTTCTTAGGGAGGAGAGGAGATGATAGATGTTAAATACTGTTATTAGAATACAATAAAAAAGATATTTTAAAAAATATTTTCAGCCTGAAAATATAGATTGTAAGCATATATGTTCATTAAAAAACAAGAAGGAACTTTTACCATTTGCAGCAACATGGGTGGAACTGGAGAGCATTATGCTAAGCAAAATAAGCCAGTCAGGGAAAGATAAATATTTTACTCATATGTGGGATATAATGATCAACATAATTTGTTGAACAAAAATAGATCCAGAGACAAATGGCAGGGGAGGTGGGAGGGTTAGAGAGCAGCCAAAGGACTTGTATGCATGCATATTAGCATAACCAATGGACACAGACACTGGGGCGGTGGGCGCTTCTCTGGGTGGGAATGGCTGAGAGGGGTGTCAATTGGGGGGAAAAGGAGACATAGGTAAAACTTTAGACCAAAAACAAACAAACAAACAAACAAACAAACAAACAAACAAAACCAAGAAGAAAATAGGACTATATAGAGTTAAAATAGTGTGGCTCAAAGTAGAATTGGGCACAAAAGTGAAAGAGAACTGTCACTTAGTCATTAAAGCAATTATGGACTGAAAAGATGGATACAGTTTAGACCATGAGTATTAATACTGTTAAGTGTTTTTCTGAAACTTCTAAAGGAATAACATCAAAAGGACAATTCTGACAAAGGCTACCTTTAATTGCTGGATCTACCCTGGGGAAGAAAAAAGAACTATGAGAACACACTAGTATGACTCACCTAGTCTGTGCCCTTTACACGTATGATTTATTGCCAGTAGATAGAAAATAAATAACTTCAGCTGAGCAATCCCATCGAGGCTATGTCACGGGATGAGCAGTTGTAAATGGTCAACAATGGACAGAGAAACAGAAAAGATAAGTAGGTCAGCCAGAGTCACGGAAAGTTGGTTTGAGGAATGAGAGAGTGTGGCAGCAGCAAATTTGGGATGAGGTCAGGGTATGGTATTCAGCAGAACAAAGGACAGATCCTTTGTCTTCTGGGAGGATGAAGTGAGAGAGAGGATAGTTGTCAGTTGAAAAATGCCAGAGGGGAGGGTAGTAAAAAGAAAATGGGGGCAGGTATATTGTGATGGAAGAAGATTTCACTCTGGGTGGTGGGCACACAAGGCAATATACAGATGATGTATCTTAGAAGTGTATACTTGAACACTATGTAATTTTATTGATCAATGTCACCCAAATAAAATTTTGTGAAATGTCAGAAGCAAATGAATCACCAATGTAAAGTTAACTTGGACTGTATATGGTTTAGGGTGCTTTCAGATTCAAATAATCAAAACTCTAAATCAAATTGACAAGTATTACAGGCATTGGCTTGGACAGAATAGAGACTACCTTTCTGTGATTCCCTATTGTCTGCCCATCTCTCTGTGTTGATTTGGCCCTCCGACTAGCTTCACTTCTGATTTGCAAAGTAGTTGGCGGTTGTAATGGGAGTGACATAATTCCTTGAACAAATCCAGTTGATGTGAAAAGTCTTCCTTCAATCAAAAATTAGTGTTTCCTTTAGTTTGATTGGTTCAGTTTAGTAAAAAGGACCCCCAAATCAGCCGTAGCTCCGAGAGAAATGTCTTTCATTGATTAGATTGAGTCTGGGTCCCTCAGTCACTGGAAATGGAGATGAGATCATTAACTTAAGATAATCAAAATCAGCTTCCCCTGAGTCAAGGGGCTCATGATTGAAATTTCTAGAACAAAACTCAGGTTCTGTTAGAAAGAAAGAGAAAATACTATATCAACTAGGGAACTTTCAGGATAATTTGTATAAAATACAATATTTCCTTGATTTCAGAAGGTATTTCTTCTCAGATTTTAATATCTCTAAAGTTAGGAGTCATCTTAAACTCAAATGACATTTTAAGGTTGAATTGGCAGTAATGTATTTTGTCTCTTTTAGAGTGGAATATAGTATAATTTGCATATTACAAATACTCAGGTAAAAAGGCATTTAAAAAAATACTAAGGGAGCCTTCCTTTCAAGGATGTAACTAGTCCTTATGTTTCTGGAAATACTAAGTTACTAAACTCAGTAATATTTGTGAATAAGTGATCTTGTTAATCACAATTAATAAACATATTTCAACTTTGTCCACTACTTATTATCTTCTCTACTACCACATTAGTCCAAGTTGCTGAAAAGATGCCTCACAGATTATTTCCATAGCCTTTTAACAACTTTGTGTATTCATTACTGGTTCGCTTCAAACCATTTACCACAGGGCAGTCAGATGAGTCTTTTTTTGAAAGTCTTTTGAAATCTGCATCTCTCCTTCTGGTCATGATGGAATAATTTGTACCAGACTGACTTACAGATAGCAATGATAAAAACTATGAGCAAAATATTTTATAAAAATTAGGAAACCAGAAAATCAGGAAGATGAAGAGGGATTAATAGTGAAAAAGTTACAACGTTGGGTAAGATGTTTGCTTCTGTGACTTTCCACCTGGGAACACTCCCTGGAGTGTTTGCTAGCATTTAGGTGGTAAAACATGTGAGGATGCTAGGACAAATGGGCGTGCTTGAATCTGTACTGTCGATGAAATAGAAGTATTTCATCAATATTCAATTTATTCATTTTGATTTTTAAAGTATGAATCTATTAATACCCTTATTTAAAATTCTCTTAAGACTTACTGTTGGTTTAAAAAATATTTTACATGATCTAAATGGCTTCTGACTAGCTAGTCTCTTTCATATCAACACTTTGTACATATTGCAAGCAGACAATCATACCTCATGTGTACTCTGTCTCTCTCATTATTATCTTTCATGTTTTTCTCAATAATTTTGACATTTCAACTCTTGTTTCTAGTTTATGGTCTTTGCTGCTATCTGGTCCCACTTTGAAAATGTAACTACATACTTACTCTTCAGAAATCGCCTTAAAAGTCTCTCACACAGAATAACCTTTCATCTTCCTTTCATACACTATCCCTACATTACATATATCTTTTTTAAATGTAGCATAATGGTGGGTAAATAATCTACTTTTTTGTTAGTAATACATAAGTCCTTCTCCTACAATGTAAGCTAAATGAGGGTAAGAAGGCACAGGGACAGTACTCAATACACGGGTTCTAGTAATACAAGAAAGGATGTAATTATAGAAAGGAACAAGTACATGTGAGTGTTGGTCCTGTCCAGCGAGAAGTTGAAGAGGCACTTAAATGTCGACCATACTCCTAATTTTCTTTGGATACAAAGGGGTTGCAGGCGTTGACACCTAAGAAAGAGTGTTCTCATTTTGCGTCATGTGATTATGCTTCACTAACCTCAGCCCATGGATCACTCTAACTACAGGCATGCACCTAGAGGTTAGAAAAAAATGAGAGTTTCTTATATTTGAGATGATTCTGAATGTGAATGTTGTGTTTTACTTCTCTACTGGGTCGGTACTGAATGGTGATTGATTGAGCTAATAAGTTTCTTACTTGGGTGAGAGTTCAAATTTAAGGCAGAGAGATATAATTTTTTAAAGAATGGTAGTCACTGTAGAAGAAGATACATAAAGAAAAAATAAGAACATTAAAGTAGATAGAGTAGCAGAGTAATGAGAGCATCAGTCCTGAGAATGACAGTTTCCAGAATAAGGGAAAGCAGAAATTTTTTCTAAGGGGTGACAGGTTGACATTACCGTGGGATTCCTGGTCTTGCCTGTTACATACTGAAAGGAGGATGCACCCTCCTGTTCTAGTTGAGACCCAGCAGTGTGATTGCTGACATGGTTTCTTTTGTCCCTTTATTTCACGTGTGTCCTTATAACCAGTTACCACTGCCTTGGAGAATTTGGTCCTGTGCTTCTTACTTCTGACATATCTTTTCTCTCCTTCTGACAGATCTTTTCAGGAAGGAAAACAAAGATTGTAAACTGTTTCTATGTCTAAATGCAACCAGGCAGTGAAATGAGAACAATCTTAAGTCAGGATACTAGTTATATTCCTATTGCAAAGTTTTGTCATTTATTTTGGTTAGGACTTTCTTTAATAAGAATCATTTTTCTTATAAATAAAAAATGGTTGTTAATATTCATGAGTACCATTAGTATTTTATGTGTTGGTAAGTTTCCCACAGTTATTCAGACTTACAGAACTAATATAACTTGGAAAGAATGATTAACTTACACAAAATTATAAATAGAATTATATACACTCAACAGATTACCAATGGCATTAGATAACTTATGTAACTGTAATCAAAACAATGGTACAGAAAATTAAATAGAATATTCAATCATGAAAATTCACACAGACATGCATACCAACAAATATGTACTTACAATAATTCACTATGTTATATCTTAGACTGAGATATTATATTAAATTCACTGGGCGATTATTTCTTATCCTAACATTTGAAAGCTAAAACAAAATTTGTCAAATCCGAGCTCATTTTACTGAACATTTACCAAATGAATTTGCTTGGTATCTTTTGTTTTCACAACAGACTACAAGTTAGTATTAATATTCAAATATCCCACAAAGCCCAAACAGCTAAAAATTTTCCATAACTGGGTCCTTTTCATAATTCTGTAGTGTCATTAAACAGTGTCAATTTCTGTCTCAACAGAAGAATGGAATGAGTAAAAGCACAAAAAGAAAAGTACATTTTTAGCCATGGGAGAAAACATGATTTGAGGATATTTTAAAAAATGGAATTTAATGATATTTTTATAGCTATTTTAAAAGGGTTTGTTATATAACTTCACTCAGCAAACTAGCTCAATATAAACATAAATTATGTACAACATATTTTGTTGATACCTTTAATATGTATAGTATATTACATTTTAAAATGGAGCTTCTTTAAGCTATAAAGGCAAGTGTACTAATTGATTTTGCCTTAAATATTTTTTTCCTGAAAAATGGAGCTACACTTTGTTAAACTTTAAGGATTCTTTTGTCAGATTTTGCTATTTCAATGTAAGTATTAGACTATAAAAGAATGATAACCATAAACTTTACATAAAAATAAACTATGGCATTTACCTCCTATAGCATTACTTTCCATTTTTATCAATAGTATCAAATAGATGTGAAAAGTAGTTTTCTTCAGAAAAGCCAATGAGAACAAACAAGAAATCCCACCCATTTCTGGGTCCCATGCCTCTCTTCTTTATGCTTAATGAATACAGTAACTGCCAAGTAGGTATTTCTGAAAGTTCCCTCAAACAGAGGCAGACATTTTGTTCACTTTTATGTCTAGGAAGAAAGATAATGAGATATACTTCATGCCAGACAATATCTTAGATTATGTATGTGTATAACCCAATGATTACCTGCAAAATACTGTATGCTTGAGGATTAAATGTGGTGATTTACACAATGCCCAGTTTGAGGCACACAGCAAGCACTCAGAATCTGTTGCTACTTAGATCAGCCACCAACTATGTTGTTTGGCTAATATGAGAAAAACACACTTCTATGTGCTAAAGATTAAGTACACATTAGTAGTTATTACCTAATACAATCTTATTAAAGTTTTAAAAATAAAAGTCATGTTAAGTGATGCTGAAACTAAAGAAAATCTAAATAAATGAAGAGCTGTGATGGGATATTAAGGAGATGCAATATTATTAAGCATCTTTTGATATTGCTTCTCATAGTGCAAATAAAGCCTTAGATATTTCCAGTCACCCTTGGATTGAGGTGGGTTTGGTGGGGATTTTTTTCCTTTCTATTTCCCTAACCCACACTCTTAAAGTGCACTAATTGCAGGTGACTGCTCTGTTTCAACAATACCCTAGAGCAGAGGTCAGCAAACATTCGTCACCAGAGCCAAATATCAACAATACAAAGATTGAAATTTCTTTTGAGAGCCAATTTTTTTAAATAAACTTTTTCTAATGCCACTTCTTCAAAATAGAGTCACCCTGGCTGTGGTATTTTATGGAAGAGCCACACTCAAGGGGCCAAAGAGCTGCATTGGGGTCATGAGCTGCAGTTTGCTGACCATGGCCCTAGGGCACAAATTGTTGCACAGTAATCAGCACAAAGTTCATCTCCTTTAAAGAGTAGTCGCTGAGGGCAATGTTTAAGGGTTGTTTTTTTTCTGACCTCCCTGGAGGGCTTTCCTCTCTCCTCCCCCATTCCCATTCTCCCCTCTACCCTCTCCTGTCTCCCCTCTCCTCTTGGAAAATTAGCTCAATCTCTGCCAATGGATCTCTCAATGTCCTCCTACCTGCTTTTCATCCCAACTTCTGTATGGAAAATGTCCTTAGGCGTGAACTTCAGAGGGCATTGTAAATAAAAGCAAGTCTTTTGGGAAGGGATTCGGAGCTCTCTGTTCTACACCCTACTGTTCTCCTAAAGTAAAACCTTTGGGCCATGGTTCTGGAGTAGGGGATACTGACAAATGCTTTCCTCGAAGTGCTATTCCCTCTTAAGGAACTGAGCACTTGGCGCATGAGGGGACAGTGCCTGCAGCTCTTCTCAACTTGCCTCTCTTGGTTTTGAAATGCCCACTCCAGGAGGTGCAGCATGGATGTTTGGGTCCCCAGTATTCTCAGCAGTGCCCTGCCTAAGGCAGAGCATCCATCTACCAAGTAGGGGATGAGTAGGAGAAGATAGTCTCCATCTGTCAGCCACACTCAGCCAGAGCAAAGCCTCAGTCAAGGCTACAAGTGGATTGAGATCCACTTGCCTCTGGATGGGATCTTGAGGAAGAACAATCTGACTCGGTATTCTTGGCTTTACCAGTCCAAGTGGAGTTTTTGTCTTGCTCCCTGGGAAAGGGGGATACAGGTATGGGCTTTCATTTAAGTGTCACAGATTTTGGCAGTCCTTATCCAGTTTTGGTAGATTTACTTGAATAAATATCTATCCACTTGCTATAAAACCACACTGGCCTTTCCAAAGACTTTACAAAGTTGTTTTACAACAGTTTTCACCAGTGTAGCTGGGAATGGGCCTGTATAATTCCTTACGCTATCATGTCAGACTTGGAACTTTCCTAGTTCTTGTTTCGTGTTTGTCACTCAGAAAAGCAAACACAGTCATTCCCTGTTGCCTAGTCTCTCACATGTGCTTATGGGGAATATATTTTGCAGTATGCCCCTCTCTTTTTCAGTGCCTCTGTGAAAATGTGGGGGAGGTGTTATTGTGAACTTTGATTCATCCTCCGCACACATATGTCCCTCCATCTGTAAGAACTGCAAAGCACTACTGTATGGCTTCTTCATGTGCAGAAGATGTTAACTGCTCTGTTCCAACTCTGAAGGCACTGCTTACAAATGGCTTCTCCGCCAATTGTAGGTGGGCCATGGTTACTAATTTTCTTCTAGCATGCATTTTAGGTCATAATAATGTATAGCTTTAAAGAAAAATATATTGTTAATTAAAAGAGAAAAAACAATAATCTGTCTACCTTTTCCCTATTTCCTAATCAGTGATAGAAGAGAAAAAGGAATGGTGAGCAAAAAGCCTTTATATGCAGTAGATGAGCATTTGAAAGTAATGTTTGCAGCCAAGACAGGGCTATCTGTGACATATACTTATTGGTGTTCAGAGCAACAATTTTAGTAAAGACAATGTCTACAAGTGCTAAGGGAGGGGTGTGCGCCTTACCTTCCCCTACTGCTGCTGGGAGTGGGATTCTTACAATATCCTGAGAAAAGGCATTTTCTGAGACTCTCAAAGGAGGATGTGGTATAGTAGAAAGCTTTATTTCCATGGAATTTACACTCTTGTGTTTCCAAAGTCCAATTTTCCTTAGTCCAGTCAAAGAAGTGTAGCTGGGGTTTCAGCAAAGCTGAAATCAGAGCCAGTGTCCAGTTTCCTTTACATGTTGAAGGCAGGTTCAGTTCAGCATCAGGATAACTGGAGTCCATTAATTCATTGGATGTGGGATCTGTATGGCCTTGGGGCACACAGGCTAAAGCAAGAGAACCAAGACAGTGCTTGCTGAGGAATGAGTCCCAAGAGCACAGGAGAGCAAGCTCCTTTATTTAGGGGGTTATGTGTTTCCAATCTCCGTGCCCTTACAGGGACAACACCCATTTTGGCCAACCATCTCTGTCCCCAGGTGTGATTGACAAACAAGTACCTTCCCTGTGTCACTCCAACTTTACAGGGCATGCATCTATTTTCACTGCATGGTTCCCTCCTCCAGAGTTTTGCAGAGAACATACCTATAATGCCTGGCCTTCCCTGTACTCCTTTCCTGTTATTAATAACTAGTTCATTACAAAGGTATCAGAAATATCAATAGTAAACCCCTGGAACAATCTGTACTTAAAAGAGAAATAAGACTCTTACCCAGGACTATTTAGGTTCTTCACAGATTCAGTGGACCTGAAGCTTCCCAGTACTCTGATTGTATGCTGTGTATTTCTGTTGATTTAAAGTTATTTTCTTGGGATGTGTTATCACTAAAGTAGTATCTATAATTCTCTTTTGCCAACTGTCTTTCTCATGAGAAAGGTGAGGTTACTATAGAAGAAAATAAAATGGGTAGAAAAACCTGTTTAAATTTATAATGTAAAAGTATATACATACATGTATAAATTTTTATATAGTTGCATAGGTCATAATTATTGATAGAGAGGTGCAGAAGGTAGATTAAGTTCTTGCTGTTAATCCTTTTAAACACTCTAGCACTAATTATGGTCTGGCCATTTCACAGCTCAAATTGTTTTGTCTCCTTTTCTCTGAGCTTCCCCCGCCCGCCCCCCCCCCCACACCCTCTCTCCTCATTCTCCAGCAGCTACATCACTCACTCAATTTCTTCCACTTTTACTGTGATAATGTTTTATGAAGACAGATGATCTGAACTAATACAAGCTTTAGCTCTCTGTGCCACATCTAATTTGAGGTGTATACTGTGGATACTGGTGTGGAAACATGGAAGAGAGTATGGAGTGAATTAATCATTGAAGCGTACTAGACAATAAACCAAATGAAGCAGTATTTTTTTCTTATAGTTTAAAAGTATATTGAATTCCATGAAATAGGAACCTCCTTTAAAACACTGTATTTATTGGAGAGGATATTCATATACCTAGTGGCTATGACTCAGCTCTGATGCCCCATTCCCTGAATTAAAATCCAAACTATGGTACTTATAGGCTGTTTAGTGTAGGGAAGTCATTTCACATGTTTATATCTGTTTCCTCCAGGGTAAAAATGAGGGCAAATAGCATATACCTCTAAGAATTATTATGTGGATTAAATTAATTCATGCAAAAGTGCCTAGAACACTGCCTAAGATGTAGTGAGTACTCATTAAATGTTAGCCCTCAATACAGTCATTCAACATACTGAAGCTAATATAAATTACCATTACCATTTACTCATAAATATATGTTCCATTTCATTAAGTTATTTGTTCACAACACAACTTTCAGGTTCTTCTTATATTTAAGTGCACAGATCTTACTTAGATATAGTTTTTGCATCTAAATATTCCAGAGAAATTATTTTCAGTCTCTATAGGAAAAATCAGTTAAATACTCTGATGGGTTTTAAAAAAATTATTATTATTGTATATACTACCTGGAAAAATGTAGACATTTATATTTTTGTTGAATGTAGAAATAACTTTGTTAGATGATTAAACATTACATTACAAAGTCACTTTTCCCATTTTATTATTATTTTTTTTATTTTAGCTTCACTATTCCTAGTAAGTGTGTTCATTATCTAACTAGATTATAACTCCTTACAAACAAGGTCTTTGTTTTGTGCTCTAAAGTATATATTGAAGAAGGAAATAGACTATATAAGTAACTGTGTATATATATATATATATATATATATATATATATATATATATATATATTTCTGTATATCTGGAGTCCTATATAAACTCAACAGTGACTAAACTGGATTTCATGGCATCAATGAAGAATTTCATTCTTGCTTAAACATTATTTAAATTGGCTCTGTTGCTCTCTCCTTTTTACTAAGGCAAATACAAAGGAATTATGGTCCTCAGGTTTGTCTTGGGCATGAAACACTGTAGAGGTGTTTCTCTCTTTTCCGAGTCCATCATGGAAAATGAAAGGTCTGGTTGCTGAGTGGAGGAGCTGGAGATTAATAGAAGAAAGAAAGAGACCAAGACGCAGAAATAGAAGCAAGCTAAGAGCTAGGTGGGGTGCCATTCTCTCTGATGGAGAGGCAGAGAATCCCTGAGCCAAGGGGCACATTTATTTTATACCCCCAATGTCTGGAAGTAACACCAAAACTTAGGATCAAAGGAGCTTATTTGCATTCTTAACTGGGCCCTAGCATTACTGGATTTACATATCTAGACCCACCCCTGCCTACACCTGGACAAAGGTAAGAAGTCAGAACTGAATAACACCCCCCCCTTCTGGGGTTGTAACCATGAGGTGGCTCTGCCAGTGGCCTCAGGCTTAGCTGACAATTTAAAGAAATGTCCATATGCCTTCCCAGGGGGGCTCTTTACAAAACACAGAATTCTTAGAGAGAGTTTTATTGGGTTCCATTTGATATAAGAGACTCAGGTTACATTTCTAACACAAGACAAGAATTCTTTATATTTAAACAATTTAATTTATTTATTCTTCTTTGATTTTATTGTTGACACTATTATACATGTTCCTATCCCCCTCCCTTTGCCTACCTCTACCAAGCCCTAGCTCCCTTCCCTCTGTCCATCACCACACTGTTCTTTAGCTAATCTCTTCACCTTATATCTAGTTTTCCACACCCTCTGACAGCTCTCAGTCTGTTTCATATATATATATATGCCTCTGTTTTTATTTTATTCATTGGTTTGTTTTCTTTCTTATATTCAACATATGACTGAGATCCTATGGTATTTTTCTTTCTCTGATTTGCTTATTTCATTTAGCATGATAAGCTCCAGATCCATCTATGCTGTCACAAAAGGTAAGAGGCCCTTCTTTTTTACAACTGCATAGTATTCCATTATGTAAACATACCACTGCCTCCCCCCCCCCCCCCCCATTTACTAATGGGAACTTGGGCTTTTTTTGGTCTTGGTATTGTAAATAATGCGTCTATAAAATAGGGTACATGTATCCTTTTGAATTGGTATTTCAGAATTCTTAGGATATATTCCCAGAAGTAAAATTGCTCAAAGATAGTTCAATTTTCAATTTTTTGAGATAGCTCTATACTGTTTTCTACAGTGGCTGTACTAGTCTGGATTTCCACCAACAGCACACTAAGATTTCCTCTTTCCCCCTACCCCCAACCCATCCTTGTTAGCACTTGCTGTTTGTTGAGTTATTGATGGTAGCCATTCTGACAAGTATGAGGTGATACCTCATTGTCATTTTAATTTACATCTCTCTGATAATTAGTGACCTTGAGCATTTTTTTTATATGTCTATGGCCATCTGTATGTCTCTATTAAAAAAAAAAGTCTATTCATGTCTTTTGTCCATTTTTAAATTGGGTTGTTTGTCTTTCTTGTATTGAGTTGTATAAGTTCTTTATATATTTTGGAAATTAACTCCTTATCACATGCACCATTGGCAAATATATTCTTTCACAGAGCGTGTTCCCTTTGTATTTTGTTGATGGTTTGTTTTGCTGTGTAGAGGCTTTTTAGTTTAATATAGTACCATTTGTTTATTTTTTTTCTATGTTTCACTTGATCTAAGAGACATATTGGCAAAAATATTGCTATGAAAGATGGCTGAGATTTTACTACCCATGTTTCTTCTAGGATTTTTATGATTTCGCCGCATACATTTAATATTGATTTTTGAGTTTATTTTTGTGTATGATGTAAATTGGTCATCTTGTATCATTTTTTTGCATGTACCTGTCTAATTTTCCAAACACCATTTATTGAAGAGATTGTCTTATTCTGGACTGTCTTACTGCCTTTTTTCCCCAAATGTTAATTAGCTACATAGCAGTGGCTTTATTTCTAGGCTCTTTGTTCTGTTCCATTGAACTATATGCCTGTTCTTATGTCAGTACCAGACTGTTTTTTATTATAATGGCCTTGTAGTATAGTTTTATATCAGATATTGTGATACCTCCAACTTTGTTCTTCTTTATTGACTCATTGGATTGTGTTTGTTCTGTACTACATTTCTGGAATAAAGTTTGTATCTTTTTCAGACCATTGATAATTTTTCTAAGATATGTAAATATGGAGAAAGGGGAGCTACTGGATAGAACTCTGGTGCCCCCAATTTGACCTTTGCCCCAAACCAAGCTACAGCAACCTGGATGTGCTGCTTTATTGTGCACTCTCTAGCTCAGGGGTCCTCAAACTTTTTAAAGTGGGGGCCAGATCACGGTCCCTCAGAGAGCTGGAGGGCCGGACTATATGAACTACTAATTCCTACTGTAACACCTCGGCTCTGCTCACTGTCCAAAAAACCTGGCGGGCAGGATCAGACTCCTCTGCAGGCCACATGTGGCCCACGGGCCGTAGTTTGAAGACCCCTGCTCTAGCTCCTCCCAACACCTGTGATTTATAAAATTTGTCCCAGGATAGCATCACTAACTGCTCCTGTAGCCTTTTTCCTGAAGAGCAGTCTCAGGTATACATACCTGTACACTCAGTATAAGGTTCAGAGGTGCTTGAGACCCATGTCATCTTGTTTCCCTCCATTTGGTTCTCAAGTTGGAGAACTCTCAAAATTATGGTGGAGTAGGTGGATATTATACTCACATTCTCTCAGGATCAAACTGAAAATACAACTAATTATTATGTACTAGAGGCCCAGGGCACAAAATTGGTGCACTGGGGAGGGGGGTGTTGTCCCTCAGCCCAGCCTGTACCCTCTTCAATCTGGGACATCCCTCTCACAATCCTCCGGGATTGCTGGCTCCCAACTGCTCACCTGCCTGACAGCCTGATCATACTCTAACCACTCCTGTGCCAGCCTGATCAATACCTAACTGCTCCTCTGCCAGCCTGATTGCCCCCAACTGCCCTCCCCTGCTTTCCTGATCACCCACAACTACCCTCCCCTGTTGGCCATCTTGTGGCAGCCCTCTATGACCACATGGGACGGCCATCTTATATGAGGGCATGAGGGTCAATTTGCATATTATCTCTTCATTATATAAGATAATATACATAATTAATATGCAACTAATTAAGATAGAACTAATGATTATTGATAGATATATATTTATGGCTATTTTATTCTTTAACTCTGTTCCTCTGTTTTTATTTTCTTTTAATTGTAGCTTTGGGCTCCCCTCCCGCCCCCCCTTGTTTATTTGTGTGGGTTTTTTTTTTTTTTTTTCTTTCTCTAACTTCATAAAGCAGGCCCTGCACTATTTCTTATACTGTTGGCCACAAACTTCTTTAGTTTTTTCTTGTCTAAGAAGCTCTTTATCTCTCCAATTTTAAATGATAGCCTTGCTGGTAAAGTAGTTTTGGCTGTAGGTCCTTGCTTTTCATCACTTTGAATATTTCCTGCCAACCCCTTCTGCCTGAAATGTTTCTTTTGAGAAATCACTTGACAGTCTTAGGGAGCTCTTTTGTAGGTAATTAACTGCTTTTCTCTTGCTTTTTTAAGTATTCACAATTTGTCTTTAATCTTTGACATTCTAATTATGATGTGTGCTGACATTGACCTCTATGGGACTCTGCACTTCCTGAACTTGAGTGTCTTGTTTCTTCACCAGGTTAGGAAAATGTTTGGTCAGTAATTTTTTTTTTTTCAAATAGGTTCTTGATCCCTTGCTCTTTCTCTTTTTCTTCTGGTATCCCTGTGATTCAGATGTCTTTGCACTTCATGTTGTTCCAAAATTCCCTTAAACTATCTTCCCTTTTTTTAATTCTTTTTTTTTTTTTCCTCTCACTGCTCTGATTGGGTGTTTCTTTCCCACCTTGTCTTTCAAATGGCTAATTTGATCTTCTGCTTCATCTGACCTACTGTTTATTTTTTCCAGTGTATTCTTAATATCATATATGGTATTCTTCATTTCTGACTGGTTATTTTTTATGCTTTCTATGTCCCTTTTTATGTTGGTGTAGTTCTTCCTAAATTGCTTGAGCATTCTTATAACCATTACTTTGAACTCTATATCTGATAAATTGCTTGCTTCCATTTCACTTAGCATTTGGTTTCTTTTAGTTTCCTCCTGTTCTTTCATTTGCAGGCTGTTTCTTTGTCTCCCCATTTTTGGATGCCTCTTTGTATTTGTTTCTATGTATTAGATAGATCTGCTATGACTCCCAGTCTTTGTGGGGTTGCCTTATAATGTAGTAGGTGCCCTGTGGGATGCAGTGGTACAGTCTTTCTGATATCCTGAGCTGTGTGCTCTCAGAATGTCCCTTGTGAGGTTTAAGTGGACCCTGCAGTTGTAACTGAGTCTTGATTGCTATTGTCCCGTTTGTGCATGGCATCAAACAGGCTGGCTGACTGTGAAACTCAGCCAGGATCATGACATGTGAGCTGCTGTGTTGGTGCAGTCTCAATGTGACATCTATAAATCATTAGTTACAAGCCTCCTCTTTAGCTAGTTGGTTGAGTAGGGTGATTATTCTTTAATTTAGTTGTATTTCTAGCCTTTTTAGTTGGTTGAGTAGGGTGATTATTCTTTAATTTAGTTGTATTTCTAGCCTTATCCTGAGAGGAGGTGAATATAAAATCCATACTCCACCATCATCTTGATAGTCCTCCAACCTGGGGACCAAATAGAGGGAAACAGCATGATGTGGGTTTTCCAGCATTTCTGAACCTTATACTGGGGGCACTAGTGCATACATCTAGAACTGTTCTTCATGGGAAAGGCTACAGGAACAACTGACCCAGAGAATGTGCAATGAAGTAACACAGTCAGGTTGCTGTGGTTTGGTTCTTGGCAGAGGTCAAATTGGGGCGCCAGCCTTCTTCACTCCATATTTAAACATTTTAGAAAAAATATTGATCATCTGAAAAGGATGTGAACTTTCTTCCAGAAATGTAGTACAGAACAAACACATCCAATGAATCAATAAAGAAATATTAAAATGATGATGTATGGTAGTTGTAACATTACTTCTAGAAGCTAGGTTTGGTAGACTTCATTGATTTTTCTTTGCAGTTTTATTCAGATTATTCGTTGTACTTTCTTGTAACAGCTTGCTAACATTCTGTGTCCCACATTACAATGACTATTATTTACCTGAGTTTGAGATATAAAACCTAACAACACTCTTGATAGAGAACATTATATTTTTTATTTTTATTTGACCTATAGCTCAGAAAACATGTCTAATGGACAATAAGAAAGTTAATAAGTAGCAACTAGATTTAATTTAGACATTTTGACTCTTCGCAGTTCACCACCTTGATTCCACATTGAGTGCTCTGTACAGTAAAATGTCTTATTTATTTCTGCACATTAATTTATCAAGTTCACAAAATACAGAATCTAAATTAATCACAATGATTTAATATTATAATTACATTTTATAAATACCAGACTATATTGGAGCAATATTAAAAATTTTATATATAATTAGCCAATTTAATGAAAGCTTTATATAGGTGTGAAATCAAATGCCTTATGTATAATTTGCATTTCTGAATGATCATTGGCCCTGAAATCCTCAGCAGCAGTTGAATTTAATGTTGGCTCATAAGTCATCAAATAAATAATTTTACTTGAAATCCAACTTGTGATAATGACTTGGATTTGAATTTTGACCTTATTTTCATTAGATATTAATGACCTAAATAATAACAAAATTATGTTAGCCTTTATTGAAATTTTATTCGCAAGGATGGACAATAACTAAACCTCATTAGGTTCACTAATGTAATTTTTTTATTCTAAGTGCACCCATGCCTTATATGAATTGCCTTAAAGATATGAAATTATGTTATTCAGTGAATGAGAATAAACTGCATAGTTGTTTCTGTTATTCTCCTTTTCAAAAAGTTTCTTTGGGGGGGGGGTGGCCTACTTGGGTATCAGGACAGTTTGTCTAAGGTTTATGAGTGGAAATCCATATATAAAGGCACTACTTAAAATGTAAACCAGGTTACTGAAAGATAAACCAGCCTTGCCTATGACTCTTGGATTTGCACTGAGGAGGCCTAACAAAATCATACAAAGCCTCTTCTAAAATACAAATGCTCATAATCACAGCTAATTTATTCCATTAGGAGTTAAACCATGTGGTCCATTTTTATGAGTTAACACTAAATATTCATTTCATCTCCCTGCTCAGAATACAGTGCAGGGAAAACTGTCTGTATGCAACATTGAGCAGTTTTAAAAGGCAATGGTCATGCTTAAAATGCACTATAAAGGTCACTGCTTGAAGAAGAATAAATGTGGTATCCCAAGGTGTACCTTCTTTGTTATCTCAGGAAAAGCTCTCAAATGCAATATCTCGGCAAGATTTATAGCATACATAACACCGTCTTTCAAAGGGCAAAGTTCACTTTGCTGAAGTATTTAATGTTTAATGATTTTCCTTTGGAAAATGTGGTTGCAGCAAAAAGTCCATGAGTAATCAAAAATAATCTAGAGAAGCTTCAAAAATTCCACTGTGTGTTGTTTAAAACACAAACACGTTATAGAAATAGTTTAATCAAGCACACTTAATTAGGCATTATATATTGAAGCTATGCATCAGTGATTGGAGTTCTATCAATGGACCATTTCATTTATCGAGTTTGACAGTCTAAATTCTTAACTAAAATGATAAATGACTTCCTTGCAGCCAAATGATACTTCACCTTGCCATTTCCCTCTCCTTTTAAATGTTATTCCAGCATGAAGGCAAGGCAGAGACCCATGTTCATAAATATTGTAAACATCCTCCATTTGCTGTGTTCAATCTCAGTGGTTATTCTCATGCAATTAGCATCTCATCATGTGCCTGTTATTATTAGCAATGGTAGCATAATACTTTAAACATACAATTTAAGAGTACAAACACTAGAATGGCTAAGCAACTTCTTTAGATAGCCCACCCTCCCTCGTGTTTCTAAGAAGAAGGAAAAGGCCTTAGCCATTGTTTCTTTCAAGAAATATTTACTGAAATGCTTTTGTGTTCAGTGTGTGCCCTTTGTTGAGTGCTTTTCCTATTGAGTCAGCTCAGCTGGGTTGGATTAAGAAATGGATGTGTCTCAGTTCTATCTCCCTTGCCTCTCTGTATATTCATAGGCATTTAATATTTAGACTTAAGTTTGGGAAGTTTTAAAATAGTGCCTTATAGAAAAAGATCTTGATTACTGAAAAGGAAGACTAGAATATGCTAGTCTTCCTAATATTTCATGTGTTATGTATTCTAACCTGCAATGCTCCTCTGAACAGATCACTTGTGGCAATTTATAATAATAAAAGCATAATATGCTACTTAGACCAGATGACCTTCTGGACAAAGCTGGGCTGTGAGGGAAGCCCGGGTCCTGGGTGCCAGAGGGTAGCCAGTGCTGGCAGCCAGGGGAAGGCAGGCCTACTCTTGCACGAGTTTTGTGCATCGGGCCTCTAATTAACAATAGAACAGCAACATCAGAGAAGGGGAAGTCTGACCCAAAAGAAAATTAATCGAGGTTATTCACATGAATAAGTTGGAGAAGTAATAAAGAAGGAAAAACAGAAATTACTGTTTACAGTGAGCAGATGGTGGGTAGAAGCTGAGATATGAAAGAATGAAAAAGGAAGAACATAGCATTCATGCTCTGCAGTTCTTAGAGTTAATGCTACAGCTGCCTGCTGACCTAAGACACAACAATGCCCACCTGCGAGGGCACAGCATGTCAGGCCCAAGGCTAAGGTCACGCATATAGTACTGACTGACGCTTTCACTGTCCAGGAACTTTAAAAACCAACAAGGTCATGGTAAAGTCAAATTGTCTTTTTCCTGAGAGCAGGAAACATATCTTCCACTGAATGGTTAATTCGCCTGTGATAGACATGATCAGCTAGAGGCTATGCAAGGCGGACATTACAGACATTAGGCTGGCTTGCTCGTGAAAGCAAAATCTCCTACAACTGTGACCAAATGGATCCTACAAAGTACATGTCACTTTGGGGTGGAGGAGGCACCAAATTCGTGTTATGCCAGCTGTGTAACTGGAAGGTGGGACTGGGTCACTGCTAAGAGGTAAGTCAGCATTTGTGAGATTTTCGCAATGCCCTTCTATCAGTTAATCTGTAGGATAGCTGCTTAGTCTTCTCACCAACTAGGAAATGTCAGGATTTTGGGGAAGACAAATATGAGGTAGAAAGATAATAAAAGTGTTTCTTTAGGATTCCAAAATTTACTCTTAAAATATTTTCACATTAGAAGCACAAGGAAATTATAACAGCAGACTTATATAACGTGTAGTATGTGTCAGACACTGTTCTAAGAAACTTACAAATGATTGATTTCCTTTTCAAAACAATCCTGAGGTATAAATGAGGAAATCAGTAATCAGCAGAGATGGGATTTGAACCCATGGAGTTTGGCTCCAAATTTTTTGATATTAAACATTATACTGTACTAACACTCAAGCAATAGAAATACAGACAGAAGTTGACAAGTGACAGTAGTATAGGTACTTAGGAATCTTATTTCCAAGCAAGATAAGGAGACCGAATAAGAGAAAGTATATGTTATGAAAGGCTGAACACAGAATCAATTGGAGGTTATGGGTGCAGAAGAATTGTAGAGGTACAAAATTAAAAAACAGGGATCCCAATAATTGTTTCAAAGTCCCAGAATTTTCAAGAGTTGAAGCCAGGTGGGTCTGAGTGGTTCTGGGAGAGAAGATTCCCTCCCATTTTCTTCAGTACTGAGAAGTTGATTCTGGAATTATTTTTTTTTTCCTAACACTAATGAGACAGTTTTTGCAAAATGAAATAACTTTGCTATTAGCAAGTGGAATGGATAACTGAGGAGCCTATATAATCCAAATGATCTTCACAATGGACAACTTGACATGCCTGTAATATCAGTCTTTTCATGTACTGTGCACAAGGTGCATGGGGACAGCTCAGAATGATATAATTGTAGGTAAAAATGGTGAGTTTTTTCAAGTGAAAGATGCTCAATGGATGAGTTATTTAATCTCCCTGACCTGGGTTTTCTCATTTATAAAATAATGTTAGTAATTACCTCTATTGCAAAGAATTGTTGGGGAATTAAATTAAGAAGCAAGTGAGGTGTCTGTATTAGTATTCTCTCAGCAATTGTTATTTCCTTACTTCTTAGGTTCAATTTCTGAGTCTTCATATGGTAATGGATTTTAATAAAAAAGAGCTACCTTTTATTAGACATTCTTTATGCACTCTGCTAAGTTTCTCAAATACAGTTTCTTGCTTTAACCTTACAAAAGCCTGTGAGGATGAGTTCTATGATTCTCACCTACAGATGGAAAAATTGGAGCTTAAAGAGGTCAATTGGTCTCTGCAAAGTCATACTACTTGTGACAGTGCCGACATTCAAACCCAGATCTACCTATACTAGTAAATGTATTCTTCTGAATTTCCTTACCACACCATCTTACACTTAAAGAAGAGGAGACAGAGGAAGAGAAAGAAGAAGAAGAGAAGGTATAGGTAGAGGAGGAGGAAGAGGAAGAAGAGAAGGTATAGGTAGAGGAGGAGGAAGAGGAGGAAGAGGAGTGGGAAGAAGAGGAGGGGGAAGAGGAAAGATTGTAATATTGTATGTAGCACAAGCATGATATTGATATGTTAGCATTTATTTGCTGAATTCCTGACCCCAATAACTCATTACTTTACTTAAAATTATATTTATGGGTTATTAAAGTCAGTGAGTTTGAAACAATGAATTTTAAATGCATAGCTTATAAAAATTCACATAAAACTCAATTTGTAATATAAACATGTTATATGCTAAAATAAATTATTAGCAGACACAACTAACCAAAAGCTATCTTTAAAAAAAATAAAAGCCCTAACCAGTGTGCTAAGTGGTTAGAGCATTGGCATGTACATTAAAGGGTTGCAGGTTTGATCCCCTGCCCCCATTTAGGGCACATGCAGAAGGCAACTAATCAATATAACACATTAATGTTTCTTTCTCCCCCTCCTTCCTCCCTTTCACTCTAAAAAAATCAATGAAAAACATCCTCTGTGAGGATTAACCAAAATAAAGGAACAATGCAAAAATTAAAAAAAAAAATAATCTTAAAAAGTTGAAATGGAATATCATTATTAAATCCTTCTTAACAACGCATAATTATTTTAAAGTTGAGACATGAGCATAGTTTGGGTAAAATTTTCAGCTTCTGGAAAAAGCTATTTCTAATTTTAAACTAATCTGATAATTTGAGCTATAAGCTAACTTTAAACAGTTCTTCTGGTTCCATCTTAAAATAATGAGCCTTCCTGTATGAGAATTTCAGAATGCAAATATTGTGGAGCACTGGGGCTTAAGACATAACAAGGATAGGTGAGTTTTATCTTCTCTTCCCTCTCAATTTTAGGCTGGTTTTAAGGGAAGGGAATGCAGGTTAGAAAGATGGGCAGACTGAGTCTCCAAAGAGTTTAATGTGAAATCACTAAGTCACGTGATCTGGGCAGGCTTGGCACTGTGTTAAGTATAGAGAAGTCAGGTTAATCTGGGTCAGAGGGTGTGCTTCCACCCTTTTAAGAACTGCCTCCTCACTGACAGGGTTGGGGCCACTTCTTTCTTTTAATAGAGAGACAAGGCTTTTACCATAGAATATTTTCCAGCATTGCCCCTCAGGATTCCTGGTCATCTGGCTCTTCTCTTACTGCAATCCCAGACCAAAGGCCTCTCTACAGCTAATGAGCTGAGCTTTTGATCACTTGCCAATATCACAGCTCTGCCCAGAGTTAGTGGCATTGGGGTGAGGAGAATAATTGAAGCAATGTTTAACTTGGAAGAGCCCTTTGGATGCCTGGCTCAAATTTGAGAGAGTTCCTCTCATCCTCCTCCCTAAAGAGCAGTGGCAGTGGTGGTGCAAACTGTGTTTTCAGGTGAGGCACCCAGGGTATGCCTGACCTCTTTGAAAGGATGTGACCTCCATTCTTGATTGGAGATTGAAATATCAGTATTTTACTGACAAATGATGCTCATATTCTGCATTTGAAAGTATGTGCTATATCATGGAAACAGTATTACAATTATTAATTACTCTGATTTATGCTTGATGCTTTCAATTCGACTGAATAAACTACTATAATGGATGAAATAGACATGGCAGTGTTAAATGCATTTCTAACTGTGCCCATAAATCTAAGATCACTCCCTTACATGTATATTCACCCTTTTGTTTTTTAGCTAATACCCGTGTTTCCCCGAAAATAAGACATCCTCCAAAAATAAGACCTAGCGCATGGAAAGATAATACATCCCCTGAAAATAAGACCTAGTGCAACTTTGGGAGAAAAAAAAATTAATATAAGACTCTGTCTTATTTTCGGGGAAACAGGGTAGAAGGGTTCCTTGGCAACTTGAAATCTAGAAACAATTAAAGGGAATTGCTTTTCCTTTACTGGTATTGGTCTGGCTATTACTGGCTCCATATTTTGGATCTTAACATTTTTAAAGAGAATGCTGAGACTTATATATTCTAACTATTTATGTTAGAATAGACTTGAAGTCTAGTCTCCTAAGGCAAAGTTGAAACTAATACGACTGATTGAAAATGTCGATGTCAGCCTAGGTCTTTAAAAATAAATGCTGAACTTCTGCTGACTTGAAGTGGCCTGTCACCCCTATAAGGCAAGTACAGCCAGGTAAATTTGACAACCAATTTAATAAATGTTCAAATGCTGCAATGGAAAGCACCATTAAATGTATAGTGATGGGACAGGCAGAAGGAGACATACTGCACCTGTTCTGAAGAAACCAAGCTGTCCGGTAAGAATTCCTCGGCCCTCTTACATCTGGTTCCCCTGTGTGTTTGCCAGTTTCAAATCGGGTTCAAAAAATTAAATGAAGAATGTTCTATATCACTCATATCCTGAAAGGATAACAGAGCCATAGGATGTTGGATAGATGCAGTATTTTCTCCCCAAAATATTTTTTGAAAATATCTAAAACTAAAGCTTAATATGCTAATTAGATGAGACAGCAGAATAACCTTCTGGATGTCTTTCAGGATGAAGCCATGGTGTCAGGGGCTAAGGCAGCAGCAGTGAGGGGCCATCAGATAGACAGGCAAGCATTTATGGGTGAACAGACAGGCATGCAGAGTGTTTAGGGGCCATCAGGCAGGTAAGCAGAGGTAGTTAAGAGAATTAAGGCAGGAAGACAAGCAGTTAGGGGTGATCAGGCAGGCAGGCAGGCAGGCAAACAGGACCCA
Organism: Pipistrellus hanaki; assembly: GCF_964339955.1. Lineage (NCBI taxonomy): Eukaryota > Metazoa > Chordata > Mammalia > Chiroptera > Vespertilionidae > Pipistrellus > Pipistrellus hanaki. Next base: position 29,197,617 of record NC_140511.1, read on the forward strand.
GCAGTCCCAGATTGCTTGAGGGATGTCTGAATGGTCCTAGATTGTAAGAAGATGCAGTCCAGGCTGAGGGACCCTCCCCCCGACCCCATGTACGAATTTCCTGCACTGAGCCTCTGGTTTTTAATAAACACAGTAACTTTGTTAAAAAGGAAAGCCAATTATTGGCTTGATAACTGAGAGAATAAATATGTATTTAAAAAATATATATTTTAATTGATTTCAGAGAGAGAAATGGAGAATGAGCAATAATGAGAGAGAATCATCAATCAACTGCCTCCTGCACACCTCCCATTGGAGTTCAAGCCTGCAACCCGAGCATGTGCGCTGACCAGAAATCAAACTGTGACCTCCTGATTCATGGGTTGATGCTCAACCACTGAGGCACACTGTCCAGGCAAGAAAGATGTATTTATAATAAACAAAATAGCTTGGTTTCTTGAACATTGAAAGCCTCCAACTACTTGAAAATGGATTAAGAAATGTGTTTTTCTTATTTCCACTTTAGAATGACATCTTCCAGAAGAAGCATCCTCATTTCCATTGATTTAAATTGAGGAGTTTAGCTCAAAAGACCCAGAAATATAAGATAAACCAATGAAGGATGTATCCACCCCTTTATATCTTAGGCAATTAATTACATAACCATCTGTGAAAACTTGAATTTATCAATATTTTTACTAAAGCATCATCTTGAAGATTAGAATTGCATGTACTTTCACTCTTCATAAAGAAGCTTTGGCAAGTTAAATCTTTCAAGGTAGGCATGCATTTTCAGGATAGCTGATAACTGCAGTGACATAAAAAAAAATGTTTTCATTATTCATTCAGAAAGTGAATTACACTAGTGGTGTTATCATATAAATGCATACATAGTTGTTGATCCATTGCTGTGTTATCAAGACATTTACCTACTGGTATGTGTGAATAAGTGGACCTACTCTAGCAGTATATGTGTCTGCATGCACGTGTGTGTTTCTGTGTGTACACTAAAATATACTGATTATTTCGATTTTCTACAGTCAGTGATAACCTGGAAGACAGCCAGATAGGAAATGGAGAATACTTGGCTTAGGAAATTGAAAACCTGTAAGTTAGCCATGATTCTGACATTGATCATCTATATGGTCTTAGGCAAGATACCTAGACTTTAAGGACCTTAATTTCTTAATTTACTCATCCATAAAATGAAGGCAATATTTGTCTTCCCACCTTATCAGGGATATTGTGAGGTTATACATGTAAAAGTGTTTTTAACCATGCCATCTTAAGGAAAGTTTTTCTAAAGTATACTTACCAGCAGTGATGGATTAGCAAATACAGTACTATCAACATAAATTGTTGTTGAAGACTGGCAATTGTTATTTACTTTGCAGACAACATCTCCACAAGACTATCTATCTTAAGTGTGGTTCCCTGAAAGTAGTGCTTTGGATAGAATAGAGATTCTCATTTGAGTGATTTATTAAGTGAGTGTGGAAAGCAACATCAACAAAGTAGTGGCTTCAATTGAGGTTTAGTCTGAGACTGGAGCATAAATGGCACCACATCTTACCTTTTCTACCTTCATATTAGTCCATCATTGGCGGGGGGAGGGGGGCCACCCCCAGGGTTGGACACAAACTGAAGGGCAGTTCTCAAATATCTCAGTGATAGTTGATGCTAAGGAGACTTACACCTAATAAGACAATTTTTAGGAGTAGGGTACCCCCAGGAGCTGTTAGCAGTCAACTTTCACTGCCACTAAGCATGAGGTCACATGGCTGCTAAGGGGGATGTGAGTGGACTGCCAACAGTCTCTACTCCATGGACCCAGGCCATTGTATCCCAGACCACACACAGGCCATTTCTTATACTAGTAGTAGCTTGTTCTTGCCCTCTGGGTATATCAGTTTTACTCAGCGATTTATCAGAATACATGATAAATCAGGGTCACTCCAGAAAAGGATGCTTCCTGAATGGTGTGGTCAAGGTCCCTATAGATAAAATCGTGGCAAAGAATCAAAGGACTGTATGTTCTGTAAGTGAATATGCTTAGAAGTCCTTCGTTATTATGGAGGGGGAAAATACACTACTCCCAAATGTGGCATATCATGTGTCAGAGATTACACTAATTTTCTCAATATCTAGCATAGCAGTCATAATTATAAATATCACTTAATTAAATTTAAATCACTGTCTGTTATGCTCCATGCCCTATCCATCTCCTGCTCTGATCATGATCAACTATTTGTATGAATCCATATTATTCAATCAGATACTTTTGGTAGCAGTAATTTCTGTGATCATTTCAAAAATATGGCATTGCCTTTACTACTTTAATAATATAAAATGTCATTGCTTTCTATTATTTCAATGGGGGAATGCTTTAAGGACTTCCACATTAGTCTTTCTAAGATGGAATGGGATAAAGTTAATCCTTCCACAAGAACTCCTTAAATCAGCAATTTTCAACATTTTTATCTCATGGCAGACATAAATGACTAAAATTCGGAGGCACACCAAAAATATATTTTTTTCCTATTTTACAAAAAAAAAGTATAATTGCTATTCATTCAAACAGGACGGCTATTGTTGTATTGGCTGTTGTCATTTTTTTTTACAGTCTAAGGGAAAAGAGGTCAGTGCCCCTGACTAAATATTTCATGTCTTAAAAATTCTTGCAGCACAATCATTGATAATCGTTGCCCTAACCCCTTTCCAGTTTTTATTTTACTCTATGGAATTTATTATTACTCAATGTTTTTATTTTGAGTCTACTTTTTGTTTGTTTTCACCCACAAAATTGGATGAAATGGAGGACAGAGATCATTGGAGGACAGAGATCCAATGGAGGACAGAGATCATTGTTTTATTCACTGTAGTTTTGTCAGCACCTAGGGGAGGTTTGGACACAGATTAGGCATTTAATAAATATATGATGAATTAGTTCCTCAAGATATAGTTCATGAAGAGGTGTCTGGCATTCAAATTTATTTAGCAGGAACTAGCTATGAGCACGCTTCAGGCAGAAACCAAGGAATAAATAATTGAAAGCCATCAGCCTTTTAAGCTCTGACTTTATCACCTGAAAAATTTTAAGTGCATGCATATCAATAGTTTCAGCACAATCTAAATTTATAGTTTTCCATATTGTTCTACATACAATGTCAGTCATTTTCTTTATAGAATCTCCAGAATGAAAAAGACATAATAAATAGTTAATTTTGTACTGTTACATAACCCCCCTCCCCCGCCCCATGGTCTCTAGGACTTACTAAAATTTCACTCTACATGTCTGTAGTCAATGAAGAGAGATATAGATGGGTTTAGTGCTCTCTTTTTACATAGTAAATCTCTCAGAAAGAGTATCTCATAGTCTTCAAAATGGCCAAAACAGCCTTATTTGGCAAAAGAAAAAACATTTCAGCTGACATGAAAGGGTTAGGTGATGGGGCACTGAAGGTTTTAGAAATATTTAAAATCTTCCAAATTTCTCTAATCTTTTCATTTCAGTTGTTGAGAAGCATGCTTTACTGTTTTCTTATAAATGCCCTAGAAATTTACATGAAATTTAAGTTCTCCATATGCAAGGTCAAACTTTGTATTTGTTTTATAGCTATTTTAACCAAGTCACTGTAGTGCATGTGATGTGTAAGCACAATGATTGTGCTGTGCATTTAAGAATATGAATTTGCTATTCCTTCTAAGCTGTCTAAATACCATTGGAAGTAGACCTATCTACACTGCTATAGTACACTACAATCCTTATTTTCACCCACACTCTTTGAGAACTATTCTCCAAAGCTTGAGTTCATTGGATACTTCATACTAGTCTCCACAATTGATAATTTTATCAGCTATCTTTCCATTGCATACTAAGGCCATACTCATTTAAAGCTATTTAAATATTCACTGTCTTCATCCTAAGTGGACCAGATAACTAACCACAGATTTAACCATTTCTTCCTATTTTGGCACCTCTAATGACTCCTGTTACTGATACCAATTTTTCTTGGTCATCATTCTTGGTAGTTTATAATAAAGAACATCTATCTTTAATTTAAGTAGAAAATATTGGGTCGGCAACTAAGTAATTGCGGGTTTCACACATATATGGCTTCAGTTGAATTTTTAGGTTTGCAGACGTAGTACAAATGTAAAACACATTTTGTATTTGATAGTTGGCTATTCAGCTGTTAATCAGTAAAAAAAGTTTTTTGATCAGTTTTGTAGTTTTTGTTTGGCGTTCGTTGAAAAATGGAAAATCAAAAGGAACATTTTCGTCATATTTTGCTTTTTTATTTCTGCAAGGGAAAAACGCATCACAAGCTCATAAAAAGTTATGTGCTGTTTATGGTGACGAAGCCTTAAAAGAACGGCAGTGTCAAAATTGGTTTGCCAAATTTCGTTCTGGTGATTTTTCACTCAAAGATGAAAGACGCTCTGGTCGTCCAGTTGAAGTTGATGACGCCCTAATCAAAGCAATAATCAATTCGGACTGTCACAGTACAACACGTGAGATTGCAGAGAAGCTTCATGTATCACATACATGCATTGAAAATCACTTAAAACAACTTGGCTATGTTCAAAAACTCGATACATGGGTTCCTCACGAACTGAAAGAATCACAGTTAACGCAACGCATTAGCAGCTGCGATTTGCTAAAGAAACGTAATGAAAATGATCCATTTTTAAAACGACTGATAACTGGCGATGAAAAATGGGTTGTTTACAACAATATCAAGCGGAAAGATCGTGGAGCAGGCCAGGTGAACCAACTCAAACAACATCAAAAGCTGATATTCATCAAAAGAAGGTTTTGTTATCAGTTTGGTGGGATTACAAAGGAATTGTCTACTTTGAACTCTTACCACCCAACCAAACGATCAATTCTGATGTCTACATTGAACAACTAACGAAATTAAACAATGCAGTTGAAGAAAAGCGGCCCGAATTGACAAATCGAAAAGGTGTTGTATTCCATCATGACAATGCAAGGCCACACACATCTTTGGTCACTCGGCAAAAATTAATGGAGCTTGGTTGGGATGTTTTGCCACATCCACCATATAGTCCTGACCTTGCACCATCTGATTACTTTTTGTTTCGATCTTTACAAAACTCCTTGAATGGTAAAAATTTCAATAATGATGATGATGTCAAATCGTACCTGATTCAGTTTTTTGCTAATAAAAAACAGAAGTTTTTTGAACGTGGGATTATGATGCTGCCTGAAAGATGGCAAAAGGTCATTGATCAAAATGGGCAATACATTAAAGAATAAAGTTATTTAGTTCCATGAAAAAATTGTCTTTGATTTTCTTTAAAAAATCCGCAATTACTTAGCTGCCGACCCAATAGTTGCGTGAAATAATACTAAGTATCACAGGGAATTAATTAGAAGGCTGAAGAATTGGTTCAGGCTTGCCATGTGAACACTTATGACAGTCTACGTACCAAACCCGTCTAAACAGCTTTCAACTTGGGCAGTTGGTACAATGGTGCTGGACTCAGTTGGATTTGAGCATCAAGCCCAGCCCTGATCTCCTGCACACTCCCACTGTGCACGCAGCCATCTTGCGATAGCATGAGGGCATCACAGCATGACAACTACTTAGGCTTTTATTAGTAAGGATTTGCTCTCTATGGTCCTGAAAATTGTGAATGCAGATATTAATTCACCAATGGGGGAACTTGGAGCAAGATAGAAGACTAAGAAGCCCCTTGCCCTCATTCCCCCATGGAAACATCAAAAACAATAGACTAGCTAATGTAATTTTGTAGAAGCTCTAGAAATCAATCAGTTATCAGCAGAAGCCAAGTAAGCACCCAATCAAGAAAGTGTCACATTAAGAGCAGTGGGAAAATTTGTGGTGCATTTGCTCACCTTGCCCAATCCTGTATATTTACAGCATGAGTATGCAAAAGAGTTTATTCTTGTATAATTATTATTGTGTTATTTTCCATACAAACAACTGTAAACCTACTTTTAACCCACCTTATATCTATCATCTATCTATCTATCTATCTATCTATCTATCTATCTATCTATCATCTATCATCTATCTATCTATCTATCTATATCTATCTTCAGAAGTTTTTTCTTTATCTAATGTAATCTCGCATCTCTCTATACAGTTCAGACTCTATAGAGTAAGAAACATACTCTTCAGAAGACCTGAAATATTTCTTCTTTGCCTAGGAAACAACTGCCCTTTGATACTAAAAGATGGCCTGTGCACCTCATTAGAGAAACTCTCAGATCAGTTTATTGATGATTTTTTTGTAATTAAGATTGAAAACATAGCCTTCCCCAAGGGTCATTACTGTACTGTTTAGGAATTGCTTTTAATTGGATTGGATTTTTTTTTTTAATGTGGCAGGGGATGACTGGAAAGGAGTAAGGACTATTTTGCTCTGGTAAGAGCATTAATTTGCTACGAATGACACATTGTTCTCTAATCCATTTCCCCTTGTTTTTGAATGTAGATAATACACTGGGGATATAAAAAAAAATAAAGTTATCTTCCTGTTTTCATTTTCTTATTACACTTAGCAAAATACAACTACTTTAACCCTTAAGATCTTAGAGGGAAAACAGGGAGGGATGATGGGAAGAGATTAACCAAATAATTTATATGCATAACTCATGGACACAGAGAGTAAAGTGGTATAGGCCTGTCGGGGTGGGAGGGTGGAGGGATTGTGAGACTTAGGTGTGAGGTGGAGGGGACCAATGGGGGGGGGGGGGAAGGGGACATCTATAATACTGCCAAAATAAAGATAAATGTTTTTAAAACTATAAAAATATTAAAGATCTGCAAAAAGATAGCAATAACTAGTGTTAAAATGTGCAACAACTATGTAATTCATTTGTGATATATAAAATGTATATTTGATTTTTTCCTTTAACTTATATTTGGCAGATAAATACTAGAAATTCCAGATTCTAGAATCCATGTTTAGGGAAAAAAAATACAGCCAGGGATTCTTCTAAAACTTTCTAGTGATGTCCCTTTTTCAGTATTTGAATGGCCATCAACGCACAAGTTAAATTATACACATGTTAACAGTTTCCCTTATGCCAAAGTAAAAGGGGCTGTAACTTGGTAGAGATTTTAAAAATACTTCATATAACAAAAAAAGTTACTTCCAAAAATATTTTCAATATTAGTATTTTTAAAAGAAATGCTTTTGATTCCTATTTAAATATAACTGAAAATATTTAAGGAAATTATATTTTCTCTTCTGAAGTATAATATTGTATCAATACTTGGTTATTTAGTGTTGCATCCTCTAGGTAAGCAAGTGCTTCCCAAACTCAGTTGAGCATTAGGATCATTAAGAGAAAATTTAAAGTATATCAACTGAATCCAGATTTAGAGAAAATGAAGTCCAGAAATCAGAAATTTGCATACTAACATTAGATGATTCTAACATGCAATCAAGATTTGAAATCACTCTAGTAAGTAATTTTTAAATATATTTCTTTTTTTATTTCAACCTACTGATTCTGCATAATTTCCACATTGTAAAAACTTCATATACCAGGTCATTGAGACAAGGTATGGAATGATTTTTAGTATGAGCTAATTTTTTGTAAGTTGGATGAATACAAAATCATGCCCTAGTTGTGCTAAAAGTAGAGTCAATTGGTGTTTTTAAACAGGCATTCATTGATCCAACAAATATTTATAAAACTTCTACTATGAGCCAACTTCTTTCCCAGTCATTGCAGATAGTTCAGTAAAATTCAACAGACCCCCCAAAAAACAAACAAAACAAACAAAAACCTTCTCCTTGAAAAGAAAAGGGCTCTTGGGGTAAATCCTGGGTGGGCTTTTCCCAGAAGGGAGACCCAGACAAAATTATTTGAGTAAAGTAGATTATTTAGGAGATTATCTCAGAAGGCTCCTGTAGGTGAATGAGGAAGTGAGGAAGGGATTGTAGAGAAGCCTAGAGTGGGTGCCTAGGGGAAGTTGAGGCTCCGTTCCATGGGGAAACTCTGGAAGACAGTATGAATCAGTGCTATCTCACCCAAAGTTACTGGGGTATTTATTCCCCAATTCTACCTACTCCCAGTACTGCTACCATTTGGGGTTGGAAAGAAACCTTCAGGCACTAGCTGTAGGCACTTGCAGTAGAATTCTGTAGGCATAGCAGGAATGGGGAATGCTGAGGAAGAATGGGCAAAGCTCTGACATCATCTACTATAGTGGGATACAGACAAAAACAAAAGAATACTTGGTAGGGTGTGCTGTGGTGAGTACTATGGAGAAATATAAAGCATGAAATAGCAATGGGGAATGTATGCATGTGTAGAAGGGTCAATTTAAAAAATGGTAGTTAGTTAAGCCAAAACCAGTCTGGCTCAGTGGATAGAGCTTCAGCCTGCGGACTGAAAGGTCCCGGGTTTGATTCCGGTCAAGGGCACATGCCTTGGTTGCAGGCACATCCCCAGTCGAGGGTGTGCAAGAGGCAGCTGATCGATGTTTCTCTCTCATTGGTGTTTCTAACTCTCTCTTTCCCTTCCCTTCTGTAAAAAATCAATAAAAATATATTTTTTAAAAATGGTAGTTAGGGGAGGCCTGATTGAGAAGGTGATATGTGATCAAAGATGAAGGAAGTAATGGAGTAAGTCATGTGGCTATCCAAGTAGAGAACCATAAGGGCAAGTTCTTTAAGGTGAGTTAACATCAACATAGTTTAAATGCCATCTAGATGATACTGACAGCATTTAGCCAAGTTTGGGACTAAGTCACATGGTTAGAGGATGTGGCTATTGCTTTGTGGATTAAGACCTGAGATCAGAAAGGCTGAAGAGATGTATCAGGCCTTTTCCAAGTTAGGGCTTTAACACTAATGGGACAAAAGCCCTCAAGGGGCTCTGAACAAAGTGATTCCATATATGCTGAAACAGTGTCACTGTGACTGCTGTGTGATAGAAAAGTACTACACTTGATCTTAGCCAAAAGGCCGAGAAGCGATTGTGTGAAAGTAAAGGGAGAGATGGTGGGACAAGATGATTATATAACAGAGTGATCACCATGACTAGGACTAGAGTAGAAGCAGAAAAGGGTTTATTTTGAAGGTTTAGAGTCAATGGTTTTTGCTGATGAATAAAATATAGTGTGAGAGAAAGGGAGGGGTAATGATAAACCCTAAGGATTTTACTTGAGAAACTGGAAAGTGAAATTGTTAATAATGGAAGTAGGAAACTTTGGTAAAAGAAGGAGCAGGTTTAGCAGCTTGGGGGTAAGGAGTCAGATCAGAGGGATAGGGATAATAGATACATGAAATTAGCATGTGTTAATTTCATGTATCTATTAAAATCTAAATAACTTCCTCATTTATATGCAGAGACATGAACCTTGGGGAGAGAGCTGGGCTTAGAATCATCAGCACAGAGATGATATTTAAAGGCCAGGCCCAGAAGAGATCACCAAGAGAACATGTACAAAGAGAGAAGATAAAACATTCAGGTTTACATTTTGGGATCAGTGAGTACAGGATGGAGAGCTTGGGGAGCTAGTGAAGATGACTGAGCAGGAGTGCAGTGAGGTCGGAGATAAACCAGGAGGATGTGGTGGTTTGGAATCAACTAACAGTGATTTAAGGAAATGGGAGGTGTAACTAAATCAGATGCTCCCAATAGGTTAAATGAGATTAAACTATACAAAATTTGATTTTTGTTTGTGTAAGTCAAATATCAATAGTTTCTTATGGTTAAATTTAAATAAGGTGGGGAGAAATCTCTAGCCACTAGGTTGAAACTGACAAGTACAGTTTTGATGATGGACTATGAACTAAAGTTTTATTTAAATGATTTTGAGAGTAAGAGGAGAGAATTGGAAAGAATGAATGAGTTAAAACAACAACAACAACAACAACATTTTTGCTTGTAAGGGCATACGCTAAAGTAGGATTGGGTCTGGATGGGGATGTGAAAATAGAGTTCTGAAAACTCCCAGGCCCCCCTCCTTGGGACCCCACCTGTGCACAAATTCATGCAGCAGGCCTCTAGTTGGTAAATAAGATTATATAGGTTTCAAATGTAGATTCCTATGATACATGATCTTCAAAGTGCATTGTGTGCCCACCACCCAATGACGTATTATCTTCCATCACAATTTACTTGACCCATTACTACCTCCAAACCCCTTCCCTCTGGTAATCACCACACTGTTGTCTTTGTGTATGAGTTTTTGTTTATTTTCCATCTTCTAGAATTCTATTTTTCCATAATTATTTTTTAATAGAAGCAGATAATTAAAGAAGAAAAAGAGAGGGATTTCATACATTCAAATAAGGATAGATCTGCTTTGAACTACTACAATGTCATGTCAACAAAACAAAAAAAAATCCAGCCTAATTTCCTCTTTTCCTGCTTACCTATACTGCCAACAGATCAAAAAGCAATTGTATTTCAAAACTAAATCTAAATCTAAAAATTATTCTATTTTCTTTCTGTTGCTTATCGCCCCTCATACATATTAACTAACTAACTAACTAACTAACTAACTAACAGGAATATAGGGTTTTTATTTGATTTTTTTTTCATAAAGGAAAACTTACTATGACAATAAAAATATTCTGTAGGACATGCTAAAGTCAAAAACCTAATATTCCCCCATCTATGCTATTGATAAGCAGTCGAGTCAAATACATTTAAATGAGAATCAAAGTATTTTAGGACAGTCAGGGGACCTTAGAACTGGTTTAGTAAATGCACTCACTTCACAGAAGAGTGAAATGAGGCTTGAGAAAAAATTGGCCATTTATCAAGGTCACACAGAGTATTATTGGAAACAGTGGCTGGAAAACCCTGGTTGCCTGTTCACTAGCCCAGTCTCTTTCTTTATGAAATGCCACCTTTTCTCAGTGTAATAAAGATAAGAGGTTTCACACCAGCATCTCCGGCTGGTAAGTAACACTTACACTATATGAGGGATATAGAGTGTTCTAATCCATGTGTGTTAAAAGCAGATAGAAACCTCTTGTTAACACCTGGGAAGTAGAATGAGTGAAAAAAGCAATTATCCTACTTGCTGCAGCAGACAGAAGAAAAAAATGAAATTGACCCTATTTATCTATTTAAAAAGCCAAGACATAAGCTGCTATGAGAAGCAGCATAGTATCACTGTTAACAAAAAGCCAATGTTGGTATCACTTTAGAAAAATGTAATCATTATTCACTGTGGATGACTTTTTGCCTCGTGTGACATTTCTGACATTGTAGTCAGTAAATAAATAGTGTGCTGACAGAAAGCTCATGTGGTAAATCGGGTAATGTACAAGACAGTAAAATATGTCATGATACCGCATCCAGTACTTAACCAAGAGCCTCAACAACACATAAATCTTACCGTACTTTTATGCAATCATAGAGTTGCTTTTCAAGCTAGGTTTTTCAATTGCAGCTGAGCTTTCATGATTGCTCTTGTAATAAGAATCATTTTCTCTTCCATTTCTCTTCTTGCCCAACAAAATGGTATCTGGAAAGTGCTAAAAATGTGAAGCCTCCAGGAAATTGTCCTGAAACTAAAAACCAGCAGGAAATTGACCTGAATACCTTACAGGCAACATCCAAAGTATCCTTTGAAACATATTCCTTCAGAACAGCCATTACATTTTTTAAATAATTGCAATTACATTCATATTCAATCTACTGACCTCTGTACATGGAAGTTGGCCTGTAGTGTAACATCATAAATCAGTGATTTTCAACCAATGTGCTACAAGGATTTTTAAAACATGAAGCACCTGATATGTAGTCAGGGGCACTGACCTTTTCCCCTTAGATTGTCAAATAAAAAAAATGACAGCAGCCAACACAACAATAGCCCTCCAGTGTGAATGCCCTATCTTAAACCATAAATATATAGATCATATAATAAAGTTACATCTTACTGGTCATGTCACATAATAAGGTTGCATCTGATTGCTTAGTTCTTGGTACCAAAAATCCTTATATATAAGTATAGGAACCTGATTGTTTTTAAAAGTCACCATGAAGTGAAAGCATAGGCAATTAGTACTATTATTTTTCTTGTAAATCAATCAAAATTATACCTACATTTTTTTTGATTGGCAAAAACAAGGTTTTTGTACACAGAATTTTCATAATTTATGTGTGCCATGAGATAAAAAAGATTGAAAAAGCACTGTCTTAAGAGATAGCACAAGGACATTTGTACTTTTTATGGAATGGGAAGTTTATCTTTGCAGCATGTTTAGGATCTCTCTTGCTTATCACAACGGCCATTAAGAACTTGCTCAGAGTTCATACTAAGAAATTTATACTGAAATTCTGATTCCTTCAAAAAACATCTAAAATGTTTTAGAGGAAAATATTTTTGGTGTATTTATTTTTTAGTCTGTTGAGCTTTTTTCACATTGACTATAATTTATTTTTCTAAAAGGCATTTTTAACACTGCTTCGAAGTTCAATTGACTCCTGTAGAGATGCTGAAAGTGCTGTTTGGAGTTTAAATTTTTCTCACACATAAATAAAGAGAAAAATGGTATTCATCAAGTCTTTTAAAAAATGTAACACACCGCCCTCATTTTATTTGATTATAAAGTTAAATTGGTAAAGTTCTTGCATAAACTTCCCCTTTAAAGGTTTGAAATTCACAGTCAGTGGAACTTGTGAGATTGTGATTTCTATACCATCTTTAGATTGCCATTCTTTAGATCAAATCTTCTTTTCATTATTTCCCACAGAACACCATAATCTTATGTTTTGCTCTTTTATCCTATAACTTTGCCTCTGCAATCTGGTGCCTGCTTTGCCTCTCTTTACAACACCTAAGGGTGCATATGACTTTGAGCAACATGTCCCAATGTATTTCTATTCTAAGATATTACATAAATGAAAGGAAATATACATCTATCAAGAGCAGGAAGGAAAACATGCATCTACCTCAGGAATAAAAAAAAAAGGCATTCTGTATAGTGATTTCCATATCCCTCTAGATATTTCTACATTAGAGAAATGTATATTTTTTACTAGGCTGAGACATACCCTGAAAATGAAAATTAGTGTTTTTCTCTATCTTCTTGTGCTTGTCAATGAAATAATAAGTTAAAGAGTGACTCCAAATAGCTCTAGTATTCTTACTTTACTTAAGATATCAGTCATTTTTCTTTTTAGTAATGTATATAAGGACAGTATTTTAAAAATTAGCATCCAAGTCTTTTTAGTTTTTTAAGTTATTATTTTTGCATTTTAAAAGGTAATAGATATTCATTTAAAAATTTTTAGAAACTAAAATATAGGGGAAAATGAAAATCATTTAATATCATATTGTTTTCACTGTTAGCATTTTGATGCATTACTGGAGGCATGTGTACATTTAATAAGATTGTAAGGGTATTGGTTTTGTTTTTGTTTCAGTGTATCATAAGTTCTTCCTTATGTAATGAAATAGCCTTCTATAATTTACTATGTTTATAAAAATAATTTTACTACTACATGTAAAATTGTATTAAAACTGCTCTGTTTAAAAAATACAATCATATGCTCACCAAGCAAGTGTGGCTCAGTAGTTGAGTATGAACATGAACCAGGAAATCATGATTCAATTCCTGGTCAGGGAATATACCCAGTTTGCAGGCTCTCTCCCCAATGTGGAGTGTGCAGGAAGCAGCCATTTAATGATTCTCTCTCATCAATGATGTTTTTCTCTTTCTCCTTCTCCCTTCCTCTCTGAAATAGTAATTTTTAAAAAGTCCTATGCTTAAATATCTGTACAGATCTGTTTCTTGAAGTCTGTTGACAAATTTTCAAGTTAAAATTATTGTGATTAACTACCAATCTTTAATTTTAATTATATCTTTGTTTCACCATCTTGTGATAAAAATGCAGTCATATGGAGAAAATACCAAATGCTTAATTTCTACAAAAAGCTTTCCTCTTGTGGAGAGTAATGTATGTCCGATGCAATACCTCATTAATTTCTCCCAACTAGGAGTATTGGTATGCTGACATAATGCCAAATGGTCACCAACCACCTTGTAAAGTGAGAGGGTTCTGTTAGTGACAGGAATTTGAGATAATTTGAGATTTCTTGACCACCTAAAGAAATAGGGAAGCTAATTTGGGACACAGAGTAATTTCTCTGAAGAACAGAGAAGCCAGTGAATCTTGTAGCCAAATAGGGAAGAAGAAATAAAAGAGACACAGGGTGTTATAAGAAAGAAAACTCTATAAGTAGGACTATGGAAACACTGGTATAATTGTGGGAGGGGAGAGAGTAGGTAAAGAAAATAAAAGATGTGAACATTTGAAATGTGTCCAAAGAAGAGAAAGAAACATCTCTTTAGAAATTGGTAGGAGCAATCTATAATAATAAAAACATAATATGCAAATCAACCAAATGGCTGAACAGAGGCATGACCATCCGGTTGCCCTTCTGGACAACCTTCCAGATGAAGCTGGGGCTACAAGGGCCGAGGAAGCCACTGGGGCTGTGAAGATCTACTCTTGCACAAATTTCGTGCATCGGGCCTCTAATATAAAAGAAAACCCAAAAGTTTGGGTGCATTTACGAATCACTTAGGCTAGGCTCTTTGACTGAGTGCAATAGCTGTAGGATAAGATTTCACAGGCCAATTTCTCTTCGCCACTATCTGGTGAAGTGTTTTATACTTCTCTTTTCCCAACTGACCAAGGCAGCGGTGACACATAAATGGTGTTTAGGAAACTGCTGTGAATGTTAGAAACTCAGAAATTACAATGGTTTATTACCTTTGATAAAAGCCAGTAGTTAATTTTAGATAGCACACTTCCTTTCTGCTGCATTTACCAGTACTACATGCACAGAGGGTAGTACAACCAAGTCTCTCCCAGTATTTTCTTGTGGCACCCTGATTTTTATTGAGTGAATTCTTATTGCTTTGCTCACCAATCCAATAATGGCAAAATTCCATATTTACCAAAGAACGGCTATTTCAAAGTTTTAAGTGATACAATGTTCTCAATGATGCATTTTTTTGTTAAATATTTGACACATGCTACTGCTTACCTATGCTAGAATGTGGCCTATAAAAGTATACACTTAAACTCTAAGCATCTCCTCTTTTGCAGATTGGAAAATGGATAAAAATAAAAAATATATACTTTTCAATTCCTCCTGCCAAATCTTACATTCTATTTCTCTTCAATTTGTTCTGCACTCAATATCTGGATTTAACTGCATGAAACATTAATCTGATTATCTAACTTTCCCACTGGGAAACTTTTTAAATATATTCCTCTTATATAGAAGAAGATACAAAAATGTCAAACTCTGATAACTTGAGGATAGCCCCCAATTTTTGTTCATCTAATTTTTTTAGCTTTATCATTTCTCTCAGATTTTCATAGAAAAGAAGGAAACTAAACTATTTATTATTCCACAAAAATCTTGTATTTAACTCACTTCTGCACCTTTGCATGGACTTTTCCCTCTGCCTGAAATGTTCATCAACCCTTGGAATCCTTCAAGATCAGCTGACATATCCTCACCTTGTTTGGTTCATCCCTTAAACTCAACTGGGGCTCAGTGCTCCTTCCTCACAACTCTATTTTCCTTTGCTCAGGTATGCCAAATAATTTATGAATATTTCTGACTTCCTCCTAGATAGTTGCACTGAGCCTCAAGAACCTCCATAGGGCCTAAGACACTGAGCGTGCTCAATAAATGTTCGCTGAGGTTAGCTAAGTAGTTAATTGGTATATTCATTCTTGTAAATAATGAGCCTTCTGTTATTTTTTGTTATTTTTTAAAAATATATTTTATTGATTTTTTACAGAGAGGAAGATAGAGAGTTAAAAACATCAATAAGAAAGATCAATCAGCCGAAACAGGTTTGACTCAATGGATAGAGCATTGGCTTGGGGACTGAAGGACCTGGGTTCGATTCCGGTCAAGGGCATGTACCTTGGTTGCAGGCATATCCCCAGTAGGGGGTGTGCAAGAGGCAGCTGATCGATGACTCTCTCTCATCGATGTTTTTAACTCTCTATCTCTCTCCCTTCCTCTCTGTACAAAATCAATAAAATATATTAAAAAAAAAAAAGATCAATCAGCTGCCTCCTGCACATACCCCACTGGGAATGTGCCTGCAACCAAGGTACATGCCCTTGACCGGAATCGAACCCGGGACCTTTCAGTCCGAAGGCTGACGCTCTATCCACTGAGCCAAACCGGTTTTGGCAAGCATTCTGTTATTAACATTACATTAACGGTTCATGAAGAATGTTACTTACTGCTTATACTTCTCTGACTTATTTATGTCAATTCACTGAACAATGCTCTTTATTTATACCACTAGTAGGTTAATTACTGTATAACAGAACGATTTTCCATACCTCAAAATAAATATATAGTGTGTTATATGAGCAGTCAGCAAAACAGAGCTACACCAATCCCTGAATAATATTAGAACATATCTATGTATGTTTTTCAAACTGTATTTTCTGAACCATAATTATTGCTAAAACCAATAGTTGTGAAAAAGCACCATCTACTATGCAGAGGATGGAATACTACACATTTTTTTAAAAAAAGAAATCAGTTACAGGTTTAAAATTAATCTCACTATTTTCAAATTATGTAACTTGAGCAAATTAGTTAAATGTTCTTAGCTTGAGTTCCCTCAGCTATAAAATGGGAATAGCACTGATCTCTTAAGCTGACATGGGGTTTATATCACACACACACACACACACACACACACACACACACACACACCACAACACACACAGGTTTTTAGCTTTGTGACTGATACATCATACAGAATCAGTAGTTATTAACTACTATATCAATGATAATAGTCATTACTATTTTACTTTTTTGGCATACAGTGGAAGTTAGGATTTCTAATGCATCTTCTTTTGGACTTTATTCTTGAGGCAAATAGAAACTGTATAGTAATTTAATGAATAACCAACTCATCTATGTTATTGATTATAGCTTTATGGATTTTATTAAAACGGTAAAGCAATCTCCTGAAAATATAACATATTTACAAGATCTGAATTTATGTGATGACTTGTGTAAAGTTTCAATACTATAGTTTTATTTATAACTCAAAAGAGCAATGATTGATTTTTCAATCTTTCCCTGCATTCTTTAATTTAAGTCACAGACCATGTATAAGTAGATATGTTATACAGTCTTTTTCCATTCTTTGTGGTTGGAAAATGTCTCAGGTTTGGTGTAACCATATATTACTTGGTGTGCTATGTCAGCCATTATTACATGAAAGATTAAATTCTTAGGACAAGAATATTGGGATTAACTTACTGAATATACATGGTTCATTAACATACAATTTCTGTTTTTGTTTTCTTTTCATCTTTTATGACAGCTCTGTGACTTTCCTTGAAGAGAGTAAATCTTGCCCTTTCACAACTTATTAATAACTCCTCTTGAAGATCCTAGTAGAGTCTAACTTGGCTGTGCTTTATTGCAAAGAACCTGCACTCATAGAATTAATATTCTATTTGGGGATGGAGAAGTTAAATTACCATAATAGGAACCGAGTATTATTATTATCCCTCGTTTCCACTGTGTAAAGGAGCAAAGGATCTTTAGGTTGAGTTCAATTATAATTTACTTCCCAAATCATTATTATTTGCCATTTTCTCAAAATTAGAAATCTGAAACTGAATTAAAAAATACTGGCATTTTTTTTTTGTAAATGCACAGTATTATAGAACTGTCAAAGGTTTGGGTGGTCAGAGTGACCAGAACAACTGTATAATGTGGGTAAATTATGTAATCAGTTCGATTCATAGTTGTTGTTTTTTATTTGAAAATTGTGATAATTATCTCTTAGAAATATTGTAAGGGTTACACAAAATAATGCTTTTTGGGTACCTAACAGAGTATTTGAAAATCTTTCACTTTCAGTTGCAAAGTGCCTTTTAATTTTAGATAATTAAATGTGGATGGATAATGTAATAGGCAAATTCTACAGATGCCCTCATTCCTCAGAGATCCTGTTTCCTGGTTAGTCAGTCAGCCATTGATCTGGGTACTGCTGTGAAGGGACTGTACAGATTTCAGTTGACCTTACAGAGAAATTTAACTAGTTGGTGGCAGAAGAGGAAGTCGAAGGAAATTAAAGCATGAAGAGGATTCAACTGGCAATTCAACATTGTCTGCTACAATTTTTTGAAAAGATCCTGCTGAGGAATAGCTAGCAGTCTATGGGAGATGAGAGCAGCTCCTGGCCAATAGCCAGGAAATGAGGACATCAGTCCCATAACCACAAAGAACTGAATTATACCAACAATCTGAATGAGCTCAAATTAGATTCTTCCAGAAAAGAGTCCTGGTGTCAAACTCCTATAGCGTGAGACCCTGGGCAGAGAACTCTGGTTGAGTTATGTAGGATTTGTGATAAGTTGTAGAAACTATGAGGTAATACGTGGGAATTCTCTTAACCGTTTTTGTTTGTGGTAATTTGCAATTGGTTATGGAACACTAATACAGATGTATTTTAGGATTCTTCACTTCAACGTCACTATTCCATCTTTAATTTTTACTGATTTTTCTTAGTGCCTGTTTTTCTTTATTAAAGACAAGAAAAAAAATTTAAATATTTGCTCCCAGAATAATTTTTTTTTTCAATCACTTGATCTGTGTCCTTGAATTTTTTTTAGCCTGTCATTTTACCTGCAAGGATCAGGCCAAAACCAGAAGTCTGACATCCCCCAAGGGGTTCCTGATTGCGAGAGGATGCAAGGCAGATGGAGGGACCTCACCAGTGCATGAATCCATGCACTGGGACTTCAGTATTTTTCATATTTATATGTCTGTAAACAGGATCCTATGCTGTATTTCTATCATAATATTGATTTTTCCTATTGATGACGAACTCCTATTTAATTTTCTACAGATGCATAATTTTTAAAGTATTTTCCCCCTACTGAGCTTTGTGAAAGCTAAGGTACTTTCCTTCAATGGATTTTAAGAATTTGGCCATTCATTTCAGATACTAGTATATGCTTACATTTCCACATTCTGAGAAAACCATTTAACAGGGTACTGAGCAACAGAAATATAAGAAATGTAAATTTTCTTCTTTAGAGGAAAGGAAATATGGGTGAGGTTCAGGTTTTCCCTGACATTGATCAAACATTTAGCAGTAAACTAATAAAAAAAATATTATATTTTGGCAAGAAATTAGATAATAAGAAATATTTCTTATGGAGAGACAGCAACTTAAAATGGTTCAACTAGATCTGCAGTAGCCTGAATTCAGCATTGTAAAGACAAACAAATATTACCATATATTTAGATATTTTCATATATTTCAATAATTAGTTAATCATTAGCAATGGAATCTAAAAGTATTTGAGTATCTACTGTGTATGAGCCAGAGTACTAGGTACTACTTGGCTCCTAGGAATTGTTCATTAAGGGAGTGCTACCATGCACTCTGTACGTCACAGGGTGACAGAAATAATGGGTAGGAAGGACTGGAGAAGGGGTCTGGAATCCTCAAAGTTATAACAATCCACATTTGTGCTGGAGCAATGTCAGAGTAGTAGAGAGTATTCCAGTTCACAGGTACCATGCCTGGCATGTACTAAAGCAATGAAGAGCCATCCATGTATGAATCCATGAGGTGCTGGAGTGGTATAAAAGTAGAGAAGAAAGAAACTCTCTGAAATAGCTTTTAAAACAACACTAGGTAAGCACTGGTATTTAAATTACTTATTAAGGTGGAGCATAATAATAATCATTAGCCAGGGAAGGGAGATGAAATTTCTGACACAATACTAAATGAACTGCTTATATATGAACTAGTGGTCTGGTGCACAAAATTTGTGCAAGGAGTGGAGGGTTCCCTCAGCCCAGCCTGCACCCTCTCCAACCATCACCTCTTGGGGAATGTCCAACTGCCAGTTTAGGCCCAATCCCTGTCAGACATCTCTCTCGCAATCTGGGACTGCTGGCTCCTAACTGCTCACCTGCCTGCCTGTCTGATTGCCCCTAACCCACATGTGTCAAACACAAGGCCCGCGGGCCAAATCCAGCCCGCCAGGCCTTGCAATGTGGCCCGCACCGCACTGTCATCACTGCACTCCCCTGTCAGTTTATGACATTGTCAGTTTATGACTGTTCAGTAAACCATTCGGCCCGCGATTTAGGCTGGATTTTACATTTTGGCCCCTTCTCTGATTGAGTTCGACACCCCTACAACCCCTCTGCCTGCCTGCCTGATCACCTCTAACAGCCCTTCTCTGCTGGCCTGATCTCAACACCAACTGCCTTCCCCTACTGGTCTAGTTGCCCCCAACTGCCCTCCCCTGCCAGCCTGATCTCAGTGCTGGGTCACCACTGCAACCCAGCACTGACTGCAGGACTGACTTTGGGTGTTTGATTGAGCCTTCTTCAGTCAGTCATTGCGGACCCTGGGTTTTTATATATTAGGATTAGGAATATTAGAACTCCTATGTAATTTTCAAGAGAGTCAGTGGACAAAGCTTCTTGACCAGGACCTTGATATGTCACTCATAATGACTAGCGATGTGAATCTGTAAGGAATGAATCAGCCCAGGAGATAGCGTCAGGCCAAAGGTCAATTTGTTCTTTGAAAGGGTCTCTCTGTTATCTTGGGATAACAGATTGGACTCTGCAGCTCAGTCTAAACTTGAAGCCAACTGATGCCACTCAGCTGCTGCCCTGTACAGGTAATTAATGTGAATCAGAGCAGTCTTGGTGTTATTGCAAAATCTGAAATCGGGGCCTGGCATTTGAATTCTAAAGAAAATGTTCCCTAGTTCCCTCTTAAGATCCTTGTCTATTTTAAGCAATCACATTAAAATTATATTAAATGCTTCAGATTTTCTCATATGTCCTATCCAAAAGCTATACAAAGGATTAGGCTATTAAGAGGCAAGAGTGGAGAAGAATTTTTTTCACCTTTATTTTTAGCTGTAATGGCAGAGTTTGTTTCATTTTGTTTGGTTTATTTACACATTGTTCTGATTTATAAATCTTGTGGGAGAGATTTATTATTTCATTGAAATCTGCAAAATTTATCTCATGAAGACCAAAGCTGTGTGCTAGAGAGAAGCATGCAAATAAACAATGTGTCAAACAGAAAATGCCAGAGGTCAAATAGAGAGCTAGGAAGCAAATCACAAGGCAAAAGCAACTCTTTAGCGATCATAAGATTTGTATAAAATTACAAGATTAGAAATGTGTAAGAATTTATCTCTATATACAATCACCAGAATTACTGGCTATGATATTTTATGTAATAAAATATTTATTCTATCTCTATCATGATATTATTAGCTATGACTTAAGATGCTAAGCTTACCTCCTAACGTTATGAGAGAAAATAAGTATTCTAACATTTATCTCACCCCTTCCACTAAGCCTGTGTTTCTGTATCCCAGCCTCTCACCTAACCCCCTCTATCCCCTCTGAGAAAGAAAATGGTCACTGCACATCACTATTGTATATAAACCAAGAATAGGTTGAGACAAAATAGGTTATTGCTTTGGTTTTCTACATTATCGTATCAGTGAAGGGGGTATTCTAGATAACTTTTCAGTCATCTGGCTTTTATTTAATAGTTAACTACTGCCTAACTCTTTAAACACTCATCTCCCCTGATCTTTAGATCAATATATGCTAATCATAACTTCTCATATTTCTTTATAAGTCATTCTTCTTCTATCTCCCCCTAAGTACACAGAGTAAGTACTTTTACTTACTCTGATATTTAGCTCATATTTTCCTCCTGGAAGCTCTTAACTGCTTTTATGATTTTGGCAATCATCTATAGATGAAAAATTTCAAACTACTATTTACCTGTGACCTCTCCCTGAGTTTCAGATTTGTAAATCTAAATATCTGTTTGGCTCACTCTTCTTTGATGACTAAAAGCATTTTAATCCTCAGTATGTACATAATTAGACACATCGTTTCTCCAACATATTCCTGTTTTGCTGCACTTCATAATTAATTGTATGCTGTAGAATCCTCTCATTTAATCTCTTTCTGGATATCACCTCCTCACTGCATCTATCAGTCATGCTAGTCTCTAATAGTTACCCTTTATTTTTCTATAGTCAAGTGCCTAGTTGAATTCTTCTTCATTTTTAGTCCAAGAAAATGTCAAATTCTCTTAGCTTGGTCATTTATCTTAAACAACTATCTGACCAGATTACCCATAATCAACTGTTAATTAATGCAATAGATATTTGTTAAATAATTAGTACCTCCCAGGTACTGCTGAGGGTGTCGAGTTTGCAATAGTAAAAAAGGAAAATATACGGTTCCATATCCTCATTTAACTTTTATTATGGGGTTGTGAGGAGGAGGAATATATAAAAGCTAATTAAACAGGTGAAAAAAAATTATCAATGTCAATAAATAGCATGCATGAAGGAAACAAACAATATATTTAAACTGGGAATAATAGGACATCGAAAATTAGCTTAGATGTGGTCATTTCAGAAGACATGTCTTATAATATGTGTTTGAGCAGTTCTTCCCTCTCTAAAATTCCTGGTTTATGCCTCTCCGGAATTGTTTCTTTCCCCTTTGTTATCCAGGAATACTCAGTTTCTTTGCTGAACTTCTCTGTAACTTAAAATGCCTCTTCCTTGCCAAAACTGGTTTGGTTCAGTGGATAGAGCGTCTGCTTGCAGACTGAGAAGTCCTGGGTTCCATTCCAGACAAGGGCATGTACCTTGGTTGCGGGCACATCCCCAGTAGCTGGTATGCAAGAGGCAGCTGATCGATGTTTCTCTCTCACTGATGTTTCTAACTCTCTATTTCTCTTTCTCCCTTCTCTGTAAAAAATCAATAATATATATATTAATGGTCCCCTAAGCCCAGCCTGCACCCTCTCCACTCTGGGACCCCTCCTGAGATGTCCAACTGACAGTTAGACATCCCTCACACAATCTGGGACCATTGGCTCCTAACTGCTCACCTACCTGCCTGATTGCCCCTAACTGCCCCCCTGCCAACCTGATCACCCCTAATTGCTACCACCTGCTGACCTGTTTGCCCCTAACTGCCCCCACACACAGCCTGGTCATTTCTTACTGACCCCCTTGCCAACCTAGTTACCCCCCACAACTCCCTCTTCTAGCCTGGTTGGCCCCAACTGCCTTCTCCACAGACCTGGTTACCCCAAACTACCCCCTGCTGGCCATGTCACCCCACACAGCCTGCTGTTTGGTCATTACTATGATGGAGTCCTGGAAAATTTGCATATCCCTCTATTATTAGTACCGGTATAGATATAGTCTAAATATTGTGTTTACTATTTCTGTATACATTTCATACCGATCCATCTTGGCTACAAAGGGCCATATTAGTTAATTGGCAATGCAGAGAACTCAGGCTATTTATTCAGGATTATTGCACACACATTTCTACTCCATATATTCTAACCTGAAGGCCATATTTAGGTTTGAGGACAAACTTCAGACAGTCAACACTCAACCTAAAGCACACTTCTCCTATTATCTCACAGCTACACCTCAATTAATGAAGCTTCAGTGAGTAAATACAATGTTTTTTACAGGAAGGGGATGTAGTGAAACAACAAAAGCAACAACAAAGAAAACTGAGGAAATGGTCCCATTGGAATTAGCTATTAATAATAGGCGAGAAGCAAAGGGGAGGCCATACCTTATGAGCATGTTTATTTGGGCAGCTTCACCAAGAATCTGCAATTCACACTCCCCAGGGAACCACTGGTCCATTTCCTACAGACCATTGGTGGAAGGAGTCCAACAGCAGGAAGATGGATGCAAGCACAGTGAAGTCAAGTTGATGCAGAAAAGGTACTTGCTAATCAGTCTAACCTGGGGAAAAAAGATAATTGGCTAGGGAGTGGAGCACTCCAGGTACAGGAAAATTGGGAATACATAATCTACAGACAAAGGAATTCACTCTCTCTTGTTCTTTCTGCTTCGCTTCTGCTTCCTTGCACTCACCCATGCTCCCTCCATTGCCATGTGTCCCTAGAAGCTACAGGGCCCATGACACATTAGCCAGATGTTGAAGTGGACTGTGCAAATGTGGAGTGGAATCTTTGGACACTGGTCGCTGAAGACAAAAGTTAGACTTTTTTCTTGGCAGGATGGAGGCAGATGGGACTTTGGAAACTCAAGGATTTAATTCCCCCAAAATAAAATGTTCCATGATACCTCATCCTCTCTTGGGGACCTCAGAACATTCTTATTCTCCTGACACCCCAAGAAGCCCACTTTCACTGCCAATGAGTAGGGACATGAAGGACACTCCACTGATAACAGAAACGTCATGTGAGAAGGTATAGAGGAAAATGAAGGTAATATATCTAAAAGAAAGACTGAAAAAGATATCCTGTAGGTACTTTTAAATATCTAAAAAGCTGCCATGTAGAAGGGTGCAGGTTTAGGTACAATGTGAGGAAGAAACTTTTAACTGTGCTACTTAATAGTGAAATGGGCTATTTTACTTTAAATCATTCAGTTAACCCAATCAATCTGATGACTACTACCTATTGAAAAGATGTCTTCATTTGTACAGAGACTAGAGAAGATAACCCCCAGAATTATTTACAGCTTTTATTTTTATTAAAAGTAAATTATTTTAGCCACCATTTCTATAAAAGAAGAAAAACATTGGTTCTCTAATTGCTAAATTCTAAGCTTTCTCAGCAAATGGGCAGGAAAACAGAAATTATCTTGAAATTGTTACAACAGAAGTAGTTAATTTTATATTGATGTTATATTATACTCCAGTCTGAAAGCCAGTATTTTGCCAAACTTGGCAAGCTTTCCTACTAAGGATCTTTAAGAAATGGAATCAGAGAATATCTAACAAAAGCAAGATGACTACAAATACACACATTATAAAGCATTATTCCCTAAAGAATAGAAATTGATTTCCCCAAGCTAAGGATAACATCTGATAACTCCTGCTGAAATACAAAACTGAGAGCATGTCATCCACCACAAAAATAAGCCTTATAGGCTACTAGGTTTAAATAAATAAAAAGAATTATTTGTATATGTGTTCATTATTCAAGAGCCACAGTCTAGTTTTATAAACACAAGAGAAAACAATGAGCTATATTTCTGTGAAGCTACAGATATATGTCAATTTGAACCAAGAGAATTCAATTTACTTTGACTGAATTTTAGTCTATATTCTAATAGTTTGTCTGGGTAGTATTAATTTGTTAAATACAATACAATAAAAATAGAAACTTTCAAACATTGCTGACAGTACAGTAAATTGGTATGAACTTTCCAGGTAACACTTTGACAATATGTTTCAAAAGACTTAAATGTTTGACAACCTGTGGTCACCTTTTCATGAGAAATAATCATGAATATCAGCAAGGATGTAAATAGAAGGCTAGTCATTGCAGCAGTGTGTAAAGATTGAGAAATAGAAACAGTCTACATATCTAAAATTAGATTGTCTCTTAAAAGGTATATCCTTCCATAGAAAGAAATAGACTATAACCAATAAGCTTATTATAAACTAGAGGCCTGATGCACGAAATTCATGCAAGGGGCTAGGCCCCTGCCACTGGGGCTTCATCCTGAAGATCATCTGGTCTAGTTAGCATATTACACTTTTATTATTATAGATTAACTAGAGGCCTGGTGCACGGATTCATACACTAGTGGGGTACCTCAGTGTGGCCTGCACCCTCTTGCAATCCAGGACCCCTCGGAGGTAGCAGTGTGCAAAGCACAGGCATCAGGGGAGTAGTCCCAGCTAGGGGCTGGGTACCACACTGCTCCCCCTCATCCCAGCCCTGCTGCACCCTGCTGCCACAGCTGGCTGCTGGGTAGCATTGCTACTGCAGTAGCAGGAACGCTCCCCCGGCTGCAGCTGTGCTCGCCAGCTGTGAGCCTGGCTTCTGCCTCAGCAGCGCTCCCACTGTGGGAGTGCAATGACTACCAGGGGACAGCTCATGCTTTGAGCATCTGCCCCCTGGTGGTCATTGCACGTCATAGTGACTGGTTGACCAGTTATTTGATAAGATGGTGGTAAAGGTTGCTTAGGCTTTTACTAGAATACATATAGATATTTTGACATGGTCACCTTTTACAGTAAATGTTATGAGTATGAGTATGTTAAATATCAGAATTTATAGTTTGATCTAATTCTGATTAAGGAGTAACACAGGAATAACAATAACAGTGATTATCCCAGTATGCTAAGTTTCCTCAATTTCCCATATAGTCTTATTTTGCTTATTTTGAAAAATTATCAGTATTCAATGTACTTAATTATTATAAACATTTTTAAAGTCTTTATTGTTTACAGTATTCCCTATGTTCCCCTTTTCCCTCATTGACCTCTACCAGTCCACTCCTGACCTTGAACACCTTAGTGTTTGTGTCCACGGGTTATGCATATATGCATACAAGTTCATTGGTTGAACCAACATAGCAAATACATTTTCCTCTGATTACTAAAAGTTGTTATTATACTTGCAGTTGAATGGACACATATATTAGTTCTGATTAGTCACTATGTGGTTGCTGTGGTCTGTAAAATGTGAATTTGGTGAGATGGGTTAAACAAAGGCAAGGTTAGATCTCTTGCATTAAGGAAGCCACCAGAAGGGATATAAGTCAAAATAGTAACATTGAACTTTTCTTATTTTAACTTGCAGCACCTTTGAAATTTTTATTTATTATCAATGTGTCAACATTTATATAGTGATTGATACATAGATGTATACAGTATGTTGATTATCTATACATGAGGAAAAATTTATATTGATAGCTAAATTTAAAATCTTCACGAGAGAAAACAAATTACCAGAGGTTATAATGGAACTTATTATTTTCTGGATCTTGAAAAACTATTACTATTCATAAAGTAAGGACATACTCTTTATTTTATTTTATTTTATTTTATTATTTTATTTTATTTTATTTTATTTTCCATCACTATTTATCTCCTATGTGCCCACTTATATTACCAACATCCTCACAATACCACACTGTTGAAGGACATAGTCTTTTAAATGTAATATGCGGATCCAGTCAATCATTATGCACCTTCACAAAATAGACTCAGAGTAAAATAGCATTGAAAATAACTTGTTAAAATTTATTAAATATTTTATATTTAACTTTCCAATACAACTGCTTATTCAGGAGAGCAATAGTTTCCTGAACTTATGCATAAATTTAAGATATGCAGTGTGAGTTGTGCGTGTTCATGCATAACACATTTTGTAAAGATCATTAGGCCATGTGAATTCTCTTATTAAAAAAAAAAAAAGATAGCTACTTTGTATTGTATTTCCTTTAGAAGGGTGCTGTTTTCAACCATTGGGATTTGGTATTTCTATTATACTTAATGAAGTGTACTGAGATCAGTGGAAGAATCACACTAACACATTCACCCTTCACTTTGGATTTTATAACTGTAGGGGGCTTTAGAATAATCAGTGTGTCATTTGGGGCTGAGTGACATTTGGCCATATGTATTTCTAGAATTAAACAGTATAAATGATACTATGATTTCAGATTCAAAAATACAAAATTACCCAACTGATAATAAGGCATTTACTTAGAATTTTCCCATGAGGATATAATCAGAAAGAAAAATACCTTAATAAAGGGAAAAATACTGTCATGTGAAAAATCTGCCATGTGAAATCTGTCATGTAAAATGCATCATTTTCATGCAACCACTTAACATCAAGTGCGTTGTTGGAGTTGAACTGCTGCATGTGAAAATATTATGAAAAGCACTCATTGCGCATAGACTGTTTAAAATATTTATGAATTGCTCTTCATAAAAGTTTCCTCAACATATCAAATAAGGAAACTTTACTTCAAGAACAGTTTTAATTTTAGAAAATACTCCTATTCTTAAATCTAAAATATATGCTTATCACTGAATGGGAGAACATACTTGCCAATGGTACATCTGATAAGGGGTTACTAACCAAAATTTGTAAATAGCTTACACAATTCAACACCAAAAACAAACAAACAATCCAATAACAAATATGGGCAAAGGATCTGAATAGATACTTCTCCAAAGAGGACATACAAGTGGCCAATAGACATATAAACAGATGCTCAACATCACTAATCATTGGAAAGATACAAATTAAAATCACAATGAGATATCACCTCACACCTGTCAGATTGGCTATCACAAACAAGTGTTGTGAGTATATGCAGAAAAGGGAACACTCATGTACTGTTAGTGGGAATGCCGATTGGTACAGTCACTGTGCAAAGCAATATGGAGTGTCCTCAAAAAATTACAAGTGGAACTGACTTATGACCCAGTGATTCCACCACTAGGAATATATCTAAAGATACACTGATTTGAAAGAAGACATGCACCTCCATGTTCATTGCAACATTATTTATACTAGTCAAGATTTGGAAGCCGCCAAAGTACTCGTCGGTAGATGAGTGGATAAAATAGCAGTGGTACATTTACACAATGGAATATTATTCAGCTGCAAAAATGACAGTATGGATGGATCTAGGTCAGCATTATGCTAAGTGAAATAAGCCAGTCAGAGAACAAAAAATATCATATTATTTAACTTATCTGTAGAATCTAATCAATAAAATAAACTAACAAACAAAATAGAAACAGACTCATAGACACAAGAACAGACAGACAGCTATAAGAGGGGAGGGAGGTTTGTGAGGCTGGGTGAAAAAGTTGAAGGGATTAAACAAACAAATAAACAAAAAACAAAAATATATTCTGAAATTGTCATCAATGAGAAATGATTTGCATACCCACTATCTTTTATGCTCTAAAAATTTGACTATTGCCATTCATAAAAAAGTGAGTATTGCACTTGACTTACCAATGTATGATTTCAAATTGCCTGGTTGTGATAGTAGAAGTGGAAGATGCAGTAGTAGAAGATGGCTTAGAAATAGGCTCATTTTGTTCTCATGAAATCTAATTTTGAGGTAAATATTCAAGATGAATATCAACATCTAAATTTAAAAAAAATCTTTAAAATGTATGTTATATGGAGAATTACCTCACTTTTTTCCAGATAAGAAACAATGAATGAGTTCCTGTTCTTACCATATAAATATCTCTTTGAAGATGTATGTTATGCATATTTTTCTCTAACATCTATTTTGAAAGTCTTTTAGTTAACATATCTCAAACAGCGTTCTTTACTGCTCTCATTTCCTCCCCCTATTGCTCATATCAACAAACCTCATGGCCATCCACCCAGGTGCTCAACCCAAACCAGGAAATGATCTTGATTCCCTTTTTCTCCAATCCCTTTCCCCTTAGCAGATGGCCCATCATTACTGTCTCCAAAATATGTTTTTCACTTATTCAGTCCCCTCCATCTGTATCACTCTACCCTCCTTCATATATTTGAATCTCCGAAGCAGATTAATAGTTAATCTCCTGACCAATAAGCTACCTAATAGGCACCCCCTTTCCACTCCATTTCCTTCTACAGTCCAGTTACTAAAATGATGTTATTGAAAAGCCTATTATAACACATTATTGGCCTAAAACTAATGTTATTGTTGAGTTAGAATCAAACTCTAAAGCTCTGAGAGACCTAGTCTCTCCTTCCATCTTCAATGTCACATTGGGGCACTCACTTGCTCCGTACTTTATCAACATTGGCCATTTGAGTCTTCCTCAAAAAAAGTCAATTTATTTTGCATCAGGGTCTTTGATCTTGCTTTTGCCTTTGCTCTTCTTCCAGACATTTTCTTTCCTGAGTTGTTTCTGATCAGTCATGTCATAAGTAAATATCACTTCCTCAAGGAATTTCTCATACCCCAATTTAATACTGTATTACAGCATCTACTTTATTTCAAATGCTTTATATTTATATGCATTTTTAAAATTTATTTTTTATTACTTACATTTTTGGGTACTCTATTTTAAATTCTAGAACTTCAGCTTCATTTTATTCACTGCCGTATCTTATAGAACCATACACAGACAAAAATATGTGTTCAATAAATATATAATTGAATAAGGCTTGGGATCCATAGAGGCAAGCATATTTTTTTTATGAGAGATGTTGGATTTCTTCTTTTATAAAGCTTAACATCTAATTGCTAGATGTTAAAGTTGTTTTCTAATGTTTATTTTGATATGTTAAATATTTTAACCTTTCAAAATTCTGTTTGTTTGTTTTTTTACTTGAATCCTCAGTAGTATAGTAACTCATTTTCCTATGTGCCTTTCTTACTTTACTTTTCTTAATTTACACTTTTATAGCTCACTCTTTATTGTTTCACTAGAGGCCCTGTACATGGATTCATGCACCGGTAGGGTCCCTTAGCCTGACCATTACCCTCTTGCAATCTGGGATCCCTCAGGGAATGTCGGATAGCTGGTTTGAGCCCAATCTCCACAGGCCTGATCAAGACAGGAGGGAGCCCAATCCTGTGCATTGAGTGTCTTTACACTGGTGGTCAGTGTGTGTCATAGCGATTGGTCAACTTGCCATTCGGTCATTCGGTTTCCTTAAGCTTTTTATATAAATAGATCATTTAAACCAGCGTTTTTCAACCGCTGTTCCGCGGCACACTATAGAAGGATAACAGAGATGTTGCCTGGTGTGCCGTAGGTGCAGACAAGACAAGAATTTTATAATTTTTCACTATTTTGTTTACTTAATATTTCATAATAAAGTAATTATAAAATACTTTCTTTGTGTTTATTTGATTCCTATTCAAGAGAATTACTTTATATACAGTCAATATAGGCACAGAGTTAATTTTTTTAACATTTTCTAATGGTGGTGTGCCTCGTGATTTTTTTCATGAAACAAGTGTGCCTTTGCCCAAAAAAGGTTGAAAAACACTGGTTTAAACTATTCTTATCAACGATCTATATGTGTATCTGTGTATGTATATGCTAACATTAGTTGCTCAACAATCATTTCTATTCTAATGCCTTAATCTCTATCCTATAAAAGAGAATGTTTTAAGAAAACACATATTTTGCCCAGGTGGGGTGGTTCAGTGGTTAAGCATCAACCTATGAACCAGGAGGTCACCATTCCATTCCAGATCAGGGTACACAAACAGATTGTGGGCCTGATCCCGTGTAGGGCTGTGTAAGAGGCAGCTGATCAATGATTCTCTCTTATCATTGATGTTTCTGTCTCTCTCTCCCTCTCTCTTCCTCTCTGAAATCAGTAAAAAATATATATATTTTAAAAAACAGACACACATATTTTCCTTTGTGCCCCATAGATAGTAATGAGTTAACATGAGAATTGGGACAAGGAGGAAAAAATACTATATAGTGTATGTTAACAAATCTCAATTTCTCTCACAAGATTATACCCATGACACAAATTAAGCCCTGTATGGGTCTTCATTGCATTCCTAGAAGATGTTTTTGATGTCAAGCTTAAGTACACTTTTTGATAGCTTAGTGTCTGACCTATTGTACATTTCATTTATAAATCTGAAAATTTTATGTTTGTGCCAGTATTCTAGGTATATAAAATATTACCCATTGTTAAATGAAACAGATCAAAGGAACTTTAAAGGTTGTAGAATGGTAACAAAGCTTGGTAATTCAATGCTTATTACTCTGGGGAGCCCAGGGGAGTAAAGTATTGGGTTAAACATACAGTGAAATCCAGTTTTCCTAAATATGATATTGTAAAAATAGTATGTAATAAATATATATATATACCTGCCTCCATAAATTTCTTCTGTTTTCAGACTCATGAAACCAGATGCTTGACTTTTTTATTTTATTACTAAGATCTAAAGACCAGGTGTGATCTCAGCAGTGTCCTGGACAAGCTGAGACACAGTGGGTTAAATTGATAGTGTTTCAGCATTTCTTTGAATGTCCAAACCATTCTGCCTTTTTATTTTAAAGAACACTTAGGAAAGTTTTATCATATAGCTCTTTCTTCTCTCACCCTAAAAAGAGCCTGACCCTTAAGAATCAATTAGCGGTATAATTAAATTCCCTCAAAAAGTGGGTAGCCATAGAGATGTATCATTCATTCATTCCTAGTTATTAATGGATCACAGTTTTTTCCAAGCGGGAGCTTGATGTTGAAATGTCTAGAGTATTCCAGAGTCATATGTCAACAGTTTTCAGAAAATAGTAGTCAATGGAAAAGATAATCACTTAACATCATGAGAGTTACGAGAGATGAAGGATAATAACATAAGGACCTTTGTCCATGTGCTATTCTCTTGTACTAGTCTCACTACTGGCTGGATAATTTTCAGACTCTGCAATTCTGGTGGCAATCTGATTACATGAAGAGGGGAAAAGTATAAAAGTAATTTACTGCAGTTTATAGTTTAGACATCTCTTTCAGATATACATATATACTTAATATTTATAATAACATTATGAGATATATATCATTATTATTTCCATTTCACTAATGAGTAAGACTAAACCAAAAGATGTTAATAGATTTACCATCAATTAGCCTACTAGACAGAACCAATTCTCAATCCCTAATCCTTCTGCCAAGGTTATATAGCTACAGAGTGTATTTTCAGTGCACAAAGTACATTGAGTGCGCTTTCTTTTGTCCAATAGCTATCTATCTATCTATCTATAATCTATCTTCTATTATCTATATATTTCTTTGCACATAATTTTCATGTAATTTTCTTTTGAGTATGTGGCTTTCACTGAAAGTCACACACATTTTCTCTATATATAAGTGGAAATGGAGGGAAGTATAAAATTTTTGACTGAATTATACATTATAGGAAACTTTCATTAGTTGTTTTATCCTAAATGATGGCTGTATAAAAGCAACAATAATATAGAAGAAAATGTTTAACTGTTCATGCTTTTTATATGACATATAAGACTGGACTTTATAGTTAAGTTTTAGGATTTGAAGACCTAGATACTTAGGTATCTGTTCTATTTTAGTTATGGTCTAGATCATCATTCAAAATATTAAAGTATTTAAAAGCTAGTAAACACAATTTTATTTAATTTTTCAAGCACTACAAATATAAAATTAAGAAGATTTAACTCAGAGTACATTCTTATAATTACTTATTTAATACCTTAGTAATTTAGAGTATAGTATAATATATCTATTGTTCTATATAGCATTCCAAGTACATAATACATTTCTTAGTAAACAATAGAAACTCAATAGATATTTGTGAATTTTCAACATTTGTATGAGTTGAGAATATGTAAAATTCAAGTCCCATTGTAAAAACTTATGGCCAACTTATTTCAAGGGTGGCTGGTTAAGGCAAAGTTCAATAAAACAGAACACTTAACCACATAGCTTTGACTGTTTTAGACTTTGAACTAAACA
Organism: Pipistrellus hanaki; assembly: GCF_964339955.1. Lineage (NCBI taxonomy): Eukaryota > Metazoa > Chordata > Mammalia > Chiroptera > Vespertilionidae > Pipistrellus > Pipistrellus hanaki. The sequence goes on from NC_140511.1 coordinate 29,230,896, forward strand.
TTTCCATTTGTACCCATAAAAAGAAAATGGGATGCCAATCATATTCTAATTCCAGCAATTTCTAAAGTTTATTCCACATTATTCTGTAAAACCAAATGCAATTCTTCAATAGTAATGATCTCAGCACTGATTTCATATTTAATGCTAATAAATACACTGAAACAGTCTTGGGTAGGGGGAGGCAGAAAGAAAGAAAGAGTGTCTAGAATAGAGAAAATTGTGTTTTTATTTATTTATCGATGTTAGCTGGAAATAGAGAAATTTAGATTGCTTTTCCTCTGAATAAAGAGCATTCACACTTCTTCTGCCCTGGAGCCACCACAGTTTCCATAATCGCCCAAAGGAAACCTGAAATATTAAACAATATTGGTATAGCAAATATGTTTCCCTTTAAAGGACAATATATACTTCTTAGAGCTAAACTATTATTTGTAATTATTTTCCTTCAGAAAAGGAACTTTCTAACTATCCTTTCTTGTAATTTCTGAATTTATAAATCATATCCTATCAAAAGAAACCAATAAAGAATATAGATTTATGAGTTAATTATTTTCCAAATATGTAGTAAAAAAAAAAAAAAAAGCCACAACCTTATTTTTTTTTAATGACTAGGCATTTCAGAATCCCATGACCCTATGCCGACTCCAGCTAATTTGCAGCTCAGGGACCCGGAGAAGATGACAGCTGCAGACAGTGTGGAGGGAAAACCACCTTGCAGCGCTGTTTGTCAAGTTGCAGCCTCTGGCTTTGACCGAGGGCCAGTACTCCTGGAGACATGATGAAGTGTGAAAAGTACTGGCAGGCATTTTAGACGAAAAAAAGTTAGGCAGTAAAGGAAAATGGGGACCAGGAGCGATTAATATTTGTGAGGTTTATAGCAGAAAAGGCAAAGCAATAGGAAGTGAAGAAATCCCTGAAGGGAATTTCTTACAACAGCAGCAGATTAGAAACAGGAGGGGCCTGAACAGGAAGCTCATTTTTCCAGCTGGAGTCTTCCCTACAAACCTGAGGTCAATTTGGGAATGACAGACAAATGCCAAGCAAATGCCAAATCACAAAATCATAACAGATTTACAGTCACTGAGATAGTCCGGGAGGAGTGGGGAGAGCAGGAAGGAAGAAAGAGAGAGAGAAGGAAAGGGGGGTGGGGGGAGAAGAGAGGAAGGGATAAAATACAGTAGACTGTACCTGCATTCTAACCTTTGAACATTTTGGAAACAGAACAGAATAACATTCCTGGTGGGGAATGTGGATTATATAGTTAGAAAAGAAAAAGAAAAAAATAAAGTCTGAGGTGACCCAGTCTAGATATTTTCAAAATTTATAGCCATAGGAAGTAAACTTCAAACAAATGTATATGGAGAATCTGCCCCTGTCCATCCCCCCCACCCTTTCCCTGTGGATGTCCAAAAGCTGATCTGACTTAAGGAAGAGGGGGTAGACTTTGACTTGTATGTACTCACCTCAACTCCTGCATAGAGGTGGACTCCTGGGCACTTAGAGAATCTGTGAGGCTTTTCAAAATGTTTGAAAGCAAGCTGGTCTAATCTACTTATTCATGTATTACTTGGGAAAACAGAGCTCATGTTCTCAGGGCCGATAGAGGTATATTCTGAGGGCCTACACTTTACTAGGCTCTGTCCCTGTTTCCTGAGGCCCTGTGTTCTGCAACTTTCTGGAACTCTCTGTTGGAAACACAAGTCCTTAAACTCACTTCATCCAGTTATTACTGGCAGTTACTCTCATTCCTACCTTTTGGACATAAGACTGGTGAGCTCCACCTTTACTCTGATAGGCAGAGGGAGTCTTTTCTTCTCAAAGCTGGCGCTCTCACCGGGATGATGAATAAGGCAGACATAGTAGAGAATGAGACTTCCTTTGCCTGCAACTCCATCTTGGAGCTTTCTGCCATACAGGAGGTTTTCCCTCAATTTTCCTCCGCTTTTCCAATTTGTGATGACACCTTTCAGGTTCATTTCCAACAACTTCCCTATCAGCTTTCAGCAGTGGCAGCTTCTGCTGGCATTAACTTTGCTTCAGATGTTCAAGTGAGCAGCTTCTGCTTCCTTCTCTGGGAGGGGAATGGTGTCCCAACATCCCTGAGCAGGTGGAGAAAAAAAAAATTATTCTGCCCTGAGTACCACCTCTCCAGTGTCTTTCTCAGATACATTTCTTAGAAACAGCTCCCTGCTGAAACTGGTTTGGCTCAGTGGATAGAGCGTCAGCCTGCGGACTGAAAGGTCCCGGGTTCTATTCTGGTCAATGGCATGTACCTGGGTTGTGGGCACATCCCCAATAGGAGGTGTGCAAGAGGCAGCTGATCAATGATTCTCTCTCATCGATGTTTCTAACTCTCTATCCCTTTCCTTTCCTCTCTGTAAAAAATCAATAAAATATATTTTTTTTAAAAAAAGAAAGAAACAGCTCCCTTGCTGTACAAATCTTTCAATGAATGCATTCAGATATCCATCTAGTTTTACGGAAGGCATGTGTGTTTGCATGCACATATTATTACATTGATATGTTATTTTTTTTCCCTTTAAACTTACTTGCAAATTGAATTCTGAACTTGCTGGTAGAAGCACTGGGTAGGTTGTCTCCACTTCCTAAAACTGTGATCTTAAGCAAACCATAAAATCTCAAAGAAGCTCATGCCTCTCATCTGTTCAAATGAAAATAAATCCTAATGACCTCCAGAGCCACTGGAAACCTTAAATAAAGTAAGAGGAATGTGAATATATTCTGCAAGTTATAAATTATAATTCTAATATAAGGCTTCATAGAAACCACAATCACAGTAGCATCAATCTTCTTCCTCTGCCTCGATTTTCTTCCTTAAGGATCACATTGTAACAACAACAACAACAAAAGTTTTTGAGGGAGGCCAAAACCGGTTTGGCTCAATGGATAGAGCGTCGGCTTGGGAACTGAAAGGTCCCGGGTTCGATTCCAGTCAAGGGCATGTACCTTGGTAGAGGGTATATCCCCAGTAGGGGGTGTACAGAAGGCAACTGATCGATGACTCTCTCGTCGATGTTTCTAACTCTTTATCTCTCTCCTTTCCTCTCTGTACAAAAATCAATAAAATATATTTTTTTAAAAAATTTTGAGGGAGGATAATTAAGCTGAGGACTCTAGCAATATCTAAACTGAGACAATAGGCTACTTGGCAAAATTACTCAATTTCTCTTCATCTGCCTTCTATGTATGTGGAGGCAATTACTTTTAAATACTGGGTAATAAGAATAGTTCTCTAGCCTGGTCGGCCTGACTCAGTGGTTGAGGGTAGACCTATGGATCAAGAGGTCACAGTTTTATTCCCAGTCCGGGCACTTGCCCAGGTTGAGGACTTGACTCCCTGTAGGGGGCATACAGGCAGAAGCTAATCAATGGTTCTCTCATCATTGATGTTCCAATCTCCCTCTTCCTTCCTCTATGAGATCAATAAGAAAAAAATACATATTTCCCTGACTGGTTTGGATCAGTGGATAGAGCATGGGCCCGCGGAATAAAAGGTACCAGTTTGATTCTGGGCAAGGGCATGTACCTTTGTTGAGGGTACATCCATGGTAGGAGGTGGGCAGGAGGCAACTGATCGATGTTACTCTCTCATTGATGTTTCTAACTCTCTTTCCCTCTCCCTTCCTCTCTGTAAATAAAATAAATAAAATATATTTAAAAAGAAAATTATATATAAACTAATATATTTATATATTTCCATAGATAGTATTTTTGTTAGGGAATGAAATCATTAATAATCTGAATTTAAAGTTTTCAGTGTTCAGCTTATCATTTACATGTGTCTATTAAAAATTTTGTGTTGTTACATGTAATTTCACCAATAAGCTTCTGTTTAAATTTGTTCTATATGTAATTACAAGATAAAAATATAGGAGATGTTAAATTTGAATTTCAGATTTAATATAAGTATGCCCCCTTCAATATTAGCAACCTACCTACCTCTTTTCCTTTGCTCCATCTCTCTCCAGAATCTCTTTCTCTCAGTGGCTTAATCCAGAATGGAATCCTTCACACCTTCACTTCTTCCCCTTACATGTTATCAATCACAGAAGTCTTCTGATTGGATCTCTAAATGTGTATTAGATTTCTCTCTTTCTTTCCACTCCCACTGGTGTTTCTCTCTTAGAGATCAACATTACCTCAGACATTGATGGCAACAACAGCAACCAAATTAGTTTTCCTGCCTCCAGTTCTCCAGGTAACCCTACAGCAATCTAAATGCTATTTGAATGCAAATTTAGTCATGTAAACCAGGAAGTTAGCTCCATGAAATCAGGACCTACTGGTAGCTCTTGCTTTCTTACTTCTATATCCCTAGTGACTTAAACACTGATTCATTCAGTCAACAAATATTCATTGAGTGTCTACGTTTATGAAGTCATGTTCTAAGCACTGGAAATTCAATATAGAACAAGGCAGAAAAGGATTCTGTCTCCTATCTAAGTGAAAGACAACAGGCCCAGACAAATAAAATAAATAAAAGAGTATAGGTATTGATAGATGCTATGACACAATAAAACTTGTAGTGTGACCAAAAGTGGTCAACGGTCCCAACTGGCATGGCTCAGTGGAGCATCAACCTATGAACCCAGATTGCAAGCTGGATCCCCAATGGGGGGCATAAAGGAGGCAGCCAATCAATAATTCTCTCTCCTCATTGATGTTTCTATCTCCCTCTCCCTCTCCCTTCGTCTCTGAAATCAACAAAATTAGATTTTTTTTTAAGTGGCCAACGGACTGCTTTAGGTAATGTCAGGGAAATTTCCTCTGAGTGAGTGATATAAATGAATGGCTATAGCTCGCCTCCTTCTAACAGTTCTATGGTCCTCACTGTCCTCAGGTGAGAGATAAAGCCATGGTTTTTCTGGTTATCATCTTTGATTTTCTAAGGCTAATCTTTAGCCACTTCTGTATAATTTTACCAGTTGAATTTCAGCACCTTTTACACAGTGGTTCTCACACTTTAGCTAACATTGGAATCACGGGGAGGGCTTGTTAAAACACAAATTGCTGGGTTTCACCTGGGGGGTTTCTGACCCATTAGATCTGAGCTGGAGCATCTGCACATCTAATTCATTGTTCACAGGGAATACCAGTGCTGCTGGTCCAGGGAGCAGCTCTGAGAACTCTCACGTAACCACCTGCAGTCGGCCTTCATGATCTTGTCTTCTGCCTTCCTGTCCCTTTGCGTTTTTTTGGTATCACTGACTCTGGTTCATTTTTAGGCCTCAGTATACTTTTATCACCTCTTAGGACATTTCTCAAATATAGTTGTTGCTTTTTGTTTGTTTGTTTTGTTTTGTTTTTTCATCTCTCTCAGATGCTCCATGGAGTTATACTGTACCCGAGCATTATTACATTATATTGTTATTTTCTATTTCCTTTTCTGTATTATCTCACTCACACCTTCTTGACTGTAATTTTTACTAGTACATCCTCATGGTTTAGCACAGATTAAAAATTGATATGATTTTAATCCTTTTTGAAATATAATTTTTTATTGATTTCAGAGCGGAAGGGATAAAGAGAGGGAGAGAGAGAGAGAGAGAGAGAGAGAGAGAGAGAGAGAGAGAAACAGCAGTGATGAGAAAGAATCAGCTGTCTCCCTCATGCCTCCACTGGGGATTGAGACCAGCAATCAAACCATGACTTCCTGGTTCACAGGTTGATGCTCAACCACTGAGCCACACCAACTTTTTAATTCTTTTTATTCAAGAAATATCAGTGCTCTAATGACAGCTAGTTTGGTCAAGTGATTTCTTGCATAAGCTTTGTGCATATAGGAAACAATTAGATTTGAGAAAGGCACAATGACACATAATAGATTAGTTTTAAAAATAATATGAAAGATTGGTTTTCATTAAAACAGTGGATTTTTTTTAATTTCTGAATTAGTTTTCAAGAAAATTCTCTCTGTTTCTTTATCTACCTCACCTTGAAAAAAGTGGCAAAGTATTTTCTTTCAATGGTATAAGCTACCAGAGGGTAAAGATAGCTGTTTCTACTCTAAATTTGGATAAATTGAGAAAGGAGATTTAAATCATTTTTTTTGAAACTAATGTTATAATGTTTTCTTAACCCAATTAAAAAATATTTTTCCATGTATTTTTTTAAATTACTTTATTAAGGTATCACATATTTGTCCTCAATCCCCACATTCCCATCACTAACCCCTCCCCACACATACCCCTACCCCCCTGTTGTCCATGACCACTGGTTAGGCTCATATGCATGCACACAGTCCTTTGGTTGATCTCTCCCCCCTATCCCCACCCTCCCCTACCTTCCCTCTGAGGTCCAACAGTCTGATCCATGCCTCCTTGTCTCTGGGTCTGTTTTTGTTCATCGGTCTATGTTGTTCATCATTTCCCCTAGATGACTGAGCTCATGAGATACTAGAAATATACTTATAAGAACCAAAAATGGGACAAGCAATAATGATTATGCTGAGAGGCAAATGAATCAGTCTATAGTGAGTTTCTTTCTGGGCCAACAGTTCTTTTGAGTCCCAATTTCAATGTCAAACAGTTCCTTATGTGTACATGTCAGCAATGATATTTTAGTTCTGGTTGGTGGACAAATAGTGGTAATGCAGGTCCGACCCTCTCTGGTTTGGTCCTGGGCAACCTGCAATAACGCACAGGATCCTGAAACAACAGAGGAGGTTAACAAAAGGATATTGTTATTTAACCATGAAAGAATAATGGCTTTTAAGCTTTTGTGAGATTTTCTTAAGGGCGAAATCATATTATGTTAAAAAAATAAAATTGTACATTAGTCAATCGAGGCAATGTGTTAATAAAACTGGGGGGAAATAGTACCAAAACTTCCATCTTGGTTATTACTTAATCACATAATCTTAGAAAATAACAAACAATATAGATTATGTAAGGAAATTTGAGATAACAAATCTTCCTGAACATCTAACTACTCATCTTTTCAGTTTTCTTTTCCATAAATGACAGTGCATCTATTGTCATGAAAACCCAGGGCTAACATACAATTTTGGCTAAAACTGAGGTTGCCAGTCGGGGAATTAAAGTGGAAGAGAGAAAGAGGTGAGGTTAGAATCTAAATAGGACAAATTGCTTCTCTGAGATGGCATGCATTTAGTAGAGCAAAAAATGAATTTGATCTGAGTTGGGAATTCAAACTGTAGGATCTTTAAGGGATTACTAAAATCCCAGTGCCTACATTTAAGAAATCTATTTTCCACCTTGGAGATTTAGAAAATAAAAACTATATGTCAGTAGAGGTCTGGAGATAGGGCTTTTTGGCTTCTGGGAAGTCTTGAATGAGTCACTTAATGTCATATGAGAAATAGGTGTTAGTCCTACAAAATCCATCATGCTATAAAAGCCAAGCAATGCAAAGTGCCTTTAAAAGTCAACCTGTGCATCCGCTGTCTGCACACATGCCAATTTGAAAATTATTCCAGGCCAGTTTTATAAGGCCCTGATAAATATTTCCCCATTTCATTAGTAATCTGATATAGTATTTAGTATTCACTGTCAGCAAAGTCTTCCTTGTATATTATTGTACTTAAATCCCTTCTGTTTGTGTTTCAGTCTCTCTCCTTCATGCCTTATTTCCTTCCTTCCTTCTTTCTTTCCTTCCCTTCTTCCCTTTGGCTAAGATTTTCCTATTTTTCCCACCCACAGCCCTGGGCATCCATCATTCTACTCTGCTTCTGTCTGGGAATTCTTCAGGCATGAGGAGCAGATGTCACACATCTTTAAGTAGGGTAGTTTTGTTTACCTGTTTTTTTCCTACTTGGCTGTAGCTCAAGTTTTCTTATCCTAATGTTCTTAACAGATTCTTCTCTTCCCAATGCCTATGTTTGACTCAAAAGAGTTTGGTTGTCACTTACTTTCAGAAACTCTGTTGGAACAAAACTTCAGAACTATATCCAACGTGATATCCCTCTCAAAGGACGTTTTCTGCACTTGCTTGTACATTGTCACATGCAACTAACAGAAAATAATAGGTTTATTAATGGTGTTTCTACGTGAGGCCAGGAACTATATGCTCTGCTCTAGGGAGACCACAGTAGAAAGATTGTGCTGCCTTCTGAAAAGTTCAAAGCCGAGAGATACAAGTGAATGGCAGAGGCCAGCATTCGATGCGTGCCTACTCGGTTCCACACTATTCCAGATCTTTTACGTGCATCCTATTATCTAATTCTCACCCACCTGAGGCAAAGTTATTAATAGAAACATTCAGAAACGTGGCACATTGAGGAAAAGGGGGAAGTCAAACTGCAAGACAAAGCTGAATCTGATATAGCCGGATTCAGCTGTGTGGGTCCTTACTGTGAAAAGCTGCTTCCGTAATAAAGGGATAACTATATTACAATGTAAAGAGACACTCAAAGTTAAGGTCAGTAGGGCAGAGGGCTACAGAACACTTCCCCAACTAACTCTCAGCAGCAATGTAAATTTATCTACTGATCCCATTGATAAGTAGGTATCAATACAGGTATTCATGTATCTGGCCTGCTTCTCTGGAGCTTTAACCCTCTTAGAAGATGTGATCATTTAAAAGATTGTTTTCCAGGTATATTTTCAGATATGCTATGTGCCTGGCCATTAGGCTCAGAGTCTGACAGAAAGCATATACCAGGATAAATGTCAGATATGCTATGCGCCTGGCCATTAAGCTCATGGTCTGGCAGGAAGCATATACCAGGATACAAGTAAACTGTGTCTATGAATGAACCACTGTTAGGGTGACAGGGGTCACTGCTGTCTGGCTCATGGCTACATGTAAAAAGCCACTTGCTAGTTTCCCCTCAGAGCTGCTATTTTCCGATTTCAGCTGGAAAAATTGGCATCAGCTTTCTATTATCATGCTCAGTGCAAAGCAATATGGATTTTATTTTATGATTGGAATGTCTGGTAAATATCCTTCTCACTCCTGCTGCAGCAGAAAAGGTCTACCAGTTATATCTCCTCTGTGTTTCAAATGCATTTGTTTTAGTAAGTGAATCATTAGAAACAAATTACTCTTTTAACACAAAACTGCCTGAGAATTGAACTCCTGATGTGTCCAAGCCTTCCATCATATTGAAGGGTATCTACTGGAACCTCATAAAACAGTGGGCTCTATTTATCTTTTTATTTTTGACTCACGTGAAGTGCACCTTAAGACAGCAAGGATGTTCATGCCCTCATTACTTTTCCAAGGAACCTGATTGCAAGTGAAAACTGCATTACAGTGCCTGTTGCATTTTGAAATTTCATGATATAAACCTTGCTTGCAGTTTGGTATTGGACTTAACAATGGGGCCTAAGTGCTGTCTATGGAAAGCAGGTATGAAGACACTTAAAAATGAGGCTGTAGGTCGTCAGTTCTCTATAGTAACTAAAAATGCTCTGTCTTCTGAAAACAAATACAACTGCACTCTAAGCTACCTGATCACTGCATTCTAAACTACCTGATCTCGACTTTCTTTTCTTTTTAATATATTTTATTGATTTTTTTTTTTTCACAGAGAGGAATAGAGAGTTAGAAACATCAATCTGCTGCCTCCTGCTCACCCCCTACTGGGGATGTGCTTGCAACCAAGGTACATGCCCTTGACTGGAATCAAACCTGGGACTACTCAGTCTTCAGGCCAACGCTCTGTCCACTGAGCCAAACTGGTCAGGGCTGATCAATACGTTCTTGAAAATACTAATGCCACTGTTATGTATATGATAATAATAGAAACAAAAGTTTTAAAAAGTACTTGTGAATTGTTTTAAACTAAATAAAATCAAAAGGAAAATCTTCGCAGGTTATTCCTAAATGTTTGTCCTTCATCTTCCACATTATCCATTCCATATTCATTCCATGCATGAATATATACACGTACATATACACATGCACACACATATATATATTCCCTTCTGCACAACTTCTACTAGCAGAGTTTTCACAGTTGTAAAATGTTAGAATAAAGATCATTTTTAATTAGAATCAGGACCATTTTTGTTTCCTTGTTTTGTTCATGTTTCTTTTTTGGAGTTCCCTACAGCACCTACACTAAGGGCCTCTGGAAGAGAGGGTTGCTTCTTCTAGAATTGTAACATGTCCACATGGAAAACCCATGATGGGTTTACTTAACAAAGGTCGTATGTCATTTCATAGCAGAATGTGAACTCACAATATCTTTTGACCCACAGTTCGTAGTAACACACGGTTTAGCTTTGTGGTATCACATTGACAGGGTGTCACTTGTGTAGTGGATGTAATGTCCCCAGTGGTTCTCAACAATCAGCTCTTGGAGGACACAAACACACTTCGAGGAATATGAAGATGTTTCTACTCCTAGTCCACTATTCCCTCCTGACGAACTGAGCGTGATAAAACAATCATGATAAACTGATTCCCTAAATAAATAATTTTCCATTATCATGGATTTACCATTATAATATGATAAATAAGAGCACATTTCTGTGTTTATTCTGAGTGCATTTATTCAGTGGGCTTATTTCCACCCAGCACAGAATGAATGTTCCCTTTGTCTTTTCTTTCCTGACATCCAACCAAACCTAGCCCTTCTGGAAGCTCCTTGTCTCAATGGTCAATCCTGAAAGTGATAAGACACTGTTTTTCCAGTGTGTGTTTACTCGGGGAGTTTATTTTTATTGTTCACACTAGGCTTCCTTTGGTTTCTAATTGCTAACCTACTAGTGCATAAAATGCAAGAACTGAAAGATACACGTTTAAAAATTCCTGTGAGTGCACTGGACAGAGCCTGAGAGTGGTTTGTTGTTCTAGAGAGAGATGATGTGTTCATGGCCTAAAGTGGAAATATGCAATGTCGTCCCAGGCTGAGAGGTCATAGAAAGCTTTTACATCTCTTTGCTCAGAGATATTTCCTCTTTTTCTGTCTCTCACATCAAACATCCCAGGCCAGTATCAGGAAGAATAATTGTGCTTCATATTTAATTTTATTCTGCTGTGAATAGCCTGCAGGGTTACATTTAAGGTTTTACTAAATTACCAGGTTTGTATCTCCTACTAATATTACCGGTCAAGTCAATGACAGCAGTCCGTCCTTATCTTTGGGTGCTACACTCCTAGACCGCCAGTAGGTGCCTGCAAAGCAGATAGTACCGAACACTATATATACTATGATTTTTTCCCCCCCTAGAAACCCATACCTGTGATAAAGTTTAATGTATAACACAGGCACAGTAAGAGATTGACAACAACAAATAATAAAATTGGAACAATTATAATAATATACCGTAATAAAATTTGTGTAAATGTCATCTCTCTCAATCTCCTGTAATTTTATAATGTTTAGTCCAAATCTGTTCCTGAACCTGTGTAACCATCCCTTAGTTGCAGTAAATGGCTTGCTGTCATGTGTTATAGGGAATCCCTTGCTGACATCTTCTTATAAGCTCAATGCTTTCTGACACAACACATCCATGTCAGTTGGAACATGTTTTCTGTTTCTATCTTCCACCCACAAATGTAATGTCTTCACCATCTTCACTGAGCACTTGGGCACTGTGATGGAACCTTTGAAGTGTGAGGTGCAACAGCAAAACTAGGCTAAATTACTTTCTTTGTTTTCACATCACAGATGGAAGATTTGTTCTTATGGAACATCTTAGCAACCTCAGCATACACTTTTTTCCTGTAGTAAGTTGAGAACTTTCACCTTTTTTACTTAAATGAAGCATTTTTTTTTGCCTTTCCTTTGGAAATGTTGGAATTGCCAGTATCATTGCTCTTGTGCTTAAGGGAAATAAGGATGATTCAGGTCCAGGGCATGAGGTTTTATTATGCTGCTCAGAATTTGCACAATTTAAAACTTATGAACTGTTTATTGCTGGACTTTTCCATCTACTATTTTTCAGACCGTGATTGACCATGTGTAACTGAAAATGCAGCAAGTGAAACCACAGATTAGAGTGACTACTGTATTAGGATTTTAATGAGAACTAACCAAAATGTTCACCTTTATGTTACAGGGATATATAGCTTGAATGACACAATCATTAAAAATGAGTGTGTCACCTAAAAGATCTTTATTAGTTAGCCTTCAGCCTTCAGATCACCTCCTTCCACCCCCATACTCCATATAGTTAGGCCTCTATATTCCCCTATTTTCCTTTCTTTGACACAAGTTTAAGCAATTAACTCATGTTTTACTTGATTTCTCACAGTTGATTCTCCTCTTTTGGAAAAATGCTCGATGCAGTTACATTACTAGATCATTGTCTGGTAAATATGAAGGCCTGAAAACCTGCTTTTGTCATCACACTGGAACAATCCCATCTGTCCCTAACAGCCTCCCACTAACCAAGTTTACCTGATTGATAAGTAAAACTAGAGTGCCAGTCCATTAACTTACTTTAGGTATACAACTATACCAAAACCTGCAATACTTACATCTAAAATAAAGGTATTCAAAAGCCAAAAATTAGCTAAGAATCATTTGATGAACATAGAATGAGAAAAAGAAGGGATAAAGGTTAAGTTGCACTGGGCAAAATTTAAATACCAGAGTATAGTGCAGAGGCTCTTCGATTCAACTATCCCCGTGGTCAGCAAACTGCGGATCTTGAGCCACATGCGGCTCTTTGGCCCTTTGAGTGTGGCTCTTCCACAAAATACCACGGCCTGGGTGAGTCTATTTTGAAGAAGTGGCATTAGAAGAAGTTTAAGTTTGAAAAAAATTGTCTCTCAAAAGAAATTTCAGTCATTGTATTGTTGATATTTGGCTCTGTTGACTAATGAGTTTGCCGACCACTCAACTATCCAGTCTTGAGCAAGTACTAGCTGTGAACTCCTAGACAAATTAGACAACTTCTCTACACTGTAATATGCTCATTAGTAACATGAGAGTGATGATAGTATGTTACCTCCTATCCAGTGATGCAGCACATGAAGAACTTACAACAGTGCCTAGCCTACACTGTTTCATCCTATGAGGCATGCAATCTCACAATGAGGATGGGTGAACCATCGCAGTTAAAGACTTTTAATGAAGGTGGCTTCTCTCCTAGTCACTCATTGCCACCGTGCCACCACTTTTATTGTATTTCCAGAGCTGACCAATAATAATTTTAAGTTACACATTTTCTTGTTTTTAATTTGTGTTAGACATGTTAGTCACTTTTTGCATGCCCATGAAACATTCTATCTCTTGAAGGTCATCATGCAGATCTGCTGTGAGCTATTTGGCATTGGGGTTTATAGTTTAAGTATTTTTTTAATATATAATATTTCATTGATTTTTAACAGAGAGGAAGAGAGAGGGATAGAGAGTTAGAAACATTGATGAGAGAGAATCATCGATCAGCTGCCTCTTGCACACCCCCTACTGGGGATGTGCCTGCAACTCAGGTACATGCCCTTGACCGGAATCAAACCTGGGACCTTTCAGTCCGCAGGCCAAGGCTCTATCCATTGAACCAAACCGGATTTGGCATATAGTTTAAGTCTTAATACACAATTGTATTACTCCACTTCTCCTCCATGAATAGCCTTGTTAGTTTCTATGTATAAAACCCAGTATTCACACAGGTGAAAAAAACATGTGGATAGAATCATCTGATGTCAGTACAGACTTTATAACAGAAAATAAGCTGTGGGAATAACACTACCACAGAGTCTGATTTCAGATCAATGAATTGACCAGTCAGTACCTGTGATTTGCAAGGATAAAATACAAAAACATCCAAACAAACAACCACCACAATTCTCTTAATCTCTCGTGAGTTTTTTTCCTGGCCAAATAATGGAGCACAGGTGTCTTTGCCATAATTCAGACCTATTTATTTTTAAGAATTGTATATTATTCCCACTTGCCAGTTGGATTTCAGTAGAAAATGCATTACTTATCATAAGCAATAAAGCACTACACTGGTTCTCTTTTGAAATTTTATTTTTTTAGGTTTTAAAATGTGGATGACAGATTTCTTGTTGGATTTAATTTATAGAAAAACAATGTGACATGTATGGCTTAAGAGAATTTCACAAGTCATACCCCAAGCCTGAGATTTCATGGTCCAAACTCTCACAGTGAGGCACAGTAGATTTCTAAAACATCCACTTTAGTGACTGCTTTGCCATCGAGTCTTGACTAATCATTCCTGAAATTAGGGAATAAGATCCTAGCAAATGTAGATACATTAACCAGTGTGCTCTCTGGGAAAATACTTGATAATTATTCTCTCCTCAACAAAACAAAGGTAAATGATGATGATTGATAGATGAAAGATAGATAAAATTTTAATTTTCACGTTTACAACTATGCATGCAAAAATCTATTTTTGCAATATTTTGATTTCATATAATTTCATAAGAAGAGATTCTCTCCCACTCTCTTCCTCCATGCCCACTACTACATAGTCCATATTTGACACTGATGGAATCCTTTTCAAATAAGTAGGACTGTTACTATCATTTCCAGGCTTCAGATGGGTAGGATGAAATTCAGAGAGTTTAGGCAATTAGGTCCAAATCACTCAGTGAATGGTGAAGTCAAGCTTCAAACCAAGGTTTTCTACCTTTGTGCCAGTGGGTTTTTTTTAATTCATTCAATTTTAAAATACATATACTTACATTAAAAAACATGTATTTTACTTTAGACAATGTTTATAAAGTAATAGTTGTGGAAGATGGGTAAAGGAATATATTGTGGTAGGGATATTAGTCAGCAAAAATATTTAACAATTTTGAAAGTCAGAGTTGGAGATGAATGAGAATATGAAGCTTTCTAGATAAAGTGCTCATGGGCTCTGGAGGGAGCACTAAAGGAAATTAGACAGGAAAATAGACTTGTAAGAACTTTCACCACAGCTTCTGAGAAATCAGAGTTCATGAGTGTGGTGCCTAAAGGGTAAGAATGGAGACACAGCAGTAGACTAACTAAATGAGACACGCTGAGGCTGTGAGCTGTTGCAGTGACTATACAATGCTGCATGTGTGGGCAGGCCCTTTAATTACCCAGTAAATTAAAGTCAAGGTATAACTACCATTTGAACATTTTAATTGCCATTTTGGGCTCCATGTAGTCCTTGGTGGATCACTTCTGTATATACTGTATATATACACTGAGAGGCCAGATTCTTATGATCTCTGAACGCATAATAATCTGGCCACTTAGTGTAAATTCTATATAATAAAAGACTAATATGCAAATTATCCCCTGGACCAGGAATTCAACCAGCAGGAAGGTCAGCCAACCACCCATCCTCCTCCCCCCCACCAGGTTGGCCGTACCCCACCCATGCACGAATTCATGCACTGGATCTTATATATATATATATATATATATATATATATATATATATACACACACACACACACACACACACACACACTCTGAATGGCCAGATTATTATTCGTTCAGAGATCATAATAATTGGGCCACTCAGACTCAGTATGTGCATATATATATATATATATATATATATATATATATATATATTCAGTTATAAATCCAAGTTGCTTTGCTATCATTTTGGGATACAGAAATTCATCTGAACATGTTTGAGAAAAGAGGAAAATAAATTTTAAGTCACTTTATTTCTATCAAGCAAAATTTAAATTGAAAATACTTATTTAAATCCACTGCTAAGGAAACATTTAATCATTGTGAATCACCGAGGCTAATATATGATAGAAATTAATGGGTATCTTTTTTAGCTTGTGTCATTTAGCTCCAAAGCAAGGCTGTGATGGAAGTTTCAAAGGGTTTCACGTGGAAAATTACACGAGGGAGAAAATGACTTTCATAAAATAAATTAAAAAAAAAATACGTGAAAGGAATATGATGTTTCCATTTGCTACATAGTCCTGGTGGGTCCCTTAAGTGTTTAGCAACCTGATCCTCAGTCTTCCCTAATGGTTTTGAAATGAAGCTGTTGAAAGCTGTGATCAGCAAGCACCCTTTTGGTCTCTCCGCTGTTTTGGTTTTCTCTCTGCAGGCACACTAAGCTGCAGTCTTCCAGCTCCCACCTCAACCTGTCCTGTCCCAAAGAATCTTTTTTAAGATGCTGAAAATGAATATGTTCTCTTCATGGAGGTGGGAGCAAATGAACCTATTCGGGGAATATTGTAACATTTTTGTGAATGAAAGAGAAATGTTTTATTCCTGTCTGTGGGTTTATCTGTGAGGAATAGAGGAAACAGAATCATGGGAGTCCATTAATATATTTTCAAATATTCCTCCCAAGTGTTTTATGACAAATGTGCAAGCTGATGGAACTAAATGGCTCATTTTGGAAAACAATCTTGGACTGACATTTCTAGAAACTTAATTTTTCCTATGTGTATTGTGCAAATATTCTTATGTTAAGGGGGACATCACTCTTGCATATTTCAAGTTATTTACTATGGGTAATTTATTAACTATTAATATAAATGGGCTTAAAATAAGGTGAAAAAAGGAAAAAATATAATTATTTTGCTCAGTTTTTACTGATTAACACAAAGTCAGTTGCTGCCACTTTTAATTCTGTGGCTTGTGCATACAATGAATATTTATACTGTTTTGATGTGACTCTAATTTTTATTGTATGCAGAATGGGAAGAACATGGATTATCTCTACCACATAACTTGATGCATGAAATTCAGAAAGTTGCCTAAAGTCTTGAGCCTCAGTTTCCTCATAAAATTATTTTTTAACATTGCATTTCAATTACCTAACATATGACATATAGAATTGTCAATGCACCTGAGTCTATATTAGCTAGATGGAGAAGTGCACAGTGATACTCTAATAGTTGGGAGCTTTAATAACACACTCTCAAGAATGGATAGATCATGCAGACAGAATCCATAAAGAAACAATGAACTTGAACACTATAGACCAGTGGACCTAACAGACATATACAGAGAATTTTATCCAAAAACAGAATATACATTCTTTTACATAAAACATTTTCTATGATAGACCATATCTTTCATATCTAGAATTTCCTGAAGAACAGAAAAAATGTCTATGGTTAAATACATAATGGTTAGGGATGATTATAAAGAAAAAGGTACAGATCTGTTCAAAGATCTTCAAATTAAATATCACAATATTTTGAGCAGATCACATATTACCAGAGGTGCAAGGGACTAGTAGGAACAAAGAATGGAAAAACCTAATGAAGCAATAGGTCACACTATTAAAGAAAGCTAAAATACAGAGCACTCAGAAGCTGAAGGGAGAGCAAAACATCAGTCCTCAAATAAAGAGGGTCAGCAGGTGAAAACAGTCACTCTTGTATTCATTAATGTGCTCCACAAATACCTTTTGAGAATCTACTGTAGGCCAGGCTATTTCCAGGGGATACAAGAGAAAATGAACTGAGTAGATATCTCTAACTTTGTAAAGCTTTCATTCTACTTAGGGAGAGATTACAGTAATGATAGCGAGCATTAGGCTTAAAGTATTTTTTAATGGAAAATGAGATAACAGTTAGTAAAACAGTATTAAAAAAGTAACATCTAGCCCTAGCTGCTATGGCTCAATAGTAGAGTATTGGACTATGGACTGAGGGGTTCGGGGCTCAATTCCAATCAAGGGCACAAGCCAGGGTTTTGGGCTTGATCCCCAGTTGAGGTTGTGCAGGACGCAGCCTATCCATGATTCTCTCTCATCATTGATATTTATACATTTCTCTCTCTCTCCCTTCCTCTATGAAATCAATAAAAATATATTATTAAAAAGTGACATATCTATAAGTTTCTGATGAAAATGAGGGAACTGTGTACAAAAAGCATTTCAGGCAAAGAAGCTTAAGGTGCAGACAGTTTAGGGCAGAGGTGCCTAGTGGGCTGGAGAAGGGGTGAGGAGGCCAATTTGGCTACAGTGGACTGATCCAGCATAGGTAGACAGGGAGAAAGTATGTGTGTGTGTGTGTGTGTGTGTGTGTGTGTGTGTGTGTGTAGGCGTACGCACGCATACAACATTAATAACAATACATGGTATTACAGAGCACCAGGCCTCCCATTTTTTGTTTGTCAATGTTGTTTACTTTGTTGACAGACAGTTCTGATTGTGCATGGTCTGCAACTGAGTTGTAGAGTTGAGCAAGAGAAAAAAGCAGAGTATTTAGCAACCAATAAATAGTCTACCATGGTTTTTAACTTTTTAAAAACATTAGGTACCATTTCCAAATGTCTAATCTTTTAACCTATCTTTACTGAAAGATATGAGGACTAGAGAAAACTGTATGTGAGTTAGAGGAAGAGATGTGGAAAGCATTTATTTAAAAACAAAACAACAACAACAACAACAAAACACATTACAGGTGGTCCAGGCTGCATTCATCTTGAAGACCAAATTGATTGATTAGATGTTGGTTGTGTTTTGCTCATTTTTAAAACAGAAAATTGAACCTAAACATTTTTTTTTAATTCCAGGCAATAGTATTGAACAATTAGTGAGAAACAAGTGCCAGACCCTGTTCTATTTTACCTTTTAAATTTTAATTTACTTTAGTAAGAACACACATGAGATGCACTCCTAATTAGTTTTTTAAAAAATATATTTTACTGATTTTTTTACAGAGAGGAAGGGAGAGGGACAGAGACAGAGAGTTAGAAACATCAATGAGAAAGAAACACTGATCAGTTGCCTTCTGCACACCTCCTATTGGGAATGTGCCCGCAACCAAGGTACATGCCCTTGACCAGAATTGATCTGCAGACTGATGCTCTATCCACTGAGCTAAATATATTGATATTTTAGGGTTTGGGCTGTAATTAGTTTTTTTAATTATGCATTGTTGTTGACTACATGTTCTACAGCAATATAGTCCCACTTGTGTTTGTTTTGCTTTGGCTGTCTGTGTTTTTTTGTCTTAGCCCCAAAAAATCATTGTCAAGGAAATTTTTCTCTATGCTTCCTTGTGATTTCAGGTCTTACATTGAAATCTTTAATTCATTTTGAGTTAATTTTTGTGAGTTATGTAAGATAGGGGTTTTATTCTTTTGTATGTGGATATGCGGTTTTCCCAGCACTGTTCATTAAAGAGACAGTCCTTTTTTTCCTTTGTGTGTTTCTCACATCCCTGTCAAAGATTAGTTGACTGTATATGCATGGTTTTACTTTTGAGTTCTCTAGTCTGTACCATTGGTCTCTATATCTATATTTTTAATTTTTTAATATATTTTATTGATATTTTAGAGAGAGGAAGAGAGAGGGACAGAGCATCAGAAACATTGATGAGAGGGAAACATCAATCAGCTGCCTCCTGCACACCTCCTACTGGGATGTGCCCACAAACAGGGTAAATGCCCTTGACCAGAATGGAACCTGGGACCTTTCAGTCCAAAGGCCAATGCTCTATCCACTGAGCCAAACCAGTTAGGGCTCTATGTCTATTTTTAAACAGAACCACATTGTTTTGGTTACTGTAACTTTGTAATATATATTTAAATCAGGACATGTCTTGCCTCCAGCTTTGTTCTTTTGTTCTCAGGACTCATATTGCTTTTTGTGGTCTTTTGTTGTGTGGTTCCATGTAAGTTTCAGAATTGTGGTTGTGTTTTTGTTTTTTCTCTTTCTCTAAAAATGATATTGGGATTTGGTAGGAAATGCATTGAATCTGTAGACCATTTTTGGGTAGTATGGACATTTTAACATTAAATATTTGATCTATGAATATAATCTTTTCATTGGTTAGTATCTATTTATTTTTAATATATTTTTATTGATTTTTTTTTTTAGAGAGAGTGGGAGAAAGAGAGAAACACTGATGTGAGAAACATCAATTTGTTGCCTCTCAAATGTACCCTGAGCAGGGACAGACCCAGAACCTGGGCATGTGCCCTCACCAGGAATTGAACCAGCAAACTGTTTGTACATGGGAGGATGCCCAACCAACTGAGCCACACTGGCCAGGGCTTCCACTGGTTAATATCTTCTTTATTGTCTTTTATCAATGTTAAATGGTTTTCAGGATGCATGACTTTCACTTCCTTAGTTAACTTATTTCTAAGTATTTTATTCTTTTTGATGCTATTATAAGTAGGATTGTTTTTCTGATTTTTTTTTTCAGACAAATCTTTATTAATGTATATTTCGTATTTGATTTTGTGTCCTATACCTTTACTGAACTCATTTATTACTTTAAATAGGAAATTTGTTTGTTTTTAATAGATGGAGTTTTCTGCAAACAGGGAAATTTTGCTTTTTATGAGGTGGATAACTTTTATTCCCTTTTGCTCAATTTTTCTGGATAGGACTTCCAATACTCTATTAAATAGAAATGCCAATGTTTCTGATCTCAAAGGAAAAAAGTTTTATTTTTTGCCATTGAGTCTGATTTTTGCTGTGGGCTTTATAGCCTTTATTATATTGATGCAATTCTTTTAAGCCTTAGTTTACTGAGAGTTTTATCATGAAAGTATATTGAATTTTGTTAAGTGCTTTTCCTTCACTTATGAAGGAAAAGAGATATGCTCTTTATTCAATACTTCTAACCAAGAAAACTATATCTGGAAAAACTGTCCTTCAAAAATGAAGGAGAACCCTAGCCGGTTTGGCTAAGTGGATAGAGTGTTGGCCTATGAACCAAAGGGTCCCAGGTTCAATTCCAGTCAAGGGCATATTGCAGGCTTCTCCCTAGCCCTGGTCCTGGTCAGGGCTCATGCAGGAAGTAACCAATGGATGTGCTTCTCTCACATCAGTATTTCTCTGCATTTCCCTATCTCTTCCACTCTCTCTAAAAATCAATGGGAAAATATCCTCTAGTCAGGTTTTAAAAAATAAATAAATGAATGAAGAAGAGATAAAGAGCATTCCAGAAAAACAAATGTTTAGGGAGTTAATTACCACTAGACCAGCCTTATATCAAGTTACCAGGTGGTGATAATGCTCAGTAGACTTTCTGTGAAATAAAAAACAAACAAACAAGCAAACAAATGCATTTTATAAAACTGTAAAATCCAAAGGTCCTGAAGTCCAGTTTATATAAGAATTTGGGGGATGGCCTTTAAGACATAAAACTAAAAACAAAATGTTATAACTCTGAGTTCTGGACCAGCTTCCCCAGCATCTGTGGCCAATCTGCTTTGCTTGTAAATTCCATCAGATATCTTGCCCATCTGTAAATTCCAGTCTTTTCATACTAATTTGCCCTTAAATAATGGCATTTTATTTCATACTTTGTTTATTTGTTAGACCTGGTTTCAAAATCCTAATAGAATGATTTGGGGATAAACTAATTCCTTAGAGATTAAATATATGGCTTTAATGCTAAGGCACTCAAGTAACTGGAATATGAAATGAGGGATTTTTGTCACTATAAGATGGCACAAGTCATAAAATATTTAATCCTGGTTTACTCCATTTTATATCCCTTACACAAGAAAAACTAATTCCTTTTGTTATATAATTTGGCAGACTGAAAACATTATATAATTGACACATTATCTCCCTCTGAGGAATAAAAAAAGAAACAAAAGCATTTTGGCTATTGATGTGTATCTATTCTAAGAAAAGAAAGGAAATTAAAGTAACTTTTAGTCTTTGAATTTATTTAACTATCTAAGGTTTGATCAAGACTTCTAGGTCAAATATAGACTAATTATGGAATAGATACACAATTAAATGTGACCTATAAATTTATTTAATTATGTCAATAATGAATATATATATATATATATATATATTCCACAGGTTTCAAAAACACTCAATAATCATCCATATTAATAAAAGAGTAATATACTAATTAGACTGGATGTCTTCCAGATGTCACTCTGGCATCTTTTCTGATGAAGCCCGGAAGCCAGCCTGGTCCAGGGTGCCTATGGGTGGACTAGAGGAAGCCAGCCTGGGTCCCAGGTGCCAATGGGAAGCTGGTGCTGGCAGATAGGGGAAGGAAGGCCTACTATTGCACAAATGTTCATGCATTGGGCCTGTAGAATGGCTATAAAAAGTCATATAATAGTCTCACTTTGGTTTAGGTTGCTAAAATGTTCATGGGAAATGTGTTTCCTTCACCATTAGTTTGTCTTCTTATGTCAGTGGGACTTAATGTGTGTAAGATTAAAGCCATCACTTGGTATTATGGAATGGGTGAAATGGTTCTTTTGACTAAGCAAAGCAGAGCCAAGAGTTGTCACTTTAGCTCCTTTCTTATCTGTGATACGAGGCTATCACTTTTCTTATTTTTTTTCTATTTAAATTTTATTTATTTATTTATTTATTTATTTATTTAAATGTATTTATTGATTAAGGTATCACATATTTGTCTTCAGCCCCCCATTCCAATCCCCACCCCTCCCCACACATGCCCCCACCTTCCTATTGTCCTTGACCACTGGTTAGGCTCATCTGTGTGCACACAACTCCTTTAGTTGATCTCTCCCTTTTATCCCCACCCTTCCTCTGAGGTCCAACAGTCTGACCCATGGCTCCTTATCTCTGCGTCTGTTCTTGTTCTCATTTATCTTATTAAAATATGCATATAATAATGCAAGATATAATTGAATGTTTCTCATTTTGATCCCATTGATCACATAGTGTCTGTTGGTTCCAATTTAATTTGTCAAGGTGAGATACTCTAGTTCAAATATGGAAGTAAATAAGTTTAGTCATTTCATAATCATCAAGGACCCAATCTGCCTTTTAAATTTTCTATACATTACATTCCTTGTAAATATTGAATTGAGTCCTAGATTAGCAATCTGTTAGGTTTATTGTTATATCTGAAAGGCCCACATGTCATAGCAGTAAAAGAACCCTATATTGGACCACCATACAAAAACAAACTATTAACTAGCTTTACTTAAATACCAATACTAGGGTGTTTAAAAATATAAATCTATGTAATCTGCAACTATGAATTTGATATTTTGCTCCTATTTCTTCTTGTTTAGGAGTAAACATTATACTTGTTTCTATATTCAGTTCTCAACAATAGTCCTCATTGCTGGTTATTGGCACTACACAATAGATGAAATGCTACTTTAGAAAACTCGTATTTATAAACACAGGATGAGGGGGTGAATAAGACACAACAAGCATAATGACCAGTTCTTAGAAGGATAAAGGCTTGACGCACAATTACAGGGCATTCTATCCAATAAAAAAAATGTTGGTTTTCTTTTTAAGGTTTCTAATAACTCTGAGTATCAGTGGGGATTTTCATCCAATTTGCTGGCAGAGACAGGAAAGGATTCTGTCAGAAGGAGTGGCTATTTTAGAAGATGAAGCCTGTGAGTCTTAGGAATCTCTTTAGATGCATGCTTCAGGAACACAATGCAGGTCTCTGATGGGCTCAGAGTAAGCATCCTTTAATTGATAGTGAGGTCTTTAGGTGTTGAGCTTGAAAGCAGAGCCAGTGGCACTTGGATCTTTAAAAAAAAAAAAAAAAAAAAAGGTTCAAAAAGGAGAGCCATGATGCTTTCAAATAGAGTGACTGATTCCAATTAAATCTTTGGGTTACCCAGGGAGCTTTGCCCCCGGCTCTAAATAAGCCCTGAGGCTCAAATGCATTAAATTTGAGGGACTTGGAAGACTAAGTAGACTACAGATGCTGAGCTCTCACCAATTTCGAAGAAGGCCAAGCAAAGATATACTTGGTGAACACCTTGATGAGTATATTTATTTATTTATTTATTTATTTATTTATTTATTTATTTATATTGATTAAGATATTACATATGTGTCCTTATCGCCCCATTGCCTCCCACCCTCCACTCATGCCCTTACAGCTCCCCAACCCTTGTCTGTGTCCATTGGTTAGGCTTATATGCATGCATAAAAGTCCTTTGGTTGATCTATTCCCTTTACCCCCACACTCCCCTACCTTCCCTCTATGGTTTGACAATCTGATAGATGCTTCTCTGTCTCTGGACCTGTTTTTGTTCATCAGTTTATGTTGTTCATTATATTCCACAAATGAGTGAATCATGTGATATTTTAATTAGTGTGAAAGGAGGTGTAGGTCAGAAGAAAGAAGTAAAACACAACAACAAAAAAACCCACCCAGAATTTTTCCATACACATTTTATTTTGATAGTGAATATATTTTAAACTCTTCTATTAAAATAATATAGTGGTTTATTTTTAATACATCTATGTTAAAATAATATTATGTGCATTTTTGGGTATTTGTTTCATTATTTTCTTAGGAAAAATAATTAGAAGTAGTTAAATTGCTAGGTGAATGTGGTCATTCATTTTTAGATGTTTGAAATGGCTTAATTGACCTCTGGAAAAATTATTCCACTCCCAATAGACTTACTTTTAAGTTTAAAGGTGTTCCTACATTTCACATATTCCATTTTAAAATTTCTCTTTCTTTAAACCCCTTGAATTAACACTTCCTCATTTGTTCATGCATTCATCGCCTTATTCCCTCCCTTATTCAAAGATAACTTATAATAGTTGACCCAAAATTACTAAAACACTGGGGCTGGGGAGATAAAGAAGGTAAGATTATCCACATTTACCAGATGGGGTTTTGGTTTTTTTTAATGAACATGGGATATAAACTCAGAAGATGATTTAAAATTAAATACTTTGTGTGTCACTTGATATTTTTGAGGTTCTAATTAACCATTTTAAAATTTGGGGAAAAATTAGTTAATTACCTAAGAAAGATAAACATATATGCACATATTTGCTAACCCAAAAAACTGTTTACAAATCGTGGTTGGGATTTGGATTTACAAATACAAGTTCTTTAAACCCTCCACCATTTATACCTATCTGAATTGATAGTTAAAAGTCACATAATAATAGTCTGAGTAAATATTCAGCTTAAGCAGCCTCATTAATATAGGACTGAAGATCTAAGTGCCTTTTACCCCCTCCCTCCTTCTTCTGTTGGAGGAGGTCATCAAAGGATGTGATCACAGATAGATCCCCAGTTAGACCTCAATGGTCAGAGGCTCTTCAGCCGCTTTCCTGTCCTGGGAATGTGTGTTCAGCCTACCACCCCCTTGTAGGAGACACTTAAAGGATGCAGCCTTGGTCAAGCAGTGTAACTGAGAACACCCGCTCTGCAGCCACTGCACCCAGTTAAGGCCTCTGCAGAGACTGCAGATTCTGATTGGTGGGTGCAGAGACTCCTCCACACCAAGGACAAGACTCCCATGTAACTTGCCTCTTATTAAACCTGTCACCTACCGATCTGGAGGGGTTTGTCTCTTTCTGAGGCCTTTCCTTGCCCTCAGTGTACAGGGGCCACTTTCAGACTTCACCCAGGTAGTGCTGGAGGTTGCAAAACCCCTCCTCCCTCCTTCTCTCTTTTTCCCTCGCATCTCTCTCTTCTCTCTCCTCCCCCCTTTTTTCCTCCCCCCTTCGTCTCTTCTATTCTCTTTTCCTTCTTTCCCTCCCTCTTTCTCTCATCTTTAACATTTTATTTATACACTTAACCAAAAATATTTACTTATTGAATAGTTAAAACACGTGTTTAAAACCATTTAGAAAACATGGGAGAACATGGTGTGAAATTCTTTCTCCCAGTGCACTGTCCAGCCACTCAGCTTTCCTCTCTGAAGGCATCCAATTTTCTTCTTCTTAATATATTCTTACAAAAATAATTTTTCACATATTCTCTCTTTTCTCTCTCTCTCTCTCTCTCTCTCTCTCTCTCTCTCTCTCTCTCTCTCTCTCTCTGTTTCTATCTCTCTCTCTCTCTCTCTCTCTCACACACACACACACACACACACACACACACACACACGTATTTCTCTCTCTCTTTTTTTTTTTTTTACAACAAACACTATTGGGTGTTATACTCACCATTCTGCATTTTTGTTCATGCACTTAAAAAAAATGTCTTAAATCACATTTTGAAGGTTGTCCCATATGGGCTTATGCATTTATTTTTACAGCTGCACAATAGAACATTATGACTGTCCCAGACATTATTAAGCAGCTTGCTATTGAAGGACATTATGATTGTCTCCCCATTTTTTATTTTTATTTTACAGCAATGTTCCATTGCCACTCCACAAGTGTGATTACCACTAAAGAACACATATCTATAATTGAAACTGGCAGTTCAAAGAGTGAATACATTTGTAATAGATGAACGCTGTCAAATTTCCCTTTATAGATGTTTTACCAGTTTAATTCCCACAAGCAATACATGAGAGTACCGTTTCCTAACATGATCATCCTCACAATGCTTAGTAACTGTTTGATCATCACCAATCAGATAACTTTTAAAAAATTGTACATTAGAGTGTTTAAAATTTGTTTTTTATTATGAGAAAGGTTGATCATCTTTATAATTATTTAACAGTCCTTTACATTTTCTATTTATTAGTATCTTCATATTTGTTTTTGTTTATCTGTTATTTCATTTATGTATGGATAGCTTAATGAATATTTCCTCAAATAAGGGTCTACATGTCTCCTTTTCCATGTAAGAAATTAAAAATGTTTATGTTTTGATTTTTAAATTGACTTTTATCTTGTTTTTATTATTATTTGAAATCAAATTACTAATCTTCTAATGTATTATTTTGAGGTTAGATCATCATTCACTTATTCTATATCACTTTTTATATCGAATAATATCATAGATTTCCTAAGTTTCAACATAATGTTTCACTATGAACTTATTCTTATATATATTTTTATTACTTTATTTTTAATTATGGGGGGAACATTTCTAGGTTGTATATTTTATTAAATAACTAGAGGCCCCATGCATGGCGCAGGGTGGAGGGTCTCTCAGCCCAGCCTTAACCCTCTCCAATCTGGGACCTCTCAGAGGATGTGTGACTGTCAGTTAGGCCCCATCCACGGGATGGGGTCTAAACCAGCAGTCAGGCACCCCTCTCACAATCCGGGACCTCTTACTCCTAACTGCTCACCTGCCTACCAGCCTGATCGCCCCTGCCTTGCCTCCCTGCCAGCCTGATCACCCCTGCCTTGCCTCCCTGCCAGCCTGATCGCCCCTAACTTGCCCCCCTTCTGGCCTGATCACCCCTATCTTGCTCCCCTGCCAGCCTGATTGCTCCTAACTATCTTTGCCTTGGCCCCTGACATTCTTCTTTGTCCAGAAGAATGTCTGGAATGAGGACCTGAAATGAGGACCTGAAGATGTCCGATCTAATTAGCATATTACCCTTTTATTAGTATAGATAATGGATTTACCAAATTATCTAGTATTATCTTTGTCATAGGCAAATTCTGTAATATATTTTAGCCTATCTCTGGATTACTATTTAAGAGCATTGATTTGTCTATCCATGTACTAACATCACTATTTTAACTTTATAATAATATTTTAATATCTATTATACATAGTTCCCTATAATTATTATCGTCTTTTAGAATTATTCTGGCTTTTATTACATATTAATACTGCCATTTGACCTACAGAAACAAGTAGTATAGTTCTATAAAAAAGTATCTTTGATATTTGTTTAGGTCAAATATATTTTTACATTAACTCAAGTAGATTTTGAATATTTATGAAGTTGTGTCTTCCTAAACATGTGCCCTGACCAGGAATCGAACCATGACCTACTGCTTCATAGGTCAAAGAAGCTCAAGTATTGAGCCACGCTTGTTAGGCTCATCTTATTTTTTTTTTTATCTTGTCTAATGGTATTGGCTAATAATTCCAGGTGCCATGAAAAAAATTCAATTAATAGGTATCATTTTTAAAACACTAATGTAAGTACTTCTTGTGAACCTTCTTTTACTTTTTTTTCCCCTTGGATTAACATTTGTATTTCTTATGGGATTACATTCCCTATTCCTCCTATTCCCTAAGAATGGCAATTTTGTTTTATCAAACAGATACTGATACAGTTACTTAGGTAGCTGATCATCTTGATTTCTCCACTATTGGAGCCTAATGCCAAAACATTTTCTAAGATGGAAAAATCCACCATTCCCGAAAAAACTTATGTGGGCCTTGTTTTTTCTTTGGGGAAGTTATTGTTTTAAAGCAGTTTGTATAGCCCGACTGGTGTGGCTTAGTGGTTGAGCATTTCCTGTGAATCAGGAGGTCATGGTTTGATTCCTGGTGAGGGAACGTGCCAGGGTTGTGGGCTGGATCCCCAGTGTGGGGCATGCAGGAAGCAGGAAGCAGCAGACTGATGATTCTTTCTCATCATTGATGTTTCTGTCTCTCACTCTCTCTCAGAAATCAATGAAAATATATTTTAAATAATTAAAATAAAATCAGTTAGTGTAGATTTTCAACTTTTCTGAAGACAGTTTTATTAAATTATCTCTTTCAAGTATATGATCCTTTTTAAAATAGATTATCATTTATTTGTATAGAGTTTAGTAATAAAATGCATCTTTATATTATTGCTAGAGGCCTGGTGCATGAATTTGTGCATGAGTGGGGTCCAGCTGGCCTGGCAGAGGGAAGGGCTGCAGGAAGTTTGCTGGCTAGCCCGGCCCCTAATGGGAGGAGGTGCTCAGGGGCAAGGCATGCTGAGTGTGTGATGATACCTCATTGTTGTTTTGATTTGCATCTCTCAGATGATTAGTAATATTGAGCATATTTTCATATGTCTCTCAGCCTTCTGTATGTCCTCTTTCGAAAAGTGTCTATTTAGGTCCTTTGCCCATTTTTTGATTGAATTGTTTATCTTCCTTTTAAGTTGTATGAATTCCCTATAAATTTTGGAGAGTAAACCCTTATCTGAGATGGCATTGGCAAATATGTTCTCCCATGCATTAGGCTTTCTTGTTGTTTTGTTGATGGTTTCTTTTGTTGTGCAGAAACTTTTTTATTTCGATGTAGCCCATTTGTTTATTTTCTCCTTAGTTTCCATTGTCCTAGGAGCTGTATAGGTAAAGATATTGCTACAACATAGGTCTGATATTTTGGTGCCTGTAAATTCCTATAATATTTTTATGGTTTTCCATCTTACTTTTAAGTCCTTTATTCATTTTGAGTTTATTTTTGTGTATGGTGTAAGTTGGTGGTCTAATTTCACTTTTTTTTTTGCATGTATCTGCCTAATTTTCCCAAAACCATTTATTGAAGAGACTGTCTTAACTTTATTGTGTGCACGTGCCTCCTTTGACAAATATTAATTAATGGCTTTGGTCAATTTCTAGGTTCTCTGTTCTGTTCCATTGGCCTATATGTCTGTTCTTGTGCCAGTACCAGGCAGTTTTGAGAACAGACTTCTATATTTTTAAGAACACATTTTGTATCTGTGAGTATAAAGATATTTTACCAAGTTATCCTTAACAGTTTCATAAATTTGCCATTAACATTTCAAACTTTATACTCTGGAAATTTTTCCTGTGGTGAGGATCTACCTGTCAGTCACCCACACTAAACCTCCATCAATTATATAAATTGCAATTTTTTGAAAAATATTAACTTTTAGGACAAATATAAGTGTGTGATGTTTGTTTCCCCAATTTTAATTATATTGCCTAATAAGCCAATCTTCCTAGTTTTCCACTTTCTAAACATTAAATAATTTAATTTCCTTTGAACTCATCTTCTACACATACATCCAATCTGTTAATAAGTCCAGTCCATTTGATCTCTGTTATATGATTTGGTCATTTCACACCTATTACTATTATTGCTTACCTAATGTACTCTTATTTCTTCTATTATTGATTTTTTTAGCTGATCTCTAATTAGAATCTCCTGAATAAATTCCTTCTCTAAATCTCTACCACAATATATTGTATGTCATACTGTCAGGAAAAGCTTTCTGAGACAGGACTTACATGATTTAATCTCATGCAATCAATAAAAGGAAAAATCTGTATGATCCTATTTTTTTATAAAACATGTTTTATAAATCCCAATCTGATTGCCAAGATTATAATTAATTTTACTTCATATATGTTTGCATATCAGATTTAACATTTATCACAAATGTTTATAAAACGGCACAATAAAATTGCTCACATTTTTTAAAAAGCATCTTTATTATTGAAAGTGTTACAGTTATCTCCTGTTTTTTTTCCCATTGATCCCTCTTCTCCCCACTCCTGCTCCCTTTTCAGGCCACCATCCACTAATGTCTGTATCTATAAGTTATATATGTATGCACATAGGTTTTTTGGTTGACCTCTTCTTTCTCCTCCACCCCTTCCCCCTGGGGATCCTCGATCTGTTGTATGCTTCTATGCCTCTGGATCTATTTTGTTTGTCAGTTTATTTTGTTCATTAAATTCCACATATAAGTGAGAGCACATGATACTTATCTTACTCTGGCTGGCTCATTTCAGTTAGCATAATACTCTCCCGGTCCCTCCATGCTATCTCAAATGGTAAAATAGCCATCTTTTTTATAGCTGCATATTATTGTATTGTGTAAATGTACCACAGTGTGTTTGTTTGTTTTTTCAACTATTGATGGGCATTTGGGCTTTACCTTTTTTAGAGCTTTGATTATATTGTTTCTGGATTGTTATAGAAACAAAATTTCCCCTTCTTTTTACATGTGTGAATTCTACTCATCACACAAAGTTTAACTCATATGTGATCTTTCTCAAACAATTTTTTCAAACCACACATTGAGTGAAGAGAATCTAACACATATTTTTTAATCTCTATGCACCAGATATTAAGCCTTGCAAAATTCCTGTAAAGATCACATTTCAAAACAACAGTTCAAGTGAAATATTATCTTCTTCTACTTTTGGAAGCCAAATGATCCTCAGAGAAATAAATCTTCTTACTTAAATTTGAAAAAAGCAGCAAATGGCTAAAGCTGCTTTTGAGCACAAGCATATTTAATTACACAGTCCTGTATTCTCTATTTCTTTGCATGTTCTCTGCTTGCTGAAATTAATGATCTGTTCCATCTTTAGACTTTTTCTGTATCATTTAATAAAGTTAGTGTATTATATATGCTCATAACCATGTATATGCATAGCTTAAATTTGGTCCTTAAGGGGGAAATCTGATTTTCTCGGTATCTCTCCCGATGCTCACAACAGGTATTGGGTAAGTGTTATCATGCATCATTTCACCCACATTGTCACCACGACCATCATCAATTAAGGGAGATGAATTTGATCTTTGACACATTCAAAGTCGTATTATCACAGTGCTTAAAAGTGACCCAGTTCTGTTTTCAATTAAAATATTTTACATAAAAATTAGAATTAAAAAATACATATAGAAAACTGTACTTTTTAAACTTGGTATTTTATTTCCTTTATTTTTATTTTTACCCCATTGACCTCATTGGTATTTTAAATGTGAAGATTTTCTACTTGTGGGAGAGAGCTAGCATCTATATTTTAGATTTTTCTTTTAAAATAAGAAAAAGAAGCATAAAGTTGTTGTATGTTTTGAAAAAAGAGTGCTTTCAGATGGAAAACAAAACAAAGCAGCTTATACCCAAGGCTCCTACTGGAGCGCTTAGAGTTTAAGTCAGAGCGGCAGCCTGAAATGAAAATCTTAGGCAGCTCTGTGACTTCTCTTGCAGCATCAGCCTGACTTCAATGTAAATTGTTCTTTAGGTGGTGGGAACAAATGAGAAAACTTCCAGGGAAGTTAAGAAAACACAACTTTTACCTAGAAGAAGATTGTGCCTGGGGATATATTTAAATCTTTTGAAAGCTGGGCCTATCTTCTGTTTGTGAAACATAGAAAGTGTTATCTCTCAGGCATTCTTGTTTCTGTCCTTAATAGACAGTGCTCTGCTGGAGGGAGGACATACATGTATATGCTGGTTTTAAGTAGGGTCAGATTAAATTTCAGATCACGGATTGCATGAATTATGTGGCAGAAGGAGAAGAGGGCCTCTATATGAAAAAAATTCTGGGGTGTCCCACCTATTTACTCAGAACCCAGTCACTCACAAGGCTGGCCAATATTTGGGTCTTACTGACTGACAATGAGAATATAAGTCTAGTTGGGGAACCATGTGGTAATAATTGCAGCACAGTTAAAATAAATATTCAGTTAGGGGCAGGGCAAGGAAAAATACTTTTCAAATATTCATAAGGACTTATGCCAAAATTCAAGAAGGTAAATTGAAATTATTATGTCTCAATAATATTACAGACACTTTTGTAATACATGTTAGTTATTACTCTCATGACACTGAAACCCTATTTGATCTTACTTTACTAATATTGTCATTGAGACTCATAAAAATTTTTAAGCTTACAAATGCTAATAGTATGTAAAAACTATTAAAATGTAGAGCATTGGCTCTTTCCAGAGTTTTTTTAAAAAGCCCACTAAACTAGTATCCTAAAAAAGAGCAACAAACTCTGAAAAGGACCAGAAGTAGGATACTAAATTTGCTTTTGGCCTAATGGATGACTTGGACATTAACCTCACCTCACAGAAATTATTCTGTTACTAGAGGCCCGATGCACAAAGATTCATGCAAGAAAGGGCCTTCCTTCCCCTGGCTGCTGGCACCACCTTCTCTCTGGCTGGAACACCTTTTCACTCTGGCCTGGAGCCACCTTTCTGCCTTACCATGCTGCCCAGAGGCCCAGAGCAGCTGGGGCAGTGTGGAATGCCTGTGTCTTCACCATGGCAATGACTCAAGCATCCTGCCCTGTCCCCGGCCACTCAGCACCTGTATATGCAAATTAACCGGCTAGCTTTGTTGGGTTAATTTGCATATTCACTCCTGACTGGCTGATGGATGCCGCAAAGGTATGGTTAATTTGCATCTTACTCTTTTATTAGTGTAGATATGTACAATTAAGGAGAGGGTTGTTCATATATTTCGTGCTGCTATACATTGTATATTTTTATGAGAAATGTATGACTATTCTTATTTTGTGATTGTAAGGCAATAGGTTTAAAATGTTCATGTGACTGGAAAAGTATAGCCAGTGAGGTCTAGAGTCAAGTTTCCAAATCAGGTACATTAAAGAATAAAATCCACATTATTTACATTACATTTTACTTTTTACCAAGGGAATCAGGATTGTTTCTGATTGTTTATGCAACATAGAGAATACATAATATCAGCAATGTTTTGGTAAGGCAAGTGGCAAACACATAAATGTTTGGCTTTAATCTAGGGTTATTCATTGGAAAAGGAACATTTTTTTTGGGGGGGTGCGGGGGGAGCAGGAATTTCAGGAGCCCAAAATAATGGCAGTCACCTAAATCCTAATGTCTCCACATAACCTGCTAAAATTTCTATAGATCAATTGGAAAAACAAATAAAATCACAAAAAATCCCATACGTTCCCTGGAGAAATGCAAAACACAAACAAATGAAAACCACTATACAGAATATTTTCTGAAGGCATAGCAAGTCAGTAAAAGCAAGGAAGTTGTTCAAAGAGAATTTGACTTAGAAGAGGAATGATGAGGCAAGTGATGTTTTCTGATTTTTATTCTTAGGACAAACCATAGTCAGAACCGTGTAGAGCTTTGAATTTCTGATGGGTAAACCACAGTCTTTTAGGCCAGAAACTTCCAAAACAGAACTTGGAACATCCACAGTGGATAGAAAGTGAGAGAAGTCCCAGAAGAAAGAGAGACTCAACTCTGACCCTGAGGTCTGTGTAGACTTTATACATTTTAGGACTGCCACAGATTATGTATGTATGGGACAGACAAATCATAGCCTTGATGAAAATAAAAAAGCTGAACATATATTCAAGCAGGCATCCAAGTGAAAGTTTATAATTTGAATTTAAACAATTTGATTTTCAGCCAAACAAAAAAAAAATTAAACTCAGCTGAATATAACTGAATTCAGAATCTCCACTATGTAACATTCACAAAGTATAGGATATAATTCAAACAATTTAATAATTGAAGAACAAAGAAAATGTAACTCTTAGGTGACTCAGATGTTGGAATTAGCAACAAGTATTTTTAAATCAGCTCAAATTAATCAAGAAAACTCTGCTGTCAATGTGTGAAAAAATAGAAAACAACAAATAGGCAGAAATTGTCAAAAATAACAAAATAAAAATTATGCAAATAAAGAAAACACGATATCCATAATAAAATATTTAATGTATGGGAATAACAACATAATAAATATCACAGAGGAAAGACTCTGTGAGCTTGAAGACAGGTCAGTAGCAATCATTCAATTTGAATCAGAAAAAGAGAGAAAAGGAAAGAAAAGATTAAACATTAGAGAAAAATGAAATAAAACTAGACTCATGTGGCAATATCTAATTAAAGGTCTAATATGCCTGTAATTGGCAGCCAGAACAGGAGAAAAAAACAGTGGTGTTTAAAAATAATTGAAGAAACAATGGTAGAACATTATCCAAATTTTAGTGAAAGTCATAAATGTATTGATTCAAGAAGCTGGGCAAATGAGGCAGCATGTATATTTTATCTTATCTGGTTGAGTTTTTTGTCTTTATCATATGATATGTGTGGGAACCGCGCCAGAGATACCAAATAGTCAAGGCCTTGTTCTTAATACACTGTACAGTCAAGGCCACCCTGAACATAGTAATCTTATTTGAATGTTCAAGGCTAAGGTACACAGATGCAAGGACAGTGACCTCAAGTTACACTGTGCCCTCTTATAACCCAAATGATTGATGTCACTCGTGGCAACCAGCCTCCTTTGTCTAAGTGGTATAGTGTTACTGACCAGGCAGTGTGCTAGGAGTGCAGAAGTGCAGGAAAGGCGAGAGAGGCTATTGAAGGTACAGCTCTTAAGGGAAAGCTCAGGTGCTGCTACTATGTGAGGTGGTGAGCCTAGGGGCAGCATACAGCTGCTCACATAATAGCTATGGGACAGAGGCTAACGCTGCTCTTATGGGAAAGATGTATTTGTTAACCAGCCAATGTGCATCTGCCTATATGGAACTTTGCTGTAAAGAACTGTTTTGTCTGATGGCTATATGGCCACCAGTTTCTACAATAAAGATTCATTCTTATGCACCCACAACTTCAGATATTTTAGGGCTATTTAATAGTGATAGAAAAATAATTTATATAATATTTAATACTTCTATAGTCAGTGAGGCTAATAAAATTTATATAATATTTAAGACTCTTCTGTAGTCAGTAAGGCTAATTCCATTCATGATGATATTGATGTGAAAAATAGCAATTGTGAATGCAGAAGTAAAACAAAATGAAAAGAGCTAAAACATAATAAAATAGAAAGTGAAAGTATTTTGTAAAGGAGACTTCAAAGTTATTTTTCCTCATACATTCTAAAAGCAGTTTAAGAAGAAAGGGATTGTATAACTATAATGATTTGAGGGATTATATAGTTATAATTATTTATTATAAACATTTCCCTGAAAATTACACAGTTTTAGAGTTGATTTCTTTTAAAAGCTATTTTCCTGCTCTATGGGTTTATTAGACTTTTGACTTATGCACATAAGGATTTCTATTTTATCAAGAGAAAATAGATTTCTTTTTTAGTAGTCAAGCAATATTGCTATTATTTAGCACAGCCCTAGCTATGGCCAATTAGTAAACATGAAAGAAGCTTTAAACGGCTGCATTGCTATCAAACAGATCCTTTTGGGAAACTACAAGTTCCCAGTGAAATGTGAATCCGGGTCATTTGAGAGTATGCTTGTGCTTTCTGTCAAAGATAAAGGTCACTGCAGGAAAAATCTCAATGATGGATTAATAGAAAAGGAACCAACAGTAATCAAAATGGGAGAGGAATCAGATCTTGCCTCTAAAAGAGGGCAAACCTTGCATATAAGTATAACCATGGACACAGACAATAGGGGGTTGAGGGAGTGTGCTAAGGGTTAGGGGTGGGAGAGGCTGGGGAGATCATTGGGGGGGAAAGGAGACATATGTAATACTTTAAACAATAAAGAATTTAAATTAAAAAATTAAAATTAAAGAAAAGGAGGGTGAGCCTTACCCAGCAATGTCATGAGGGGATAGAAATCTTACCTCATTGCTACACAAAGGATAGACTATGAGAGCTAATGAAAGATTTGAATATTTGAGATGAGAAACATTTCATTCCCTTCCAAATAAAAAGGCCCCTCCCCTTTCTTCTAATTATCACACATTAAGATGTAACAGAGTGGGATAGTATTATAGATATGCCTTAAATTTTTAGTCAGGAAACCTGTACACGAATTCACCACATAGTAATCTTGTGAATTTTTGCAAATTTGTTTGACATTCTGAACCCCTGTTTCCTGATCTATCAAATGAAGAAAATGTAACCCCTTCCAATTTGACAGGCGAAGGAGTAATATATATAACTTTGTTGATTGTGTATGTATATGTCAATAATTTAGGGTTTTTGTTGTTTTTATATAAATTTAAACCATGTAACATATCCAGACTTATTTTGCCAGCTATAGGATGCCTACCCCATGTAAACTTCTAAAAGAGTTAAAAAACAAAGGATTCCCTTTATTCCTTGTTATAAAACATCTAAATATCAATAAATTACTTTGGTCATAAGTACTAAAGAAAAAGTCAAAACATTTTTTAATTTACCCCGGACAAATCATGAAATCTTTGTCATATGAACAAGTGATCAAATAATGTGTAATGAAAATGTAGGAAAAACATATTAGGTGTGTTAAGGAGTTAGTAATGAAAATATTCAGTTACTATTCTGAACTTTGTGATTGTTGTGGTATTTCTGTCTTTTCTCTATTAAAATAGTTTTGATTTCTTTTCTTGTTATTTTTTTAGACCTAATAGTATGTTTATAGTTTGTAATAGATTCAGGCTTCACAAATTCAGCATTATTCTCCTCATAGCAGCACAAGAACCTTCTTATGGAAGAGGTGGAACTCGTCTTTAGCCTAGGGCAGTGTTCAGCAAACTCATTAGTCAACAGAGCCAAATATCAACAGTCAACGATTGAAATTTCTTTTGAGAGCCAAATTTTTTAAACTTAAACTTCTTCTAATGCCACTTCTTCAAAATAGACTCACCCAGGCCGTGGTATTTTGTGGAAGAGCCACACTCAAGGGGCCAAAGAGCCAAATGTGGCTCGTGAGCCTCAGTTTGCCGACCATGGGCCTAGGGAAAGTTCACTAACTTCTCTGGTATTCTGTGTCCTCATTGCTAAAACTGCAAATTAATCTAATGTATCTTTACAGGTTGGATGTCTGAATACTGGGGAAAATGAATGGACACTTTAAATTATTGAGTACATGTTAGTTATAATTTGTGACGAAGCTTAGCTTCAAATCTCAGTTTTAATTTCTTTAGAATATTAGTAGAATAGAAAGGCATGGAAGAAAATAGCACATATGGTTTCATGTTAAGATAATGAAATGTTCTTTTATTTTAAGATGACTCAATGGATCACTTATTGGGAGACAAGAATCATGAGCTGACTTTATAGTACTAGATCTCTGCTAACTCTCCTACATCCTCTTGACATCATTGATAAGAACTTGAGAGACAGTTAGGGAAGGCATTATGTACTGCAAGGCCATTAAACAAAGTAGACTGTGAGGAAAGTATTGATTCAGTGTCTTCTAATCTAGATTATCAATCCTGACTATTGGCAAAAAGATTTTATATATTCAGATGTGATGTGTCATCAAAAAGAACCTTGCAACTATACTTTCTGTGCAGAATTTGTGGCAAAAAGTAACTCCTTAAGACTAAATAGTAGAAATTTCAGAAATAGCAGGTACATGATAGACTTAACTCAAGAGAACATAAGTGACAAATATACTCTATGTTCAATAAATTATTTATTGAAAGGACTATATTGTCTGAAATGTGACAGAAATATTTAGACAACTATTAATTAAATGTTTAAAACCTCTAAACTTCCTTGTCTCTCAGACCTGCAGTGTGACTGCATTTGTGATGGGAAAATATTCTACATTCTCTTTATAGAATCTTAGATGAGGAAAATCATGTTTATTATACCTCAGAATTGTAGTCTACTCTCTATCTGCTCCACTGAACTCTGTTAGCTGACAAGCTGTTGGTGTTCTTAACACTGATCAGAATTCACCTATAAATTTCTATTTACTAATATTGATACAAAATCCCTCTATTTCCAACTGATGCTCATTGCTTTATCATTTGAAGTAAATTGAACTCTCTCTTTTTATTTGTCTGAAAATACTTTTATTTATGCTATAGTGGACATTGTGGTTGTCTCTTCAACATGCATTCACCCCCATTCCATTGTGCAGCAACCACATTGACCATCACTCTTGCCTCTCTCCACCGCCCACCATGGTCCAGGCAATCTTACTACATTTTTCGTCTGTACAATCTGCTGGCTTCTGTGTCCTCTGTTTCCTTGACCCTTCCTAGAATCCATTCCCCAGCAGCCCCGATGGTCTTCAAAAACACTTATCATACTGTATTGCTTCTCTGTTTCATTTAGGCACAAAATTCTAAAACTGCATCACATTGCTCTTTGGATAAATTCTTCTAATGATCTCCTTGCTTACAAAAACCTCATTGTGTCCCAATTTTTATCTATTTCTCCAGAGTTATGACATGCCAAAACTGGATTATTACTCTCTGACCATTTCAGTTTTTCTTTCCCTTCCTTCAGAGAAGTGTTTTTGCTACATCCAGGACTTTGCACTTGTTCTTCCTTGATCTAGAAGTCTCCTCCCATAGCACTTCAGAAGGCTAATCCATTCTCACTTTTAGATATCAACCAGATGAAATTCTTTCAAAGATGCTGTCACACACTAGTATCACTGAAGTACGCACTCCAAGGTACTCTATTTCTTATTAACAAGTTTATTTCCTTCATGGAAAATAGCATAAGAAGTAAGTATCTTATGTATTTCTTTACTTTTTCATTAAGTATGTAACCCACTGGAATGTGAATGGCATGAAGATAGAGGCTATTTCCATTTTCATCCATGCTTTAAAACACATATTTGAACAGTGACATGTATATTATAACTATCCAAGAAATAATTTATACATTATGAATAAACTAGAGGCTTGGTGCACAAATTTGTGCATGGGTGGGATCCAGCTAGCATGCCCAATGGGGGCCTATTGGAGCTGGGCTGGTGAGGGGGAGGGACCACAGAGGTTGGCTGGCTGGCACCGCACCTGAACAGGGTGGTGGGGCTGGTCTGGGGTAGGAGCTGCAGGGAGTTGGGGCACCGATCAGGGACCCCATTGAGCTGGTTGGCTACTGCAGTGCATGTCATAGTGACCAGTCATTATAACCATTCCACTGTTCCAGTCACTTGGCTTTTATATATATAGATGAATTGAGCTTGCATGCATCATTTTATTATTATCAGTTATTCTCATTGTATAATAAGTATCAAGTTGTATATGTTATAGAGAACAATGGTGATAGGAGAGAATGCTTTAAATAATGTGCCAGAAATATATATTTTTAAAAATACTATTTTCAGTAACATTATCAGAGTAGGGTTGAACATGAAATTTTGAGGTAATCACCTACCCCAGTTGGCTTCCCTGACTCCTCTCACCTATAATAATTTCTATTCAAGAGCATCCCTAGCCTTTAGTGAGTTAATAGCTTCTTTGGCAATGGCACAAACTGTCTCATGAAATCAAGTTATAGTGGTTGAAATTTCTCATTTATAGTTTCTTCATGTTTATAAGTAAATGTATGTGAGTATTTTTCCTCTCGTAAACTTTTACTATCTTCCAGAGCATACTAAGATATAGAGAGTGCTAATCACTGGTATTTAGTAAGTACTAATTGAATCAGTATATTTTTACATATTTCTTTTATATAAAAAAAGTCTTTATAATTTTCTTGTGGATTTGCTCTCACCACTTTTAATCAAAAGACCTCAAGGAAAATAATTAAATAATTTTCATTTCTGGATGTATCCCAGAATCCTCTTTGTATGTGTGTGTGTGTGTGTGTGTGTGTGTGTGTGTGTGTGTGTAGAAACCAAAAACTAAGGAATAGGCGGATAACTTAGAGTTTTTCATTTGATAAGCATCTTTGACTCAAACTAGACATTGTGCTAAACTTTGAGGATACAGCAGGAAACAAACAGATAAATTTCTATTTGGGATACCCATCAGATCTAGGAGATACAACATAAATAAGTAAACACGTAGATGACATAACAGATTTTTATGTTTTTTGAAGGCAGAACTAAAATGCTCCCTGTTGTTGAGCTGATGGAGGGAGTTGGGAATCAGGCTTTAATCAAATAACCCCACAAGGAAGCCAAGTTGGCTCAAATCATAAGCAATGCCATAAAAGAAAGAGTCTACGTGAACAAGTTGAAGAAATTCAGGATTTAGGGTGAGAGTTTTTTATTAACTTCTGTGTTTGCAAGCTACATTGAGATCAAGAAAGGGAGTATGCATATATGAATTGTGCAGTGTGATAATAAAAATTTTTTATTTGATTTTTTTATCCAGAAACTTCCATAAAAAGTTCTGCCGGGACCGGTTTGGCTCAATGAATAGAGCGTCGGCTTGGGGACTGAAGGAACCCGGGTTTGATCCCGGTCAGGGGCATGTACCTTGGTTGCAGGCATATCCCCAGTGGGGGGTGTGCAGGAGGCAGCTGATTGATGACTCTCTCTCATCGATGTTTCTAACTCTCTATCTCTCTCCCTTCCTCTGTACAAAATCAATAAAATATATTTTTAAAAAAAGAAACTTCCATAAAAAGTTCTTCTCAATTGTCTTTGGTTGCAGCAGTGATGTTCTATTGCTTAAATGGGTAGCACTGAGTTAGTTCATGCTTAGCAGAGTGGCTGACAGGAAATAGTCATAAGTAGTCCTTCTTCCCTTTTCTCATTAACCTGGCTTTCACTATGACTTAAATGACCATGATTAATTGTTGTTGAAAGCTTGCTGAGTCATGTCTTAGAAGCTTCTTCCATTTCCCCACCTTTGCCTTCCAGCCTTCTATCTCCCCTCATTGACATCTTCCCACCTACTATTCTCATTCTCTCCCTCTTTTCTTTTTAATACATATTAAGGTCTTA
Organism: Pipistrellus hanaki; assembly: GCF_964339955.1. Taxonomy (NCBI): domain Eukaryota; kingdom Metazoa; phylum Chordata; class Mammalia; order Chiroptera; family Vespertilionidae; genus Pipistrellus; species Pipistrellus hanaki. The sequence continues at coordinate 29,271,668 of NC_140511.1, forward strand.
CAATGGATTGAGCAACATAAATACCCAAAAACACTAAAATAATAATTGGAGTTTCTTTAAAGATTTTACTTTTGAATCTTCCAAGTCTTCATTGATTCATTTAAACTAACCAAGTCCTAGTATTCTCCCAGAGATCCTGTTACATTTTCTATGAATTATGTAGTCAGTTGTTATTTCTCATAGCAAAGTTAAAGTTCAGAAGTCTGTAATTTCCAAAGTTAGTCATTTTCTCCTTTTATTTTTAATATATTTTATTGATTTTTTTTTACAGAGTGGGAGGGAGAGGGATAGAGAGCTAGAAACATCAATGAGAGAAAAACATCAAACAGCTGCCTCCTGCACAACCTCCACCTGGGATGTGCCCGCAATCAAAGTACATGCCCTTGACTGGAATCAAACCCAGGACCTCTCAGTCCACAGGCTGCTGTTTTATCTACTGAGCCAAACAGGTTTCAGCTTCTCCTTCTTTTATAAAAATGAATGTAGTGTTGACCTTTCCCTGTTTTGGTGTGATATTTTTATAGATGTGTCAATACATCCTATCTAGAAGGTCTCAGGAGTGCTTCCCATTCTCAGGACTGAGTATTTAGAATTAAATATAAAATCACTGTGCTCTCCATGTATATTTAAAATGTGTATATACATTTACACAATAAATACTGACAACATGGCACCAGACTGAAAATGTACCTATATATTTTTAAATTTATCTTTATAGCAATTTTATTGCTGACATGGAGGCAGAGGAAGACTGTTGCCTTACCGGTTGAATGATCAGTTTGAGGATCAGCTTTGTATCAATTTAGTGTTGAAATGGAAAACTCATTCCCCAGCCTCTCCTCCCATTTTATAGAATTAACAATTGCTTCATTGTGTAAATTTAAGTAAGTACAACCCAACTTAATAGTTTGTTGTAGTCCTCCCCTCATAAATAGGTATTAAGGATCTATTTTATACCTCATAATTGTGTTCAATCCTAATGGTAAATGAAAAGGTAAGATTATCTATATCTTTGCCTCTTTGAGGTATACTGTCTCATACTTCAGCCTTTTAAGTGGATCCTGTTAAAACTATTTCAGTTTATGTATGTGATTTTCATTGTGATAACCTCAAGAAATGTAGACTCCATAAGTTCTTCCAGGGTTGTCTTTAAATGTTCAACATTATGTCAATTATATAGCCAAGGCACTATATATGGAACTGGCATAATGGTGTTTAAACGTGTGTATGTGGTATTTAGTAAGTATTTAAACTTTTTCAGACTTGTTTTCTTTATATATAAAATAAAAATGCTTGATTGGAATGTATTGAAGCTTCTTTTAAGATTGTACTAGAATGTTTTACTATGTCTAACTTCAGTTCTACAAGCTTCCATGTAGGTCAAGGCTTCATATTAGTCTCTTAGTGGAAAGATAGATAGGAGAGATTATTTTTCTTTAAAATTACAGCCTTAGGAGGAAAATAACACAGTTGACCCTTAAATAGTATGGGTTTTGAACTGCGTAGTTCCACTTATACACGGGTTGTTGTTGTTTTTCAATAAAATATTGGAAATGCATTTCTCTTCCTTATAAATTTTCTTAACATTTTCTTTTATCTAGATTACTTTATTGTAAGAATATAGTATATAACATATGGGATATGTGTTAATTGACTGTTTCTGTTATTGGTAAGGCTTCTAGTCAACCGTAGGTTATTAGTACAGTTAGCTCTCAGTATTCACAGATTCCCAGTCTCAGATTGAAAATACTGTTTTCCAACTATAGCTATGAAAACTGCAAATATGAAGGGCTGCCTGTAGTTAAGGGTTTGAGAGGCAAAGTTATACACAGATTTTCTACTATGCAGGGGGTCAGTGCCCCAACCTCTGCTTTCTTCAAAAGTCAACTGTACATATAATTTTGAGGCCAGGATTCTGGATTTGAGGAGAGACTGTATTAATGAATGTAAGCTTTAATCAGTTTGGTCAATATAATATATTTTTCTTGAGGGGAAGACAGTTTGGTTAATAATAAGCAATGATTTAAAGTTTTCAAGAAGGCAATAGTAATTTTTTCAACTGAATTGCTGTAAAATCTTTTTTCCTAAAACTTGAAATTGCAGCAAAATCAGTGCACTACTCTGCATTTTCTAGATATAAAATTAGCCTTGTTATATCTCTAATGATTTTTAAAAGTGTATAGCTTAGAGTAAATGTAAATAAGACCTGAAATTCCTTGTGTAAGCAGTTTTTGTTTTGTTTTTTCCTTGAAAATGAGACAAATCTTAGTCATAGTACCAAGTAAATGCATAGGACACTTCTCAGTTCAAATTCTGCTTGAACATTTTGTTAAGGTGTTTGCTATAGCTATTGCCAATTTCTTCTTTTCCTTTTTGTCTGAAAGTTGCCACCATCTGCTAACTGTAGTTTACTTTTAAGTTCTTAACTATCTAAAAATGTTAGATAAAATTAGCATTTTAAAGTAAAAACAAAACAAAACATTTTAACAGGTATCTGGAAACAAAAACAAAAAAACACATTAAAATAAACAAGGAGCCCTGATGGTTTGGCTCATTGGATAGAACGTTGGGCTGCGGACTGAAGAGTCCCAGGTTGGATTCCAGTCAGGGGCTCATGCCCAGGTTTCGGGGCTTGGTCCTCAGTGGGGTGCGTGCAGGAGGAAGCTGATCAGTGATTCTATTTCATCATTGATGTTTTTACCTCTTTCTTTCCCTCTCTCTCTCTCTTTGAAATCAATAAAAATATTAAAAATAATAGAAAAATAAACAAGGAAAAGTAAGAAAATATTGTAATATAAGCAGAAACAAATAAAATCATTTCACATTAATAATTTAACTATATTAAAGAAAATGATTATATAGCATGTAAATACAGCTACAAAACTTCTTTCTAGATAAATAATGATTGTAGAGAACTTTGTTAGTAAGTTCTTTTTTTTCCTCAGTGTTTTTGGTAAAAATTTCTATAACACTGTATATTCTTGAATTGAGTAGTAAATTAATAAATGTGCTGTAGATAAAGGAATCAGGCTTCTAAAAGTGACAAATATGGAGAGGTAAATTAGAATAAATCTTATGATACTAAAATTAAATTAGAGTAATTAGTATGAATTCATGATTTTTAATATAAATAGGTGTATATTTAAAATACAATTATATAGCCCTAGCCAGTGTGGCTCAGTGGATAGAGTGTTGGCCTGCGGACTGAAGAGTCCCAGGTTCAATTCTGTCAAGAGCACATGCCAGTGTTGTAGGCTCAATCTCCAGAGTGAGGTGTGCAGGAGGCAGCCAATCAATGATTATATCTCATCAATGATGTTTCTATCTCTCTCCCTCTCCCTTCCTCTCTGAAATCAATAAAAATATTTTAAAAAATAATTATACACATGCATAGCATATGGCATCTTATATAGTATATATATATTACTATGAAGTTTGCAAATCAGTGATTTTCCAATTCCATAATTTATTTCATATTTATTATTGACTAATTCTCATTTGAGTATAAAAATAAAATAGATTCTATATTCTACTTATACTCTGAAAGAGACTAGAAACATTACATCCTACTACAAATGAACTAGAACCCACACCTTATTTTTTATGTAATACTCTCCACTGAAAGTAACCAGGGATATATTACTATAAGTGGGATTAATGGATCAAATGGGAGTTCCATTCTTAATTTTTTGAGGAAACTCCATACTGTTTTCCACAGTGGCTGCACCAGTCTGCATTCCCACCAGCAGTGTATGAGGATTCCTTTTTCTCCACATCCTTGCCAGCACTTGTCATTTGTTGATTTGTTGATGAAAGCCATTCTGAGAGGTGTGAGATGGTACCTCATTGTTGTTTTAATTTGCATCTCTCAGATGATTAGTGACTTTTGATGATGTTTTCATCTGTCTCGCGGACTTCTGTATGCCCACTTTTGAAAAGTGTCTATGTAAGTCCATTGTTCATTTTTTATTGGATTGTTTATCTTCCTTTTTTTTAGGAAGTATAAGTTCCCTTTAAATTAGAAACACCAATCAGAAAGGACATATGCACCACTATGTTCATAGCAGCAAGATTTACAATAGCTAAGATTTAGAAATAGCCTAAGCGCCCATCAGCAGGTGAGTGGATTGAAAAACTCTGGTACATCTACACAATGAAATACTACATTGCTATAAAAAATAAATCTTACCATTTGCATTAACATGGATGGACCTAGAGACCATTATACTAAACAAAAAAAGGCAGTCAGAAAAAGATAAATATCACATGATCTCACTCATTTGTGGAATTTAATGAACAACTTGAACTGATGAAGAAAAATAGAGCCAGAGACATAGAAACAATGAACAGACCAGACCATCCAACCTCAGAGGGAAGGCATGGAAGGGTTGGGAATGGGGATAAGAGATAGACAAAAGGGCTTGTATGCATGCATATAAGCATAACCAATGGACATGAACACTGGGGACCGGGGTGGCTAGGGAGAAGTCAATGGGGAAAAAAGGAGTCATGTAATACTATATGTACTACTTTAAACAATATATAATTTTAGAAAAATAGTAACCAGGGTTCTTTGAAGAATTGGATCATTCCAAAGATAAAATAAAGAAATACAAATGAAACTGGAACTTCGTATTGTTCCATAAAGGGGGTAAAAGTGTTCAAAAATTGTGGAGGGAAGGTAAAAATGGCAGATGAGTCAGATTGAAGGGGTTTTCATTTGCTAAGACAATGTTAATATACACATACATATATGCCAATGATTAAATCCTTTCAGTAGAACAAGATGTCATGAGTCTACTGACATATACAAATAGACTAATTAATACATTGGGATAACTGTTTTTAAATAGTCAATGTCAACTAGTCAACTAATAAATGCAGAAGCAATTATAGAATAGTGCAATTACAAAATCACAATTTGCTAATCTCTGTAGTAATAAAATATTCAGGCAAGGATCATCAATACATGTTAAAATTAGGGGATAAAATTTCAATGAAAAATAGGATATTTACATGATCTCAAAGTAATGGGTCTTGGTGGAAAACTGTCACAAACTTACTTACTAAGCAAGATTCTGAGTTAACTTGACCAGTAATGGAACCAACAACATCATGTGCACTCTGCCCTCAAGGAGGTGGAATATAAGTTTCCACTCCTTAATAGTGAGCCATATATGGGCACTTCTGCCCAAAGAATACCATAAGGAAGGTGTATGTGTGTGGGAGGGGGGAATAAAGGGGGTGAGCCGGTTAGTTTTCAGTGTTACACTTTTATATAGAGAGACCTGGCCAACACTATATCAGCCAGTTAATCAAACCTTAATATCAACAGTGATAATTCATGTTGGAAACATGTACCCTTGATACAGAAATAAGGTAAGTTTGAGAAACTGTCACAGTTTAAAAAGAAGTCTAAAGAGACATCATGAGTAAATATTTTATCCTAGAAGGTGTGCTAGGATGGAAAAGAGACAATAAATTAAAACTAGGAACATATCAACAAAGTATGGACTTCTAGTTAATAATAATATGTCAATATTAGTTCATTAGTTGTGACATGTATCATGTTTATGTAAGAGTTTCACAAGGAAAACAAAGTATAGTATATATGAGAAAACTATCCTATCTTTGTAACTTGTGCAAATCTAAAACTATACTAAAATGTTTTTAGTATACCCATACACACACAGTATATACACTGAGTGGCCAGATTATTATGATGGCTGAACACATAATAACATAATAATCTGGCCTCTCAAAATATATATGTATAGATATTTATTTTATTAGAGGCCCGGTGCATGAATTTGTGCATGGGCGGGGGTCCAAACAGCCTGGCCAGGGGGAGGGGACAAGGGCGGTTGGCCGGCCTGCCTGCTGGTCAAATGTCTGGCTGAATGGCCAGATTATTATGCTTTCAAAGATCATATAATCTGGCCACTCAGTGAATGTGTGTGTGTGTGTGTGTGTGTGTGTGTGTGTGTGTGTGTGTGTTCAAGTCATAAAAGACAAGGAAAGGCTGAGGAATGTCTTAGATTAAAAAGGGATAAAGAGTTGTGTGATGCATAGTTCTGGATTCAACTCTCCAGCCAATTGTTTTTCCTTTCACAATAAATAGCATTATTAAGACAATTTTTATTTGAATAAGGTACATAAAGGAAGGCATTTCCCTGGACTACCTTAGGATTTGGGGGCTCTACACATATAAGGCAAATCCAGGAGTAGGTTCCAAGGGACTATTCCCCTCTTCCACTGCAATTCATGTAAACAAAACACTAGTAGCCCTAGTTTGCTTTGTAAATGACAATTTCTAGATAAATTCTTGATCACTTTGCTTGCTAAACACTTGCAAGTTCACCAGTGTAGCTCAGAATCTAGAGAACAAAAATATTTTAACCTCCTTTATTGCTGGAGGACTTCATAAAGAGAGGACACTTCTCTTTATGAAGCTGTCTTATTTCCACAGGCCCTTCCTGAAAAGCCAGGAAGCAAGAGTAGTTTCTGTCCTAAATAGCAGCCCTCCCCCCCCACACACACACACACTTAGATCATTCAGAATTGGAACTGTGAAATGGTTGACAAATACAAGTTAACATAGGCAGTTGGATTTTAAAAAATTGTTATTTCTGAAGTCTATTTCCAAAGAACCATGATATACAGTATAGACATTAGAAAACAGCAACAGTCCTGACTGGATGGCCCAATTGCTTGTAGCATTTTCCCATATACCAAAAGGTTGTAGGTTCATTTCAAGTCAGGGCATATAGTAGATTGTGGGGCAATTTCCAGCTGAGGCACACACGGGAGGCAACTAATCGATGTTTCCCTCCCTCCCTCCCTCCCTCCCTCCCTTCCTTCCTTCCTTCCTTCCTTCCTTCCTTCTTTTCTTCTCTCTCTCTTTCTCTCTCTCTCAAATTAATAAACTTATCCTCAGGTGAGGATAAAAAACAAAACAAAACAACAATAACAAAAAACAGCAACAAACAACTGTCAGGAAAAAGGGGAGAGAAATGTAAAGATTACATGTCACATGCCCCACACACATTGGTAAACTCAGAAATAGGCCCACTTTAAAAATATACAGTAGAAAATTAGACAGTATTTCAAATCAGTTAACTGAATATAATTCCTGCTGTTGTATTATTCTCTATCAGTACAACTCTTAGAATTAAATTTGAAATGGCAGTCATCCTATAGGAAACTAAATTAAAAAGAATAGGTTTTCTAAGGGGAAATAGGTTGAACATATTAGTTTCTTATATCAAGAGTATTCAGAAATGTTTGAAATGTTGGGCAATACAACCCATTAAATACATTTCTCAAAATCTGAGAGTTCTTTTATTCCATTTTTAATCTTTATAATTGCTACTTGAGGGGTTGCCTTAAGCAATGCAGACGTATTGCTCTGATGGGATGGATGCTTGTAATTATTCCAGAGCCTTACCCAGAGTGAAGTGTAATTATTTGAACATAGAGCACTTGAAGTTATCACTCTCCGAAGGGAACAAAAGGAAAGCCATCCTTCAGGTGAGCCCTAGACTGGAGTCACCACTGAACCTAGGGGTTTCATTCTCCCACTGAGCAATGTATGCTTTAGAATTCCATCATTGGTCTTTTTAGTCTAACAGTACTTTTCTTCCCATCAGAACGCTCTCTTTTAAATGACTCAATGCTGAGATACGGGCTATGTTTTGATAGAAAAATACTTTTAAATGCAGGTTTTATATTTATAGGAGAATAAAACAATCTGCGAAGCATGGAATGTGTGGTAAACTGAATACAATTAAATAAAGTAAGGCCTTACTTTGGGGCACCTTGGGGAGTTTTTGAAGGCAACCCTTTCTAGGGGGCCTGTTCTTGGCTCCCCCATCAACAGGCACCAAAAGCAGAACATTTAATCTTAATGTAGCAGCTAATGAAAAGAAAAAGCAAACAATACACAGTATCATGCAGAATAGAGTGAAGATAACTAAAGCCCAATGAGGGATTGTGTTAATACATTTCAAAGTGAATTTTGGGTAGGACAAAAAAATAAACAAACAACCTAAAGACATGTGAAGAATATAAAGTGGTTAGCAATGATAGTCCTGACCAAGAAGCAGTAATTAGAGCCTATATTCAAATCGCGGTTAATAAAAAGAGTATGAGAATGTAGAAGGAAATCCACAGTAAGTCAAAACTATTATCCATTTAACAACTCTGATTGGCGCTTATATCATAGCCCCATTGGTGGCCTTGTTTGTTTTATGTGCTGCTGCACCACTTACTGAGTCAGCAGACAAATGTGGTAGACAGCTGGAGCTTGGCCCTGATCACCTGCATTCCACTTCCTTTCTAATTGCAAAAATAAATAAAATAATTATCTCCCGGACTATTTTAGGGCTGTCATTCTGTATGCAATCAGTCCACCAATTAGATGCACTGAAATGAAACCTGGAAGGCATGGAACTGGGAGGCAAAGTGGAAGTCGGCTTCCAGTTGCTTTCTCCTCTGTCAAGCAGGGTTAAAGATAGAGAAACTCAGAGACGACTGGAGTGTCTAGACCAGTGCTCCCTGTGTCACCCCTGGCTTTATGGGCTGAAAAGGCAGCAATGGGTCCACAGCAGCAGCAGCGCAGCCTCCTGGGCTCAGAGTGCTAGTTCCAGTGCAGTTCTATGAACAGGGGCAGAGATGACCTCTGACTTCTATCCCACTGGGTCATGGAATGACTTGGTAGGCTTGTGATTGGTATTAATTCCCTCCCTTTGTATAATACCTTGAGCAGTATTACCTTATTTTCCGGCGTATAAGCCAACCCCCTAATTTTACAGTTAAAACATAGGTTTAGGCCTATATTCGCTGTATAAGACTACCCCCCACTTCCGAGGCAACACCAGTTCTTTTTTTTAATAGACCGCCTCTCTGACTCTGGCCAATCTGAGCAGGCTTTTTACTAGAACACAGTGTCGTCTTATACGCCGGAAAATACAGTAAATCCTAATTATCAGATTTCATTATATGTATATATGTTTTTGCTTTTTTTTCTATATAGGAATGTATGTAGCATTCTCTCTGCACAGTGAAAATCCCAGCAATTCTTATTTTAAAAGTCCCTCTATTGATTTCAGGAATATTGGAGTTTAAAGAATTTCTTCCAGTTATTGAAATCTATAAATACCCTTTTGGGGAGCTCTTAATTATGGGATGAAAGATGAAGGGAAATAGATAAACTTCTCTTGAACTAGTTTGTGTTGATCATCCTTTATGTTAGATGAGCTCTCTGCTAAGAAACTTTAAAAAAAAATATATATATATATATATGTATATATATATATATATATATATATATATATATATATATATATATATATATATGTTTTTATTGATTTCAGAGTGGAAGGGGGAGGGAAAGAAAGATAGAAACATTAATGATGAGAGAAATCATTGATGGGCTGCCCCCTGCATGCCCCACACTGCGGATCAAACCAGCAATGCAGGCATGTGCCTTTCACTGGAATTGAACCTCAGACCCTTCAGTCCAAAGGCCGATGCTCTACCCATTAAGCCAAACCAGCTAGGGCTGCTAAGAAACTTTTTTGAAGATATAAGTGCTGCTAAGTTTCCAGGCTTTAGACTCAGAACCCAAACAGCCATCTCCTAAGTGTCAAAACAAATGTCATTGTGTGCATAAGAAAAGGGGACAGGACAAAAAACAACTCACAATAGATGCACCCAGAATGTGGGGATAATAAAAGAAATGCCTCTTTGTCCCAACTGACAAAACTCACACCAAGGTTTTCAGCAAAATTTGCCATCTTGATGAACTGCCCTTGAACAGGGCATTGCACACGTGGCTTTCATCGTAGCCCTGTTTAAATGCCTATGAAGATAGTAAGCACTTAAAATGGTTATTGAATCATTAAATGTACCCACTAAGAATCCAAGAAATGGCATGGCAAAAAGGCCTTCCTCTCTTCATTCTACTCACGTAGCCTGCCATCCAATGAATATTTAGGTAGCATTTGGTATTTTCTCCAAAAACAGACATATTGCCTTCAGAATGTCTCTAAAATGACCTGTGTCCTTGAGTAATAAGCCCCATGGAAAGAACATGTTCTATACTGTTTTCCAGTTATTACTAATTTTGCATTTTCTTGGAATTCCAAATTGAGTGATAAGAACTGAAGAGTCAGAGCACTCTTCCTTTGAGAATTTCAGGCACATGGTCACACCTTGACCTTAGTGGGTTACCTTTAGAATTAAGCATTTGACATTTTATTTTTATTTCCATGATATATATTTCCCTCATATGTATGAGTGAGCATATCTGTATAGTGTTTGTAGAATGCAGAGAAGGTGACATTTTCCTTCACAGCAATATGTATAGAACTTCTAGAATTACCTACTGCCTTTCCTGATTCATTTAGCAGAACTTGTCAAGTGACATTCCACTATCCTGTGGTTTACAAAGTCTTGTCAAGATGTGTGTGATAAGCTTATTTTTTGTACTTCTGAATGTAAAGAGGTAACCTTTTGTTTCCCTCTGACTTTTCTAATGATTCTCATTATTAGGCTTCTGCAATTTGATTCTGATATATTCAATGTGGTTTTTTATTCTCTGCACTCAGAGTTTTCTGGATTTCTGAGTTTTATTTATTTATTTATTTATTTATTTATTTATGTTACAAATTTGAGAACAAAATAGTGATTATTTAGTCAAATATTTCTCAGTTTCCTTCATTCTTTCTGAAAATCTAACTACACTTGACACTGTGTAACTTATAAATGAGCCTCATTTCATTTGTTCTGTTTTCTTCTCCCCCTCCTCCTTTTCTTTGGGTTGTTATTATTTGTTTACATATGTTTTATTTTTAGTATTCTCCTTTGCAGTATCTATTCTTCTCTCAAACCCTTCCAACATATTTTTTCAACTGGATATTTAATTTTATCTCTTAAAGTTTCATTTATTTTATTTTTTTATCTTCAGTTTCCTCATCTTTCATTATTTTTACTTTTAAATCCATTACCACATTTATTATTGCTTTTTTAAGATCCATTTTTCTAATTTCAGTTGTTCTGAAATTTTTTATCTCTTTCACTTATAGCTCACATTTTCTTGATTTTTTTTTCTGATGGATTATAAATTTCTATCAAGTTTTGCACATTGTTAAGGTTATATTTTTGAGAGTTTGAATTAGTCTGCCTTCATTTGATAAGTTTTGAAGTTTGGCTATCTTGTCATTTGCACATTAGCTTGACTGCTTTTGTGGTTTCTTTTTGTTTGTTAGATCATGTCTACAATAGCCTTTTTTCTAGGTTAAATTTAGCCTACTACTACATTCTTACTACTATAAGATCTCTATTGGACTTTATGTATGTGCAATAATTTCTCTCTATTTTGACTGGTTAGACTTGAACAGTTCTCAACTCTCTGTAAGCTTTTTCAATTGCTCACGGACATTTGGTTGGTAGTCCTCTCTCCGTCTCTTGAGGCTATACGAGACACAAGCTCAACTTAGTAGACAGACTGATACTATCTCTTATGTTATTATCCGTGCTCTTTCTCTGTATAGTCCCTCCATGCCAGGGGCTTTGTCCTTGGAATTCCAGCAGTGCCAACCTCCCCAAACAGCAATGGATGGCTGCCAGTCAGCAAAATAACTGAACTCTTTTTGTGTTTCTCCTCCTTGGAACACACCCAGGAAAGTGAATCATGGCATGAAACCAGATATCCATTTCATTTTATTTCTCTTTTCTCAGGAATCAAAGTCTTGTGATGACTGTTGTTCAGTGCCTATACACAATTTTTTTTCATATATTTTTCTCTAGTTTTCAATTTTCATACTGCAAGATGGCAAACCAATATCAATTAGTGCCCTGTTCTTTGATAAAGCAAGCTGATTCTCTGCCATATGTTATGCCAAATATAGTGTTCTAATAGTTAAATAACTCTCTCTTATTGGAGATTTACATATTGGCCTGGTGCACGAAATTTGTGCACATTAAAAGGGAATTCATTAAAGGAAATATTTCAATATTGCTATTTGTCCTTTCTCTATAATAGAAATCAGAGATGAAAGAAAAGTAGTAAAATATATATAAAAATCTACTTCCTGTCAGAGTTGGGACATGCCATGGGACCCAGATAAAGTCCCCACCCACCTGTGATGTGCACCTCGAAATCTCACAAGATCCAGACCTGGCCTGTCCCACCCCCAAGACCTGCTGGGCAGGGTGTGCAACCTTAGGTCCCCTGGCCTAGCCTCAGGTTCCCACAGCACTAGGGCGTGAGGGCACCAGGGCACGAGGGTGTAATGACCATTTGCATGTTAGCTCTTTATTATATAGGATTGAGCACCTGGTTTCACTTCCATTTTCTATTGTGAGCCACTTGTCCATCTTGGAAACAGATAGCTTAGTCATCATTAGTTTGCATTTGAAGAACAAATGATTGTTGAATTGGAATGTTAACTATAATTTTTCTCTGAAACATTCAAAAGCAGCTGACAGTCTCCCAGGCTTCCACAGCCTGTAAGACAACTCTAAACTTTAGCTTATAAATCTTAATAGTTTCAGCCCCTGCCATCTGTTTAAGAAATCCTTGAATATTTGCTTTCCTCCAAGTACTTCTGAGAATCTTCACGGGGTGTTTGAAACTGGTCTTCTATTTGTTTCTGGTTATTGGACTTCTAGAGCCTTGTGAAATTTAGTTTCCACAGTGGCAAAGATCTCTGCTGATTTAGTCCTCATAATAAAGATATAGCTGCTGTTTGATTTCCAGGAGGAATTGAGGCCGAGTAGCCATTAACTCACAGTTTTGGTTACTTGGAACACAAAAGAGTGTGAGAGCTCTTTCCTCGGAGACCAGTTACACTGCTCCTGTTCCCGCTCTCATCATAGTGCTGCCTTAGAATAGTTCCAAGATAGAAAGTGGTTCTTGTTACTACTCCTTCCTTATTGCCAAGTGATTAGTCCTCCAATCTAGCCACCTCTGCTTTGACAAGAGTCTTTCAGAGGATCTGATGCTTGCTCAAATACTGTTAGACTTTCCTAAAGCCACCGCTTTGGCCAATCATAATTTGTAAGAGGAATGGTCTTTTGTCCCTCTGTATGACACGATTTCTGTATCATAATTGTTCAGTCCTATCCTGATATAAAATTTAGTGAGGTGTCTCCTTCAATTTGTACGGTGCTGCCTTTTTTTCTTCCCTATAAAAATACTATAATATATATACACAGGCTACTTGTATATGCTATATCAAATGGTACATTTGGCCAGATTCTGAGGTCATTCACGGTGCTGTTTCCAAAACAAATATTTTCTTTCTCAATCTCATTTCTTACTCTAAGCATTGTCATCCATCCGTGTGGTCTGGCTTTTGTGGATGTTCTACTATCCGATATGTGGTATATGTGTGAACCTCATGTGTTGACCCTGATCAGCCTCTCTAATCAACCTCAAGGTATTCTTCATCTCTTACCTCTATCTCTATATATCAATTGTTTCTAACTCTACAGATAGGTTTTATCAGTTTTTATCCTGGCTTACTAAGACACTCTATTACATAAGTATAATAACAGCCAAATTCTAAATGTTGGAAAATCATTTCGAGGCTGGTTAAAACTCAGGCTAAAGTTGTCTCTGGGTATTATATGGCCGTGCCCTTTACCAGAATGCAATGTCTGTAAATGTAGCCTTAATGTATTGCTACATAATTCTTTGAATTCTAATGAATATCAAGGGTAGTTTCCGAAAGCCAATACTCGCTTTGTGACAAATTATTAAAAAGCTGTTGGAAATTTGATTCATGCATTCTTCACAATGGACACCAATTATTATACCTGGCTTTCCATCACTAATAATCAGCAGCAGATTGTCCAAGATGTGCAGCTGCTGGGCTGCTGGGCTGGATTCCACCCAAGCCCCGCAGCTCTTTTAATCATGCTTTCCAACTCAGTGGCCCCTTTCCCAAGCAATTACATCAGTACTCTTCAATTCCTCTTGGCACATCTTCCATTTCCCTTTTATTGCAAGAATGAGTTTTCCCCTTGAGATTGATGGAAATATGTTAACTGTTTGTATTTAAGATATAAAGCTTTTTTATAACCAATTTTTTTATCTTGATCCACTTCCTTTCCAATTCTATTTTGAAACATGACAACTAAAACATTTCTGAGCACAGATGGGGTGACCACCTGTCAACATATATTGCAAAATATGTTAAATGCACTTGCGAGAACATCTCCAATCCTAGATTGCAGGATTCTATGAAAATAATAATTGCCTTTTTCCTGAGTAATAAAAATATGTTTTCCCACTTAAAATTCTTTAAAAATTGATTTCACATTGTCAAGAATAAAAACATACAATGTTATCACATTAAATGTGAACTAGTTCAATTGTTTTAAACTGAATCGGTATAGAATTTGGAACACTTTTGAAAGGCTCTCAGAAATTTGTTTTTGATGCTGAATGTTCCTAAATTTTCTTCTATTGAGTGTCCTTGAAATCCATGTGGCCATGTAATACATGGTCTTTCATTATCTATATATTATCTATATATATAAAAGCCTAAGTGATCATCACAACCAAACAGAGGACCTAACAGGCTTCACATAGCAACTAGGCCACCAGGAGGGGTTAGTGAGAAATTACCAAATGACTGAGCAGCAGGCTGTGTGGGGTGACTAGGCCTGCAGAAGGGAAGTTGGGGGTGACCAGGCTGGCAGAGGGGTGCCATTAGGGGTGACCAAGCCAGCTGGGGGCAAGGGGATTGGGGCAACCAGGCCAACTGGGGGGGGGGGGCAATAAGGGATGACCAGGACGCCTGTTGGGAGGTGGCAGTTAAGGACAATCAGGCAGGCAGGCAGGTGAGCAATTAGGAGCTAGAGGTCTGGATTGTGAGAGGGATGTCCGACTGCCTATTTAAGCCTGATCCCCCAGGGGGTCCCAGATTGGAGAGGGTGCAGGTTAGACTGAAGAGACCCCCCCTCCCACCCTGTGCACAAATTTTGTGCATTGGTCTCCAGTTTAATCATAAAAAATCTGTATGATAATAGGAATAGAAATAGTCTAAATGATAATAGAGACACTTTTATCAATAAAATATGTAAGTGATTTTAAAACGAAAAACAAAACAAATATTACTGGTGTCCTGTCTAGCATATTCCTTCAGAGTAGGTCTACCTTTCGCTATCTTTGTGCTATGTGACAACTCTGTTAGTGATTAAAAGAACCTGATAACACTGTAAATGACTTTGTACATAGAAGAGCAAACTGCATATAGGAAGCAGTTGATTATTACCCTGTGGATATTAGCCAATTTTACATCTATTAAGTAAATTATTTTCAGTAAGCCTGATTGCCTACATGTGTGTCTGTCCTTTAGATTCTCCTTTAACCCAATTATAACGTGTTACTTGTTCCCTCATTAATTAGTGAAATTATATGATGTTTGACATGTTTACATTTATATTTGTATGGTAATAGTTATTTTACTTTCAAAAATTATCCTTTGACAGCTTCTAGTATAATTTAAATGTTTATTTTACTGAAGTTATTGGGTAATCACTTTTTTTGATTGAATGATTTTAGAATTTTTATGTCAAATCATCTATAATTTGTGCTGTCATCAGTTTATCTGTATTGTTATAATATTCCTTCTAATGCAAGCTTGGAAGCTAGCACAGCCAGTAGGATATTTTCTTGCCATTTTTGCTCAAGCAATAAATAATACATGTTAATCAATCATAAATATGATAGTATACTGACATTAGTATATCATTTTAGCTTGTCTTCAATGTTTAAAAATTAAATTAACAAATACATGAATACTCTCAGTACTGGAAATTTATGTAAAAAGGTGGACTTGGAATAACTTGTCTGTGATGACTTAGCATTGGAAACTATTATTTAGAAATAAGTATTCCTATTTACATTTAGTTTAAATTAAAATATAAGAACATTTAATTAAATGCCTATACCAATAAAAACCTCTAAGTGTGGAGGATACAAATTTTAATAAATTATGGTGCCTACTCTTGGGAAGTATGAAGCCTGGAACAAAAAAGTGATGGTAAAGATATATTCTTCTTGGGCTTAGTGTACTACATATACTAAGTAGATGAACTAATGCTGGTATATAATGCACATTAATATTTGGTAAATTATAACAGTCGCATCTCTTATATAGAAAGGTATCCTAGTCAATAAAACATATTAGTGACTAATGACTCCAAAATAGTCTATTTTCTCTAAGTCTTGAGAACATCTGGTTTGTTTAGTTTAACTCATATAATAATTTATTTTGCACTTACTATGTTCCATGCACAATATTTGATAGTAATGTTTAAAAATGTAATATAGTATAGTAGATACTTAGTAGAGCAAATGTAAATGTTGTTGTAGAAGGAGGGAGAAGAAACATAATTAAGAATATGAAAATGCTATAGGAATTAAAACTAAATTATGAACAAAGAATTAAGGTAACAAAGACAGAGCAACTAAGTCTAAAAGATGTGTAAAGTTTCCACCTAGAGGCAATGTTTGAACTGTGGCTTAAAGAGGAGTCAGTCTTATTTTTTTTTAATATATTTTATTGATTTTTTACAGAGAGGAAGAGAGAGGGATAGAGAGTTAGAAACATTGATGAGAGAGAATCATCGATCAGCTGCCTCTTGCACACCCTCTACCGGGGATGTGCCCGCAACCAACGTACATGCCCTTGATCGGAATCAAACCTGGGACCTTCCAGTCCATAGGCCGACGCTCTATCCACTGAGCCAAACCAGTTTCAGCAGGAGTCCGTCTTATTTGTCAGGGGAAAGAAAAAAAAAGAGCGATGGGTATTCCAGAAAGAAGACTCAGAGTGTGCTGCCCCATGGATGAATAAACAAGTAAATACTGGCCAGACATGCAGTGAAACATGGCAAAGGTCCAGGATGAGTGATGGAGGGATGGGAAACTAGGTGGGAGGGGCTGAAAGTAGGAAACACATCTGGGAAATTATACCGATATCTAATTATGAAAAATGTTATATTCTGTTACAAAATCTGCTACAGACCTTCTATAAGGAATGATGTAAGAAGCAACATCATTGAATGTGGATTTAATAGTGATTATATGGAGGGGATGGGTAGGATCTAATTGGGAGAGGCGGGGAGAAGAGGAAAGGCAAGAAATCCAGTTAAGAAGACTATTGATTTTTAAGGTGTACATTTATCTTGTCATTTAGTGAGGTGTTGATTCCTAACTGTATGTTTTTAAGAGGATAGTCTAGGAATTATAGTAAAATAAGTAGTGTGGTCTTGACCAGTTTGGTTCAGTGGATAGAGCCTCAGCTTATAACCTGAGGGGTCCCAGGTTTGATTCTGGTTAAGGGCATATACCTTGGTTGTGTTATGCCCAGACTTCGTGATCCCCAAGGACCACCAGGGAGCCGAGTCCAATGCAATAAACAAAAGAGTCTTTTCCATGCTAGCATGGGCTCTGTCCCACTCACGCCGGCAGCATGGAGGAAGAGAGAGCGAATTTCACCCAGTCCAGGGATTTTACTCTGGTCGGTGGTGATGTCACTGCCTCGGCTAACCCTGATTAGTTGGGTGAGGGCTAGGGTTCAGTTACAGAATGGAGGATAACTCCGCCCTACCCCACAGTGGAGTCAGAAGCCCATCCTTGCCCAGCCCTGCCCTCTCAGTTGCAGGCAGATCACTGGTGGGGAGTGTGCAGGAGGCAACTGATCGATGATTCTCTCTCATTGATGTTTCTAATTCTCTATCCCTCTCCCTTTCTCTCTGTAAAAAATCAATAAAATATATTTTTAAAAATAAAATAAAATAAAAAGTAGTGTGAGTTTAGAAACCTTGGAGACCCAGTAACTGAGGCTTACACCTTCATTGTGGCCAGGTTCCTTAGCAGCTCCTTACTGACTCAGGTTTACTGATCATTCTATTTTAAATCATATTTTTAGGGAAAAATATAAGTAATTTATATCTTCACCTCTCATAGCAGTTTGTATTTAAAATGTATTCATTGAGACTGAAGTTAATACTTTATTGTGTGAGATTCAAGATATCCATCCATAAACAAGTTGCCTCCTGTCCTATGGCATTTGCTCTTGCATGACTATTGTTAGTTAATTTCCATCACAATGGGAAGTGACTCCCCTGGAAGTCAAGGTTGAGATAAAGAGACGCATGGTTATTTTTCACAGCAGCATTTTGACATTACAGATTTCCTGAATTCACTATTTTAGGGTAGTGTCCGACTTCTCCTAACCGCACTTTGTTCAATGTGTTGGTGAAAAGCAAGGAGGCACTTAAGCACAGTTCTTGGCAGGCTGAAGACCTGGTGTGCTCTTGGCTATTGGAGGTGGATGTCCCCATGAATATAACAAAGTGAAAGCACAGGGTGTTGCCTTCATTTCCCAGAAGCTAGGAAGAGAATCAATTCTATCAGATTTTGATCTTGTGATTTTTAAATTGATTTTTTAAAATTTACTTTTTCAGGATTATAAGCCCCATTTAGAAAGAGGTAGTTTAACTAATAACAAAGTTTCAACTTTTCAGCATCTAGATTATCTGCTATATAACACATAACTTGGCCAATATTTTAAATTATGTTTTCTAGGGCTCAGAATAGCCAATATTTTGATGGAGTCCAATATATTAGTTCTTCTATAATTTATACTTTTTTATTATAATGAAGAAATATTTGCTTTACCAAAGGACCTAACTTCTCTATATTTTTATAGATCTTTGCATTTATATCTCCAATTCATTTTGAGATTTTTTTTTTGTATGTGGCATAAAATTTGCATGATTTTTCTTGGCATATGGATGTTCAATTTTTAGTATAATTTATTGTAAAGCCTACCATTGATCTATTAATTATCTTTGCAAGTTTTGTTGAAAATAATTTGACCATATTTATTGCATCTATTTCTGAGCTCTATATTCTGTTTTATTGATCTAAGAGCCTATTATTCTTACCAATACAATACTGTAGTTTCTTAATTGCTTTAAAAGGCATTATAGTAAGTCTTCAAGTCAAGTAATATGAATCTTACAACTTTGTTCTTGTTAAAAATCTAGAGGCTCGGTGCATGAATTTGTTTATGGGGTGGGGTCCCTCCACCTGGCCAATGATCAGGGCCCATCAGGGCTGATTGGGGTCAATGGCTGGGGAGGGACCACAGGAGGGACTGCAGGAGGGCTCCAGGGGTCTGGCCCCCATCTCACCCAGTCCCAATCAGCCAGACCCCAGCAGCAAACTAACCTATCAGTCAGAGCATCTACCTCATAGTGGTCAGTGCACATCATAGTGACCAGTCAGTTGGCCATTTGGTCAGACACTTAACATATTAGGCTATTAGATAGATAGATAGATAGATAGATAGATAGATAGATAGATAGATAGATTGTAACTCAAGGTGCGGAATGCTTGGCATGCACTTTCCCTCCAGCCCCTGGTCTTTGAGACCTCATGTTCTCCCAAGGCTCTGCTCACCCACTTCAGCTGCAGTTTTGATTGCCCCAACATAAGGGGGGACACCCTCATTATCAGGTAACACCATTGTGGTAAGACCCCTGCTTAGCCTACTGTAGCAGTTTTAAATAGGTCATGTGTCATGGTTTGGCTCAGTGGATAGAGGCATGGCCTGCCGACTGAAGAGTCTTAGGTTTGATTCTGGTCAAGGGCACATTCCTGGGTTGTGGTCTCAATCTCCAGTAGGGGGCTTGCGGGAGGCAGATCATTATCTCTCATCATTGATGTTTCTATCACTGTCTCCCTCTGCCTTTCTGTCTGAAGTTGTGGAGGGAGCTGGGGAGCCCCTGTCCAGGCCCCGGGGCTTTAGGCTTTGGCAGGGGTGGAGCTGGCGATCAGAGGCGAGAGGCAATTTGTGTGAACTACAGAGGAAACACCTTTTCGGACTGCTCATGCTAAGCTCCCTGTTTGCCACTGGTAATATTCTTAGTAATTGGGCATAAGAATCCAAAAAGGTGATATAGGGTTTTTCCAGCACACTCCTGAGAAAAAAACAAAGGTTCGCTACTGGAGGGCTAAGAAATGTCATATCCTGCCCTAGCTGGTCTGGCTCAGTGAATAATGCCTAGGCCTGCTGGTGGCAGGGTCTGGGTTCAATTCTGATCAAGGGCATGTACCTATGTTGCAGGCTCCTTCCTGGCTGGGGCCCAGGTCAAGGCTCATGCAGGAGGCAACCAAAGTGTCCCACTCACATTGATGTTTGTCTCTGTCTCTCCCTCTCTCTTCCATACTCTAAAAATCAATGGAAGCATAACCTCAGGTGAGGATAAAAAAAAGAAAGAAAGAAATGTCATATCCTATGAAAGACACATCTTAAAAATTCATAAAGTTGTGAATTTTTCATTGTGATAAATTATGGTAAAAAAAAAAGTTATTTGTAATATTTTCATATTATATAGTAATGTCAGTTCAAATTTTAGTTATATACATACTCTTTTTTAATCTTCAATATAGCTATATTTATCAATTTGTTTTGAGATTTTAAAAATAAAAAAGCTTTTGTTTCAGTGATTTCTTTATTTTGCTTCTATATTCATTTCTGCTATATATTTATTGTTTTCTTTGTTTGTTTTGAAAGTTTATTTAATTTACTTGAGACATTTAATATTTAATATTTTCTAACATAAGCATGTAATGCTGTACGTTTCAGCCTAAACAATGCTGTACTTAAATTCCACAAATTTCAACATGCATTTTCATGTTCATTTAATTCAAAATATTTCCTATCTTCTCTTCCTCTTTGACCACCGATTACTTATAGAATATTTATTTTAAATTTTCAAATATCTAAAGTATGGTGTTATTGATTTTAGGTTAATTTCTTTGTGGTCAGAGACAGGCTTTATGTAATCTGAATTCCTTTAAATGTGTTGAGGTTTTTTTAAGGTCTAAAATATGATCTACCTTGGTGAGTTTTTCATGTGCCCTTAAAAAGAATGTATATTCTGCTTTTCTTGGTGTCTTGAAAAGTCTCAACAGTGCTGTTGAGATAGTCTATATACTTCCTGAATTTCAGTCTACTTGTTTAATTGATTACTAAATAGAGAATGTTGAAATCCCCAACTGTAATTGTGAATTTGTCTGTTTTTCTTTTATTTATACCAGTTTTTGTTTTATATATTTGTAAATAAATATTCTATTGTTAGTTGCATACATACTACATACCTTTTCAGTGTTTCAAATGTTATGCAGTGATTTAGTGGTTTCAAAATATTTTGTGCAGACAGTTCACAAAATTTACCTCAGATTAATATTTTCTGTGAAAGCCCATTGTATTTTAATAATCATATCTATTGAGCTATCAATAAAAATGAATATAGAGATACCATATTACCTAATTTATTGAATTTCCAAATGTTATTGAGCATTCAAGTTGTAAATGATATAAGGTTATTTGAAAATATTTTATTTTTGGCTTTTGAAAATGAGATATTGGTTATCATAAATTTGAATAGTAGGAAATATCTATATATGATAATAGAAGTATAGCAAATAAATGAAGAAAATTAAAAGTTTTCTAATAGAATCCAAGGCACTAGGTAAATTTAAGCAAATTTAAGTAAAAACTGATGTAATTTGATATCACAGAGTAAGGGGACATGTATTTAAATAAGAAGTGTGCGGTCTAGAATGAATAAGAAAAGGAGATGGAAAAGCCTGGGCTGGGAAATAAATCAGGATTTTCACGGCCTCGCATCCAGACTCTAGAAAATTTTGCTCAGATTACATCTTTTAATTTATAGGTCTAGAGTCCTGTATCTGGTAGTAATAACAAATGGATTCATGTGAGATTGAAAATCTCTTAGAGAATAATTTTTCCATATGCCTGCCATATTCATGAAGTATAAATGAATTTATCATTTCATTCAAAGGCTTCTAAAATATTTAGAGAATTTAATAATGTAAGAATAAACATTAGCAACTAAAATTTATCTTTCTTCCTCTCTCCCCTCTTCTTTCTACCTCTTTTTCTCTCTCTATTTCTCACTCTGTTTTAGTTTCATTCAGATTGTATTAATTTACAGATGTTCTGGATGTCCTTGTATGTTATTTTTGCATAGTAACCAATATTCAAATGCCAACTATATGTTGAAAAGGATAATGCACTTTGCAAAGTACTTCCTGTATCTTAGATCTGTAAGCACTATTCTTCAGTACTGATCTTAAATGCATTATTTGGTGTTTTCTCTAACTATTACCTCTCTATTCATCTAAAAAACAATGGTCTGTAAGATGGTTACATGAACTAATATAACCACTTACAAAAAATTCTAGGCTGGATCCTTGGTGGGCATGATCATAGAAAAACAACAACAACAACAACAAATATATATATCAGAAATCCTTGCATTTACCACATAGAGCTCTCTGGAATACCATATTATGATATATCACTTTTACAAAGAACAAATGATCACAAAATATTAATTTTAAAATTTTATCATCAAATCACAAAGCAATAGGTAAATGAAAATGAGAAAGTAAAGAGTCCCTCTATGATTCTCCCTATCATTCACTTTTCATCCTCCTCATCACCTCTTCCCTGCTACTTCTAGTTAATCTGACTTTCTCTCAGTTCTTAGAAGGTCCCCTTGAATACTCATCCCAAAGCACTCAGGTTTACAGAGCTCTCCTCTTATTAAAAAATTATAATAGTTATTACCACAATACCCCCTTTCCTAATGCTCTCCTTATGCTAAACAAGATTGGAAATGTCCCCATTTGAGGCTCACACATCTCATAAAGGATTCTATCTGATCACCAATAACTAATTGCTCCATGATTTTTTACAAGTATGAATCCCTCCCAAAACAAACTTTTTAAAGATAGTGACTCATGTCTACTAGACTGACCAGTTGATTGAATGATTATACACAGCAGGCCGTCTATGTGTTCACTGTATGTGTGAGTGAATGAATGAATATTTAAACTTATTTTGGACCCATCTTGAACCTAGGTACCAGTATAGTACTGGTATAGTACTGTCTCCTATTTAGTTTTTGTTTGATTATTTGTTTCTTATTTAATTGAATACAAATATTACTTATTCTTTGTTTTTTATGGGGAGAATTTTTCATCTTTCATTCATATCCCACCATCAAAGTTACATTCCATTCTCATTGCCTATCATCACATCACTTTATTTGTGGCTTCAACATTTCTAATGAGGATAAGATCTCTGCCTTAAATGAAATCATACTTTTCCTCATTTTCTGCAATCATATTTAAAAACACTAAATAAACTATGATGACATTTTTTTACTTTGCTATTTTATACTTATTTCATTTTATCTGGCATAAACATAGACTTGTGTTTACTTTTTCAGAATGAAATGAATACTTAGCCATATCTACTTCCACCCTTTCCCTACTGCATAAATGCCAAGATCAGGGGTATACATTTGTAAGCAGCATAATAAATATTTACAAAAATGCTTGTAACTGATTTGATGTGTGAGTAGAACTGAGGAATTCAGAAGAGAAAGGAGCTTCTTATACTGATCTCTTATCTTTCCAATTAAAAAACTGATAGGTTGTTTCCTTTAAATATCAGGTTTTAGAAAAAGGCTAATAGTAATGGAACTTTATCCTTCATTGCTCCACTTGCTTTCTTGTTGTTTTTTCTCTCTCAGAATATCTCTAATAAAACTAGTGAGACATACCTGGCCATTGACTATTGAATTTTTTTTATTCTTTGTGTGTGAGGTTTCAGCCATTATTTTTGATTACCTTTTCTGGCATGATCACAATTTCCTGTAATATTTCTTTTCTCTCCCAAGGGAAATTAATGTCTGCTCCTAACATTTGTCCCTTATTTTCTTTGTGAAAGCCGAGACAAGGAAGCAAGAAATTAATTTAATATTTTAGCAATGTCAGTTTCATTGGTCGATAATTTATTCCTATAATTTTTATTGTGCAGGCATCTTCAGAGTGACCTGCGCTCCTTTATATGCTTGAAACACATTTTCTGTAATATTTGGACCTCCTGTGATATTTTTTTACTCATTCCTCACTTCGGCTTTTCCTTTCTTTCTTTTTGCTCTCACAATTGTGCCCTTTGTCTCCTTCCTGCAATTCCACCTTATCAATATTTTATACTTCCTATCTGAGCGGCTCATGGACTTGATTAGTTTTTGCAAATCATTTTTCATCCGTATTGTATTTTTTAAAATTTCTGTGGTATTTACTTTTAGGTTTCACATAAACACAATCCTTCGGGAACACAGAACATTAATTTTCTTTGGGACATGCTCCAATTTTTCTTCTCTTTTTTGTTGTACCCTGCACAATAAATAAATGTCTTAGCACTTTTTTTTTTTACACCAAACACAATGCTGTAGGTTACCATTACCTTATTTTCTCATTCGTTAATTTCTTTATTTCCTCATTAGTCCCAAGACATTCCTTAGCGTTTCTTTATTATTTTATTGTTCATGTGTACAGAAATCTTGTGACTTGGTTCTTAATCTTACTCACAATAAAAGTTAACACAGTAAATGTGTCCATACATTTGGACTTTTATTTTAGTTATCAGTAGTTATTCATGTTCATATCATACAAAGTACATATGTATATATAAATGGATCTGTCTCATTTGTCCCCTATTTAGGATTTCTTGTTTGTTTCAGATACAGTATTTTATACTTTCTTGCCATTTTCTATATTTATGAAATGAAATTCTTGAACGTAGTTATTTTTATTTCTTTATTACATATACCCTGTACTTTCTGGAACCCTTTGTAACTTGTGCTCTTTCTTTTTTAAATTAAACTCTTTATTTTGATATTGCTGCAGATTTTTTTTTTCAATCTTTCATTTATAAATAGGTTCTGCTAAAATGTCCATTCCGTCTTTTTTTCTGCTTGGAGGTAGCACATTTACTCTCTCAGTGTACATTCCTCAAGGCCCACATAAATGCCAGGCACTTTATGGCTGAGAATATAGTAGACAAGTGGCCATGATCTCTGTCTTTAGGAATATCATAATCTAACCTGTATTTCTCAAGTAAATATTAAAATGTATTAGAATTTGCCATTAAAATTTTATATAAATGTTAATGACCTTAAAATGAAGGCTGTACTATGAAAGGCTCTTGTGAAAAATTTCGTTTGAAGTTTTAGGAAGAGGTCAAAAAAGTTTCCATGGGGCATTACCTTTCATCTAAGATTGAAAGCAACCATATAAGTTACCTAATTGTGTCAACCTTGGATCCTTTCAAAACTAGGAACTCTGGGAGATTACCCCAAGGCTTGGGAGCTATGGAAGACCAGCAAGAGCTCAGCTAGTGTAGCTCAGTGATCGAGTGTCAACCTATGAATAAGAAGAACATGGCTCAATTCCCAGGCAGGGCTCATGCCTGGGTTGCAGGATCCATCCATGTGTGCAGGAGGCAGCCAATCAATGATTCTCTTTCATCATCGATGTTTCTATCTATCTCTTCCTCTCTAAAATCAATAACAACAATATTAATAACCCTATATAATAAAAAGGTAATATGCCGAAACCGCTTTGGCTCAGTGGATAGAGTGTCAGCCTGAGACTGAAAGGTCCCAGGTTCGATTCCGGTCAAGGGCATGTACTTTGGTTGCGGGAACATCCTCAGTAGGGGATGTGCAAGAGGCTGCTGATCGATGATTCTCCCTCATGGATGCTTCTAACTCTCTTTCTTCCTCTCTGTAAAAAATCAATAAAATATTTTTTTTTAAAGGTAATATGCAAATTGACCCTAATGGTGGAAGGATCGGTCACTATAAGGCACCCTGACCACCTCTTGGTCCCTTCCCTAGCTGGCAGGCTCCCATCCCCTGATGGTGAATGAGAACCAGGTGTGGGTGGCTGGGACATAGCATTGCCAGGCCAAGGCCTGCCCCCACTGGTTGCCCCACGCACAGAGGGCATCCCTCAGCAGTGGTAGGGCCTGTGAGTGTTCAGGAATGGCCAATCTCTTGGTCCCTCCCCGCCAGCAGACAGGCTCAGTTTCCATTAGTGGGAAGAAGATACAATATGACAGCCTGGAAACAGCAAATCTTTTTCCTTATTGATTCTTTATCGCTGGGTTCTAGAGAAATAATGGCCGGGTCCCCTGCTGGGTCCCTGGGGGAAGGGGGCATCTCTCCTCCTCTGCTAAGCCCTGCTGATCACTGGGTGTCCCAGAGCAGGAGGGAGAGAAAAGCTGGACTTAGCAATGCCATCCACCCGAGGGTCAGGGGTAGCAGAGGGATGTGGTGACGATACACAGACTTTGGAGACGCACAGACTCTGCCAGTTAGACCTGTGTAACCTTATCTGCCAGCTTAGAATCCCCGACGTGTCCCAGACTGCGAGAGGGTGCAGGCCAGGCTGAGGGACCCCCCCTACCCAGTGCACAAATTTCATGCACCAGGCCTCCAGTAATCATAATAAAGACAGACCAGGGAGAAGCATAAAGGAAGGAGGAGTTAATTGCTGCCATGAGCACCTGGGGCCTATCCTTGCCAGAACCTTTTGAATTCTCCTCCTCAGATATTGTAGGAAGAACCATTGACCCTTCAGCTCCATTCCTCATTGGTCAGGGATTTACTCAGACACTATTAACTACCAGCACTTTCTGATTGCACCTGTGTGTATGCCAACCAAGCCCCATCAACCTATTTCCCATTCCTCCAGGTCGGAAGGGCCTCAGAGCAGAAAGTGAATGATGCAAGCTGCAGCCTTGTGTTGAAGGGATTTTAAATCTTCACACAGCTATTCCCTGAATCTAGGGCAGGAGTGGCCTAGGATACATGAAGTAAGATGTTAGTACGCCAGGGAAATTGTTAAAAAACAAACAAACAGAATTTGCAACATTCCAGAGGCAGGAATTAATTGGACATAGTCAAGAAATTAAAGAAGGCCAGTGAAGTAGAGAAGAATGCAGGGAGGAAAGGGAGAGGTCTCCATAGAGACTAGAGTATAGCCATTTATGTTAAATCATATTGTATTCAGTTATTGAAGAACTAATGAACATTTGAAATGTGCTATACAAGGATGTCTTTCTGAATCATGACCTTCTATTTTCATTGCCCTTCTGTATTTTTCCCATTTCATAGTGTTCAAAATGAGAATTAGAATGACAATTCTTTTTTCCAGACAAAAACTATCATTCTCGATTGTAGGCCATGCAAAGAATAGCTGCTCTTGGATAAAAAGCCATTTCTGATTCCCACTCATCTGAGTCTGGAGAAACCCAGGCCCAAGCAACCATCAATGTGTGCCATCTACATGCTCTGTAGAGAAAGAAGGATCTTGAATGTTCTACCCTTAACAATTAGGAGAAGAAAAAAAAAATCAAGGCTGTTGGATTTAGGAAGTAAGTGACAAGATTTAATGGTTGCCAATAGCGTTCAGTTCAGAAACTTTGTTGAATCCAGATAACTTTAGGTTGACATATAGCTGTAAGATGTATACATCCTGTGGGGGGGTCTAATGTATAGCACGGTGACTATAGATAGTAAACTGTATTATATATTTAAAATTTGCTCAGAGTAATTCCTGTTTTCTTACACAAGGTAACTAACTGTATGAGGCGATGGATGTTACTCAGCTTGGTGGTAATCATTCACAATATATAGGAATATTAAATCATCTGTAGTACAAATTAAATTTATATAATTTTTATTTAATTGTATCTCACTAAAGCTGGAATAAATGAAAAAGTACAGAAGGAACCCATGTATTTTTTACTCAATCCCTGCCCTACCAGTGGTAACATTCTACAAAACTATAATACAATAGCCCAACCAGGCTATTGACATTGACACAGTAAAAATATAGGACATTGGCATTCCACAAGGATTCCTTGTGTTGAAATTTTAAAGGCACATTCACTTGTCATTTCAAGAATTCACCTGTTGTAGTATTTTGGGCGGGCTACCAGATTTTGAGTATTAGAAGAGAGTTGCTACAAATATTCAGATTTTTGTGTGTGAATATCTTTTCACTTCTTTGTGATAAATGTCAAGCAATGCAATTGCTGGGTCGTTTTGTACCTGCTGGGTCATTTTGTACCTGCATTTTGAGTTTTTAAAGAAAGGTTTCCAGAGTGGCTGTGCCAGCAGTGGGTGCAGTTTATTGGCATCCTTGCCAGCATGTGGTGTCACCATTATTTAAATTTAGCTGTTCTCATAGGTCAGTGGTTGGCAAACTCATTAGTCAAAAGAGCCAAATATCAACAGTACAATGACTGAAATTTCTTTTGAGGGCCAAATTTTTTAAACTTAAACTTCTAACACCACTTCTTCAAAATAGACTCGCCCAAGGCCTTGGTATTTTGTGGAAGAACCACATTTAAGAGGCCAAAGAGCCGCATGTGGCTCACGAGCCGCAGTTTGCAGACCATGGTCATAGGTGTCCTGATATCTCATTATGGTTTTAACCTTCATTTCCTTAATGGCTAGTAATGTTGATCATCTTTTAATATGCTTATTTGCCATCAGTATAGCTTCTTTGATTTATGTCTTTTAATTATTTTCTAATTGAATGTTGTTGTTTCCTGTTGAGTTGCCAGCTTCTATTTGTAGTTTGCAAATATTTTCATCCAGTCTGTAAGTGTCTTTATGATTCCTAAGAGGAACTTGCCATAGAGCAAGGTTTTTCATGGAGCTCCTTTTGAGTCAAGGCTGGCCTTCATGGGTGGATTGACTGGTAAAATGTAGCAAGAGTGAAGTTTTTGGACTTAAGAGGCTGGGTCATAAAACTTCAGGCTTCTCTGCAATAAGGCAGCTACTCAGATTTGCTTTGGGTTTGGTAACTGACGTTTTTGAGGAGTACTGGTCAGTTAAGTGATAGAATGTATACAATAGATCTAATTGCTGGCTTCTATCTGCTAACACATTGTGGAGGATTTTTGAGTCTCTGTTCATAATACATATTGAGCTGAAGCTTTCCTATATAGAATATCTTTCTCTGGCTTTGGTATTGGGGTCATTCTGGCCTCGTAGAGTGAGATAGGAAATGGGCCCTGTTTTAATACAGGCACACCCTGGAGATAGTGAGAGGTCAATGCCAGGCTACCGCCAATAAAGCAAATATGCAATAAACCAAATCTTAATATTTTTTCTGGTGGAGGGTCTTGCCTTCAAATTTCAAAAAAACACTTTATCTGTGAAGTGCAATAAAGAAAAGCACAATAAAATAAAGCATGCTTCTATTTTCCCAGAAAAACCTGAGGAAATGCAGGTTAAAGCCATAATGAGATATCAAAACAGGATTGCATCTTACTTAACTATATGATAGGTTTCACCGGTGAAACCATCTGGGGCCAGTAGTTTCTTTATAGAAGGTTACTAATTAGTTAATATCGTTAATAAACTTAGTCCTATTAAGGTAATCAGTTTCTCCTTCTGTGAGTTTTGGCAGCTTTCGTCCTTCTAGGAAATGGCCCATTTCATGATGGGCACGGAGTTTCTTCATGACATTCTTTCATGACCTTTTTAACGCTCATGGTTGCAGTAGCTGTGAGTGGCAGGAACTGAGCGAGCTCAAAAGAGCTTAGCTGTCCAGGGGAGGTGGGACGGGGCGGGGGTTGGGGGGGGGATCAGAGTAGTCAGTTAAGACAGCAAGCCAATATCAAAATGAAACATAAGTCAGTGTGACAGTATAAGCAAGACATCAAACCTGAGACAGCACCACCTCTTCCCCAGCCCCCTCCCATGTTCCCTTTGGAATGGTCCCAGTTAAGGATCAGGTGGGTTCGGTACACAGGTGGAAACTGTCTCAATTACCATGGATCTCCGAACAGGAGACGCCTGCAGCTTCATGGAGCAGGGGGACTTGCTTGGTAGGGTGTGGGAGAACTCATAGTGAGAAGGTGCTGAAAACTGAGTTAGAGCACAGAGGAATGTCTTCACCCTGAGGTCCCCAGAGGAGGTCTCAGTGGAGGCACCTGAGAAAGGCCTCAGCCGAAAAAGTGGCTTCTGAGTCAAGGCACCTGAGCCAGGAGGTTTATATCCACAACAGCATGGCCTGCGGGCAGCCTGAGTTCCTGCTTGCAGCTCCCTCTGGGGGCCGCAGTGCCTGGTCCGGCACCCAGTCAGTGTGAGGAGGGCCGCTTTCCCAGGAGGAGGCCTGCCAGGTAAGCTTTGGGATTTGTATACTTGCCTATGTTTGGTCCTGAGAGATTGTGCATAGGGTTCAGCTCAGAGATGTGAGGCCTCAAGGACGCCCTCCTTCCTTTCTAATGTTGATAATTGGTGACAGCTCTCTTTTTTTTTCTTGTTTAGACTCACAAGAGGTTTATCAACTTATTAATGTTTTTTAAAAAGCCGGGTTTTGTTATCACTGACTTTTTTTTTCCCCCCATAGAATTCCGTTTTCAATTCCGTTGACTTCTCTAGTATTTATGGTTTCTTTTCCTTTGCGTACTTTGGACTTAATTTGCTCATTTTCTAGTTTGATAAGATGGAAGCTTAGGTTATTGATTTTTCGGGTCTTTCCTCGTTTCTAGTTCATGCATTAAATGAGAAGTGTTTCTTTAAACGTTGCTTTCAGAAGTTTTGGTAAGTTGTATTTCCAGTTTCAATTAGTTTCAAGACATTTGTATTTTTCTTGAAATGTCTATATTGGCCACTGTCTTGTGGACAGATGTACTGGTTTCCAATATTTTGGGCTTTCCATCTATCTGTGTTATTGACTTCTGGTTGTAGGGTGAATATTCTTTATCAGATAATAGAATCTGAGGTAAAAAGGCCTCCCTGGAGCCCTGGCCTGGTGGTTCAGTTGGTAACATCAGGTGCACAAAAAGGTTTGGGTTTTGATTCCTGGTCAGGGCACATACCATGGTTGTGAGTAACCCTTTTGGGGGTGCTTACAGGAAGTAACTGATTAATGTTTCTTTCTCTCTCTCTTTAAAAATCAATAAACATCCTCTGTTGAGGATTTTAAGAGTCTTTATTTTAAAGATTTATGGTAATTTGGTAAGGAGTTGGTTTATGTTAAATGTTTGCTGTAAGTAGTTTTTCAGAGGGCTAAAATTCCTCTACTATCAGGTTTTGTTTTGTGTTTTTTTCTCTCAAAGCTTTTTAGGCTTCCCTAAGAAGTCATCAGTCTATCAGATCTCCCAGTTGTAATGTGCTAATGTAGGGTGTGCCCCCACAATGTATACACACTTTAAATGATTACAAAGTTGGTGCTTATCT
Source organism: Pipistrellus hanaki (assembly GCF_964339955.1). Taxonomy (NCBI): domain Eukaryota; kingdom Metazoa; phylum Chordata; class Mammalia; order Chiroptera; family Vespertilionidae; genus Pipistrellus; species Pipistrellus hanaki. Next base: position 29,302,850 of record NC_140511.1, read on the forward strand.
GCAAAATGTAAAAGAATATACAGAACTGATTTATTTTATTTTATTTATTTTTTTTGTCAATGCCTGTTTTCAAACTGATGACTGTTCTGGTCCAGGCACTGCTGATAACTCCAAGTAATAGAATTGAAAACATTAATTACCATTTTGTTTGTTATTTGTGTACCCTCCAGTCATCAATTGTTGCTGGTTTTGTTCTGTAAACTTGATCTTTTAGGTATCCCCATAAAAAAGGCTAGTGGATACATTTTCTTTGTTCAAAGCTTATCTGGCTTCACTGAATATTTCAAATCAATTAAACCTGAAAAGGGATGAAAATAAAGTGAGTCATCAGCTGCTAAAGTGTGTATATATTTTGGTTGGCGGAGCACAGGCTGAATAATTATAAAAGCAGTGTGTGTGCTTCAACTGTGTTTTCCAATTTACAGCAGCATTTTGGGATGATTTTCCTTTGTTCAAACCTTAGTCTGGCTCCGTGGTCGACAAACTGCTGCTTCAGAGCCACCTGTGGCTCTTTGGCCCCTTGAGTGTGGCTCTTCCACAAAATACCATGGCCTGGGCAAGTCTATTTTGAAGAAGTGGTGTTAGAAAAAGTTTAAGTTTTAAAAAATTGGCTCTCAAAAGAAATTTCAATCGTTGTACTGTTGATATTTGGCTCTGTTGACTAATGAGTTTGCCGAACACTGGTCTGGCTGAAAAGAAGGAAACATCACCTGTTTTGGGGACATCCTGCATACAGGAGTCCTGTTGGGGGGTTGGTATATTGTGAGGGAGGGAAAGCATTCCATAATTTTGTGAGTAAATCTCAGTCATTTAGTGAACCCACATCCTAAAGGTCAACTTCAAGAGCCCCTTTTCAGCTTCTCCTTCTTCCCTTTAGTTGGAGTCAAAAATGATGGAGGAGAACCAAGTGGAAGACAGGCCCTTCCCCAGGTGGGATAGGGATCTCAGAGAGCCTTCCAGGAGGGTAGGGCAGGCCTTTGTAATGCAGAGCAATCTGGGCACATTTCCAAATAGTCATTCCCCTCCCCCTCCCTGCCTGCCAGAGCCAGGAGAGGAGCTTTCTAGGCTTTTGCCCAGGTGAACCTGGTGGGCACTTTGGAATTAAAACCCATGAAAATATGGGAGCCCCCTAAGACTACGACCCTAGGACCCACGGAGTTTCACAAGCTCAAGGCTATTCCATAGAGAGCCTACAGTAACTCCTCCAAATGACCTCTTCCGTGGTGCCACCTGGGTCTGGTTTCCACCACTTCCCTCCCAAACAAGCCTGTCTGGGTTGTGACTCTGTTAGCTGTGTCTCCAGGGTCTGGAGTGGTGCTTTCCAATCCCACTGAGTTACCTGAGGGCCCCAAGGAGAGCTGTTGACTTTCGGTTCATCCAGTTTTTCTTCTTGTAAGCATATGAAACAGATAGGATTATTATTATTATTATTTTTTTTTGCTTTCTTTTTTAAAAAATTATTTATTCATTTAAAAATATATTTTTATTGATTTCAGAGAGGAAAGGAGAGTGAGAGAGAGATAGAAACATCAATGATGAGAGAGAATCATTGATTGGCTGCCTCCTGCACACCCCTACTGGGGATGGAACCCCCAACCCAGGCCTATGCCCTTGGCCAGAATCAAGCTTGGGACCCTTTAGTCCACAGGCTGACTCTCTATCCACTCAGCTAAATTGGCTAAGGCTTTTATTTATTTGTTTGTTTGTTTATTTATTTATTTATTTGCTTTCTAATGAAGTCAAACAATGGGCATATACCTGATCATTGAGTAGAAATGAGCCACCAGGCAGCCTTTTCCCCCTTTTTTTGTACTCCATATCTTCTTTACCATGTTGTAGCACCTATACATGTTACATTCCAATCTCCTCTTAAAATTCTTCCTGCCTCAATATTAATTTATTTTCTTCTTTGAAATTCATTAAGACAGAGCACAGGCACATTTGTGCTAAGACTATAAAGTCAGCTTTCTGGGAGCTCAACACATTAGCACCAAATATACATGTGATTCTTCATGCATCCACACACACACACACAAAAAAAGTGCATTTTGCTCTTGGTACCAAATCATCTGTTTCTTCTCGTGTTGGCTGCTAAAACCCCAGCCTCACAAACCATATAATCCTACCTTTTCTAAATCCTATCTTGGAAAAGAAACTTAGTCTAGAGAAAAAGAGGAAATTGAATACAGCTTCAGGTGAATGAGGGAGCCTTCACTTTGTCTGCACAAAATCTGTACCAGCTGTAACAGAGTGACACACGGGGCTTTAATGCAAAACACGTGTGTGCTTTATCATGGCAAATCCAACATCCTGAGAAAACAGGCCATTTTCATAGGGTTTTTTTTGTTGTTGTTGTTGTTAGATAGTGATTTTTCTTAATACTCTTGAACAAAGAAAAAAATAGAGTTCAAATAGCAATTAAGTAGGGATTGATAAAAAGATTTTTGTAGAAATATCTGGTTACCAATGTTCCTTAGAATCGCTCATATTCACATGTTCATTCTGTAGGAGGTTTCCCTCAGTAGGTAATGACCTTATCATCCCAGCAGGAAGCAAACTCCTCTTATCTCAGATTGAGAATTTAATTAGCAATCTTACCTTGAGGAGTAAGAAGCCATTATATTCAAACTTTCCAATGCATTTTAGAGAATCCGGGGTTTCCTAGATGTCTGATTTACACAAAAGGTCAGCAGCTCTCCATGGTTTCCTCATGGGGACTCCTGACTTGATCGACTGTCAGTCAGTTTGAGGGTTACATTTTTAAGATTATAAGGCTTTAATGAAGTCCTTGGGAAAAAAATGGTATTTTTTTTTCATCATGCTTATCTTATACCTCTCTAAATATTAAAGTCAAAAGTGTAAAAACCTAGACCAAACTGAATTTGTTTTCAAGAAAGATTCTTCCTTTTTTTTTTTTTTTTTTTCCCCCTGAAAGTTAATTCTCTAAGATGCTATGCAGTAGCTCAGCAGGAAAAAATAATGCTAAAGATCTTTCAGTACTTGAGATAGGACGCAGAAGTGAGTTAATATGATTAAATTTTCCATTTTTATTTTGTAGACTTTAGTTTCTAAATGTTGGGAAGTTTAATGGAATTTTATTTTTTTGTTTTGTTTATTTTTCTAGGGCAGTGGTCCATAAACTCATTAGTCAACAGAGCAGCAAACCTTGGCTTGCTAGCCGCATGTGGCTCATGAGCTGCTGTTTGCCAACCACTGTTCTAGAAACAAAGTTTATTTATTTATTTATTTGTTTGTTTATTTATTGTTTAAAGAATTACATGTCTCCTTTATCCCCCATTGACCTCTCCCCAACCTTTCTCACCCCCTAACCCTAGCACATGCCCTGGCCCTCCTACTGTCTCTAACAATGGGTTATGCTTATATGCATGCATACAAGTCCTTTGATTGACCTCCCCATCCCCTCCTTCCCCCTGAGGTTGGATGGTCTGTTCCATGCTTCTAAGTCTCTGGATCTATTTTTGTTCATCAGTTTAGGTTTTTCATTGTATTTCACAAATGAGTGAGATCATGTGATTTTCTGTAATGGGATTTTTAGTTTACTTACATCTTACTCCCTCTTTCTCTTGTACACATTTTTTTTTACTAAATGTCAGAGTGTTTTTGGATATTTGTGAAGTAATTAGTTCAAGGTCAAAGGCACTAAAAGTGGGGAGAATAATTTTAGTCCATTTTCTCCAATATCTCAGCATTTCTTTTTAAAAAAACATATATTTTATTGATTTTTTACAGAGAGAAAGAGGGAGAGATAGAGAGAACTAGAAACATCGATGAGAAAGAATCATCAATCAGCTGCCTCCTGCACACCTCCTGCTGGGAATGTGCCCGCAACCAAGGTACATGCCCTTGACCAGAATCAAACCCAGGACCCTTCAGTCCACAGGCCAAGGCTCTATCTATCCAATGAGCCAAACAGGTCAAGGCAGTAGGGAATTTTCTTAATGGTGCTTGAGAAAATTAAAAAGTATGTGAGACTGTTATCTAGCAAATTTGTGTACTTAAGAGGTATCCCTATATAAACAAACCCATTAATGGGAAAATTTTATTATATTAAAATAATGCAATTTATATTTTAGAATAAATTAAGCTGTTAAAGTTATTTAAATATAATGAGTACAAAATAAGTAAAACTAATTTGCAAATCTTAATGCAGATTTCAGTAGAGTTAGTGTCATAGATTGGTTGGTAGACAATTTCTATGCAGGAAGCACAGAAAAAACATAAACAGAAATGATTTTTATTTCTTAAAGGACAATTGCTTCTTTGGTACTTTGGCAAAACTAGTATAATATTGTATGATATATTTATGTCATCAATATGGATAAGGAGATAATCTTCAATGACCAAATCATTAAAATACAATCATATAGTTATCATAAAAAATATTTAAAGGAATCTTTATTCCATTTTGTGTCTGTTATTCCAGAGTGAATTCTATTTTTTCTAAACTCCCATATTCTCAATATAAATTATCTTAAAATTTAGTTACTATAGACTCTAAATGAAAATTTAGAGATTTGGTTGTGACTTCAAGCCAAAATAAAAAGGCATTGACGGCGTTGTTATTCATAGTTGCCATTATTAAACACTCATGACACTTTGTCTGTGTATATTTAACTCATCGTAAAAGAATTTATAGAAGAGGAAATTGAGCTGAAAAGAAGCTAAGAAGTGATAGAGGTTGATTTGAACCAGGTTTGGGTGCTGCTGAGGTTAGGACTCTGATCCACGTCCTACTGTGTCGTACAGGACTTCCCTATGTAATTAAACTGAAAGTGATCAATCTTCAAACCTGATTTTTTAAAATTTGAGGGCCAGAAAATTAGGCCTTGTTTTTATAAGTTTGATTCTACTGTTTAACAAAAAAACAATATGCATGAAAAATATGAGAACCCCCTTCCAATTTCAGTATAGAAACGAAGTTGGTTTGAAACTATTTTCCATAAAGAAATAGTTTATCTAGTATTATTACTACCATTCATTAGAAAGAACACGAGAACTCCAAAACCTCCTGGTTTTCTGATTTGCAAATATTGAAATAATATATTTAAATGATTATATAAATGTACCCACAGAAACTTGTAGCAAAGTATTCACCTGTATTTCTGGGATAAAGTCAAGGATGTGTGTTTTTGTTTTACTTTCAGCAGCAGAAAGTTTTGCTTGTTTTAAGGTTGAGACAATATTCTAAGACACTAGATACTAATTTTCTCATCGAATTATAATATTGTCAAGCTTTTAAAGAATCTTAGACTTTATGTCCATGTACAGTCCATCTGGTCCTTGAAGTTTCCCTCTTCATCACTCTTGTCTTCTCTTTCTCTTCACTTGTTTGTCTCTTCCTTCTCACACTTCCTCATAAACTGTTTCCTATTATGAAAAATTATGAAAAACAAGTCTTGTGTTATTTTAATGTGGCTTTATCACTAAGTCCAGGGCATTCTTACCATGTGACTTAACTATAGGCAGACAGCTGTTCTGAATTAGATAGAACAGTATTTTTTTCAGTGCAGTTGATTCGGGTCAAAGTTGTAAAAAAAATCACAGATGTTTCAAATCCTGGACATCATAACTCTTTAGCACTTATTGTTTATACCATTCATTTGGAGCAAAGCATATGCTACCTTATATTTTAAATTATTTTTAGAAGTCCCTTTCCCTGTATTTCATTATAAGCTTCAAAGCTGACACAGCTCAAGCTTTCTTGCAGGCCTTGTATCTAACCTTACACACCACATATGTTCCATACATACTTGTTAATAACAGAATTAAAATCAGTGATCATGTATTGAGTGCCTACTGTTGACTTAAATAAGAAAAAAGAATAAGTTGTTTTTATATCAGAAGGATATTCACACCAATTTTTGAGGAGATTGTAGATGTTTTGGAAGGAAAACACATACTTTTAACTAAATCAGAGTTTCTGGAGAGTAGTGCTATAAGAAGGTACAGGTGTAGGATAAGAGAAAACTATTTACTCTCTCCAGATTTATAAAAACACTAGAGGCCCTGTGCATGAATTTGTGTACCAGTGGGGTCCCTCAGCCTGGCCTGCGGAATGAGAATGAAATCAGCTTTCTGACATCCCCCAAAGGGTCCTGGATTGAGAGAGGCCAGGCCGAGGGACCCCACTGGTGCACAATCAGGACCAGAGAGGGGACACAGGAGGTTGGCCAGCCGGGGAGGGTCTGTGGGAGGGCTCCAGGGCATGTCTGGCCCATCTTGCTCAGTCTCTTATCAGCCAGACCCCAGCAGCAAGCTAACCTACAGGTCAGAGTGTCTGCCACCCTTGTGGTCAGTGCCTGTCATAGTGAGCTTTTGAGTGGCCTTAGCATATCATTAGCATATAATCTTTGATTGGTTGAACAGCCAACCAGACAACTGGACACTTAGCACATTAGACTTTTATTATATAGGATGAATAAAGCATTACCATTTGTGATTTTTCTCAGAGGGAAAGCATTCTTGTCAATTGACATTGTAGGGTATAGACCAGGGGTCCTCAAACTTTTTAAAGTGGGGGCCAGATCACAGTCCCTCAGAGAGTTGGAGGGCCGGACTATATGAACTACTAATTCCTACTGTAACACCTCGGCTGTGCTCACTGCCAAAAAAACCTGGCGGGCCAGATCAGACTCCTCTGCGGGCCGCATGTGGCCCGCGGGCCGTAGTTTGAAGACCCCTGGTATAGACAACATTAGTTTCCTGAGTAGGCAAAAAAAAGCAGTAAGGCCAAGAGAGCCAAGGTTAGGAAAGATCTAAACAAATGATCTGATTCAATTAGAACACAATTAGTCTGAAGGTAAAAAGTGAAAAAGGAGTCTAAAACTTTAACCAGCATGTGATCATGAAAGGTATGGTAGTAAGAAAAAATGGCCCCAGACAGTGTCCTAACCTCAATCTCTGAGAGCCCATAAACATGAGAAAAAGAACTTTGTGGAATTAGACACATCTGTATTTGAGTTGTTTTGGGGGATTTTGCTAACCTGTTACTACTTAGGTTTCTCATCTCCAAAATAGGGTTAGTAATAATTTTTATCTAATGAGATGATGCAAATTAAATGAGGTCATGTTGAGGCTCTGGCAGGGAAGCTCAGTTGGTTAGAACTTTAGGCCCAGTATGCCAAGATTGTGGATTCAGGTTTGATCCCTGGTCAGGCTGCATACAAGAATCAACCAATGGCCTTGGCTGAGGTGGCTCAGTTGAGCATCCTCTTGTACACTGAAAGGTTGCTGGTTCCATTCCCTATTAGGGCATATGCCTGGGTTGTGGGCTTAATCCCCAATAGGGAGCTTGTAGGGAACTACAACTCATGTTTTCCCCTCTCACTTCAATGTTTTGCTCTCACATTGATGTTTCTCTCTCTCCCTTTCCCTCTCCCTTCCTCTCTCTCTAAAACATTAATAAAATATTTTCTTAAAAATAAATAAAAAAAACTTTGTAGATGTGATTAAAAGTGTGAACCTTGAGGTAGGCAGATTAACCTGGATTCTCAGGGTGGGTATAATCAAATATCCCCCACATAATGTGATCACATAGAGATGTGATACTCCTTGACTTGAAAAAGGAGAGCCTTGAGCCCAGGCTTCCTGGTAAATAAATATCTTGGCAAAGCCAATGATGCAGATGTTTTCATAAAACTTCCAGTAGGAGCACAGACCTTGAATTTAGCCCAGTGGCACCTATGTTGAGCCACAAAACTTTAAATTGATAAATTTATGATGATTTACGGCACTGACTTCATGGTAATTTAGTAATTTTGTTATAATAATGAATGAAGACTAACACATTGTCAAGTGTGGTTAAGGGTTAACAATAATTTATTAAGTTACAGAAAGTTAATAAATGTTTTGAACAAGACAATGATGCTAATGAATTTTATGCATATTAAGAAAATGAAATAGTTTCTGTTATTGTTTTTTAAACATGGAATGCAAAATAATTATATGTAGGAAAATAGTTTCCAAGGAAATGGACAAACAAAATTTATGTAGCTCTGGCCAGGCTGGTCCATTGGTTGGAGCATTATCCTGTGCACCCAAAGATTGGGGTTTCAATCCCTGGTTAGGGCTCATATAGGAGGCAGCTGATCCACGTTTCCCTCCCTCCCTCCCTCCCTCTCTTCTTCTCCCTCAAAAATTCAACAAAAACATCTTTGGGTGAGGATTTTTTTTAAAAAAAAGTTGATATATAATATATATATATATATATATATATATATATATATATATATATATATATATATATATGAAACTGCCTAGACTTAAATAGAAATTAGAAACTCTAGTTTACTCTTCATTAGATAAAAAATATATATTTAACAATTTATAACTGCCGAATTATAATCTGATTTATAACTTGAAGTTAGTAAATTTTGATCATTTTCTGATTCCCCAAGCCAGTTCCTGACAACCACCATTCTACTCTCAATTTCTATGCATTTGGCTTTAAATATAAGAAAAATTTTTAAACATAAGAAAAATATATTCCCTATTTTATTATAATATTTCCAAATATATTGTCAAATTAAATGTTTAGAGTGACCATTCATGTAATTACAATCTAGGTTTTATCATTGGTACTACTGTACATATGTTATTGTGCATCTCTTCATTTATTCATCCTTCTATTTAGCCATTAATTAATGCTTTATTTAATACATTTCAAAGCAAACTGTAAATTTTATAGAATCTACCCTAAGTGTTTTAATTATCGTTAGCTGCAATTTTGTATTCTCTTTAATTTTTAATGTAAATTTGCATAAAGCAAAATGCATAAGTTATAATTGCTTATTTAACTGTTCACAAATGCATATAACCATGCAACTTAAAAATCTATCAAGACTTCAAGCTTATAAATATATCACAGTTTAAGTTATTTTCTATTGGACTGAATACTTGGTTGGGTCTAGTTTTTGTCAGTTATGAGTAAAAGTTTCTGTAAATGTTCTTATAAAAATATTTTGTAAACCTACTTTTCAATACCCCTGTGTAAATATTCAGGCTTTCTCTGGATCATTTTGTAGAGGTAGTTTAAGTTTATTTTAAAAAAAAAAAAGACACTGCGCCAAAGTGGTTTCACTGTGTTATGCTCTCACGATAGTACAAGTAACTACAATGATGATAGTTACAGTTGCACTACATCACCTCCAAAACTGGATACTTTCAGTCTTTTAATTTTAGACATGTTAATGAGTGTGTAGGATACCATTTTGTAATGTACAAGTTTACTTCCCTGATGAATAATACTATTAACCAGTTTTGTTTTTCTGGTTACTTACATATCTTCTTTAGTTAAATTTCTATCCAGTTTTGCAGTTTTTACTGGATTATTTGTCTTATTGAGTTGTAGGAGTGTTTTTTATATTTTTGATAACAGTCCTTTGTCAGGAATCTGTTTTAAGAATCTCCCATGTTGGCTCCGCCAGCCTGGCTTAGTGGTTGAGTACAGACCTATGGACCAGTAGGTCATGGTTCAATTCCTGGTCAGGCCATAGACACGGGTTGCGGGCTCAGTCCCCACGGTGGAGTGTGCAGGAGACAGCCAATCAATGATTCTCTCTCATCAGTGTTTCTATCTCTTCCCCTTTCCTTCTCCCTTCCTCTCTGAAATCAATTAAAAAAAAAATCTCCCAATGTATAACTTGCCTGTTCATTTTTTTAATGTTGTAAAAGTTTATTTAAAAATAATAATACTTCAACAAAAAGTACGAGTATTCCAGGAGTATTTGTTGAAAAGACTTCTCTTCTCTATTTTCTTTGACACCCCATTTATTAAAAATGAAATGATGATAGAAATGTATATCTATGTCTGTGTTATTTTTTTTAGCTATTTTTGACTATGTAATATTAAGTATAATCACCACGCTGTACATTATATTCCCCAGAACTTATCTGACTTATAACTTGAAGTTAGTAAATTTTGATCATTTTCCGATTCCCCAAGCCAGTTCCTGACAACCACCATTCTACTCTCAATTTCTATGCATTTGGCTTTATAAACATTGTACAGATAAGTGACATGCAGTACTTCTTTCTCTAACTCATTTCACTTAGCAGTAAGTTTTCAAGGTCCAAGCATGTTGCCACACATGGCAGAATTTCCTCCTTTCCAATAGCTGAGTAATATTCCTCCTGTGCATATGCAATGTTTTCTTTATTTGCTCATCTGTTGATGGACTCTTAGGTTGTTTTCACATCTTGGCTATCATGAATAATGCTGGAGTGGACATGTATGTGCATATGTGTTTTTGAGATTCCGTTTTGATTTCCTTTGGATATATAACCAAGAGTTGGATTGATGGAGTAGATCACATGTGTCAAACACAAGGCCCACGGGCCAAATCCAGCCCACCAGGCCTTGCAATGTGGCCCGCACCACGCTGTCATCACTGCACTCCGCTGTCAGTTTATGACATTGTCAGTTTATGACTGTTCAGTAAACCATTCGGCCCGTGATTTAGGCTGGATTTTAGATTTTGGCCCCTTCTCTGATTGAGTTCAACACCCCTAGAGTAGATGGTAGTTCTATTTTGAATTTCCTGAGACACTTTCATATTGCTTTCATTAGTGACTAAACTAATTACATTTACATCAACAGTACAAGAGGGGTACCTTTTTTGCACATCCTCCCCAATACTTAACCTCTTTTCTTTTTAAAGATAGCCATTCTGATAGATATGAAGTGATATCTAATTGTGATTTTGATTTGCATTTTCCTGATGATTAATGATGTTGAGCAACTTTTCATGCAGTTTTTGGCCATTTTGATGGTTTCTGTAGAAATGTATTACACAGGTCTTCTGCTCAGTATTTAATTGGAAATTTTATGTATGTATGTATGTATGTATGTATGTATTGCTATTGACTTGCATGACTTCTTTATATATTTTGGATATTAACCCCTATAAGATAGAATTCTGTAGGTAGGTTGCCATTTCATTTTGCTTATTATTTTATTGTGCTAGTTCATGTCAGTTTGTGCTAGTTCATGTTAGTTTAATGAAGTATCACTTATTCTTATTTTGTTGTTGTGTTTTGGTGTCATCCAAAAAATATTATTGCCAATGCCATGATGTTGGTATTGGAGCATTTTATTTTGGAGTTTCAAGATTTTGAGTCTATATTTGCCTTTAGGCTATTTCTAGTTAATTTTTGTGAGTAGTGTCAGATGGGGTTCTAAAGTCTCTTGTATGCATATGGTTTTCCAAGTTTCCTAGCACCATTTATTAGAGACTACTTTTTCATTGAGTACTCATGAAACCCTTGTTGACTATGTATTTAAGGGTTTATTTCTAGGCTCTCAATTCTGTTCTATTGGTCTATGTGTCTATTTGTACCATACTCTTTTATGCTCTGGTTCTGCAATGTAGTTTTATATCACAAAGTATAGTCTCTCTGGCTTTGTTCCTCTTTTGTATGATTATTCCAATATTCAGAATACTTTTTGACAATACAAATTTTGAGGCATTTTTCTGTTTCTGTTAAAGATGCCTTTGGGATTTTGATAGGGATTGCATTGAATCTATAGATGGCTTTGGGTAGTATGGGCGTTTTAACAATAGTGCTTTTTCTAACTCTTTCACATGTAATATCTTTCCATCTGCTTTGTGTCTTATTCAATTTCCTTCATCCAAGTTTTATAATTTTTATTTTCCAGATATTTCACTTGCTTAAATTTATTCATAAAATGCTGTTTTTCATGCTGTTGTGAATGGGATTGTTTTCTTAATTAGAATTGTTTTATTTTTTTCAATATATTGTTGAGAATGTATACAAATGCAACTGAGTTTTGTATGTTGATTTTTATTTTTTTTAATCCTGGAATTATACTGAATTCAATGTTATTAATAGTTTTTGATGGAGTCTTTAGGATTTGCTATTTATAAGATTATATCATCTGCAAGTAAAGACACTTTTATACTTTCCTTTTCAAATTGGATGTGTTTTTTTTTTCTTACCTGATAATGCTGGAAGTCCTAGCCAGAGCAATATTGAATAGTACCGCTATTGTAGGAACTTTTTTCTTCTTATTTCTGATCTTAAAGGAAAGCTTCTAATCTCTCACAATTGAGTACTAGTATTTTATCTGAGAGCTTCTTATGTATGACCTTTAATATGTTGAACTATGTTTCTTTTATATCCAGGTTATTGAGAATTTTTATCATTAAAGGATATTGACTTTTGTCAAATGCTTGTTCTGTATCTACTGAAATGATCATATTTTTATCCTTTATTTCCTTTATTTTGTTGATGTGGTATATCATATTGATTTTCATATATGTTGAACCATTCTTGCATCATACTTAATCATAGAGCATGATCACTTTAATATGCTATTGAATTTAGTTTATTTATTAATATCTTGTTGGAGAATTTTTGCATCATAAGGTTCATCAGCCATATTACTCTGTAATATTCTTGTAATGTCCTTATCTGGCTATGATATCAGAGTAATGCTGTTTGGAAGTATTCACTCTTCTTTTTTTTTTTTTTTTTTTTTTTGGAGTAATTTGAGAAGCACTGAAATTGTCTTCTTATAAATGCTTGATAGAATTCACCCATGAAGCCATCTGGTGCTGGGCTTTTCTTTGTTGAAAGTTTTGAAATTATTGACTCAACCTCCTTACTCATGACTGCTTTGTTCAATTTTCTTTTTTATTTTTTTTCATTATTCAATCCTAGAAAATTCTGTGTTTCTAGGAATGTAGCCATTTTTTCTAGGTTATCCAGTTTGTTGGTGTCCCACTTGCATGAAAAATCTTCTTCCCTTCACTTTGCTGAAGCAAAAGCAAGTCTCTGGTAGAGAGCATATAGCTGGTTTGGGTTTTTTGTTTGGGGGTCTCTGTTTGTTTTTAGTTCATTTAGCATACTTTACCCTTTGACTGGAGAACTTAATTCATTTACATTCAGAGTAATAAAGGTGTGTATTTTTTTTTTCATTCTTTTTGTGTACTTTCAAAGTTCCTATTTTCAATCTTAGATTATATTCTTTTGCTGCCTTCCTTTATAAATTGGTGATTTTTCCATAGTGATATGCTTTCTCTTCTCTTTATCTTTTATGAATCTACTATAGTTCATGCATTGTGGTAATCATGAGATTTACATAAAACATATAATAGATATACATTGATAAATTAATTGCAATTGCATAAAAACATTCTACCCCTTTACTCTCCCTCTTTTAGAGTTTGCTGTCATAATTTAACTATTTATTTTCTGTATTAACTGTAATTATAGTTATTTTTATTACTCTTTAAGTCTTTCATCAGAGTTAAATGTTTAGCACTCTATCATATTACATCATAAGGGTATTCTGAATTTGGTCATATAATTACCTGTACCAGTATGTTGATTATTTTGTTATGTTTTATTTAACCACTAGAGGCCTGGTGCACAAAAATTTGTGCACTGGTGGTGGTGGGGTCTCTCAGCCAGGCCTACACCCTCTCACAGTCCAGGAGCCCTCACTCCTTACCACCTTTCTGCTCACTGCTCGTTAGCACTACCTCAGAGGTGGGAGACACTCCTGCAATCACCACGGCACTTGCCAGCCCTGAGCCTGGTTTCTGGCTGAGTGGCACTCCCCCTGTGGGAGCGTACTGACCACCTGGAGCAGCTCCTGCATTGAGCATCTGACACCTTAGTGGTCCGTGCATGTCATAGCGACAGGTCATTCTGCTGTTTGGTTGATGTGCATATCAGGCTTTTATTATATAGGATTAACAGTCTTTTATTTCAGCTTTAAGAACTATTTTTATCATTTCTTGTAAGGTGGGTCTGATAGTGATGTCTGGAGAAGTATGTCTCCTTTACTTCTCAAGGACAATACAACAAGATTGTTTTCATGCTATGCCCACCCCTCTTCCCCTTTTCACCACTTAATCTATTGTCCCACTCTCTCCTGGATGGTAAGGTTTTTGCTGGGAATGTCACTGATAGTCCTTTGCAGGTTATAAGCCCTTATTTTCATTTATTACTCTTAAGATTCTCCTTGTTTTTAAATTTTGACAGTTGTATTATGTATCTTGGAGACAATATTTTTAAAGTAATTTTTTTTTTTTTTTTGTGATTGAAATTGCATATTTAAATCTTTCCCTGGATTTGGGAAGGAAGTTCTTTGTCATTATTTTTTAAATAAGTTTTCTGCCCCCTTTTCTTCTGGAACACAGATCATTTGAAATTTGAAAAATAATTTTTTAATGCTATCCTACAGGTCATATGGGCTTTCTTTGCATTTTTAAATTTTATTTTTCTTTATTCTTCTTTGAGTAAATACTTTCAATGCTCCTGTTTTCAGTCTCACAGATTCTGTCTTCTGCTTGATCACATCTTTTGTTGATGCTGTTGCAGTTTTCATTCCATTGTTTCTTCAGCTCCAGAAAATCCATTTGTTTGTTTTTTTATGATCTCTATATCTTTGTTAAACTTTTCATTTTCATCCCATACTGTCTTTGTGATTTTTATCAAATTATACCTGTGTTTTCTTGTCGCTCATTGAATTTCCTTAAAATAGCCATTTTGAATTCTTTGTTAGGTGAATCACACATTCCATAGTCTTTGGGATCAGCTGCTGCTTGATTTTAACCTTTTGTGTCCTATTTCTCTGATATTTAAAAATTATTTCTAAGATGTTTTAAAGTCTTGCATTTCTATATTTGTATATGAAGTACCAGCCACCTCCTGTATCAAAGTATGTATTTACTGACTTTGGGAGAGAAATACTTTCCTTAGCCTTAGTAGGGATTTTGAGGTCTTCCCTGTCCTTCTGTGGACATAATGGCCTTTCAGTCATTTAGCCCATAATTGTACCCTGGATGGAGTGAGATACATGAGCCCCTTTGGCAGTGTCCTATATGGATGGAGAAGCAAGGCACTTGCTCATGCATTCTTCCTAATGCATTCTCAGAATCTCCCTTGGCCCTAAGCTGCCCCCTATTGGAGGAAGTATGATGCATGGATATTCAAACTATTCCTCTTGTCTCTTGCGCATCCACACTCTACGTATTATCATTATTATTGCTATCCTTTGCTTGAATTGTGTGCTAGAACCTTTCCTCTAGAAATGTGGTCTTCCACAAAGGCTCCTTTCATGTGAGTGATCGACTAAGTCAGTGTATTACAGGGGCTCCTGGACCAAGGTCAAATGAGGCTGCATGTGGCCCTAATGGGTTTGACTTGGTGGATAGAGTGTAGGCCTGCGGACTGAAAAGTCCCAGGTTTGATTCTGGTCAAGGGCATGTACCTTAGTTGGGGGTACATCCCCAGTACGAAGGAGGTGTGCAGGAGGCAGCTGATGTTTCTCTATCATTGAAGTTTCTAACTCTATCCCTCTCTGGAAAAAAAAAAAAGAAATCAATAAAATTTATGTAAAAAAATGAAAAGGAGACTGAATGCGGACCAAGGCCTGTCTGCGCCAAGAGTTCCCCCAGATCCTTTGGTGGATGGTGCAGAATCCCATAGCTTTCTCAAAGGTTCTTGTCTGTGGATGAATGCCAAATATTTATTGTCATGAGAGGATACACTAAAGGTATCTATGCCACCATGATGCTGATATTATCTATGCAACTTATCTTAATTGTGAAATTTATTGGCATAAAACTATCCACAGTATTATTTTTGTATTCTCTTAAAATCTGCCAGATCTGGAGTGATAATTTTTTCATCCATAACTTTTCATAGTCTCTTTGTAGTGTGCATTGTATTATTTAAATATGGAATCTATACATATAAACGGCTAATATGTAAAGTCTCCCCTCAGGAGTTTGGCCAGGAGATTGAGTGCGATCACTCACCATGATGTGTGCTGACCACCAGGGGGTGGTGTGGAAGGAAGAAGGCCCCAGCCAGCAGCCAGAAGGCCCCAATCTGCCCAGATCGGCCTTGATCAGCCCTGATGGCTGGCCAGGCCTAGGGATCCTACCCTGCACGAATTTTGTGCACCGGGCCTCTATTAACTATTAAATATATAAACATAAATCTTGATCTACTGTTCTCATTCTTTGTACGAGAGATATCTTATACCAACATACATTATAAATAAGGCAATAATTTTTCTTATTGGTATTCTCTTATACCAACATACCTTATAAGTAAGAAAATACCATTTTTGAATGAAATATCTCTATGCATTTTAAAGAGAAAAGAAGAAAAAGAAAGTTTACCTAAGTATTTACCATTTCTTATGCTCCTCCTTTCCAACCTGAGGAACTTCATTTATAATATCCTATAGTGCCTGTCCAATGGAAATGAACTCTCCATTAACTTTTATTTGAAAATTAATGTATTCAGTTTTCAGTGTCAGTGAATATATTTGTGCATATGAAATTATGGTTTTAAAATTAATCCCTCCCACCATGTTAATGATTTCCCAATGCCTTCTCAACTTTATATATATATATATATATTTTTTTTTTTATAAAAGTCAGCATTCATTAAGAAAGGTTTCCCCTCTATGGAGGTACATCATTCTTTTGCAGGCTTTTTCAACCACACCCTTCTTGATCCCTTTTTCTTTATGTCACAGCCGTTCTGACTGTTTGCTTTTGTTCACAGTATTGTCCATCCCCTTCTAGACTTATAGCTGTTATCTGGTAGAGGGACAGGTCTGGCAGGAACTACTCAGCCATACTGGAAGCAGGACTTCAAGGTATGACTTTTGGAATATAAATAAATCACCAACATCTTTAAGTTTGTCGAATGAAATTCAAACTAACTTTGACTCATTTTGTACTACCACTGGCTTCACTGATCTGGAAATTACTGCAATTTCATACTCAATATAAAATAAATGATAATATAAAGAAACTATCTTGTTATTTCCTTTGAGAGGCTTTACTTTTCATAAAGGCAGTTTGGGGCCATCTTAGATAATGGTATCATTTTATTTTAATGGCAGAATTTTAGCACTCTTCTCCAATTCCAAAAGACTTATGGCATCTCTCATTTTGTGAAGAAGAAACTAAGGCCAAGAGAAGAATATGTAATAATATTATAAGTCCAATGGAAATAAACTGTGTCAATTCAAGAATTACTTACAGAGCACCTTTTCTAAGAGTAGTATACGAGAGTTAAAACTTTTATGGTCTCCTCAGAGATTGACATTTTAGTAGCTGAAGGGTGACAGACATATACTGAATGTTTTTAATTTATCAGGTGACTGCTATGCAAATGATAAACACAGGAAACTATGAAAACACCTATAGACGAGACATGAAACCCAAAATTGTGAGGGCAGTATGGTGTCAGTCATTTAGGCCTGACTCCAGCAGAAGATAAAAGCTGAATCTGAAAGGGTTATTATGAGTTAGCTGAATAAAGAACTGGGGCTCTCACTTCATCCAGGCCCTTGTTCCAGTGTCTCAGAGACCTTTCCTCACTACAATAAAGTTGTAATTCCTTTTCCGGTCCTCCTAGGTTTCTCCCTTTTTACTTTTTTAAAAAATATGTTTTCAGAGAGGAAAGGAGAGGGAGAGAGATAAATGATGAGAGAGAATCAATGATGAGAGAGAATCATTGACAGGTTGCCTCTTATTCACCCCTTACTGGGGATCAAGCAAGCAACCCAGGCATGTGCCCTTGACCAGAATCGAACCATCATCTCCTGGTTCACAGTTCTCTTGGTATATTTTGCTATATAAATGCATTTGATAAATGCTTTAAGTGATAAATAGAGAACTAAACTTGACTATTTTTAAGGCTATATAGTGTAGCACCAGAATGCTACACTAAAATGTTTGGAATTTGTTCTGCGTGTGATGGGGAATTATCAGACAGAGAAAAAATAACATTTTGTATGAATCATAGAAATAAATGGAATAATTGATCTAAGGGGCAGACATTGAGTTTATCTCCCCATTTTGTTCTTTTCCTTCAATAGCGGGTTGGCTATTCTGTGTCTGTTGTCTTCATTTTTGGATATCTAAAAAGTCACTCTTGCAGATGTTATTCATATTCATTATACAGGAACCTTGTGGATATGGCTGTAAGGTGTGTGTGAGGGGGGAGCTTTCTATAATCGTATGGCTAAATCTCTGTCTTTTAGCGGACCTATGTCTTGGACTGTGATCTTCACAAGTGTTTCCCCAGAGGATATAGCATTTCCTCCCATTTGCCTTTATAGCTGTAGCATTTCCAATTTATTTTCTTAAAGACATAACCATTAACTATGATTTTTCACCCTCCTTCGAGTTAAAAGTCTAGAGGGGACTGGAGTGGGAAAAATGATCCTTCTCCTGTGGGAGAAAACAACGTTAGTCTTTTCCCCCTTAGAGTTGGCCTTTGGTATGGGGAAAGCTTGGGGCATAATTCACCCATGATTACTCTTCCACTCCACTTTCTGGCTTCGTGAAGAAATGGGTTCTGCTTCTTTAACATTTAAACCTGGTGGGGATTCTGGTGCTCATGCCCACAAATGTTGGGAATGCCCCTAAGACTGTAGTCCCCCGCGCATTTCTCACTTTTATACTAGTCCACACTTCGTTTAGTGCGGGAACTTGTCAAAATGACCATTTTGATACCTGTTCGTTGCTTTGGAGGCCTCTGCTCCAGGTAAACAGGTATTGGTTGTGACCCTCTGCGCATGCCTGGCTCTCTAGATTTCAAGGTAGCGATTTTCCCTGCAAACTCAGTGCTCTGATGGGTTCCCAGAAAGTATATTTTTCAGTTTTCTAGTTTTGTCTTGTTGAAGATGAGAGTGAAGACTTCTAAGCAATTTCCTCATTGAAGTAGAAGTCCTCATTCATTACTGTTTACTCAAATCTTTTATCTTTTAAACAATGATTAAAATGTCCCCACTTTGAAATCCTATATCATCCACAGGCTGTAGCCTTTGTCTACCTTTAAAGTAATACTCGCATACATTTACATGTGTATATGTGGATTTATACTACTACATACCTATGGAGTCATGAGGATACAAAAATAATTACATGCATTCAAATGCCTTTCTTACAGTGATATAAACACCCAGACTTTTGAGTGTCATAGGAAAAAGTGAACTTTCTTCCCCCCGTGGACTGTTATTTCGAGTTTACCATTCGCTCACTTGCGATTAGTGACCTTAGTGCCTTTCATGCAGGGTTGCTCTGAAGATGATCTGATGCAATGTAAGAAAAGTGCCATGGCAGGACTCAACTAAGTCTAGCTCTTTTTAGGAATTAAGATCCCTGTCAACTGATAGGGCAATTGCTTTAATTGAGGTGCTGACAGAAGGCATTATGCTTCGCTTTGCCTGCTAAAGTTAAGAAAGGTAACAAATAGGATGTGGAATTCTTAAACTCGTGATGTACCTAAGATGACTATGAGTCTGCCAAATAGATACTCTTGGGAAAGGCATCCCTTGCAAGGGAAACCCATGAACACACACATGCTTTAGGATTTTAGTAACATTTTGGCATCTCTAAAATGCTAAGTAAAAATTGTAAAGTGTCCACAGAATAAAGCTACATAGGAAGCAGAAGCTAACCATAGCAGACTTCTGCTTTAAATGAGTTGAGATTTTTGCCGAAAGATAATGGAGCATTTTTGTGGTAGAAGAGTGACACTATCTGATTTAAATATTAATTCATATTATATACCAGAATTGGATTTTCTTCATTGCTAAACAGGCACTTCAGAAGAGATTCAGAAGACAACAAAATAGAGACCAATAATCAATCAAAAATGAGAGTTAAGAATAATGTAGATGAAAGTTTAGTTCTTGCTTATAAAAATGGGGAATGTACCATATAGTGTGCCTCAAAGGTTTGTCATGAGACATAAACAAACAATGTTACATGGAAGGATCCTGGTCAAGTGTCTAGTACAATACAGGTTCTTGATTGTTGGTATCCTTCATAAAAGCTTAAAATGTAGCAAAAAACAACAACACAGAAATAGAAGTTGTGTCATCTTTCTTGCTATAGTTACTAAAGATATAATTCCCAACTTTCCTATTTGGCCATTATTGTTATATTCCTTTATTTTTATCTTTATGTCATTCCGGTGTTTCCTTCTCAACCTTATTATAAAAATTCTCAGCCATTAATTTTCTAGATTTTATATAAGATTACCTTTTATCTGAAAGGAGAAGAGCAAGATAATTTTTGATGGTTTTACATTTTGTTTATTGATCTTTGCTCTAGTTTTTCTGGAAAACCATTTACCTTGCAGAAGTACTTTAGTCTCTCTTTTAATGGCCATACTTATAAATCTTTCCTATCTTGACTGCCTTCCTTAGTTCCTTTTCCCTTTCCTTATCTTTCAATCACAGATATAAAGTTTCAGCCCTAGGCTATCCATTGAGATAGGTTATAGGGGAAATATATATATATATATATATATATATATATATATATATATATATATATATATATAACTGAGTCACAATTTAGTGAAGTAGAAAAGCAATGCAAACAAAATTAAAATGAACAAAAATATTTGGAAATTAGTCCACTACAATATAGTAAAGCTTTTGGTATAAGCAATACAGTGCTCCCAAAATAGAAGCAAAAAATTATTTGTTGAACTCCCCCTGTTGGCTAAGCTAAGTGCCATTTATTTAATTCATGTAATCCTTATAAATAATTCTATGACATAATGTTCCCAGATTAAGAAGGTATATGAGGTAATAGAGCTTCTTGAGCATAGATATTTATGATTTTCTTAGCTTTGCATCTCTCTGCAGTTATGATTTTCTTAGCTTTCATCTCTCTGCATAACTGTTCATGGGACATAGTAGCCCTTAAACAAAGTGCTTATTTTCTGAGTGAATGCATTGAAAGCCATGTTTAGAAATCCTACAAGTGAATGGTTCACTTTGCTTTAGGATTAAGTTAAATGTGGTCAAAGGAGAACTGAGACAAAAAACTTTTGTAGTAGTTGACTCTTGACCTGGAACTTTAGTAAGTAAACTGGAGGCCCAGTGCATGAATTTCTGCACAGGTGGGGTCCCTCTGGGTGGCCTGCAAAGATCAGGCTAAAACTGCAGTCCAACACCGCCTGCAGCTCCTACCTGCTGCTCCCACTCAGCCCTTCGCCACTGTGCCTGCCATGGGTTTGTGCCCAATCAATGCCAGCCATGAACCCTGCATCTGGCACCCTCCCAAAGGGAGTGGCTTGTGCGATTGGGTTGAAACCCGCTCTCCAACATCCCCCAAGGGGTCCTGGATTGCAAGAGGGTGCAGGCCAAGCTGAGGGAACCCACTGGTGCACAATCAGGCTGGGGGAGGGACCACGGGAGGAATCTAGGATGCGTCTGACCCACTCAGTCCTGATTGGCTGGACCCCAGCAGCAAGCTAACCTACCAGTCGGCGCATCTGCCCCCTAGTGGTCAGTGCACATAATAGCAAGCGGTTGAGTATCATTAGCATATGATTAATGTATTACACTTCGATTGGTTGTTCGGTTGTTCTGCCTTTCGGTCTATTTGCATATTACCCTTTTATTTTATAGGATATTTGCTTATAAATAGGCTTCTTATTGCAAAACTATTTTAAAAAATACGCTACTTTTTATTATCCATTAAACAAAGGTATATAGTTATATAATTCAGCTATTTCAACAGATTATTGGGCACTCTAAATGATTTTGAAAAATTTTAAAAAATTATCTTAGATTTTTAAAGGATCTTAAAAATAAAGCAACAGTGTCTTTGTTTCTGATTTTGTCCAATAATTCCCATTTTTTTCCTTTGAAAGTTAATTTCTTTGAGATTTTTTTCAAATAATCATTTTCAGATTATGTACTTTCTCTCTTCTCATTAGAACTTGCAGCACAATTCTTGTAAAAATTGTATTAATATGTGCTTTGAAACATAAGCAGACTTAAGTCTATTAATATCATTTTCTTTTAAAAATATACTTAGGCCCAGTGCAGAATGTTGCTGAAGGCAGCAGTGAGGGCCCTGGTGGCAGCTGCTCAGTTGATGGCAGCGGGAGGGGGTGCTGTGGCAACAGTCATACCCATGGGTGACATACAATGGTAGACCTGAGAAGCTGAGAAATATGGTTTCTAGTTTTAGGTTTCTGAACTACAATGAACAGCCACTGTTGCTAGGCTTCGCTGGGCGGAATAAAAGTGGATGCAAGCATGACCTCCTGATAAGGGCATTGCATTTCTTGAAGAGCAGCTATAGCCTTGCGGTTCAAATTAAAATTTGAGAATTCCATCATAGACACCAGCACCCACAAACTCCTGAAGGACCTTCTGATTTATCCACATTCAGGTCTTCAGTTTTCAGTTTGGATGGTAGCTCATCACCTGTAGAACCTAACTTGGCTGTGGCTGGAATCCACAGGTTGCCTTCCACTTCTGTGACATCTCGCACTCACCGTCCATCTCTGTTGGTTCTGTGCTGCTTCAAGATACTAAGTCTATGCTTAAGATGCAGCGGCCAGGTCCTCCAGTCCCTCTTGCCCATCCTCATGTGATGTTTAAAAACTTGCCCTTTTATGATGAGTATGATGTCCTCATTGAGCCCACGAGTTTAGTTCAAAGAAGTACTGAAGGGTCTCAAGAGGAGTTGTTTAGTTTTACTCTGACTTCTCTACAGGTTACAGAGATACGCATATCTGGGGTTCCTTTGCCAGATGGTGGGGAGGATTATAAAATCCAAGTTCAACTGAGACTTTGCTTGGCAGAGACAAGGTGCCCTAAAGGAGGTGGCTATTTCAAGAACCTATCTATAAAAGTAAATGGAAACCTTGTTCCTCCATCTAAGTACACACCACCACTACCACTTCCTGATGCAACGATTAAACGGATGTGCTCTGGACACACTGTGAATGTTACATCTTTAGTTACATTATCTTCAGTTGTGCCAAACCAGATTGCCATCTCTTGGGCATCAAACATGGGAGAGACTTACTCCATGTCTGCACATCTTGTGCGACAGCTCACAGCAGCCATGTTATTGCAGAGATTAAAAAGGAAAGGTATTAGAGACCCAGATGATTCTAGAGCACTAATTAGAGAACTGTTTGCTGCAGACCTTGAAAGTGGAATTGTTCTAACTGACCTTGAGCTCTCCTTGATGTGCCCATTAGGGAAAACGAGGTTGACAAACCCATGCCGAGCAGAGACTTGTAGACATCTACAGTGTTTTGATGCTGCCTCATATCTGCAAATGAATGAGAGGAATTCAACCTGGGAATGCCCTGTGTGTAAAAAAGAAGCTGCTTATGAAAGTTTAATATTAGATGGGCTTTTAATGGAAATTCTCAATGACTATTCCGATGTGGAGATGATCAGATTCCAAGTAGATGGCTCTTGGTATCCATTGAGACCACAGGAAGAAGCTATAGAAGTCTCCAGTCAACAGGGTACAGGAGTCCCCCTCCTCCCTAAAACTTATTCATTGATTTCAGCCCCCATTACTCATACAACAATAATAGTAGCCCCCGGTTCAGAGATGGCAGCCAGGCAGGCACGGAAGAAGAAAATAGATATGATTGACCTAACAACAGAAGAGGAAGGCCCCCCTGCCAAAAGGAAGTGAATCTTTGGGTCAGTAACACAAAGCAGTGCAACCAAAGCGGTTCTCATGTATCAGGCGTCTTCTGTAAGGTTGTCCCATGTGACTTTGGTTGATCCTGCTGCTATTCCACCTTCATTGACAGACTGCTTGGTACCATTGCATCACACGCCAGTCTCAAGCATGTTATCAGATTTGTCAGGGGAACTAAGAAGTGATAGTAATAATGAACTACAGCTTGGAACGTTTTCTGGTACTGGGCAACAGTGGATTCAGAATTTATGGAATGGAAACAGCTTGATTATTTCAAAAAATATGACTGCCTTTTTAATAATACTATTGTCAGGTGCAAATGGTGCTCAAAAGCTGTCATTAATATTTGAAAATGTTAAACAGTTACATATTTAATCATGTAGCAATCATGTTTTGTTAAAGTTGACGGCTCAAGTAAGGAAAATGTGTTACTAATAAGACATGTAGAGTCAGTTTCATATAAAGATATATTTAAAATCTAAACGCAATAATTTTAACCATTAATAGAACAAACATTTAGAATGTACCATCAGAATTTTTAACATGATCTACTTTTTAATTAAAAATAATTGACCACATTTTCAACCATGAAATACTTAAGAGGGCATAAATATATATCAATATAACCAATTGTTTCAATTTGAACTTATGTTGAAATAAACAGCATTTTGCTAAACTTATAAAACAAGTAACATTAATCATTCTTTATGAAACTTCAACTATTTCATTTGAGTTTTAATAGCCTACTTAAAATGTAAAAGGCAAGAATTTGATAATGAAGGTTATCGAAAGGAATAACTTCTGACATGCCATATCAAATTTTAGAGATAATATTTGAGAAAAAGTTGTTTCAGTGAGAAATATTTATACTAGAACATTATTGGATTTTGTATAAGTGGCATCTGTGTAATGTTGGGGAGACAGAGTAGAACTTCAACCAAAAGTTTAGAAAACTGTCTGGGTATCTTATTTTGCATTACATAATTCACCATATCCATTGATCCCTGAATGAGGTGTCAAAAGATATAGATCAAGTTAATCTTTTAAGTCAACATGAAATAATAAAGAATTCCAGTACATGTAAAGAGCTGAGAATTGAGACAATGAAAATATGAAGAGTCTTTGCACCTCAGTGGGCAGCCTTCAGTTCAGGAGCTGTAAAAGAACAGTTCAAAAATTACATCAAACTGGTGTTTATTTAAATTGAAGTCATAAAATGGGAATAGTTAAACATTTAGAAAATGAGCACTTTTGAGCAATTTGGCTTCAATACAAATATTCCAACAGAGAGAGCAATGCTTTTCTTAGTTTTAGAAAAGTGTTTGTTATTCCAGTATTCAGGTAGACTGAGTGATTCAGAAAACATTAAAAGTAATCAGACATGTAAAATGAATAAACTATAAAAGCAGCAGGTATTACAAAAAAAAAGTTACACCATTTGAAGCAAAGTAAGATTAAGCCAATTAATTAAATGGCATGCCACTAGAGTATTTTGGTGTCTGAGTCAATAATGGAGATAGTGGATATATAAAACTCTCGGAAGGTATTATAAGGGTTAGACAAATTTTAAACTTAGTGTTCAACAGAAGCAGAGAAAGGATTTTCTGAAGGAGATCATGAATATGAAAAGAAACTCTGCTTATGGAAATATGTCACCTGCTGATGACCAGTTTAATGGAGAAGCTGGAAAAATTTGTTAAGATTCCCTTTGTCCATTGTTGGCTCAAACCCTGCTGTATCCTATAGCTCATGACAGATGTACAAAATGAAAAAAGGCATATCAGCAGGTGTTTTTTTTTACATGATTTATAAATGGGATGATTTTTTTAAAATGATTGGTGCTGTAGCTTTTATCACTTGATAAGCATTTTAAAGCATAGCTTTTTTAGAGATTATAAAGGACTAAATATACTTTAAATTTTGAACTTTAAATTAATCATTCTGGTTATTAAAATATTTTAAATATCATTTCCACTAATATTCTATATTTTGAGTAACTGTATAGTATCAGATTTTTACTGTTACTTAAGGTGACAATGAATGACAGCAAATAACAATTTATAGAATTAAATAGAAATTGACCTGTCTTAGCGAAGTATACTTAGTATTTTTTTGTTGTTGTTTTTAATGTTTTGAAATCTAGTCAAACAGGGATGTATAGGAGAACTGACTTGGAATTGCATTGCTGGACTTTTCAGGCATGACATTTTGAATGATTTATTGTTGTAACTCTAATGCTTTGAAATGGTGTACTGGGCAACCTTTCCTGTTACTAAAACTTAATTGGTAAATCTCACATCTTTGGTTTAGAAAATTGCATTGGCTTATAACCCAGTACGCCTTGATAAGGTTTAGCTTGTAAATGAGCAGAAATCGCCAAGTGGTTGCTTTGTGCAGAGCGTGGAACTGTGTGCCCTGCTTTGGATGTGGTATTTTAAATGAAGCTCAATGTGTTGTATTTCTAAAAAGACAAATGTGAAGTATCTTAAAAAAATAAAAAGATATTTAGTCTGCCCTCATTATATTGTCCTTTTAATCATTTTCCGAAATAGCAAAGATTTGCCCAAAAGTCTTCTAAAATTCAAACATTAAATATCACAGACAGCAGAATTAATGTCCTCTGATATCTGCCAAAAAATACATTTCTTCATCTTTAGATTGAAGTATTGAATTTTCTGACTCATAAAACAGTTCTGTAAAAAATAAGACTTTACCTTTATCTTCTCAATTAAAGACATCTTTTTGAAATATATATTTTATTGATTTTAGAGAGGAAGGGAGAGGGAGATAGAAACATCGATGATGAGAGACAATCATTGATAGGCTTTTTTCTGTTCCATGCCCCCTACTGAGTTTGGAGCCCACAACCCTGGCATGTACCATTGACTGGAACTGAACCTAAGATCCTTCAGTCTGCAGGCAGATGCTCTATCCATTGAATCAAACCATCTTAATCTGACCCTCTTCTTTGGTAGCATGCATTTAAAATCTGAAAAGACCTCCAATCTAGTTTGACTTCTTACATTTCTCATTTTTATTCTACCAATTTTGGCAAATCACTTTTGCCTTTTGATACTCAGTATTTCTGTTCAAATTTCTTCACCTTCAACAAAATATCTATTAATCAATTTTAGAGAAACTGTTGGGCTTTTCTACTTTTTGGGAATATTATCATCCTTACCTACAAACCTCTTGAGGACAAAGTATTCTTATCCTTAATAATTCCTGTCATATTGTGAATATCCTTCTGTTCCAATAGGAATTTGTTTGTAATCCATATCATTACATAAACAGGAATAGAGGTAATTTGCACATCATATGTAATTCTTCCTCCTATGTTTCTCCAAGCACTCACATTTGACCAGTTCAGCTTCCCTATGAGAAATGTTCTTATACATATAACTTAAAAGTCTCTTGCTTAATTGACTTCCAATTACTCTTTCTTGAATCCTTGGAGACATAAGCAGTGACCCACTAATAACTGACATCATTCTTTATAAATGTTTTTTTTTTTTTTAATTGTTGCTTGCTCTTCTCTAGAACATGCTATGCCATGGCACAAGGTTTGGTACTTGCTGGGCAGGAAAGCACAGAAAGGTTCTGAGATGATGTGAATTCAGACCCTGCCACACACCTGCTCCTTTGTTGGATGAACATTAACGAACCTGTTAGCGGCTCTGTGAAGTTTCAGAGCAAAGAAGCATTTTTCACTTCTTTTTCACTCGGCATTTCTCTGATTTCAACATGAGCTTCATTTCTTCTGTAATATGTATGAACACTCCAGGAGAAATGCTTTGAGAAATACATCAGTGCTCTTTTTTTTGTTGATGTTTTTTTTTTTTTTTTTTTTTTAAAAATATATTTTATTGATTTTGTACAGAGAGGAAGGGAGAGAGATAGAGAGTTAGAAACATCGATGAGAGAGAATCATCGATCAGCTGCCTCTTGCACACCCCCTACTGGGGATATGCCCGCAACCAAGGTACATGCCCTTGACCGGAATCGAACCTGGGACCTTTCAGTCCCCAAGCCGACGCTCTATCCATTGAGCCAAACCGGTCTCGGCTTTTTTGTTGATGTTTTTAATCACATAGCACCTTTCCCATGATTAGTTAATGTTATTAGTATTTAAATGTTTTTTTATTGATTTTTAGAATGAAGGGCGGGTGGGGAGAGAGATCTTGAACGGTTGTCTCCCACACAACACCACAACCAGGGATTGAACCTGCAACCTAGGCATGTGCCCTGACCAGGAATCAAAATGACAACCTTCTGGTGGGTGGGTTGATGTCCAACCAACTGAGTGACACCAGCCAGGGATTTATTAGTTTTAAAATGTGAATATTCTCATATTTTTAAGAGTTATCTTACTATATTAAGAATCATATATGAAATAGAAAGGAAAAAATGCTTTGAGACCCTGTGGCTCATGGTAGCTTTAATATATTTCTTACATATTTTAATATCCTATATAAAAAAAGTATAATATGCAAATCAACCAAATGGCAGAAAGATCTGTCACAATGATGTGTACGGACCACCAGGGGGCAGGTGCTCAATGCAGGAGCTGCCCCCTAGTGGTCAGTGAGCTCCCACAGCAGGAGTGCTGCTCATCCAGGAGCCCGGGGTCACAGCTGGTGAGCGCAGCAGCAGTAGTGGGAGAAGCTCCGCTGCAAGTGGGCAGTAAGGAGTGAGGGTTTCCAGGCTGTGAGAGCCCCTGGCTGACTGCTGACTTAAGGGGATCGGGCCTAAGCTTGGAAGGTGGACATCCCCCGAGGGGTCCCGGACTGGGGACCCTTCCCCCTCCCCCTTCTCCCCTCCCTGCCCCAGTGCACGAGTCTCATGCACCAGGCCTCTAGTATCTATACTAATAAAAGGGTAATATGCTAATTAGACCAGATAGACCAGACACCTAATGGATGTCTGGAACTCCTTCTGGACAAAGTCGCAGCAGCTATGAGGGCCGAGCAAGAACAGGCAGCTGTGGCAGTGGGCAGTGGAAGCAGCTTATGGGGGCAGCGCCTTCTCCTGATAGGCCCGGTCACCTCCCACAGAGGCAGCAGGAGAGGCCGCGCAGTGGTCCTGGAGTCCCAGTCCCAGTGGTGCAGCCCCTCCTTCCCCAGAGGCTGTGGTGTGGTCCCAAGATCCCAGGGCCCCTGTCCCAGCGTCGCGGCCCCTCCTTCTGCAGAGGCAGTGGGAGAGGGGGCTGCGCAGTCTCAGAGCCTCTGCAAAGGCTGGACAGAGTGCAACCGCAGTGCCTCAACCTCCCACAGCCCCTCCATTAGCCTGACTGGCCCCAGGTTGCCTTCCCTCCCCACACCATTGGGCAGGGAGTGGGGCCAGCGCTAAGAAGCAGCTGGCTTCTGGTTGAGCCACACTTTCCCCTTTTGCCCTTGCTCAGCCAGAAACTGGGCTGGTGAGCACAGTGGAGGTGGCGTGAGCCCTCCATGGCAGGTAGGCAGTAAGGAGCAAGGGGGTCTTGGACTGTGAGAGCCCAGGACTGCGAGAGGGATGTCTGACTCCTAGCTTAGGCCTGATCCCTGGGGAGTCCTGGACTGTAAGAGGCACAGGTTTGGGCTGAGGCCCCTTCCCCCGCAGTGCACTATTTTCATGCACTGGGCCTCTAGTTTAACATAATGATCATCCTTACTTCTCCTTTCATACTGAAGAATACTCTCACTACTTGGGTGCAAAATCAAATGGTCATCTACATTGACCACCACGTTTTTCCTCCTGGTTCTTTAACCATCCATTTAAAAGTACATACTTTTAAACATTTTATTATGATCATAGGGTATAAAAATGGCCTTGAGTCCAACTGTGTTGGAACATTTCTCTATCACTTAGGCAGAGTATTGAATATTCCTGTAAGGTTACAAAGGTTAGCATTTCTGTTCTTATTTTTAAGATCAAGAGAACAAGATGAACAGTGACATGAGTTGGGCCAAAACAAACCTTTGAATCTCTGCATCATCACCTGGTGCCTACACCAAGTTATGGCAGCTCCCAGCAGGCAATGAGCAGTTATCCCAGTGCAGGTCACAGATGAGCAATGTAAATGAAATGAAAATATAACGAACCAGTGAAGTATCTGACAGTTTGTTATGACCTTTACTCTGAGTACAAAAAAATCAATAAAAGTTGCAGGAAAACAGTTGTTGGTTTCATCTTAATAATTTTGTCTTACTGTATGAAGCAAAACAGAGATATGAAGCAAAATAAATGACACAAAGAAGTGAATATATCACCAAAAAACTCGGCTCAAAATACATGGTTTGGGGGCTTGAAAATTCTTGAGGGCACTCTTCACGTGCCCCTTATAATTATAATTACTTAAGATGGTTTGGATGTGTATGGCATATAAAAACATAGCTTGGGCATTGGCTCCTAGGACTGTAGTACATCATTTTCATTTCCATCTGTGCTGTCTTTCTAAATCTAGATCTGTTATTGAGTCTTGTTTCCTACACATTCATTTGTAGCACCCTAATGAGTATGAGGCAGAACCCCATTGTTTATCCTCCTATACAATAAAGAGGTAATATGCAAATTGACCATCACTCCAACACACAAGATGGCCACCTCCATTAGACATAAGATGGCCACCACAAGATGGCCAGTAGGGGAGATCAAGGTCTGCAGGGGAGGGCTGTTTGGGGTGACCAGGCTGGCAAGGGAGGGCAGTTAGGGGTGACTAGGTAAGCAGGGGAGATCAGTTGGGGGCAATTAGGCCATCAGGGGAGCAGTTAAGCATCTATCAGGCTGACAAGGGAGTAGTTAGGGGTGATCAGGCAGCAGGCAGAAGCAGTTAGAGGCAATCAGGCAGGCAGGGGAGCAGTTGGGAGCCAGAAGTCCTGGAATGTGAGAGGGATGTTAAACTGCCCATTTAGGCACAATCCCTTGAGGGGTCCCAGATTGGAGAGGGTGAAAGCTGGGCTGAGGGACATTTCCCCACTCCCTCCATGCATAAATTTCATGCACAGGGCCTCCAGTCTATATTATAAAAAACCAGTGTCCATAGGCCTTAAAGACCAAATGACCAGTCACCAAGAGATGCCTGGAGCATCTCTTGGTCCCTCCCCCCGCCTATAAGCTGCTTGCAGCAGTGGAGCTCATGGTTCATAGACTCCCTTCTCCATGGCCCACAGGCTCCAATCACAGCAAGGCTGGCGGGTGGCATAGCAGGCAGGTGGGTGCGACAATGCATGTGTGGGTGGATGGGGCTGTGAGCATGGCGGAACGGTGGTGGGTGGGTGGGCAGGGTGCAAACACAGCAGGGAGTTGGGTGGGTGGGTGGGGTATGCGGGGGGCAAATAAGTAGTAGAATTGTTTATATGCTCACACACCACCGGTCACAGCTTTCTGGCACTGGTGAAACTTGTGCTTACAGAGGTCAAAATTCCTCAATCCCATCCAGACCTCTGTATGGCAGATTTCTTCCTCACTGTATGTCCCCTTCTGTGGTCCTTTGAATTAGTCCATCCTAAATTAATCAAACACTATCTCCAACTATGTAGGTTCTCCCAAATGACTTTCTAGCAAATTTTATTTTATCTAAGAAAAAATAAACATATACCTTCGATCTATTACAAATGTAACTACCTTTCTCCTCATTACAACCATATTTTTTTATTCTTTACATGTAATTAAAGTGTGTATATTTTTTAAAGTTTCATTCTTTTACTCATGAAGCTAGGCAAAAATTTCTGAGGGAGGTCTCGGCATTGTGAACTTATACTTTAATGTATACTTAGCTATATGAGACTATATAAATGTAAATTTAAATGAAATTATAAACTCAATTTCTTCATCACATTTAGTAAGATTTCATTTCATCAGTGATTATGTTTGGGTAATGGCTTTCATAGTGGACATGCAGGTCAAAGGGTTGTACAATAATTAAGACAGGTAGCTGTTGGCATTTGGAAAATGTCAATGGAACTGAATTTTTCAATTTTAGTAAAATAAAAGAGTCAAGTGGGTGTGACAGTCACTTCTTCATAATTGATTGGCTGATTCCAAAGATATAACTTGGTCTCTGTGACCCCCAAGGTCAAAGTGTGAAAATAAGTAGAAATTATAAGAAAATGGATTTCAGCTCCATATTAGAAACAATTTACTCTCCAGACCATAAAGTAGAAGACATATCTTCAGGAGAATGAAGTGGAAGATTATGTAGTAGAATTGTTTATAGAAGATTTGAGCCCTAGAAGAGTGGTTAGGTTATGATATGAAGGGAAGAAGAAATTAACCAAAGAACTTATATGCATATATGCAGAACCCATGGACACAGACAATAGTGCCATGAAGGCCTGGAGTCAGGGAGCGCAGGAAGGGGGCATTGTGAGGAAAATGGGATTTAATGTAATACGTTCCACAATAAATATAATTTTTAAAAGATCCATGTTGGTATTAATGACAATATTTCTAACAATCCTCTGGCTTTTACTATAAATAAATAACCAATTGTCAGTTATTTAAAGAAATCTTACTTCTCTCTTGTCACCACTGCTGGCGTCCTTTACTCTGTTCATGACATGAATTTCAATTCTAGAGCTTCACGAGAGGACCCAGAAAATTAGTTAAATCTCCATCCTAGATACAAGTGTGAAAATCTATAGGAATTCTACCGAGATAGCCAACATGCAAGTAAAAACCAAAAAGGTGTTATAAAAGCTATTATAAGATATCAGAACAATGAGAAAGACATTTTACAGAGGTATTTTGAAGTAGATAAGACACTAGTTTAGTTTTGTAAAACCTGAGTTTTAGTCCTGATTTTAGCACATTTTGCCTAGACATTCTTGAGTGCATATTTGAAGCTCAGTCCATTAATAGATCTAAAATAATCAATACTTTGACATTCACTATGTCTTCTGGAAGCTTTCTAGGAACTGAAAAGGTTAGGGTTCAGGGGGAAAATAAAATAAATATACAAACTTACTAAGACACAAGACTGAAAGCATCTCAGGTAAAGTATTTTAAGGGTATTTTTCTGAATCCTGCAGGATGTGTATCATTATAGTGTATCATTTTGGATATTTGTGAATGTTGGTGATAATTTGTTATATTTTATATAGCAACTTATTTTTAAAAGTAAAGTTTTATACTTTTTATAGTGTATCATTTTGGATATTTGTGAATGTTGGTGATAATTTGCTATATTTTATATAGCAACTTATTTTTAAAAGTAAAGTTTATCAGTGCTTCTCTGATAAACTAATTCATGATCATTATGGAAATAATGTCCTTTATTTATCATTAATTAAGCACTATCATTATATGATGCTTGGTACCTTCTCAACATGATCTCATTTGTTATTTTTATTTATAGACTTTAGAGAGAGGAAGGGGAAAAGAGAGACATTGATTTTTTTTTTCTTCTTCTTTTACTTATGCATTCATTGGTTGATTCTTGTATTTTCCCTGACGGGCTAGAACCTGAACCTGCAACCTTGGCAAATTACGACACTCTAACCAACTGAGCCACTAGGCCAGGACCTCAACTTGACCTCATTTAATTTGTACATTTGAGAAAGCTTACACTTAGGAAAATTGAGTAACTCCCTCCATATTACATAACTGTTGTAAGTGGGATTTGATTTAGAATCTGTGTGACTATAAAGTCAATTCTCTCCAGGTAATCATGAGACTCAGCGACTTTCTGTGGTTTGAGACTTGTTTTTTCACCACACAGAGTACACCTTTGCATAAATATACCCATATTGGTCAAATTTGCTTATTATCAAATTCTGCTTTTCTTTGTAGTATAAGGCTATAAAAATCTGGTGGTGTAAATTCTTGCCAAAATTTAGTGAATGGAACAATCCAAAGGACCATATAGATTATTTCTTTGAGATAAACTTGACAGGGCAAAATTACTTACTGCACAGGAAGCTTGCACGTTGTACTTTTGTTCTGTACCTTCCCAATCCATTGATTAAGGCATTAATCTCATTTCAATCTATCCTCGTAGCTTCTTGTTATTTCAATTATATCCATGAGTGGAACATTTGTTTAAAAGCTTTTAGGAAAAGCTTAGTCGAGTGAAGCAAAGCAAAAAAATAAATAAATAAATAAACACTTGTATTTGCTTTAACTTCTTTTCCCTATTGGCCTGTAGGGAGAGTTATTTGGAATGATATGTATTATAATTTTCTGCCTATTTAGTTTAAGTCTAACAGTGAAGATTGAATTATAAATGTTTACTATGGTATCCCTAGTAATTGTATCAAACCATGATTCTGGGTTATGTCACCTATTATATATATCTTTCCCCTGTTTTCTTTTGTTTTTCTCTCCTCCTTTCTCCATTTTTTTTTTCTATTATAAAAAATATGTCTCTGGCCCTAACAGGTTTTTCTCAGTGGTTAGAGCAGAGACTGAAGGTCATGTGTTTGATTCCTGGCCCTTGCCAGGGTTATGTCTGGGAGGCAACCAGTCAGTGCAACTCTCTCACATCAATATTTCTCTCTCCCACCTCTCTTCCTTCCCTTACACTCTCTCTAAATGTCAATGGAGAAATATACTTAGATGAGAATTTAAAAAGAGTTTCTGGGAGATGCTCAGAGTATATGTAGGAGAATATATAATACAGAATATATACATATACAGAGGGTATGTAGGAGAAAGACAGAAAAAAAATCTGAAATAATTTTGGAAGGAAGCCCAATCTTTCCTTGAGAGTTCTGGGTTAGATACTCTGCCCAATGGACCAATACAGATAGCACTTACATGATGGCATCTTTAGGTGAATTCATCTCTCAGCCTGTCTCTCTCTCCCCATCATAGGCCTTATCTCTTTGTCTTTCAACTTGGCACTCTGTTCCCTCCTTACCTACCTTCCTCTATTTCCCTCTCTGGGATACAGGCTACTGATGATTGTAAAGAATACAAAGATACTAAATAATTTTCCTATGACTCAGCATACAAAAAAGCTTATAGTATATTTATGTTAACTTCTGAGGTCAGCCTAGAGCAGTGGTTAAGAGTATCTGAAGGCAGAAAGAACTGATCTTGATCCTTACTGTGTGTACTAATTAGTTACACCATCTTGTTCTTAAACCTTTGGACCTCAAAATGAGAGCACACAATATCACAGAGTTGGTATTATAACTAAAGTTTAAACAAGAGTCTTCACATGAAATGCTTAGTATTATGACTTTTTCATGGTTCAGTGCTTCCTAAAAGATAATGTTAGGATAGTGCAGTTTTTCCAGGAGGCCTTCTCTGCTAAAAGTCAGGGAAAACTTCTATGGTCAGTGAATGCCTGGGCCCATCTTTCCTTTTAGTACTCGCTGGGAAAGCAGAGCTCTTGTAAAACCTGTCTTCAGTCAAGATCCTTGCCTGTTTTATTTTTAAAAAAATTTCAATTATAGCTTACATTCAATATGATTTTGTATTAGTTTCAGGTGTACCACATAGTGGCTATATAATCATATACTTTACAAAGTTTTTCCACTGGTATTTCTATTACCCAACTGCACCAAGCATAGTTATTATAATACTAGAGGCCTGATGCACAAAATTCTTGCATGGGGTGTGTGGGGGGGTGTCTATCAGCAAAGCTTGCACCCTCTCTAATCTAGGGCCCATTGGGGGATGTCTGTCTGCCCATTTAGGCCAGATCCTGCTAGGATTGGGCCTAAATGGGCAGTCGGACATCCCTGTCACAATCCAGAATTGCTGGTTCCCAGCTGCTTGCCTGCCTGTCTCATTGCCCCAAATCACTTCTGCCTGTCAGCCTGATCACCGCCTAGTCACTCCCTTGCCAGCCTGATCGATGCCTAACTGCTCCCCTGCTGGCTTGATTGCCCCTTACTACCTCCCCCTGCCAGCCTGGTTGCCCTCAAATGCCCTCCCTTGCCAGCCTTGTTGGCCCCAATTGCCCTTCCCTGCTGGCCATCTTGTGTCCACATGGGGGCAGCCATCTTTGACCACATGGGGTAGCCATCTTGTGTGGTGGAGTGATGGTCAATTTGCATATTACTCTTTTATTAGGTAGGATATAGAAGCCCCAAACTCTGAAGAGAGTGAATGATTTCAATATCTTTTTCTACCTAAGTTACTGGGTTTGAGGGCCATAACACACTACATGATCTTTTTTGTTTCCCTGACTTGGGCTTCTTAGATTGTATTTCTAGATGTTCTTTTCCCAACCCCTCAAAATCTGCTCTTTAGTTTTCTCCCACTCAGTTGGCAGCAGTAAGCTTCATGGTTGAACTCCTTGCCCTTTCCCTCCTTGGTCAAATAGCATCATCTAACGGATAGTATAACCTCATGTGTAAGAGTCTCACCTCTTCTTCTTGAGGACAATCTGGTTTCAGTTGTACAGGAAGATGTATACTTTTCCAGGGGCCTCAGAATTCCACTTCAGCTTTATTTGACTTGTTCTCATGAGAAACCTAATGAAAACTTTTTTTTTTCTGGGTATAGTCCCACTTATAGAGAAGTTATTGCATTATTTGTGGTATGCATGCCCTCCCCCAATAGTTTTCAAATCTCTATGGGGAGTCAGATGGTATCTTATTCATGTTTTTAAACCCTAAAATATTGAATACATATCTCAGACAGAGTAAGGAAAAAATTTGCTTTTGCTTTAAGAAAATATCTGTAATCTGTGAAGGATGCCAAAGTTTCTATACTGAAAATCAATTGGGGTTTTCACAACTGACTATTGGTTTCCAGTAAAGAATAAGTGAGTGATCTTGATTTATATATTTAAAATTTCTCTACATTTTTCTATTTCCAAAATGAGTAATATTTTGCTTATGAAATTAGTTTCAGATTAGATATATTCAACTTCTATGTCCAAGAGCAGTCGTTGGCAAAGTCATTAGTCAACAGAGCCAAATATCAATAGTACAACGATTGAAATTTATTTTGAGAGCCAAATTTTTTAAACTTCTTCTAATGCCACTTCTTCAAAATAGACATGCCCAGGCTGTGGTATTTTGTGGAAGAGCCACATTCAAGGGTCCAAAGAGTTGTATGTGGCTCACGAGCTGCAGTTTGCAGACCACGGTTCTAGAGGGTCCTTTGTTATTTTATCTTTTAATAGTCCTATGATCTCTGAAGGGTGAAGGGAGTCTGAAAACTGGAATTACAGAGCAATAAATAGTTACTTTCCTCTCTTTTCTTGGAAGTGGAACTACTTTCAAACTATAGTCTTTCAGAGTTTGGTCACTGAAAGTATTTTTCTCTTACATAGTAGGCAACAAATCTGGAAGGATTTCAAGCCTCAAAAATGGGTCCCTGTGTGGCCACAAGCTGAATGGCATTGAGTGATTTGCAACCTCTCTTAGTTTGTTTTAACATATGTAAAGTGATGGGTGATAATAATAATACCTACTCACCAGGATTGTCATGAAGAAAAAATAATGCATATGAATGTACTTTCTAAATTACAAAATACCTTTTAAATGGGAGATATCATTATAATTCTTGGCTTTTGATATAAGACAACATCCAACCTTTAAAAGTCAGTTTAAATGTAGTGAATAAACTATAATTATCTACATAGTTGTAGTCTGTTTAAAATGATATAAAATCAGAAGTTTTATACTCTTTGAGAAAAATTACTAAGTGCAATCTATGTTCTTATAGGACCTTTGCTCCAGGATTATTACCTCATAGTATGACTCTTGTAACTTTTGACCTATTTTAGAATCTGTAACCATCAGATTTTTTTAAAACTTAAATTAGCATTGCAAATTAATGCAACTGATTGGATCTCAAGAATGATGGTAGTCTAAACAAATCAATGTTTTTAAATGTGCAGAAAATTGAAGATATAAGTTTAGTGCCTTTTCCAGAATTATGAAATGTGATCCTTGGTTTTTCAGTTCATCAAGCTGATAAATTAATAGGGTAAAATCATATGCCTAGCAAGGTTTTTACTCATTTATAATAAGGAATTGGAGGAAAACCCATATCATGTAATTGAAAGCTGAGAGGATTTTTCATTAGAGAACTCAAATTTGAGTCCTAGCTGAACCACACTTTAGTTATGGGATTCATATCTAGGCAAATTATCTAACCCTATGAATTTCATCTTCCTCAATCAATGAATTGTTTCTGAGAACCAAGGGAAACAGTATTCATTCACTTAGTCCATATATGTGTTTACATATATATGTAATATAGCTTGCAAGGTATAAGAAAGGTCTTATGATTATAGGAATAGCAACAATAACCACCCAACTACTCCTCACTACCCCAGAAATCACAGCATTGATTAAAGAGCCTACCTGTTATACTTCAGCCGAAGAAGACACTTTCAGCCTCTCTCTTGAAGTCTAGTAAGTAACCCAAAACACTGAATGGTGGTCTATCTACAAATATAACG
Organism: Pipistrellus hanaki; assembly: GCF_964339955.1. NCBI lineage: Eukaryota > Metazoa > Chordata > Mammalia > Chiroptera > Vespertilionidae > Pipistrellus > Pipistrellus hanaki. The sequence goes on from NC_140511.1 coordinate 29,340,701, forward strand.
GTGGTCAGGAAAATAAGACATTAAAACCATGAAAGAAAAAATAAAACCAAACATTAAACCAGAAATTCAAAATCTTATGATAGAATTCAGCAAAATAATAATAATAATAATAATAATAATAATAATAATAATGATGTATGTGAAAAGAGAGCTGTTCAATTTTAGTAATGAAAATAAAAGACTCTTTCAAAAATCCTAGAAACATTTTACATTATAAAATGTTTGAATCAATATATTTGAATATAAATAGAATATTAACCACAGATGAACAGCAGCCTTAGAATAGAAGTTAAATAAAATATAAAGGACAAATAAAAGTAGGTATAGAATTTAGACCATGGTGTTCTAAAATATATGTAAGTGAAATAACTAAAATAAAAAACAAAACTATTGTGATTACAATCAAAGAAAATACTCTAGAATACAGTTATCCAAAACTATATTTTTATAACATCTAATGAAACAAGGAAAAATTAATGCTAGACAGTGGACTTCAAGACATATACCACTAAAACTATTAGATTTTAAGATAAAATTTTCAGAGTTTCCAGGAAAACTATTAAGTCATTTACAAAGAAAAGAAAAAATTGATTAGTATTGGACTTTCCAGCAGCAAGCTACAAAGTAAGGCAACCTTGGAGCATTTAAAAATAATTTAATAAACTAAAGAAAGTGGGAGACAAGCCATTTTACATTTGCCAACATATTATTTAAGGATCAGGATATGTAATTTTATGTATATAATAAAGAAATAATGAAACAAGACTGGATGTTTGGTAAGAAATGAAAACAGTAAAGAAAGCATGAGATTTCTTTGTCTCTTTATATAGTTTTGAACAAGGTTAACATTTTACCTCTTCAAAAATATTTATACATTATGATGGGTTAAAAAAAGAACAAGCCCCCTAAATTTGTATACAAATATAGATAACTGATACTAAGTATAAATCAAATTAATAATACAAAAGAAAGAGGACTTTTTTAAAGTTATATGTATTCCCTAATGGACACAATCTTAAAACAAATAGCACTATTAAGAGGTTTTTACTTTACTTATATGATTTAGTTTTGATTATGCTATTAGTATAGTAATCTAAAATATTTCTTATTAAGAAAGTATATAAATATGTTTATGAGAACCTGGTATCTCACTGTAGAAGGAAAGATATCCTAATAAGAGGGTAATATGCAAATTGACTGAACCAGAGAACGACCAGTCACTATGAAGTGCACTGGCCACTAGGGGGCAGGTGCTCAACGCAGAAGCTGCCTCCAGGTGGTCCATGCAGTTCCTCGGGGGTAGTGCCACTCAGTCACAAGCTCTGCAGTCTGACACCCGCTGAGGGCTCCTGGACTGTGAAAGGGTGCAGGCTTGGCTGAGGGACATCCTCCCCACCCCCAGTGCATGAATGTTGAGCACCAGGCCTCTAGTTATAAGATAAACACTAAATAAATGAGAAAAGAGAAAGCTTTTCATGGAAATGATCAAATCATAAATGTAGAAGTAAAGGTAAAATTTGAAGAATCCATATTTTCACAACATCTATTGTAGTAATTGATTTGGCAATGATTATCTGCTTATACTAATTCAAAATTGTCAATTCAAATATTACTTGCTTATTAAAAGTGGAAGAAAAACTACCATCTTGTCTTCATAATGGATGAACTGGCAGACAACATCTTAACCAAATGACTAAATTTAACATGACTGATAATGGCAAAAATTGTCATGATGTTCCTCCCAATGTAATGCACTAAGGACAAACTATCACCTATCTAGTATTCTTGCTAAAAATATATATCACTTGAATCTATTTAGACAAGTAAACATGAAGGAAATTTGATCAATGAACTTCTACAGATGCCTCAAAAAAGTTAGTGTCAAAAAAGACCTAAATGATGATGACAATAACAGAAAACAGGCTAGCAAATGTCACTAGATTAAAAAAGAAATGACAAGTAAATAAAATATAATGACTGGAGATAATGGGAAGCAGATATAAAAGTAATTTTGGATAGTGAAGAAATATGAGTATGAATATGAATATGCCATTTATATAGAAAATAGGATTGTAGCAAAGTTAAATATTTGAGTGGATGTATTCTGTTGTGATTTTTAGGATAATTCCTTAGAAATTGCATGTAAAAGTATTTGAGGTTGAGTGTCACAATGTCTAAAACTCTTCTCAATGTTTCACCACCTTCTCCTCAAATATATTTCTATGTGTGGTTGCAGGGGTATGTACATGTGTGTGGTATTTGTAAATAAAGGGGAAGAGTATTTGAAAGTTCATTGCATAATCTTTTCAATTTTTCTGTAGATTTAAAAATGTCAATATAAAATTTGTTAAAATTAGTGAATATTACTCCTATGAATATTTTAGAGAGACATTTGCAAATATTTTATGATACAATATTTCTTTCATTAAATTATAATAAAGATGATAATAATATTCTAATGTTTACTATGCATTAGGCACTGCTCTTTTACGCACCTTACATGGTGTATTCCATTGAACTTCACAGTAACTCTATAAGGTCAGTAATATATAATTCCTATATTAGATGAGGAAACTAAGCACAGAGAGGTTAAGAAACTTATTAATGACTACCCAGCTAATGAAGAAAGGACCTATTATTTAAATAAACAGGCTTCTTTCTTAAAAGTCACAGGTGGCACAGTTGAGTAATATGCTGTAATTGTAATGCAGTATTAGTTTATACAGGGCTTTGATATCTTATAATAGAGGCCTGGTGCATGAAATTTATGCACGGGGAAGGGGGTGTCCCTTAGCCTGGCCTGCACCCTCTCCAATCTGCGACCTCTCTGGGGATGTCTGACTGCCGGTTTAGGCCCAGCAGTTGAACATCCCTCTAACAATTTGGGACTGCTGGCTCCTAACTGCTCAACTGCCTGCCTATCTGATTGCCTCTAACCCTTCCTCCTGCCTGCCTGATGCCCCTAACTACTCCCATACCTGCCTGATTACCCCTAAATACTTGACTGCCTACCTGATCACCCCTAACTGCTTGCTTGGGGGCAGGGCCAGCCCAGTGAGCGGCCATCTGCCTACCTTATCACCCCTAACCACTGGCTTGCCTACTTAATCGCCCCTAACCACTCTGCCTGCCTACCTAATTGCCCCTGATGCTCCTAACTGCTTGCTTGGAAGCAGAGCCAGCCCAGTGAGGGGCCATCTGCCTACATGATCACCCCTAACCACTTGACTGCCTACCTGATCACCCCTAACTGCTTGCTGGGGGTGGGGCCAGCCCTGAAAGGGGCTGTCTGCCTACCTGATAATTCATAATCGCTGGCCTGCCTACCTGATTGCCCCTAACCACTTGCCTGCCTACATGATCACTCCTAACTGCTAGTCTGCCTGCCTGATCACCCCTAACCACTCTGCCTGCTTGCCTGCCTGCCTGATGGCCCCTAATCACTTGCTGGGGGGTGGGGCCACCTCGGCGAGGGGCCATGGTGTTTCTGGTCTAAGGGTCATTATGGAAGTGACACTGTTATGGTGTCTGGCCTTTTATTATATAGGATACTAGTATGTATTTGTGTATGCATATTCACATATATACATGCTTGTGTAAATACATACATGTATATATTCACACATATATACATACATGCACATACATGCATGAAAAATAAGGTGTTGGATATCTATGCTTCTTGTTCTGATGTGAATCTTTAAGACAAGAAACAGGGCCAAGGCATGTAGTTCAGAATAAAAGGCTAGGGAGCAAAGCAAATACATCTTGTTTCTATGACAGTGGATAGTGTTCGAAGTTTGACATTCAGGAGTCATAAATGATTGGTGAGTTACCTCAGCAATATTGAGATAAAATTTTCATTCATTGATTCAGTTCATGTTAACATGCATTTATTGAATGCATATGTGCTATGCATTGTGGAAGCCAGGAGTACACTGATGATTAAATAAATATATCTTTGCCCTCAAACATTTCAGACTATAAATAATTGTGATGCAATTATAATTTATGATTTAAAGAATTATCAATTATGAGAATCTAAAGAATTCTGATGAGGTCAATAGTTGTCAATGAAACTTTTTTTAAATATATATTTTATTGATTTTTTACAGAGAGGAAGGGATAGGGACAGAGAGCTAGTAACATCAATGAGAAACATCGATCAGCTGCCTCCTGCACACACCCTATTAGAGATGTGCCCGCAACCAAGGTACATGCCCTTGACCGGAATTGAACCTGGGACCTTTCCACAGGTTGACACTCTATCCACTGAGCCAAACTGGTTTTGGCAAAACTTGTTTTTTTGTTTGTTTGTTTGTTTGTTTTTAATGAAGATAAACTTCAACTTTGAGAGTAAATAAAAATTTTACAGAAGTGTCACCCTTTACCCATCTATTAATTTTTTTTAAAATTTAAAAAATATATAAATGACTTAAGCAATCCAAATTTAGAACAGTGTTGAGAACATAAGATATGCTTCTGCTTCTGCAAAGAAGACTCAGAAAGAGACACTTGAAGAAGAAGAAGAAGAAGAAGAAGAAGAAGAAGAAGAAGAAGAAGAAGAAAGAAAAAGAAAAAAAACAAGGATAATATCTCTCTGTAACTGCTCCTATCAACCCACTGAACACCTTGACCCATAATTTATCTGCAAAAAGGAAGATTAATAGGTTCATTTTTTTTTTTTTTACTTAAGACTCTAACCTGACAGAGGATTTGATTTTAGTTAGATATCACTAGAAGAGACTTTAAGGAATCATTGATGTCAGTAGTGGGGGAACAGCCTTAGGATGCTTGATCTTTAAAACATTTGCTAGTTTACCATGGAACTCTCAACAAAATAAAAATGATGGTCCTGGCAGAATTTCCATCCACATTCAAACCAAGAATTAGATCATCTGATAACAATGGTATGTGTGACTCCACTAGCTGGCTGAAAACTATGAAATGCATTTCAATGGAGCCCACTTTATCTTTTGAGCTGAGGTATGTAAGATCCATGTCTTCCTGGGAACCAAAGCCAATTTAGCAAATCTGACATTCAGAGTAGCCACAGGAAAATCTCTCACCCCTGCTGGGACAGCTGTGAAGAGGATGCTCTCTAGCTCTGGACATAAAGAAAGAACCACAAAGATTCTGGCTCCAGGGTTTGCTCTTCTATAAGTGATGTTTCCGCCATTGTTTTTAACCTCTTCTATTTTCCTGCCAAAAGTTCACTTTCAGATAGTATCAGCCAATTTGCCCTTCACCATCTAAAACAGTGATTCCTTATTGCTTTCTTGCACTCGTGTGAACCATTATTTTTTGTTATGTTGTCTGATTTAAAATGTTTCCTTCTGACATTTTATTTTCAGGCTGTTTAGATTTTAATATTGTTGTAATTTCACTGGTCCAAATTATTCATGTTGCTAACAGATTGGAAGGTTTTTATTTCTTTTCTGTTTGTGTTGATTATCTGTAAATAATGTAATGCTCACCTAAGACTTTTAACTGAAAAATAGTATTAACTAGGTATTTCATCACCATAAAAGGTGTATTCAGGGGAAAAGAAAGGATTGCATGGGGTGCATGAATACATGGCAAGTCACACACACTTACTGCCCTGTGTGCCAAAATGGAGAGGGATTTATAGAAGACAAAAAGGAAATTAAGAGGAGGGGTAGTTACTACCATAGAGCTTAAATTTAAACAGTTCTTCCTGTGGGATTCTCATGATATAGAGCAGTGGTCGGCAAACTCATTAGTCAACAGAGCCAAACATCAACAGGACAAATGTTGAAATTTCTTTTGAGAGCCAAATTTTTTAAACTTAAACTTCTTCTAATGTCACTTCTTCAAAATAGACTTGCCCAGGCCGTGGTATTTTGTGGAAGAGCCACACTCAAGAGGCCAAAGAGCTGGAAGTGGCTCGTGAGCCGCAGTTTGCTGATTGCTGATAATAGAGAATTTCAGAAGGGGGTGAACTTGTTCCCCATAACCCCTAGTTCCTCCCACAGACCCTTTGACTATGTGTTTATAGCAAGAAAATTACAATTGCATTAAGCAGTGGTTTTAGTTCTCTTAAGCAATGATGAGATTATTGAGGACATTATTCCTAATCCTAGAAGAAGCATACAGTAGAATCCAATACCTTGGATTATCATCATTTGTAAGAAAGTTAGTTCAGCAATTCAATGAGCACATTTTAAAGCATCATCTTCTCCAGAGTTGGTTTCATGGCTCTCCAGGGGCTCACTGTGGATCAAGATGGGGGGCAACAATTATCATTTCTACTTAATGACTTTCTACAAAATTAGGGTAAAAAATAAAACAATATGTAGGTTGAATTCTAAAAATTGCCTGTTAATATGCAATGGAAAGACAAAGAGGTGACTTTATTGGTTCTCAGTGTGGCTAAGTTGGTTGGAGCATCGTCCTGTACTCGGGAAGGTCATGGTTTTTATTCCCAGTCAGGGCACATACCCAGGTTGTGGGTTTGTTCCCTGATGGGGGTACATACAGGAGGAAACTGATGGGTGTTTCTCTCTCCCTTTCTCTTCCTCTTGTTCTCAAATAAATAAAAATATTTCATTGGGTAAGAATTTCTTTTTTAAAAGAACATTAAAGTGATTATTAAGAAAGTGCCTATCACTCGTTCTCCATTTCCCAAAGGAGAAGGAGCTAAGCAATATATGGAATTCACATTCACCTGTTGGAAGGCAGGCAGCCGGGTCCAGAGACCTTCGATGACTTCCCTCTCTGTGGTGATAGAAAATAAGATAACCTGCTCTAAGAATATTGAACTATGTACAGGTGATCAGAAGGGTTGAGACTATTCACAGAACAATTTCAGTATTTTTAATGAATCTCTCAATACATATAAATGAAGTTATTAACCTTCTGTCACAAAAGCCTATACTTTTGGTTGTTTGTCTACTAGTTGTGGTTCATTTACATTCTTGTGGTTTATTCAAGGCAGGCTGTCTGGAACTCTTGGGGCAAGCAAACTTGACTCAAAAGGGGTTTGAACTAAAGGCTTGATTCATTAACACCAAGCAAATTGAGCTTGCTACCTGAAACAAACCACACTATAATATCTTCTGTGAGGGAAGTTCATCTGGATTCTAATGTATAATTTTTGGAGGCAAAGAAGGTAGAAATAATAAATGATAGAGTGCTCTTGCTTCATTAGGATTCTATGGGCATATAAAGGAGTCTTATAGAAAGATGTGGATAGATTTTTCTATACTGGACAAGTGAATCTTTTAGAATAATGCAAAGGTTTTAGAGCCTAAACTGAAATGACTAAAGCAAACAGAAAGGAAAGGTTATTTTCTTTCTGATCTGATTTGCAGATCCAAAATGCAACTTACTGATTCTTTTTCATTAAGCCACTAGCCACCATGGTAACACCTTTACATTATTGCTCAACCTAGTCAGCAATTGAGCCAGTGTTCAGGGTGTAACAGTTTTAGAATAGCATTAACAAAAAGGGAATTTTCCAATAAAAGATAAGCATTTTCCAGAATGAATGACTGGCTTAAAACCTTTCTGTTTAGTATAAAAGCATAAGATAAATAAGATATACTCCCGCTGTAGAGCAAGGCAAAGATGGTAGTGTATTTCTGCAGGCATAGAAATAGGAATTAAATAATCCGTATATCTTCCGCCTACAAAGTGAGTAAACCTTGGAGAGCAGGACTTAAAAGTACTAACTTCAGAGAAGAAAACCCTGAGCAAACGGAAGACTGGAGTATGGCAGCCAGGAGCCGAGTATTAGTCGGGTCCAACTGAAGGGAGTGCAATACTAGGAGGAGTTGAAAAGTTTGCCCACCAAGAAAATGAGTAGACAATGCAATAATTTATTTCTAACTGTATTTGCAAGTATTCTATTAGACACGACAAGAGGAAGACTTTCTTGCAATTTTGTAAATGCTTCCCAGAGGAAAGAACGTGAGACAGCATAGATGCCTTTTGTAAATGTCAAGTAATTCCCTGACTGGATGATATCATATATAGCAGCTGGGCAAGGCTGCTCCTAGAATATGAATATGGAATATCCTTTTGAGAATGACCATTTTTCTTTAAGTGGAGGATATTTTTCTCCTGTGCAGAACTATTGCTAAGTTCCTTGATTATGGGCTCAGGTGAACCACCTGAAGCTTAGGACACTGGGAAAGACAGACAAAGGGTGACCAAGTTCCCAGTGCCTTTGACCTCTATAGGGGTCAGTAAAACCGTGAGGGTATGTCATTTTCTCTGAGCCCTGTCATGTAGAGCCGATGACAGACTGTGAACCTCAAGTATAACAGGCTCCTGACTTTCACATTTAATGGTTTGGTACTTTGGAATCCTTAGGAGGCCTGTCAATCCGCTTCCTGAACCTAGAGTGGAGTCTGAAAACTTCTTGAGTTTAATTAGCTTAATGCAAAAGAGAAAGCAAATGCTTTTTATTCTCTCTCTCTCAACATCTCTAAAATGAGAAACTTATGCTATTTAATCTAATTCAACCTCCTAATTCTCAGCTTTGGTGTCTTAGGCCAAAGGAAGCAAAATATACACCTCATACCCACTTTTTCTGAGGTCCATTTCTAACTGTGACTTGCTCATCTTTAACCATATGAATATTTATCAGTGAGGATTTTTACATAGAAAGATAGAAGTACAGAGAATTCATATTTATTTATTTATTGTCTTGGTTCAGTGCACTAAAACCTTACCTATTTTCTTAATTTTACATGTATATGTGACTTGTGCCCATAGGATTACTAAAAGGCAGAGTTGAGGTTTGAATTCAACTATGTTCCTTCTGATCCACAGCATGCTCATGAGGTGGGAGGAATAGGGAATGAAAAATATGTGCCTAAGATAGTTTATAGCCAGCAGCTGCATCACACCAGTTTTCTAGAATATAATTTCCAAATGCTCTTTCCAACCATTCTTCCCACCCCCTCTCCCCTGCCCCTGATATAGTTTAATTAGGAAACCTGGCCCTGGCTGGTGAGGCTCAGGTGGTTGCGTGTCACCCCAGGCACAGAGAAGTTTCTCATTTCTGACCAGGGCCCATGCCTGGGTTGTGGGCTAGATCCTCTTTGGAGAAGAGTCCATTCAGGTCCTTGACTAATATTTTAACGGAATTGTTTTTTGTCTTTTTGTTTGTTTTGCTTTTAGTTGTATAAGTTATTTATAAATGTTTGATATTGGCCCCTTAACAAATGCATCATTGGCAAGTATGTTGTCCCAATCAGAGGATTGTCTTTTCACTTTGTTGGTTTCCTTTGCTGTGCAACAAGCTTTTAGTTTGATGTAGTCCTATTTGCTTTTCCTTTTTTTTTTTTCTTTCTTTTGTTTCCCTTGCCTGAAGAGAAACAAATGGGACTACATCAAACTAAAACTGATGCCGGTTTTACTTCTTCTTCTTTAAAAAAAAAATATATATATTTTATTGATTTTTTTACAGAGAGGAAGAGAGAGGGATAGAGAGTTAGAAACATCGATGAGAAAGAATCATCGATCAGCTGCCTCTTGCACACCCCCTACTGGGGATGTACCCACAACCAAGGTACATGCCCTTGACCTGAATCGAACCTGGGATCTTCCCAGTCTGCAGACCGACACTCTATTCACTGAGACAAATGGGTTTCGGCCGGTTTTATTACTTCTTGAAGGCTTCATTTTAAGTGTCGCATTGGAATTAACACCAGGTATGAGTCATGTGAGCTCCTCCTTGGTAACCAGTTAACTTCCCCAATTTTAGTATTCCTTTAAGCAAAATGAGAAGAACCCTGTGTGAACAGTAGATAGTGGATGGAGCATGGCTTTTGAAGTCCTTTTGTGACTCAACTTTCTGAGCTTCAGGTTTTACATTCAGAATCTAAACTTATATCTGATAAAATATATATATATGTAAAAAGGCATGAACTTTTCTTTGTGGATTTTAAATAAACTATTACTTTTCTTAACAGCATTTTGCTGTTTTTTGATGTCTTTTGTTGTTGTTGCTTTGAATATACCACATATGTCTGTCAGGATGAGGTGAGGTTGTGCTGAGGTAACAAATAATACTAATGCCTCAGTTACTTACAAGAGCACAGGATGCTTCTCATCCATGTCCGTCATGAGTCACCTGAGGCCCTGCTCCACATTATTTTCAGTTGGGAGCACAGATTCATAGAGTCTCTGTCTGCAATATTATCAATTATTGCAGCAGTGGGAATGGAGATATGGAAAAGCCCATACTAGCTTCTTAAGTTTCTGCTCAGATATGACATGATGTCACTGCTACCTAGTTGTTATTTTCAAGGCATGTCACAGAAGTCTTAATAGATATCCCTTTCACAGAGCCTAAGTGCACATGTGCACACAGGTAGGCCTGAGAAACACAAAGAAAGAAGCCAATCGCTACTCTAACGATTCCTTCATCTAGTAAAGAAGACAGGTGTATTGTGTTTTATTTGTCTAATTAAAGAATTTGAGGTACAAGGGAAATGAAGATAGATATTACTTTTTATTTTTACATTTTTTAAGACTTTAGTGACGTTCTAGGTCATTCCCTTATTTATGACTTTTTTAAAGCAAATTAGATATAGCCATCTTGCTATGTGATTACTGAAAATTTTTTTTTATTTTGTAAATGAATTTTCAACATGTTAAAATCACAATGAATAGGTATTTAATTGCCCTAGTCATTCAACATTTACTTTTTCCTAAGTGGGAAAACAGAGCCATTCTCACAGATGGAATGCCAGGCTCAGAGCTCTCATTGCAATGTCAAACTGTGCCACTTTGTTAAGTAAAATAAATTTAGAAAGCTAATCCTAATTTTGAAGTAGCTACTGTCCTATTTATATGAAAGCATTATTAAAAATGTTAAGGTGACTAGTTTTACTATCAATTACTTAAAAATAAATCCAAGACACAGTGTTGATCTTACATAGCACTGAAGGCATGATGTTTCATTAAAATACACTAGGCATTGTCTACCTGTGTCCAATTGCTCCAGTCGTACACTTCTTAACATTTAAGTCACTATAACATTTTCTATAGTTGGCTTTGAAATAGTGGAGAAAATGCTCTATATGCCATCTTTCATTCAGTGTTTTGAAGCCTTCTCCTTCTGTCCTCCCCCATATACTCAGGCTGTTGGTCTTGCATGTCTCATCACTTTCTGCTTCGCACCCCTTTCAGAGATGACCTAGGTAGTTGCATGTGCTTCTCTGCTTTACAGCACTTCCCTAGGTTTCTGTCTCACTTTCCAGGTCTGTGTGCCATGATCAGGGCCTGTAATGATGTGATGCCATTATCTAAACTCTTCAGAAGGATAGTCCTGAGCCTGTGGTGGTGTTATGGTTCAGCACATACTTTGTCCTCACTTTCTTTGAGCATAGGGCAGCATTGTCCTTGTCTGCTCCCTTTAAAGTTAGATATGGCTGTGTGTTGTTTTTGACCCATGAAATGTGAGCAGAAGAGGTACATGTCCCATGCTTCTGGGAGTTTTTAAGAGCCATTGCCAAATTGACATTCCCAACTTCCTGTCCTAGTCATCAGTGAAGTTGGGACCCCCGTCACTCTGGGCTACTGAGTGACTGTGAAAGCAGCGACAGCCTGCAATCCTTCATTGGACATTAATGTCTGTTATTTTTAAGTCACTGAACTGTGATCTTATTTGTTATTAGGGGCTCAGTGCATAAATTTGTGCACCTTAAAATGAACCTTGGACTGTGAGGCTGTGGTGGGCACAGGGGTGGGTCTTGGCCCAACCTCTGTGCCCCCAACCCGGACCATCCCACCTCGGTCCCCAGTCCCCTGTCTGCCACAGCCCTATTCCGGATGCTGCCACTCCCACGTGCTGATAGTGCTGGCCCCACTCACACCCTCTGACAACTTGGAGCTACTGGGGCTGGCACCATCAGCAGGTGTGAGCAGCGGCTGCTGCCCCATTACTCCTCAGGAGCAGGGGGAGGTGGAGAAGCCCTCAGAGGCAATTGGGCCAGCAGCTGCTGCTCATACCCACTGACAGCGCCAAGTGATCAGGACCAGCGCCTGACAGTAACTGCAGGTGTGAGAGACGGTTCCAGCACAGGCTGCAGGTATGAGTGGGGCCATCAACAGCAGTGGGTGCGAGAGGTGACTGCCAGTCCTGATACCCCCCTCAGGAGCTGGGGGAGGTGGAGAAACCTTGAAGGGTGATTGGGGCCAGCAGCTGCCACTTGCACTCACTGACAGCACCAAGCGATTGGGGCTGGTGCTGGGCATTGGCAACAGGTGTGGGTGCCAGCAGCAGGTGTGAACACCAGGTGGGACCTTGGCATGCAGGAGCAAAGAATTTTCAGTAACCACCAGAGGCTCTCTCTGATGACAGCAACCGGTGCTCCACCTTGGTCTGATGCAGCCACTCACCTGCTTCACCATCCCACTGTGGCTGATGCTTGCAATGTTCCACACTCTGCTACCTGCTGCTTATGCCCATTATATTCCCCACATACCTTCTAGTGGTCAGTGCACATCATAGTGACTGGTTCAGTTATTCAGTACAGTTTTTTCCGCTACATATATATATATTAGAGGCCTGGTGCATGAAATTCATGCATGGGCGGTGGATGTGTCCCTTAGCCCAGCCTATACTCTCTCCAATCTGGGACCCCTCCAAGGATATTCTACTCCCTGTTTAGGCCTAATCCCACCTAATAGAGTTCATATCCACCAGGATCGGGCCTAAATGGGCAGTCTAACATCCATCTCGCAATTCAAGACTGCTGGCTCCCAACTGCTTGCCTGCTGGCCTTCCTGATTGCCCCTAACCACTTCTGCCTGCCAACCTGATTACCCACTAACCACGCCCCTGCCAGCCTGGTCACCCCTAACTGCCCTCCCCTGCAAGCCTGGTCACCCCTGACTGCTCTACCCTACTGGCCTGGGTCTCCCCCAACTGCCCTTCCCTGTAGGCCTGGTCATCCCCAACTTTGCTCCTCTGCCAGCCTTGTCACCCCTATCTACTACTCTCCCCTGCAGGCTTGATTGCCCCCAACTGCCCTCCTTTGCAGGCCTGATTCCTTCCAGCTGCCCTCCCTTGGGGGCCATCTTGTGTTGGCCATCTTGTGTGTTGGAATGATGGTCAATCTTCATATTACTCTTTTATTAGATAGGATAGAGGCCTGGTGCATGGGTGGGGGCCAGCTGGTTTTCCCTGAAGGGTGTACTGGATCAGGGTGGGGGTCCCCTTGGGGTGTGGGGGCAGCTTGGGTGAGGGGCCTATGGTGTTTTGCAGGCTGGCCACACCCCCTGGCGACCCAGGTAGAGGCCCTGGTATCTGGGATTTATTTATCTTCTACAACTAAAACTTTGTAGCCTGGAGTGTGGAGTAGAACTCCATGGCAGCAGCCATTTCTGTTGGTATTTATTTGTCTTCTATAATTGAAACTTTGTAGCCTGGAGTGGAGGCCTCCACCAGCTAGGGTGTGCAGAAAGCTTGGCTTCCTCTGTTGCGAGAGAAACCCAAGCTTCCCTCCTGCTCTCTCTGTGGCTGCAGCCATCTTGGTTGGGTTAATTTGCATATTCACTCCTGATTGGCTGGTGGGCATAGCTGGTGGATGTAGCAGAGGTATGGTCAATTTGCATATTACTATTTTATTATATAGGATAAGTGTTCATCTTCTCATACATGGTTATGTGCACAGACATCTGTTTTAGAATAGAGTTCATATCCTATCAATGTACAATATGTTGATCGTTTTCCTTTCTTTTTAATTCTCATATCATTAAAAAAAGGGAAAAAGCCTTCAAAGCAGAATTCTAGCCCTGATTGGAACAAAATTCCTGAAAAGGTAATTTTTAACATGTTTAGATAAATATCTCATTTAAGTTTCTTCTAAAAAATTATCTGCAGAGAACTTCAGTGCCAGAATGATTATATCTCTAAGAAATATTTTGGCATTTACAAGGCCAACATATTGGAATTTGCAGATCATTCTCAGCATAAGATGAAAAGAAAGAGCCTTAAAAGTGTTCAGCTGGTATACATCAGAATCTTCCCTTTAATAACAGAAGGGAGCAAGACTGAAGCCTTATAAATTTGGTGTTTTATATAAAGGAATAATGTTATTTATCCCCAGATCACTGATTTTTATCGGTCTTAAGTCAATTTCCTAAAGTTTTTGATGACTTTTATGAAAAAGTAGGTGGTCTAGATGGGCCATAGATCAAAAAGGCAGATGTGTAGGGTCATAAAAGCAAGGCTTAAAGATTTAGTCTGTTGTGGCTGTATAAAAGGAACTAAAGGCTAAAGGAAAGTGACCAAATAAATCATGCCACTGAACAGTTAATTTAGGCAGAAAATGGCCTGAAGCATTTGCTTAGAACACTATTCTTTTTTAGTGTGTGCGTGTGTGTGTGTGTGTGTGTGTATGTGTATACACACCTGTATAATATCAAAACTAGAATTTGCCTTCAAAAAACCAAAATATTTTTATTGATTTCAGAGAGGAAGGGAGAGAGATAGGTAGAAATGTCAATGATGAGAAAGAATCATTGATCGGCTGCCTCCTGCACGACCCCTAATAGGAGGCCAAGCCCACAGCCCTTGCATGAGCCCTGACTGGGATTTGAACCATGACCTCCTGGTTCATAGGTTGACACTAAATCACTGTGCCACACTGGCTGAGCTGCATTTTGTTTTCATATGCTGGTGAAGGGGTAGAGAGAGTATTAAAAGGTTTGCATTACCAGCAGTAAAAGGTTCACTTTGGAACCTTCTTATTCAGTGGGTCTCTGGTGGGCACAGAAATCTTATTTTCAAGATCATTCTGCTATTAAAGACTTTGTTTCTAACCTAATTGAGAATAAGACCCAGACTAATGGAACATCTTGCATGTAGCAGGTGTTCTGTTCATGTCTGTGAAAGCCGGCAGGTAAATACACATTCAGATGCAAATATATCTTCTTGCTGTTTTAATGTGTGTTTTTTTTTTTAATTTTCAATTCATTAAAAACAGCTAAAGGCTGATTATGCATGAATAGATGTAAAAGATACCATTCTTTAGTTAAAAATCTGTACATTTTGAGAATTTTGACACATTTCTTGACTCCTCTCAGTCTTGTTTTTTGCATTTAAAAAAAAATATATTTTATTGATTTTTTACAGAGAGGAAGGGAGAGAGATAGAGAGCTAGAAATGTCGATGAGAGAGAAACATCGACCAGCTGCCTCCTGCACACCCCCTACCGGGGATGTGCCTACAACCAACGTACATGCCCCTGACCGGAATCGAACCTGGGACCTTTCAGTCCGCAGACCGACGCTCTACAGCTGAGCCAAACCAGTTTCGGCTGTTTTTTGCATTTTTAATATAGGCTGTAATAGTAAAGAGCTCTAGATGATTTTAAATATAGGAATACGAAATAATTAATCTCCTTGTCTTAGATTTAACTGTCTCACCTCATTCTCAAAATCCAAGCACTTTCTCCTGATGCTATAACTTCCTTCAAAAGCCTTTTACCTTTTTGTTCTATTTTTTGAGACTTAATCCCCTTTATCTTCACTATAAATTTATTTTAGTTGGACAAAAAACAACATCAATAAAATTTTTTTAAAATTTTTATAAAAAACTTTATATAAATTATTTAAATATAATCAGTTTGTTATCACCGAGACATAAGTAGAATTATAACATTTAAATGGTAGAAGCCCAAAGTGCATATAAATATACTCTAATAGAACCTAATAAATAAAACAGTGGTGCTTCTAAATGAAAAAAGAAAATGCTGTAAATATCATGATGTCTACAAATACCTAGCTCTGAAACTATTTGGATAAAAATTGGATGTTTATGAATAATTCTAGAAGCCCGATGCACAAAATTCATGCAAGAGGCTTGGTCCTCACAGCCCTGGCTTCATCTGGCAGGTCGTCCAGAGGGTCATTCTGCTGTTCAGACTAATTAGCATATTAGCTCTTTATCATATAGGGTTTATATTTATATTAAATTCCCACAAATACCATCTCATGCTCTGGCCCATGGGTTCTGTGCTTAGAGCCTAGGCCCACACAACAAAGGGTCCCGGGTTCTATTCCAGTCAAGGGCACATATCTAGGTTGCAGGTTCATCCTCAGCCAGTTGGGAGTGCATGTGGAAGGCAACCAATTGATATTCCTCATATCTCTCTCCCTCTCTCTTCCCTTCTTTCTTCCTCCCTCCTATTCTTCCCTACATTCCATTTTCTCTAAAACTCAATGGAAAAAAATATCCTCGGGTGAAGATTTACAATATTTATATATACCAGGTAGGAAAAGTAGGTTTATGGGTGTGAGTATGGGAAACACAGAGTTTATTCCTGTACTTTTATTTATTCTTGTATTATATATTTTTCCAAACAAACAAATATAAAGCTACTTTTGCCATTGCCCATATATACCAGCTCATCACAGTTTGATTAAAAAAAATGGAAGGAAGAATACCCTGTACAACAACCAGAAGAACATTTAAATCTAAAAGTATATTAAAGACAGAATGATAAAAAAAAAAAAAAATCTAGGGTGATTTTTGTGAAGCCCACGATTATATGCTGATCAGTTTATTCATCTACTTTTAAAAATAGCTGATTATGACATTTTTATTTCCTACTAGTTATTTCGAATGAGTTGAAGGTGGACATTGCTGAAAACAGAACCAAAAAGAGGCAGGGCAGGAATGTGGGACAGGCAGTCAGCATATTAAAAATAAAAGAAAGGACTCATATATGTCCTACAGAATTTCAAAGTAAATTCTATGAAACTGTATGAAGTAAAGGTGTATACTCAAGTCTATTCCTACCAAATTTCAGCTAAATCACTATATTATAAGAGAATGTTTTAATGTTTTCAGGTAGGGAAAGACAAACATTTATCTACTCGTTACTAAGTCCATCATTTTCACCCTCAGTATGCCTTGACAGATGTTAAATATCATCACGACCATCAACAGCACCACCTACATTATCATTTTTAAGTGCACTCCTGAAGTTTCAATATGTTTGTTGCATATTTAAAGTAACTAAAATAGGCACATGCCCTAACTTCTGGATTTACATTTTGTAAATTCACGTTTAGACACTAGAGGCCCAGTGCATGAAATTCATGTTCTGAGGGGGTGGAGTGGGGAAGGATCCCTCAGCCCAGCCTGTGCCCTCCTGCAGTCCGGGATCCCTTGGGGGATGTCTGCTTGCAGGTTTTTTTTCTGATTACTTTTAAGATGTTCTCTGCTTTTTTTTTTTTTTTTTTTTGTAGTTTTCCTCTAATGCACCCAGGTATTTTTTTCTTTCTCTTTGCAGTCATTGTAGACCTGGACCCCTCAGGGCAGGGGTCTTCCAACTATGGCCCGCGGGCCACATGCGGCCCGCAGAGGAGTCTGATCCGGCCCGCCAGGTTTTTTGGGCAGTGAGCGCAGCCGAGGTGTTACAGTAGGAATTAGTAGTTCATATAGTCCGGCCCTCCAGCTCTCTGAGGGACCGTGATCTGGCCCCCGCTTTAAAAAGTTTGAGGACCCCTGCCTCAGGGGATATCCGACTGCCAGCTTGGGCCTGATCCCCAGGGATGGGGACTAAGGCGGCAGTTGGACATCCCTCTCACAGTCCAGGACACTTCACTCCTTGCTGCTTGCTGCTCCTTACCAGCTCGGCCAAGGAGGTGGGAGAGGCTCCTGCCACTGCTGCTGCACTCACCAGCCATGAGCCCAGCTTCTGGCTGAGTAGCACTCCCCCTGTGGGAATGCACTGATCACTAGGGGAAGCTCCTGAGTTGAGTGTCTGTCCCCTGGTAGTCAGTGCACATCATAGCAGCCAGTCATTCTGGTCATTCTGCTGTAGCAGTCACTTTGGCTTTTATTATATAGATAATTTACATGTAATAAAATTCACTCATGTTTACAAGTACAGTTATATGAATTTTGACAAACGTATAATGTATTGTAACAACCCAAAACTTTCCTATATCCATTGGTAGTTCCTCTCCTCCTCCAAACCCTCATACTTGGCAACTATTGATAGATTTTTGTACATATAGTTTTATGTTTTCCAGAATGTCAAGTAAATAGAATCATTAGTATGTGGTCTATTATTAGCATAATACTTTTTACATTCATCCATGCTGTTTTATGTATCAATACTTTATTCATTTTTATTGCCGAGTAATTTTCCATTTTATGGTTATACCATAGTTGGATTATCAATGCAACGGTTGATTGGTATCTAGGTTATTTACAGGTGTGCACATTTATGAGTAAAGCTGATATAAATTTTTGCATACTGGTGTTTGTGTCTAAGTTAAAATATTTTGGTAACAAATTAAAGTGTAACTGAATGACACTGGAACATGCAAAGAATATATAGGACCATAAAACATTTTATTGAGGGAATGATTAATAATTACTTCAATAACAATATTTTATATATTATATACAGAAAATAAATCAGAGGGTAAAATGTTCTTTATCACATATATACATTTATGAGTTATAATATGATGACATTTATTCTGTTAATAACAACCATCATTAAAAGTATAGGCATGGAGAAAACAGCAAAATAATCTATCTTAGTTATTATTATTAACATTAGTAGCATTATTTACATTGCAATGGCAATGTTAAGACTCTCCCTTAATTTCTACTTTTCTCCTATTAACATGATTCTTTGCTATAGGCTATAGAAGACTCTAATCGAATAAGGAAATCAATATATTTGCCTAGTGTGGAGAAAATTAAAGGGCTTTAATGATATAATCCACATGTGTCAAACACAAGGCCCGCGGGCCAAATCCAGCCCGCCAGGCCTTGCGATGTGGCCCGCACCACGCTGTCATCACTGCACTCCGCTGTCAGTTTATGACATTGTCAGTTTATGACTGTTCAGTAAACCATTCGGCCCGCGATTTAGGCTGGATTTTAGATTTTGGCCCCTTCTCTGATTGAGTTCGACACCCCTAAATCAGTTCTGCAAACATGTTCCAAGAAAGTGAGAAGACTCAAGATTTCCATTCTTTCTAAAAATGGTTATGAGATCCTTACTTCCTTAGTTAACATCTTCCTATTCTACTGCTGACCAAGGGAAGAAAAAATCCTTCTCTACGTAGGAATATTAATCTACCATTAAATGGGTTCTGATAAAAAGACAAAATTGTGCAGTAAAGGCATGCTATTATCTGTTTCTCCAGACCTCACTACCTAAATCATTGGGAGTGACCCTGGGCTGGACTGGCCATACAGATAGTTTTAAATGGTCATATATTCACTTGGCTTGGAGATGGGGCTACAGAGAAATGTTTGCTCCTTCTACTAATTCACTCCCTAATCTCTAGGTATATTGTCCACATCAACAAGAGCTTTCATGTCCATCATTACACTGAGTGTTTTGATTAGAGATCTATATCCTACACTATTTTTGAAACCCAGACATTCTGAAATTTAAAGCAAGGCTTTAATAACATTGTACAGTAGTGTTGTCGTATGTCTCTTAGGGATTCTGTATTTGTTTTGACTATGACTGATGAAGTATTATGCATTTGTCATTTGAAATATGTGGGTAACCATGGAAATAGCTGAACATATGTTGTAGATGTACACAATTTTATTTTGCATACTATGATAGTGCATTCATGTCACATTGTGTTCTGTGTTTATTTCTCTGGTAGTTTTTTGCCATTAATATGAAGATTTATGTGACAAGTATAATGGTGCTTGCACATGGGAAAATAGCACCCTGGAGTCTAGAGGGTACCTAAGTCTTCTGTACAGTTCTTGAGGCTACTCACTATAGCAAATTTTGAGTTAACCAGTATCCCAACCTTAATAATTTGGAATTAACACAAAAGCCTCTATGGAGCCAGGAGAGTTTTTCATTGATCCAAGGTTGTTAAGTGGACTTCCAATGCCTCTGAGGATATACACATCGACTAGGGCAGTGGTCGGCAAACTCACTAGTCAACAGAGCCAAATATCAACAGTACAACAACTGAAATTTCTTTTGAGAGCCACATTTTTTAAAATTAAACTTCTTCCAATGCCACTTCTTCAAAATAGACTCGCTGAGGCCGTGGTATTTTGTGGAAGAGCCACACTCAGGGGGCCAAAAAGTCGCATGTGGTTCACGAGCCACATTTTGCTGCCCACGGTACTAGGGCAAGAGTATTCATAGAACTAACAGTTCCAACCATAAATGTTACTACAAGCCAAGCACAAAGAACTTATGAGATCTCGTTAAGGTATTTATTAAATTTAGAAAGGTGTTCACTGCCATTGTTCTTGGGCCTGGCCATTTGAGAATGAGTCTATTTAACTTTTGCTAAGAAGCATGTAATTTAACTTTTTTCCCCCTGTGATTTCTCCAGAGCCCTTGGTCTACTGGAATAGTTTAGCTTGCCCTTGGCAGCTGTGAAGTTTCTCTGTTGAAACAATAGCTTTGTTTCCCCCAATAGGGGCTTGAATTCTCCACTTAATGAAAAGAAACTGAGGTTCTTTCACTCTGTCTCAGAATCAGAGATTCTCCAAAGCCTTGACCCTACTCAAACCCACTCCCCTCCCCCAGCCCACAAAAACATATTTTGATTTGGAAGAAGAAAATGGAAAATATGGGCTCTGGTTGTTTACCTATCAGAACAATGTTGTTTCTTTTTTTTTTTTTTCTTTTTCTTTTTTTCCCCCTCCACGTGATAATGAAAGAGACTTATCTCAATTCATCGTAATTACTTGCTTCTTTCTCTCTGCCAAAATAGTCCTCCTGTTTTCATTCTGTTTATCTGTTCCAAGACCTGGTAGTATGTGGCACATTGTATGTTTTAAATAAATGAATGAATCAAAATATAAAGCATTGTTCCACTTAGAATTGTACTCAGTTTTTTTCTGAATTCCTGGAATACAAAGGAAAAACTACAAGCTTGGTCTTTCTAAAAAAAATAAATAAATAAAAAATACAGTATTGTTAAATATAATCACAATGCTATGTATTAGCTCTCCAGAACTTATTCACCTTCTACCAAGTTTGTACACTTTGACCACCATTTCTGCAATTTTCCTGCATGCTTTTTGTGTGTGTGTGTGTGTGTGTGTGTGGCATTTCTGATTTATGTGAATAAAGTCACTGCCTACCACATTGTCAAAAACAGAACATGAATTATCATAAATATCTTCCCTCTTTCCTCTCTCTCCAATTTATCTTCATCACCAGATCTTTTCCAATTTATCTTATTTTATATTTTTCACCTAACCCAATACTTCCACTATCTCAGTTATCCCTTAGAACTTGAACCTTGGCTATGGTTTCCTATTGTGTCTCCCTATTTCAATTATTATCTGCCTCCTATGCAGCCTCACATAAACATTTTTTGTTATAATTTCTTTTCTTTTTTTCAATTTTTGGTTTATACTTAATATCTCTAAGATGTCTCTGGTTACTCCTAACTCCCTCTCAGAAATACATTTTAGTATATTTTCTCTGTAATCCCATATGCTTCCTATGAGTATGTTCCATGACACATACAATTGTTTTCCTCTTCTGTCTCTTCCATTAAAATGAAAACTCTTTAACATCAATCATATATTTGATTACCTAGGTTCCCTTATAGAAGTCAGAGACAAATGCCAGTCATTAACTATATAGTTGATGCATTATAAGAACTGTTGCAGTAATAACTTAAGATATCTCGAGAGAAATAATTTTCTGAGACTCACAGAGGAGGATGAGTGACTTTTATTTACATAGAATTATAACCCTGGGGTTCCAAAGCCCCATTTCCCTTAGTCCAGTCACAGAAGTGTAGCTGGGATGTCAGTAAATCTATAAGCAAAGCCAGTGTCCAGAGTTTCTGTCCCAGGCTGCAACTGGGTGCAGTTCAGCATCAGGCTAGCAGCAGTCTGTTACTCCATGGTGCGTGGGGTTCACAAAGGCAGTTTAGATTGATGCCCAATAAGGTCTGAGTGACGTGGAAAGGTACCTACCTGTCTACCAGTCATACCTGGGGACAAATTTGTAGCCAGGATGGGTGTGACCACTGCAAGCATATTAGCATATTTAAACAAAGTCCCTTCTCTCTCTCTTCTCTCTCCCAGGCACTGGGTACTGGGTTCTTAGCTCTCCTGTGGCAGGGGATGCACTCCCCCATGCGCACATGACACATGGCATGTTGGGCTCCACACATCGACTAATAGACTTATTATTTTGGATGCTGAGCTATGGCTGCACATAGAATGGAAACTCTAGACACTGGCCCTCCTTCTGGCTCTTCTGAATTCCCAGTTGCCCCTGTTTCAGGACTGGCTTGGGACATTGGAAACTAAGAAATGTAACTCGATGTTGATAAAATATTCTACCACCTCTCATCCATCCGTGGGGCTTCTGAAAATTCTTATTTCGGCAATGCCCCAGGAATTCCACTCTCACAAACAAAGGAGGACTTCCACTTGTGTGTTCCTCTGGCAGCAGAACCATATGGTGGCATCAGGTCTTTTTGGTGTTTGTTGGGTCCACTCTCTTCCTTTGGATTGGGGCAGCATACAGCCTTTGGTGCTGAGAGTCATTCTAAAGGAGCAGAATCATAAGTCTGTGTTCTGAATTGGTTATGGGGTTTCCAGAGTTGGTTCTTTTTATATGATTAGCTTTCCAATGGTAAAGGAGGCATTGATGTGTCACGGTGACTGTGGCACAAGTATGCAATATATCATTATTGGATACTCCTAATCAAATGTTTATAGAAGGTAAGTATGTGGATGACCTTATATTTGATATCTTAGAACATTTTGGCTGGTTGGTCCTTGTGGTGCCAAAATAAATAGATAAATAAATAAATAAATAAATAAGGTAGATAAAGCAGGAGCTCAGGGTTTTAAATTATCAAGTTCCACATAAATGACTAAAAAGTCCTATGTATGCTCTGAAAGAATCCCTCATTTCTCATAGTCATGGAGCTGAAATTTCTGAAGCACAAACCCAGACTTTTATTCTGTGAATGACTGTATTACAATGCAAATTGAATTCCCAATCTCACAGCATATATGCTATTAACTAAGGTTATTAATTTGCAAGGAATGGGATCTTAAAAATTGGAATGGATTTATATGGGCATATTCTGATGAAGTAGGAAATATTAACACCTAAAATCTATTCAGTCTTTTTTTGAAATATATCTTTTATTGATTTCAGAGAGGAAGGGAGAGAAAGATACAAACATTGATTGGCTGCCTCCTGCACATCCCTAACTGGGAAAGGAGCCCACAACCCAGGCATGTGCCCTGACTGGGAATTAACCCCTGACTTCCTGGGTTATAGATTGATGCTTAACCACTGAGAAACACCAGCTGGGCTGTTCAGTCTTTCTTGGTCATAGAGCAGCCCTTCTATCTCTGTTCGAAGAGACCCAAAACATCATTGTGATCTACCAATCAGAGTTGGGCTTATGAACTTCAGACAATCAGTAGAATTTAGCCCAAATCCAACTCACAGTGGGTCCAGTAACCACCCAAACTCATTCTGTGTGTTATTTAGGCCTATTTACCTAGTAATCTGAAAAGCTGTTAATTTTGAGTGGTGCCAAGGACAGGAAATTGTTCTGAAACAGACTAGGCTGCCTAGCAAGGTGCTGGGTCACTTGGTCCATAATGATGCACAGACAGA
The DNA here is from genome assembly GCF_964339955.1 of Pipistrellus hanaki. NCBI lineage: Eukaryota > Metazoa > Chordata > Mammalia > Chiroptera > Vespertilionidae > Pipistrellus > Pipistrellus hanaki. Next base: position 29,364,313 of record NC_140511.1, read on the forward strand.
CCCAGTGATGTCTGAAGTGTCAGTGTCAGATACAGATTCTGTTTGGCTGTTCTCAATAGCAGTGATTTTCAACTTTTTTCATCTCATGGCAAACTAATTCTTAAAATTCTTCAGCCCTCACAAAATATATGTTTATTTGATTTAAAAAAAAATAGGTAGAATTTTGATTCACTTGCACTGGAGAGCTAATGTGTTGGCTATTGTCATTTATTTATTTAATAATCTAGGGCCATGGTTGGCAAACTGTGGCCCCTTAAGTATGGCTCTTCCACAAAATACCCTGGCCTGGACGAGTCTATTTTGAAGAAGTGGCATTAGAAGAAGTTTAAGTTTAAAAAATTTGGCTCTCAAAAGAAATTACAATCATTATAATGTTGATATTTGGATCTGTTGACTAATGAGTTTGCCAACCATTGATCTAAGGGAAAAGAAGTCAGTGCCCCTGATTAAATAGGTACTGCGCATTTTAGAAATTCTTACAGCACATTGATTGAAATTTTTGCTCCATCGATAAGTCACAGTACAGGTTCTTGGGATTTGGGGGCAAAGCCATGGAACCCTTTGTGGATAACATACGTCCTTTTAAGAAACAACTCTCGGCCGCTTACTGGGCCTCAGTAGAGAATGAATGCCTAACCATGGGCCACCAAGTTACCAGGCAATCTGGATATCTATCATGAATTGTGTGTTGTACGACAAAGTTAGCCATAAAGTTGGGTGAGGCTCAAGCCAGCCATGGAGCCACAAATAAGTTTTATGAGGAAGTGACCCAAATGCCCATGGTCCCCAGTCTTGCTGCATTATTTTGTTTCTTTCAGTCTGTGCCTATGTCCTCATAGGGAGTTGCCTATGGCCAGTTTACTAAGGGTGATAAGAAACAGACACTTTGGGTCTGCTTTACAGATCTTACAGGCAGATCTGTGTGATATGAAAGTACCAGCCCAAAGTGGACAACTGTAGGACTGCAGGCCTTTCTGGAACATCCCTGAAGGACAGTGGTAGAGGAAAGTCCTTTTAGTTGGTGGAACCTTGAGCTATGACTCTAGTAGTTCATTTGGTTTGAAATAAGCAGTCAAATGTTTGAGTATGTAGATGTATAGGATGTGACCCATGATTTTTCTCAGTGGTCAGCAACTTGGAACATGATTGGAAAAGTGGTGATAAGGAGGTCTGGGGAAAAAAATACGTAAGTGGACCTCTTTGAATGGACAAAGAATACAAAAATATCTGTGCCTCATGTGAATGCTCAGCAAAGTGTTCCCTCAGCAGAATAGGATTTTAATAATCAAATGGATAGGAGGGTCCCTTACATACCAGTCAGCCTTTTCCCCCAGGCACTTTCTGTCATTGCCTAATGGGCTCAGGAAAAAAGTGCCCATGGCAGCATAAATGAAATTTATATATGAGTCAGCTGCATGAACCAATGAAGCACTCACCGGTGCTGACCTGGCCACAGCCCCACGGGTGATTGCCCATTCTGCCCAAGGGGCTATGCCCTGGGTCAGTCAGGCAGCTACCAGGTGACAGGCTGATCAAGGTACATAGTTTCTATGATGAAAATGGCAGGACTTCATTCTTACTGGAATAGGCACTTTCTCTGGGGTTAGTACTTTTTCACTTCTACGCAGGTCAGTTCTTTCATGTTAAGTGGAAGTACTGTATTATTTGGAGGTTAAGTCTTATTTAAGGAGATGTGGTCAGGTGCGAGGTCAGCAAGAGTAAGGTTGTGATGGTTGATTTTTGTGTGTGTGTGTGTCAACCTAGCAGGGTTATAGTAACCAGGTGTTTAATCAAGCACCAGGGTAGATAGTGCTATGAAGTTTTTTTGTAGATCAAGTTACTTATCTACCATCAATGGATTTAAGTATTGGAGATTAGCCTTAGTAATATAGATGGGCCTCATTCAATAGTTTGAAGCCTTTCAGAGCAGAAACAGAAAAAGAAATTCTGCCTCAAGACTGGTGCCTCACCTTCTCCTGAGTTTCCTGCCTGCCAGCCTGCTATCCACAGTGTGGATGTGCCAGCCCCTGCAATCCTATGAGCTAATTCCTTAAAATATATGACTTAACAGATATTGATTCTGTTTCTCTGGAGAACCCTGACTGATACAAAGTGTTTATTCAATTTACTTTTTAATGTAATTACTGACCCAGTAGAATTATGTCTGCCATTATGCTAATTATTTATTTTTGTATTATTATCCACTTGTTTTATGATAGAGATTTTCTAAATACTATTCTATTTTTTGTCTTTTGCTATATATATTGAGACATTTTCTTAATTGTTTCTCTGGGGAGAATTATAATTTATATCTTAACTTAAAATTATCTAGTTCCAATTAATAACAATTTAATTTTAATGTAGAAAACATTTACTCCAATATAGCTCTATTTTCTCTTCTTTTGTACTCTTATTACTATACAAATTATTTCTTTATACACCATAATCCTATTAACTCAGTTTTATATTTATTGCATTATGCAGTTGTCTTTTAGATGATAGAAAAAAGTTATAAACAAAAATACATTTTTGGTTGAAAATGAAAGTTTTAAAAAGTTTTTTTTTTTATTTTTATTTTTTTTCTGGTCCCCTTTGCAAGTTTTTAAAGAGCCCTATGTGCTGGGGCTTTGAGACCTCAGCCAAAGGCCTGGCCTGGCATCAGCACTGAAAACTTCACCAGGGGAAGGTTTATGGCCTCTCTGGAATGGGAGTAGTGTTATTTTCCTTATTATTTAAGCAAGAAAGCATTTACAGAAGCCAAAATAGCAAGGTTAAAATTTCAAACAGCAGTTTTTATGTAAGATGATGCTTCAAACTGACAATCTTCTTTAGGAAACAGTTGATGAGCCTTTCTCCACACTGCTGGTACTTGAGCCTAATGTAGGAGTGGACCACTTCTTTAAACAAAATAGAGTTAGAAGTGGGTTTTCAAGAACAATAATTGAATTTCCTGAAGAAAGGAAGGTATAAATTTAAGGAACAGCAAGCAAATTTGATATGATGTAAGCCTCCATGTCTACCAGATCTGAGAAGTCAGCAGAGAAAGGAAACACTTAAGTAGGTAGTTGCAAGCTTAGTGGGAAAGCTACTCGTTACCTTGGTTGGAAAAGGCATAATGTAAATTCATTTGAGGTCTGTTTCTGCTGAGGACAGTAGAACCCAACTGTTGCCTTGTTTTGCTTCACCCTTTAAAAATCAGGAAGAGTTCACATTTCTTCTTCCAGAGACACATCTTTGGTAGGGATGGAGTTCTTTGAGAAATCATAGCTTTGTAATAAGGTATTTAGGCTTTGACTCAATTTGATAAATCACATTGTTAGCTACCATATATCAGCCAAGCTGATCATTTACTGAACAAAGAGAAGAAAATCATTTCTCACATAGGGAGGATTATGTGAGAAATAACATGAGTATTATGTGAGAAATAGCCACCACCTCTGGTTTTGTAGGGATTGGTAAATATTTGGTACGGATTTGAGTGTATATGTGTGATTGTGGGGAAGGGAGTTCATTCAATAGATATACAGTATTCTTTTTTTAATTATTTATTATTTAAAGTATTATATATGTCTCTGCCCCCCACCCCCATTGACCTCTCCCCAGTCTTTGCCACTTCCCAGCACATATCTTCAACCCCTACTGTTTGTGTTCATAGGTTATGTTTACATACATGTATACAAGTCCTTTGGTTGATCTCTTACCTCCCCCCTTCCCTACCTTCCCTCTGAGGTTGAATGGTCTATTCTATGCGTCTGTGTCTCTGGATCTACTTTTGTGCATCAGTTTATGTTCATTATATTCTATCAATACAAATGAGCGAGATCATGTGATATGTATCTTTCTCCAATTGGCTTATTTCACTTAGCACAGTGCCCTCCAGGTCCATCCATGCTGTTGCAAATGGTAAAAGTTCCTCCTTTTTTTGCAGCAGCATGGTATTCTAGTGTATACCACTGTTTTTTAATCCACTCATTTGCTGATGGGCACTTAGGCTATTTCCAAATCTTAGCTATTGTAAATTATGCTGCTATGAACATAAGGGTGCATATATCCTTTCTGATTGGTGTTTCTGCTTTCTTGGGGTGTATTCTTAGAATTGGAATTATTGGATTAAATGGGAGTTTCATTTTTAACTTTTTGAGGAAACTCCATACTGTTTTCGAAAGTAGTTGAATCAGTCTGCATTCCCACCAGATTGAACGAGGGTTCCTTTTTCTCTACATCCTTGTCAGCACTTGTCATTTGTTGATTTGTTGATGATAGCCATTCTGACAGGTGTGAGGTGATACCTTATTGTGGTTTTGATTTGCATCTTTCAGATGGTCAGTGACTTTGAGCATGTTTTTATATGTCTCTTGGCCTTCTGTATGTTGGCTTTTGAGAAGTGTCTGTTTAGGTCCTTTGCCCGTTTTTTTTATTGAATTGTTTATCTTCCTTTTGTTAAGTTGCATGAGTTCTCTATAAATTTTGAAGATTAAAAATTTATCAGATTGGCAAATATGTTGTCCCATGCAGTGAGTTCTCTTGTTTTGTTGACAGTTTCTTTTGCTGGGCAGAAGCTTTTTATTTTGATGTAGTCCCATTTGCTTATTTTCTCCTTAGTTCCCATTCTCCTAGGAGCTTATCAGTAAAGATATTGCTCTAACATATATCTGATATTTTGCTGCCTATTCTTTTTATCTCAGTCAAATAGCATATATTTTTAGGAGGAAGTCTCTTAGTCTTTCTTCTTACTGTTTTGTAGATAATTCCTTAAAATAAAACAGTAAAATAGACAAAGCTGTTTTTTTAAATACAGTAAAGTTGTTAGCCTAATACATTAGAGAAAATCAACAGTTAAATCTCTGATCTGTCATTCTACAAATTAGGAGTAGATGCCATATAATGGATTTGATAAATCTATGATTATGTTATTAATTATTCCTTTAGAGCCAACTATGAGCTTACACAAAATGTTGATATTTGTGCCAAAAAAAAAACACACCTCATCCTGCAATATTGACACAAGTGTATCTGTTTATGTTAAGACTGGGGCAATATAAATGTTTTCCTATTTTGTGTTTTACACCAAAGATGAGACCAAGTAAACAAGCAATATTGTAATCAACATTCTATGTTTAATTTTTCTAGAACTAAGTTTATATTTGCGCTCTGTCCACATGATATAACATGTGGAAGATAGTAAAAATTGGAGTATTTTTAAAAACATATATATATATATATTATTGATTTTTTACAGAGAGGAAGGGAGAGAGAGAGCTAGAAATGTCTATGATAGAGAAACATTGACTAGCTGCCTCCTGCACACCCCCTACCGGGGATTGCCCACAACCAACGTACATGCCCCTGACTGGAATCGAACCTGGGACCCTTCAGTCCGCAGACCAACGCTCTACCACAGAGCCAAACCGGTTTCGGCAAACTGGAGTATTTTTAATGACATTATTCAGAATCATCCAGATGAACAATGAAAGTAACATTGAAACTTTATGTTCAGGTAGTTTATTATATTAGAGTATCAATTAACTTTTACCTCAGTTTTTTTAATGGAATGAAAGTGGGCATTAACATGTATTTAATACTAGATTTATTTATTTTTTTCAAATTCCAGAAGATGGGGTTTACTAATGATTCTAGAATTTTTTTTAAAAAGTTTAAAAATTATAAATATAGGGTATCCCCAAAAACATATACAAAATTTGAATAATTATAAAGGTAGTGTTTGTTAAAATGCATTTCATTTTCAATATTGAGCTTTCAGCTGTTAAAGTGTGTATACATGTAAAGGGGACACCTTGTATATATATCAAATATATTTGGTATATATAAAATAAATTAAAATTCAGTGGAAGCAGTTAATATATTTGAAAGTTACGTTTCTAAAAATGAATGCTCAAGTATGTATTACAGAACAGAAACAACAATAAATTTATTTAAAAAACAACCTTCTTGCCAACAAAAATTCAAAATTGCTTAAGTGAATTGAAAATTGTCAGTTTCCAAAAAAATAAAAAATACTACAAAGCATTACTTCTAGTTTCTTTAAATTAGACACATTCATGCATGTCTAAAATAATTAAATTTATCTTTTAATTTTAATGGTTTAGTATGGCCAACTAATTCAGATAAAATTAAACATCAAGTTTCAAACTATGAAAGCACATGAAAAATGTGATAATTAGGCAAATAGGCTTTGCATGTAGACAAACCTTTTTTTTCTCCTCTTGACTTTGTCCTATCTAGCTCCAGTGATCCTAAACAAATTATTAAAATGTTCAAGACCACAACTTTCTCATCTCTAAGATGGGAATGGTGTGGTATCTACCTCAAAGGTTGTTGGAAAGAGTAAAATTGTTTGCTTATATAAATGTTTGGCCCAATGCCTACAGTAAGGTAATGGCTCTCTATTTCAATAATAATACATTTAACAAAGCAATGAATGCTATTGTACTACTGGAGAAAACCTAGAAGAGACTCCTAGTTTTTCTTCAAATACTTTTTCTTTTTTTAACCATTTTTTTCTGCAAATGTATTTTACTACCCTTTTAAATAGTCATGTTATAGCAATGATGCTGGTGATGATAATGGTAACTGTCTTTATTGAGTACTTTCCTTATGCTAAGCAATGTGCTAAGGACTTTAATGTATTATTCATATTTGTCTAACCCAATAGGGTCACTTTAATTTCATTGTGGAATTCATTTGGACTATTGATAGATATCCCAGCTGGCAAGGTAGCAGATACTGTTGGAGAATTCATGCCAATGCAATCATTAAAATTGGAAACAAACAGGCACACAAAAACTAGACAGACCAATCTACCTTATATAAGGCAATCTTTATTCAACAATAGTAGAATTAGACTATATAACTGTCTACATTGAGAATCCTCTGCCAGTATCATTGCCAAGTTGCCATCCAGCAAATAATACCTTGATGGGGTATGTTCTGAGGATACCTCCGTGGCAATGAATTTGGAGTAAGAATACTTGGGTTTCCTTCTTGGCTTAGAGAATCAAAAAATAATGGGATTCTTAGAAAATCAATTACACAATTAATCAAGTTCCTATCTATGACATTGAAACAAGCTATAATCCTTTGCCCATTTTAGTGATTGAAAATGTACTTAAATAACAGTGATAGTATTATGTATTGAACTATCCAGCTGGCTTTACTTATCCTATATAATTAAAGGCTAATATGCAAGTAGACCAAACAGCAAAACAACCAAACTACCAGCTGCTATGATTTGCACTGACCACTAGGGAGTGTGCACAGAACATGGCGGGCATCTACTGTGGCGGGATGGTGGATCAGGTGAGTGGGGGTGGCAGACCAAGGCAGATGTCAGTTGCTGTCATCAGGGTGAGCCTCTGATGGTTTCTGAAAATTCTTTGCTCCCGGGGTCCCACCCAACACACCTACTGCTGGAGCTGACCCCAATCTTTGCACTGTCAGAGGGTGTGAGTGGGGCCGACCCTGTCAGTGTGTGGGAGCTGCAGTGTTGGAAGTGAGGCTGTCTGCAGACTGGGGACTGGGGACCGGATGGGAGAATGAAGGATGGGCCGAGACCCGTCCCTGTGCCCACTGTAGCCTTGCCCACAGTTCCTTTCAAGGTGCATGAATTCGTATAGTATTCTTATAATTTCTTACATTCTTATAAACATTGATTGGATTTAGGGGTGGTTCCTGTTACTGTAACTGAGTAATGAACCATCACGAAACTTGATCACACAAAACAACCATTTTATTATGTCTTAGACTTTGTGGGTGAGAGATGCAGGAAGATCACATCAGAGATGGCATAGATATCGGCACCCTTACCTCGAATGACTGCCATGGATGAGGGTAACTTGATGACTGGGGTATTTAAGTTATGTGGGAGCATCTTTACTACTCATAAGTGTGGTTACTGATGTTGGCTGTCTGCTGAGACTTTCAGCTGGAGTGCTTTGCATGTTGTCTCTTTATGTGTCTTGGCTTCTTATATTATGATGGCTAACTTCATAGAAGAAGCTTCCTGATTTGGTTGCCTGTGGAGAACAATCATTTCAAGAGGACTAAGTGGAAACTGCATGGCCTTTTGTGACCTTGGAACATATATGACATCACTGTTTTATTGCTTAAAGTAGTCACTAGTCACTAGTCACTTAATATTCGAGGAGACAAATCATATATCCCAACTCTTGGTGTGAAGACTGTCAAATAATTTGGAAGTCATGCTCTGGCTGATATGGCTCTGTGGGTTGGAGCATTGTCCTCTTCATGGAATGGTTGCCAGTTGATTCCTAGTTTGGGCACATGCTGAGTTTGTAGGTTCAATCCCAATTAATGTTCCTCTCCTTCTCCCTCTCTCTCTCCCTCTCCCTCTGCCTCTTCCCCTCCCTCTCAAAAAAACAAAACAAAAAGATTTTAGAGATCATGTTTTAGAATCATTAGAGACATACTGTTGTACTATTGGCATATATAGATTTATTTTATTTTTCCTTTCATTTTCCAAACCAGGAATAAAATATTTGTCTAAATAGGGAATTCATATTCTTACTCCCTCTCAACCAAAGTAATGAAAAATAGTCTATTTAACTAGCTGTCCAACTAGCTAAACCCCACTCTTTGTTTTTCAATGTTTTCTATGATTATTGAATATAAGAAAAGCCCATGTAATTTTTTATCTTGGCATGATAAAAGCTTGAAAATTCAATATTTTTCAATATATGAAAAATTATTCCATCTTTTCTGATTATAAGTCCCATTTTAAAAAATGTGTTTTTATTGATGAGAGAGAGAGAGAGAGAGAGAGAGAGAGAGAGAGAGAGAGAGAGAGAGAGAGAGAGAAACATCGATACATCGATGAAGGAACTATCACTTGGCTGTATCCTGTACACTTCCCTCCCACTGGTGATTAAGTCCACAACCTAAGCATGTGCCCTCAACCTCTAGATGATCTGGAGGATTCTCAACCAACTGAACCACACCGGCTAAGGCTCTAAGTCCTATATATTTTAAAGCTCCTATGCAGTAACCAAGTGAAGTTCAGAATGAATAAATTTTGGTATAACTCAAGCATATAAAATCCTTTTGACTTAAAATATAACCTAATTGGGAATGAGTTAATCAATAATGTAGCCTTGAATTACTGAGATATTGATTTGGTCTACTGGTTTACTTTGCCTATAAAATATGTGTATGAAACTACTTTTACAGATGAATGTAAGTAATATAGACACTTCGTTTATGTTCTATAGCTAAAAGCAATAAGTGAGTATAGTTCTAAAAAGTTATGTAGCTGATATTAGTTATTTTTTTTCAAATATTGTTACTGCTAAAATATAGATATATAAAAAGGCTATTATTACCTCTCAGATTTTCTACCCAATCAAAATAAAAGCTAGTTTCAGACCATAGTTCATTACATTTACATTTTAATATCTTCAACATAGTGTGTGATAGTTTAATTTCTTTCTCATCTCAGTAATGGAGAATGCTACTTCACCATAGTTTTGGTAGCATCTAAGATAGAGGAAAGGAAGGTTGGATTTTATTGAGAATTTGAAGCTTGGTTTAAGGTGGGCCTTTCAATGTGAGGACATGATTAGGATTTGGTTTTGATTGTGGTATATTGCTTTAGTATTGATGAAAATAGCAAAGCAAGGATTTTGAGTTTAGAAATTCAATGAGTCTTAACTATTCCTTGATGCCTTCTATTGAAGAGTTGCTGGGTTATTTGATAACTTTCTATAACAAAAAAGTTGCTTGCCTGGACAAGAGTTTCTAAGAGTAGTACAATTTTGTCACTGAAGGCAATGGAATAGTAAGTTCACTCTAATGTAGACACATGTATGGAGGTTCTCAATAGAATCACTTATCGGGACAAATATACTAGTAAATAGAAATGAAAAAGAAAAAAAAAGCAACTGCAGTGAACTCCTTTTGATCTCTTGTGCCTCAGTTTTCTGTCTTTTTAAGGGCTCTGATAAAATCATGAATTTGAAAATGTAAGTTAAAATTTTCAAAATACAATGAAATTTCAGTTAACTTTCTAGTTATTGTCAGATACAAAATCTTCAGATATTGTGGGTGAACATGGCCATCTTAGAATCAAGTATGGAGTGTCTCCCTAAAAGGTGGAGGTGCAGGCCTTTTTCGGTTTACAAACCCTTTTCATTTAAAGAATAAACATCTCTAAACTATCTTAGCTAATCCACATTTCTTGAACAGCATTAATTTTACCAATGTAACACGTCTAATTTCCATTGTGCTGTTAGCAAAACATCTGGTTATTAGAAGAAAAAAGGGCCCAAGTGCTATAGTGTTAGATTTTGATTACACTGATTTAGAATTCCAGAATGGGATAAAGAACCACCCTACTCTAGGCTAAAACCCAAAACTGTTTAAGCCAAAGTATGTAAAAGAAAAAAAAGCAAATTGAATAATGGTTATAAAGGATGATTCCTACAGGCAGAGAGTGAAGTGAAGCAAGTATACATTTCAAAAAAGAAGACAACTTAGTGTGTCTGAGAATCAGAAACTGGCTGTGGTCAGTGGATGAAGGTGTATTGATTTTGGAAGGAAAGCCAGCTAAGTCATCTACATTTAATATTAAATTTGGTTGGATATTCTGGTGAATGCACTGATTTTCTTGTTCCTATGTTCTCGGGGATTTTTGAACACTCAGATACTTCATTGCCCAGGATGGATTGCCATTCTAGGCAATTCCCTGTCCCTCAAATCAGGTTTTGCCTCTTTCTCTGCAGTTATGTTTTTTGTTTTGTTTTTGTGTTCTTTTTTTCTTTTTAAAAAAAGTATATTTTATTGATTTTTCAAAGAGAGGAAGGGAGAGGGAGAGTTAGAAACATCGGTGAGAGAGAAACATCAATCAGCTGCCTCCTGCACACCCCCTTCTGGGGATGTGCCCACAACCAAGATACATGCCCTTAACCAGAATGGAACCTGGGACCTTTCAGTCCGCAGGCTGACGCTCTATCCACTGAGCCAAACTGGTTTCACCGTATGTGTTTTTTCATGTTTGTTATTTTGTTAATCCTCACCCAAGGATATTTTTTCCATCTAATTTTTTAGAGGGGATGGGGAGGGGAGAGGAAGGGAGCAAAAGAAAGGGAAGGAAAAGGAAGGGAAGGGAGAGAGAGAAACATCAATATGAGAGAGACACATTGACTGGTTGCCTCCCACACATGCCCTGACCTGGTCTGGGACCAAGCCTGCAACTGAGGTACCTGCCCTTGATCAGAATCAGACCTGTGACCCTTAAATTTGCAAATGGATGCTCTAACCACTGAGCGAACCAACGAGGGCTGCAGTTATGTTTTTGCCTGACTCTCATTGCTATTAAACTAAGTGCTCTTCCAGAGAACACTCTTATTTATATTTACAGTTGTTACTAGAACTTAGTAGGTTCTCAAAAAAAATCTCCCTGAATAGAAACACTAATTTAGGCTAAAACTAATATAGAGTAACAGGCCAATGTAATTGCTTATATTGGGTTAACTTGGCCAATTTAAAGGAAAACAAATCGGGTTTAAAGATTGCACAGTGAAACAGCATGGGTTGTTTGAAATTTTCATTCTATCCAGCAGAAACTGTTTGCCTGTGGCATTTATTCTAGGTCTAATTCAAAATGGTAGTTTGTGGGAGCTGTCACCATGGGGAAAGCAGAGTCTGGTTCCAGCAGGGATGTAACTGGCACTGCTCTGGAATGACTTTGCTTCTGTGAGAGGCCAACTTAGAGGAAGTGCTGACAGCTGAGGCATTAGGCTCCGGACAGGAAGGCTGTTATTGATAGGAAGAGGGCAGGAAGATGGGGAGGATGTGGCACAATTGATTCTTGATTGATACCCGGAGCTGAGAGCTGTGGGCAACATATCCCGCATATCCCCAAGGAAATGTGGGCAAATCAATGCCTCTCTTAGGCCTGGGAAACCAGCTTTGTCCTACTTAACATCTTGCCAGACTACTAAGAGTTTCTATAGCTCTGGGCACCATATTTTGGCAAACAGGAAGGCTGTAAGTTTTCGCTGAAGAGACAAATGAATCTGGCACAGAATTTTTGACTGTCATTTCTGTGTGGTCATAGCAAGAATACCAAAGAACTTTTACATTGTAGGTACTCAATTATTGCAAATCAAAGCAGCAAAATCTCACCTAGTCCCAAAACTCTTGATAACTTTATTGGCTTTCTAAAACTCCTATGTGTTAATTAAGTCTTTACCAACTGAATTTATAGTTCTTTATGGTCATGGATTTATTACTGAAAAATCCCTCCCCCAACCTATATTTAATGAATAGTTGCATTTGAAAGATTTTAAAACCAATAAGACTTTCATATACATTATTTAAATCTCATTGGGATAACAGAGTTTTTAATTATTATTACAAATAAATAAAATTTAAAGATCTGATATGTTAAGCAAGGTAATGCATATTCTATACAATCCTCTTAGATAATAATTTTCATATGTTTATGGTCTACAAGAACAAAGATTTCATCTTGTGTATTTTTGATATGATCTTCTACATGCTTTATAATTATATCTATCATTTATTAAATTCCAAGGATACACTAAGTTCTTTACAGGTCATTACCTTGTATCAAAACTCTGAGGTAGGTGGTAGAAGTAGATGTCAGTTCTTAGGCTGGTTTATTGCTGATAAATTGTGTCAACAAAATGCTATCTTTTAAAAGAGCTAAAACAACAATAATTTAATTTGCTATCTGTTTCCTGCAATTTGAGACACTTCATGATCAGATTCTAAGATCTTTTTCAGATTCACCTTCAAGTACATTATTCTATAGTCTCACTCATTGTTCCCTCCCAGACACACATTTATTTTCCCTCCTCCTGCCTCTGTGTCTATCATATCATCAGTGTGAAAGACCAGGCTCCCCTGCAGTTATTGGAAGCCCTGCTTGAATATTGAAATCTTGTCTGAATGGTCTAAAACTTGAGTAAAATTGTCTATCTGTCTGAAAGATGACAAGTTTTGTTGTTTATTCCTATATTTTGTCATTGTAACTGTTTACTAATATTGCCACCAACTCTGCTTTTCTACTGATAATAGCATTTTGTGCTTTAGGGTGCATAATTTAACAATTTATTATTTTGAATCTCAACATAACATTTGAGAAAGCAAAGTATATTATTATCGTAATTATAAGAATGTAAAACGGAGGTTTAAAGAAGTTAAATGACTGGCTCAAGTCCTGTGTGTGTGTGTGTGTGTGTGTGTGTAAACACACAAATGAGAAAGCCCTTTTTCTGGACTGCACATTTTGCTAAGCACTCTACCATGAGTTACCTTGTTTATTCTCATTAATTTTTGAATAACGGTTATTATTCTATTCATTTAATATGAGAAAATGTGGGAAGAGAGACATTAATTAACACTCCTAATTTTATACTACTAATAGTTGATAGATCTGGATTTGAACAAAAGTTCTCTAACTCCAAGTCTGTTTTGTTTTTCTTTCTCTTATGTGTTAACTGTTTCTTAACACGTTATCATTCTGTAGTCTTACATTCTGATAACTGAATCTTCTCATTTCCAATGTGCATATAAACTACCCTAAAATTAACCCAGGAGCCTTGCCTAAAGTCTCTGTCTTTGTCCAGGAACAATATCCAATCCATTCTTTACCCCATGATTGGAGGTTTCCTACTGAAATTCAAGCTTTCATTGAGATCAAAACTGTTTGTTAGAATGCGGAGAATTTTGATGTAAATAGGAAAAAAGAAATCCACATAGGTGAATGGAGTAAAAAGTACTCATGGGAGTACTCCAAAATCAGGGCTTGCTGTGTGGTAAACCTAGATCCCCTTCCACAGGGCAAATTCAACTCCAGTTGCTTGCTATGCGGATCAGGGATATATTTCAGTTGCACTCACCCCCTTGGCCAGGCACTTGCTCTGATTGGCTCTGCCTATGATTGCAGAACTATGGTTGCATGCATTCTATTGACCAATATCCCCGCCTCATACCTAATATGTCCCAAACTTCAAAAATGCTTGTCCCCATGTATAGGCAGAGTGTCCCTATAAATAACTTCTGAATCTACTGTAGAATCACAAGAAAATCTCCAAGCTCCAACTCATACCATCTGCCATTAACCAGCTTACAAATATAACAAAAAGTTCTGTTGTTGTTATTGTTTTGAATAGAATATTTTAAGTTTCTGATCAATGCTAAATTATGGTGAACTTGCAGGTCAATATACTGTGTAATATTTCTATAAATTTGGTTATAAAACCTTATACCTCATCTAAAAACTGTTGCTTTCCTTGGTCTTTCTGCCTATTTTAGGGTGCTAGCTTCATTCCTAATGCTACTTCAAGCATCTCTATTGGCTCCACATCCTGCAGATTCTTTAATATCAGTTGGCAATCTTAGAATCTTGTGAGTCCAATGCCAGATCTCTTATTTGACCAATTAAAGGATTTTAGTAGTTCCAGTTGTTTCATCTCTTTTTATAAAGAAAGCAAGGTAAGGGAGTAAAGAGTGACAGGAAGAGAGTACTATTAAATTTATTTATTTTAATCCTCGCCTGAGGATATACTTTTATTAATTTTTTTCATTAATTCTAGAGAGGTGAAGGGAGGAGAGAGAAACATTGATGTGAGAGAGAAACATCAATCAGTTGCCTCGCATATGGGCCTCAACTAGGGATTGAACCCACAACCTGGATATGTGCCCTGACCAGGAATTGAAACCACTGTCCTTTGGCGCATAAAATAGGACAATGCTCTGATCACTGAGGCTCAGAGGTCAGGGCTGTGTCATCTCTTTATTGTGCTCTCATTTTTTCTTGATGTACCTTACTTATATCTCTGTCAATTTCTCATTTAAAGTTAATGGTTAAATCTTATTATATCATGTTTTAATATCAATCCTGATGTCCAGTCAGGTAGAATATGTTCTACCTGATAAGCCTGTCTTGTTCTAGATCATAAACACTTTCATAAACATCCTGTAATATATGGGTTTACAACTGTGAGAATGCAATAACCAAAATGTATGTATTGTATTTTTTCATAGGAACAACTGTATACCTATTTTTGCCTCATTAATGTTTGGGAATGCAAGGAGGCAGGATAAAAAAAAAGCCTAGATTTTGAAATCTGTAGCCTAGAGTTTGAATCTTATCTTTACCACTATTATGTCTTTGATCTACAGAGATTATACTTATACTGCTCTGCTATTTCATTAGTTGATGCAGTATTGTTGGGAAGATGAACAATAATTCATTTAGAGAGCTTTACACAATATTACTGTTCATAGTAGGTTACCATAAATTATTGTTTTATTTTTCTTGGTTTACTGATAACCTTATAATTTTTAGTAGCTTGACTACTTTGAACCAAAATCTGATATTCAATACTGAACTTAAATCTTGTTAGTAATTTCTAAACACTGAAATAGAATAAATTCCATGCTTTCTATTTTGCAGAGCCTGCTTTAGGGTTCATTATGACTCATATTCTTCCTACTTATTTGTCTTTACTACTTTTTGTTCTTTCTTGGACATTTTTCTTGAATTTTTTTCACATTAGTAATGTGGCGTTACCTTGTCATTCATCCCCATTAGTTGTAAGAGCTCTTTATATATTCTACATTTAAATGCTTTTTTAGATATAAGTTTTACAAATATTTTCTCCTATATGTGGTTTTTTGTTTGTTTGTTTGTTTGTTTGTTTGTTTTAGTTTTTGATAGAGCTCTTTAAAACACAAAGAAACCCATAAATGTTATGGAGGTCTAATTTACCTGGGTTACTTTCCCCTTCTTTGCTTATAGTTCTGGTGTCACATATAAGAAACCATTGCCAATTCCATGATCAAGAAGATTTAGGCCCATATTTTCTTCTGAAAATTTTATAGTTTCAGCTCTTACATTTAAGTTTTTGATTCATTGTGGAAATCAATTATTGTATATGATGGGAGTTAGGAATCCAAATCTTGGTTATTACTCAGCTTGAAGGAAAAAACTATCCCTTGTTATTTCCTTTCCCATTGCCAATTCAACATGTCAGAGGGTGCATTTCTACCATTAGAGCAAGCCTAAATGTTGAAAACCGAATTTCCATTTGTCCACTTTTTATTTATGTTTTACTTATGAAGTGGTATTATGGAAATTCGCATAATCCTTGGAAAACCAAATGATCTGGGTTTAAATTGTATTTTCTGTATCATTTTGTGACTGTAAATATTAGACAATGTCTCTGATCTTTGAAGTTTCTCTCTGAAGTAGAAATGATAATGAATATATCCCAATATTACACTTAAGTTTAAATGAGATAATTTCTTTCAAACACCTAGTCTAATCCCTACAAGTAAATAGAGACATACTTAGTTCTCATTTTTTACTCCCCCCCCTTTTATTGCTTTATCACTTGCCTTGCATCTCTACTTAATCTGTAGCTCCAATATGTTCCCTGAATGGATGAACTTTACTGCTTCCCTCCTCACAGTTCTGACACAGTTAATGCTCTGAGCTTTGAACAGTAAAGCTAAAATTGATGTATAATTAATAAGAGACAAAAAAACTTCTTGGAAGTGAAAATACCAATGTTAGAATAGAAGCAAAAGCTCATAGGTGGCATTGAAAAAATAAAACGCTAAACTGGAAGAGGTTCTGTTTTCATTCAGCACACACTGGTATATGTGAGTTCCCGTTATAGTTCAGACTCTGTTAAGCGCTGACTGTACAACTGAGCAGTGCAGTCCTGATCCTTGCCCTCCTGGACATGCAGCCATTGTAGCAAGATTTTGCAATCTACCTGGTAAATAATTGGAAGTAGCAATGTCTAATGCCTGATTCTATCTCACCTGTCTCTAGTGTCTTGTAAAAATTTGAGAAAAATATTCCTCTAGCTACTTTTATAATCATCGATCCCCGGAGTACCTGACTTTAAAGTTAACCATTAATTGCCATACATAAGTGATTCTGGTAGCTTGTTTCTTGGGCAGGGAACTGAAATCTATGGTGGAAAGTGGTCAACACAAAAATGGCTAGTGTTTTCTTATTTATACCAACTGATCCACTTCCAAAAAACCTTCTCTGTTTCTCCATCATCCCAAGGTCACACCAATAGACATATAATTTTAAAAGAGATTAGGCTTGTCATTTAAGTTTATATACAGCCATGAAAAGAGAGTAGCAATGTGATGGGAGATGAAAGTTAGAACAAGAGTTCCATGTGTGCAAGAACTTAGAGAAATTAGGACACTTGGGTTTGTAAACATATTTGAAAGGAATATGGATTTTTAAGGATCATAGAATAGCAAGTTTGAACTTTGAAAAATATTTTTAAATTGACTTTTTGAGGAAAGGAGGGGAAGTGAAACATTGATGTGAGAGCATAACATCAATCTCTACCTTTTTGGGGGGTAGGAAATTCTTTTTTTAATTACATTTTATTGGGTTGACATTGGTCATCATGGACATATAGGTTTCATGTGTGAATTTCTAAGTCAGAAAATCTGTTTGTAGCACCATGTGTTCACCAACCAAAGTCAAATCTTCTGTTCCCTCACATTAGGACCTACTTCTCCTCCCACCCTCCTCTCTCTGGCAAGCACCACACTGCTGTTTATGTTCATAAGCTTCAGTTTTATATTCCACACTAGAGGCCCTGTGTACAGATTTCTGCACCAATGGGATCCCTCAGCCTGGCCTGCACCCTCTCACAATCTGGGACCCCTGTGGGGATCAGGCCGAAACTGGCAGTCCAACATCCCCCGAAGGATGCAGTAGTGTGCAAAGTGGCAGGCGGCCAGAGAGGAGCCAGAGCCCAGGCTGGGTGCAGCATCACTGCTGCTCATCCAGCTCTGCTGCACCTGCTGCTGCTGCAACTTGGTAGCACTGCAGTGGAGGCGGGAGAGGCTTACGCTGCCACAGCTGGGCTCACCAGCCATGAGCCTAGCATCTAGTGCCCATCAGTCAGCTGAGCAGAGCTCCTGCTGTAGGAGTTCACTGACCACCAGGGGGCAGCTCCTGCATTGAGCACCTGTCCCCTGGAGGTCAGTGTCTGTCATAGTTACCGGTCAAATGGTCGACCATTTGATTGGTTGACCAGTCACTTAGGGTTTTAGATATATAGATATGAGTGAAATCATATGGTTCTTAGCTTTTTCTGTCTGACTTATTTCACTTAGCATAATGTTCTCAAGGTCCATCCATGTTGTTGTAAATAACAAAAGTTTGAACTTTGAACTCTCAAATGCTACTACAATTTTGGAAGAATCTTATGGTGTCACTGACTTTTAGGCCTCATATCAAATTTGCTTTTACCATCAGCTTCCCTGGCCCAGTATATTTTTTATGCTCCCTGCATTCTTTGATTGAATCAATATGAGTAGTTAGATCTGTGCCTGAGATATGTGCTCTATACACAGTGAGCGAGATACTGGACAATGAGGGGAGATAGAACTTCTTTACCATAGGTGGGACTTCAGATTAGCATAGCATGAGACTCTTTGGAACCCCACCCAATGATAATTCTGTATCAAAGGACTCTTTATAACCATTGATAATTAGCACTGTTAGTTGAGAAATTTCCTTTTTCATTCTCCATAAATATATGAGGTACCTGTTATCTTCCTGTTTATTAAAGCTTCTTTGCTTTACTTACATGATATAAAACCATTCATCACTGGGGGAAGGAGAGACCAAAAAATATCCACCAAGCATCATGATTCTTCTTTAACTATTGTACCTAGTAAATCCTAATTTTATCAGTAGAGTAACCTCACGTGTATATGAAGCAAATGCATAAAGGAGTGACAACATGGGATGGGTATTGGCAGTCTTCCTAAAAAGGGACTTGACTTCAAGAGTCATTGTCAACTTTTCTCCCTTTGGACCTTGCAGGGGTTGTGATGGATGAACAATTCACAAGTTTTGACTCAGAAACTGAGAAAACAAGCAGCCTATTATATTGCCAAAAAATCCTTTGGAGTCAGAGCTACTGAGTTTGAGTTCAGGTTCCACCTATTGCCAGTTTTCCAAACTTGTGTAACCTGGTTTTGTCTCCATTTCCTCATCTGTAAAATGGGTGTGCCAGTACTTTCTCCAAAGGATAACTCTATGGATTATGAGTGATTATAAACAACACCATAAGACTGTTTTATATATAGTAAGTATTGTTCCTCTTTCCCTAGACACACTGACCCATAAACACAATATAATAAAGCAAATCTGATGAGAACAATATGTACAGTTGCTCTGGCTCTTGTAAGTGGACTCTTATAGGTGCAGAGAGCACATGTGGTTTCTATTTCTCATCGTGAACATTCATCACTTATGATAATGAGACCAACTGAATTATGGCCATGCCTGATATTGCTGTATGCACTAGAGTAGCCATTGCAAGTTTAAGGCAGCCAATGAGTGTGGAACCAAATTTAGAGGGAGCTCATCGGGAAAACAAATGAAACCGTCACTTGGTTCCCACAGCCATAGTTTGATATCTGAATGTGTGGGTGTGCTCACTCATTATATATACAATACATTTTATTTATATATATAAATAAAATATGCAGTGTGTGGATATAAACATATATGTCATAAAGTTCATATATATATATATATATATATATATATAATATGGGTGTATATGTAGGACATATACATGGTAGTATATACATACTAGAGACCCAGTTCATGAAATTTTGTGCATTGGGGGAGGATCTTAGCTCAGCTTGCACCCTCTCACAGTCTGGAACCCCTCAGGGGATATATGCCTGCGGGCAGACCGGAACTCCTCACTACTTACCGCCTACCAGCAGCAGAGGTGGGAGAATTTCTTCCCTTGATAGTCATGAGCCCAGCTTCTGACTGAGCGGTACTCCCCCTGTAGGAGCTCACTGACCACCAGGGGGCAGCTCCTGTATTGAGCGTCTACCCCCTGGTGGTCAGTGCACATCATAGCAACCGGCCATTCCACCCAATAAGTCAGTTTGCATATTAGAGTTTTATTATATAGGCTATACATAAATACCAATAAGTAATATATGTGATACAAACAAATTCATCCATGAAATTATATATACTAACATATAAATGATAATATATGTCCATGAATATATAAATCATATGTACATATGTATATAATATATAAGCATATATGATACTAGAGGCCTGGTGCATGAAGTTTGTGCACAGGGATGGGGGGGGGGGGGGGTTGTTCCTCAGCCCAGCCTACATCCTCTCCAATTTGGGATCCCTCTCACAATTCATGACTGCTGGCTCCCAATTGCTTGTCTGCCTGCCTTCCTGATTGCCCTTAACTACTCCCATGCCAGCCTGATGTCTAACTGTTCCCCTGCCAGCCTGTTTGCCTCCAATTTCCCTCCTCTGCCAGCCTGGTCACCTATAGCTGCCCTCCCCTGCAGGCTTGATTGCCTCCAACTGCTCTCCCCTGCTGCCCATCTTGTGGTGGCCATCTTGTGTCGACATGAGGCAGGATCTTTGACTACAAGGGGCAGCTATTGTGCGTTGGAGTGATGGTCAATCTGCATATTACTCTTTTATTAGATAGGATAGAGGCCTGATGCATGGGTAGGGGCCATCTGATTTGCCCTGAAGGGTGTCCCGGATCAGGGTGGGGGTTCCCTTAGGGCAGGGGTCCTCAAACTTTTTAAAGTGGGGGCCAGATCACGGTCCCTCAGAGAGCTGGAGGGCTGGACTATATGAACTACTAATTCCTACTGTAACACCTCGGCTGCGCTCACTGCCCAAAAAACCTGGCGGGCCGGATCAGACTCCTCTGTGGGCCGCATGTGGCCCGCGGGCCATAGTTTGAAGACCCCTGCCTTAGGGCATAGGGCAGCCTGAGCAAGGGGCCTGTGGTGGTTTGCAGGCTGCAATGCCCCCAGGCGACCCAAGCGGAGGCTCTGGTATCTGGAATTAATTTACCTTCTACAATTGAAACATGTAGCCTGGAGCAGAGCCAAGGCTCCTGCTTGCTCCGTGGCTGGCAGCCATTTCTTTTGGGATTTTTGTATCTTCTATAATTGAAACATTGTAGTCTTAAGCAGAGGCCTAGGCCAGCAAGGACAGGCGGAAAACTTAGCTTCCTCCATTGCCTGGGAAACTCAAGCCTCCCTCCTGCTCTCTATGGCTGTAGCCATCTTGGTTGGGTTTATTTGCATGCTCGCTCTGATTGGCTGGTGGGCATGGCTGGTGGGCTTGGCTGGTGGGCAAGGCTTATGGGTGTAGTGGAGTGATGGTTAATTTGCATATTACTCTTTTATTAGGTAAGATGTGTAAAATATATCTACATATATGTGTATCTGGTACATAATATGCTATTAATAAAATATGTATAGTATATATTATATATACTATCATATTCATGTCTGCTTGTTTTTGATTATTGTTTATATTATTTGGATATTATTCCATCCATATATGGCATTTTTTAACTTAACCAAACAAGTTCTGCCAAACCATAAATATGTAGACTCAAAGAGGTATGTCTTTACTTTGGAACAGTCAAATCACTTTCTATTCATGAATAATTGGAAAATGCTTTTCTTAACTTTGAAATATATGCATTAAAGAAAACAAAATCAAAGCTATTTTTAGTTTCTCAAAAAGCTAAAAAACAAAACAAAACACTTGGCAGCAAGTGATCTGAGAGCAGGTATATATATTTGCCCTGAAAAAAGCAATAATATACGTAAGTCCACTAAGGAGATCATTTAGCTTTAAAAATTAAAACTCCAATGGATTTCATGGTGAGGTATGAATATGCAATCATGATCTCGGTATCTTATTAGAATATGTAAATTTTAAATCGCATAAACTTTTCACTTTTGCAAGTGAACATCGAGGACTTGTTTTATTCTTGTTTATGGAAATATAAAAATTGAGACATGACAAAAATACAATATGCACATTTCAGCCTCAAAATAAAAAGGATTAAATTACCATGTCTCCCCTCAACAACACACCACAGATGTTCATGTAAAAATGCATATCTTTAAATTAGAATATTCCACAAATAAAAGTGATTCATCCTCTACTCCAGGTCTTGACAAATTGTGTCGCTTCTTACATGATCATCAGCTACCATTTTAATGAGAAGTTGTCATTCACCCCAGTACCCGAATCTCAGGAAGAGATCAAGGAACAGTTTTTACAGCTGCGCCCAGGCTTTGCCTGTCATCTTTGTCCTGACTTGGAATCCCCCTCCCCATCTTTCCCTCTCCTTTAGGTAACTCCCTCCCCTGTCCTCTCCCACTGAGCTGTCAAGAGTTGAAATACTGGGATATGAAATCATTGCTCTATGACTCTAAAGAAAGGAGAGCTTGCACTAGATTTTGATCAAAGAGAATCATTTATAAGATAGAAGCAGCAAAAAACCTCACAGAGTGCCCTCCCACACAAGGCATCAAGATTATGTGAAATAACAAATACAAAGAATCATTTAAAAGAATTTTTGTCTCACCTCTGTGATTAAGATCTGTACTATATGATATTTACATTATTTTTTCGTGCCTTGCTATTCAGCACTACCTCATAACGATGTTATCTATAAACATTACTACAGTAAAACCAGAAAGGTTAAGGGATATAAGAGTCACAGGGCGCACTTTTGTGAACAACAATCAATGAACGTGAAAAGAAACCTCCAACTATTTTGCAGGAGGAGGCAAAGCTCTGGGGACAACCTATAAAGTTATCATCAAATGATAACAAAAATTGGGAAGACTTCTTGTTTATTTTCAGTTTTCCTTGTGATTGTTTTTATAAGGATGTATTTATGCAGGGCAACATCGCATTATAATCTTTGTCCCTACAGTAAAACATGCAGTTGCTAACATTTAGACCACTGTTCTTGGTCCTGTCAGGGAGGCTGTTTACCGAATTCCACATCCTTGCTGTGACCGGTGAAGTGAGAGCGAGTCACAGTCCTGACTGGTGGCTTTCCCACCTTTCTCTATTGGGCATCAAACACTAAAATGCTGATGCCTTCTTCCCAATCAGAGAAAATGCCATTAAGGATCCATTTCCCAAAAGAGATTATAATAAGGATGAGTAATAGAAGCATGGGCCATTCCCCAACCCCCTCTGGTTTTTATGTAGTACTCCTCTTGTCTTTATCAGATGTGGAAAGTGACACTTTAAAAATGTGAGATGAAGAAAGTAGTTTGCATAAGGACACTCTGTACCCAGATATGGAAATGCTTATTTATTTATACACTGGTTTGAAAATGTAGTTATTTCCTCAGTCCTCAGTCTCTGAGCACATATACAGGAACTGATACATCTGTTCATAATTTATTCATTTAATTGTTAGTTTTATATAAGTGCACCCATTGCATGGTCTCTGGGTATATATAAAACACTAAACACCCAATAACAAAGTCAAACAATAAAAGGAAATTACTGAAATGTTACTTTTGCTTTGAAATCTTAAAGGTCAAGGCACCAATATATTATATTTTCAGATTAACAATATAAATGCAGTAATAGAGTATCTTCATTATGTATTAGAATTTGGGAATAAAGCAAAGAGGGGAGGTAAGTGTAGGGAGATATGATAAATAGTAGGATAAGGAGAGGAAAATCAGATGTTCTACTATGTATACTTGAAAATGATTCCAGTTCTCCAAACTAACCGTGTGAGTGTGTGTATATGTGTGTGTGTGTGTGTGTGTGTGTCATACATGTATGTATAGATCCACATATATTCTAGCAGGGATAAATGTGGTTACTTGAGTTTTCCCCTTGACTAGTGACATTTCTCTTCACATATTGCATTGTTTGAGAACCTTATACTTTAGTGGAGGGGGTTGGAGGGGGTTGCGAGGGGCAGAGACATTTTAAGGCCAACAAATCTTTGCAATTACTGTTCTCAAAGACATAAAAGTGGCTGGCCTGAGAGTAAGAGCCCACCACTATAGTAAGAATTACAAAGATACCTTAGGACAGAGGCCAAAGCTGTTGCTGAGATCACCCACTCTCTTCCTCAGTGCTGCCTCCCACTGGAATATGGGTCCTTTTCTCTTACATGACCCCAAACAAAATGGGAAGAGATCTATATTGGAAGAAAGATGGGAAATTATGTTAACTTTTTTTTATATCAAGAGTTTTTATGTGGAAATAAAAAATAAAATGATGCCTATTATCTGAAAGAATAGAAGAGAAAGGTTCTGGCTAAAATTGTAGAATCTAAAAAAATAATAAAATGAAAATATGTAGATGTAAAAAAAAAATATAACTGTAGAACATAGGCTTTATGCAAGAATAGCAATACAAATTCCCAGCCATGACATTTAATATTATGATTTATCAAAATAAATTTCAGAATAGTTTCTTGCAAACATCCTTAAAAATGTTTTATTTTTTTTTATGAGTGTCAGCCCAACTCTTTAAAAACAGTTGTATAAATAAGGAGCTGAATTTGATGAAGTAAACTGACTAAACTGAAAACAAATTTCCTTGTTCTACAAAAAAAAAAAAAAAAAAAAAAAAAAGACCTGACACTCTGGTTTAGTGATATATTCTGCAAGTAATTTTAGAACATGTAATGTTACCCAGGGATCTTAATTATATAGACTGTCACATGTGTTGATGTATACTTATTCATAGTATTCTCATAATCTTTTGTATCCCTGTAGTTTTAATCTTTCTTCTTTCATTTTTTATTTTATATGTTTGAGCCCTCTTTCTTTTTTAATTGGTTATCTTTTTTTAGTTAATTGTGTTTACAAAGAACCAGCTCTTAGTTTCACTGATCTTTTCTATTGTCTTTTTAGAATTTTAGCAGTTTCTCTCTTATTTGGCAGCCCTGTAGTATTCAGAAACTCTGCCTCAGTAAACCCAATACGTGGTACTCATCCTCATGGGCCAAAATGGGGACTAGAATTCCCATCATCATCCCTGTATTTAAAGTATATGAGGAAAGAAGAGTCAAAGAAGAAATGCGATAATAAGCATCCTAGGTCTGTTATAGAACACTTCTATTTTAAACCTTTTGCTAGCACATCATTACCTGGAGATATCTATTTAGAAAAGAAACTGTGAAATGGGAACTTTATGCTTAATGACTATGAACCAAACTGAAATCTAGATATTTTTTTTACTAGGGGACAAAGGGAAGAATAATACTGAGGGACAATGCCCAAGATAGTTCATAAATAAAAGTAATTTATCAGTTAAGCAATTTATCAATCACCTTATAGTTAATAATTCATTACCATTGAAAAGATTTCTCCCTGTAACAGTTTTCATTAGCATCTACCACGTGGCAGGTATTGTGCTGGGGATGCAAAGTTTTAGTATTTACAATCACTGCCCTTGAGGACATTATATTCTAGTGCTAATTGCTCCATTAGATAGTATATAATTACACAGACCAGTCTGCACAGGTTATTTACATTTAGTTACTTTTAATTAAACAAACTAAAAATTAAATAATCTATACATGGAAAAAGCCATTTTCTTTGTCTCTTTTTCTTTGCATACATACTTGGTGCAGATTGCAGAAGAAAAGTAAATATCTAGTTGCCATGATTAGAGGAAGAGAAATGTCGATTTTTCTGCATCAGCGGCCTGGTGAATACACACAAGAATACTGCAGAGGCCTCTGGGGGTTAAATTTCATTATCTTGATGAATTTATTAAGCTTCTGATATGTCCTTTGTTTTGCTAGCTCAGCGCACTGATTTTTTTCAGCACACCAAGAGGACATTAATACCTCAGAGGTAGACATATTAAACAAGCTCTTAAGACACTTATACATTCAAAACGACAAATGATTAATTCACTGTGAAAAATATGGCTGTCATAGGAACAACAACATTCGCACCCCTCATGATCAGCCCATTTTCTACCACTAGGTAGACCTACATGAGCTGTCAAGTCCCATTCTGAATGTCAACTTATCTTTCTATGAAATATAATTACCATAGGTACCGTAAAACCTTAAGGTTTATAGGACCAGGAATTGTATTTGACCTGACACATCTAAGTGGATAATGAGCTCTGCCAATAACAAGGGACAATCTAAGCACAATCTCAAGAACTGGATGTATTTCTCCTTCTTTCTAATGTATAAAAGGAAAAGAAAGGCAAAACAACAAAAACATGAAACTTGTAATAGTCGCTGATCTTCATTGAAACAGAACCAACAGGAGTTACATAAATAAAACGGCAACAGAGGAGACCCATGCCTTCATCCCCACAAGGGCCAGCAATTAGACGGCTATCAACTCTTGGATTACTTTGGATTCCACTTAAGAAGCTTTAGCAAAACAGTGTAACAAAAACATGACAATGAATGCATGGAAGACAGGTGAGTGGTGCTTGCAATCATCCCATACCCCCAAGGTATGGCACAGTGCCATGAGTCCCCCTCTTCTTACCTCTCCTCCCAGGTAGAAAGAGTGGAGTGAAATCAGCTTTCCTAGCCTTTGGGAGACCTACTCTGATTTTATCCC
The DNA here is from genome assembly GCF_964339955.1 of Pipistrellus hanaki. Classification (NCBI taxonomy): domain Eukaryota; kingdom Metazoa; phylum Chordata; class Mammalia; order Chiroptera; family Vespertilionidae; genus Pipistrellus; species Pipistrellus hanaki. The sequence continues at coordinate 29,390,773 of NC_140511.1, forward strand.
ACTCAGAGAGGCACAGCTGATACCTACGGGGATGGTTAGGAACCAGGGAACAAAACAGGAACTATCAATTGCAGCCACAGTGTGGGAGCGATTATGGTTCACAATTACCTGATCTGCAGCCACCTCCGCAAATTTTGCCAGGGAAGTTACTAATGAGCAGCACCACTGCTATGGAAATTTCACAGGCTTTTGACCAAAATATATATTTACATTGACACCAGCAGCCCAGGACCCTCTGCTTCCCTCCAGCTTTGTGTGGTTCCAGTTTGAAGGCCAGCAGGCTCAAGACCAGGAAGAGAGGATATTTCCATCTGAATACTAAGGTGGGCAAGGGGGAGTTGGAAGTTGGGGAAAAGCCAGTGTCCAAGCTCAAATGCAGGAAAAGTAGAACTTTTCTCTTATTGGGAAGAATCAGCCTTATGCTCTTGTAAATCTTCAACTGATTAATGAGGCCCATTTACATTATTGAGGGCAATCTGCTTTACTCAGAGTACAGTGGTGCCTCGCATAAAGAATGCCTCGAATGCTGCACACAACGAACTTCATTTCATGATTCATACAACGAACTTCGTTTCACACAACGAAGTCACCCGAGCTTCCACGATCGCTGCCGATGTATTGCATCCTTCCGCGCAGGCACTGCAGGCAGTCGTTAGTCACTGCGCTTAAGCACGTATCGCGGCAATCGTTCTTCATTACGAATTAAATCACGCACGTATCACGGCAGTCGTCCTTTTAAGTTAAACTCAATATTTTTTTTATATCATGGCTTCTAAAAAAAGCAGGAAGGTGATTTCTGTTGAAATGAAACAGGAAATAATTAGAAGGAGTGAATGTGGGGTAAAACAGTGTGACCTCGTCAAAGAGTTTGGCCTCAGCAAGACCACCATTTTCACCATTTTGACAAATAAGGATGAAATCAAATCAGCCAAAGTAGCCAAAGGAGTATCAAAACTATTTCATGAAAAACATAGGTCTTCAATCCACGAGGAAATGGAGAGGCTATTAGCGATTTGGATTAAGGACAGGCAGGTGAAAGGTGACGTAACAACCCAAGATATTATCTGTCACAAAGCCAAGAGAATTTATGACGATCTAAAGAAAAACGTCCCTGGAAGTAGCAGCAATCAAGATAATGAAGAAGAATTCAAAGCCAGCAGGGGGTGGTTTTTTAGATTTAAGAAAAGGTGTGGAATCCACAGCGTTACTATGCATGGTGAGGCTGGCAGTGCTGACAAGAAAGAAGCAGAAAAGTTCTCTATTAACTTTCAAAAATGTATTAAGGATGAAGGATACTGCCCACAACAAGTGTTCAATGCCGATGAAACGGGTCTTTTCTGGAAAAGAATGCCGAGCAGAACCTTCATTACAAAAGAGGAGAAGAAATTGCCAGGACACAAAGCCATGAAGGACAGACTTACCCTTATGTTTTCGTCTAATGCCAGCGGAGACCTCAAGATCAAACCTCTATTGGTTTATCACTCTGAAAATCCAAGAATTTTCAAGAAAAATAACGTTATTAAGTCCAAACTGCCCGTCCATTGGAAGTCCAATCAAAAAGCCTGGGTGACCCAAGTTATCTTCAACGAATGGATTCTGGAAACCTTTGCTCCTGCCGTGAAGAAATTCTTGCTGGAAAAAGAACTGCCGCTCAAAGCCCTTCTGATACTTGACAATGCCCCTTCTCACCAAAAAGACCTAGAGGAAATATTGCAGGAAAATTATCCTTTTATCAAGGTGCAGTATTTGCCACCAAACACCACATCCATTCTTCAGCCAATAGATCAGCAAGTTATTGCGAACTTTAAAAAACTCTACACTAGAGCCCTCTTTAATAAGGTGTTTGAAGAATGCGGGTTTGGTGGAGACAATATGACTGTCCGAAAGTTTTGGAAGGAGAAATTTGATGTCCTTATGGCAATACGACTTATACAGAAGGCCTGGGAAGAAATGTCACAAAGGACCCTCATTTCTGCTTGGAAGATGCTTGTGCCTTCGTGGACCCAGGAAGAAGCAGTAGTTGATGACACAGAAGTGGTGAAGGACATCATCACAGTGGCCCAAAGGTTGGAATTAGAGGTAGAGGAAGAGGATGTAGAGGAGCTTATTGAGGAACACGAAGAAGAGCTGACAACTGAAGAGCTCCAAGCACTTCTGGTCCAGCAACAGGACAATGCTCAAAGGGAAGCATCATCTGATAACGAGGAGCAACAATCAAACAATCAACCAGTCCCAACTGCTGACATCAAGAACATCCTGGTCAAATGGAAAGCAGTTCAGGAGTTTACCAATGCCCACTATCCGGATTCAGCTGATGCAAACAGGATCAACGATCTTTACTCCGATACTCTTGTCCGTTATTTCCGGCAGATGTTGGAGAAAAGAGAAAAACAAACGACTTTGGACAGGTTTTTCATGAAACCATCGGCCAAAAAGCAGAAAATGGATGAAGATGTGCAAGATTCGGTAGACTCTACTTAGTCTGTCTTAAAATTAAAAAAAATGTGTGTGTTTTTTTTTTTTTAATTATGTTTTTAGATGTATCTAAATAAAAATAATAACAAAAATTTATCTTTTTTTATGTCATCTTAGCATATTTTATGCTACAGAACGAATTATTTTTTTTAACATGTATTGTTATGGGAAAACACGTTTCACATAACAAACTTTTCGCATAACAAACTTGCTCCTGGAACGAATTAAGTTCGTTGTGTGAGGCACCACTGTACCAAATTAAATGTTAATCTCATCTAAGAAGAGGCTCACAGCACAGCTAAAATAACATTTGACTAAGTATTTGGGCAGCCAGTGGCCCCCTCAAGTTGACACAAAACTGACCGTTACAGGTCCCTTTAAAACGGTACTGTAGTCCTGGCTGGTGCTGCTTAGTTGATGTTCTGTGCATTGGAGGGTAGTGGGTTCCATTCCCAGTGAGGGCACATTCCCAGGTTGTGGGCTTGATCCCAAGAAGGGGGTGTGCAGAAGGCAGCTGATCAATATTTTGTTCTCACATTAATGTTTCTCTCCCTTCCTCTCTCTCTAAAATAATCAATTATATATATATATATATATATATATATATATATATATATATGGTGTGCCCCAAAATTTATACATACTTTGATTTATTACAAAGGCAGTGTTTATTAAAATATATTTAATTTTCATAAGTATAGAATTAGCTGGTAAAGTGTATAGACATTTCTTGGGTCACCGTGTGTGTGTGTGTGTGTGTGTTTATGTGTACTGTAAAACATAAAAAAGGCAATCAACTGGAATGGATTTCAAGCCCTATTTTGCTTACTACTTATTCATTGAGAGCAGTGTTTAAGGCTGTTCACCCTTCTAGCACTAACACCTTAGCCTGGCAAATAACTGTTCAAAAGTTATATTAAAAAGATATTATAGCCTTAAGCATTTTGGCTCAGTGGATAGAGTGTTGGCCTACAGACTGAAGGGTCCCAGGTTAGATTCTCGTCAAGGGCATGTACCATGGTTGTGGGCACATCTCCAATAGGGAGTGTACAGGAGGCAGCTGATCCATGTTTCTCTCTCATCAATATTTCTAGTTCTCTATCCCTCTCCCTCTCCCTCTTTTCAAAAAAATCAATAAAGTATATATATTTTAAAAAGTCATTATAAGATGACTTGGCATTCTAATTAGGACTTAAAAATATATGGCTTCTCTAAATAAGGTCATACAATCATGGAATGAATTAACAAAGGTGTAAAGATGACAATAAGAGCTATGAAAACAATAACCCAAAATGGAAAAAAATCTGTTGAAAAATTTATAGAAAAAGAATAACTCACACAACTAAGAACTTAAGCATATATTAACTATAAAACTATCTTAAAATTTAATATATATTTGAAATATTGAAAATACATTTGAAGTTTCTCTAGTTAACTGAGAAATGTAAACTCTTATAACAGGGGAAAAAGTATAATAATAACATCAAAATGCAGGGTTAATCCTGAATAATTGCTATTAATATGACTATAGAACTAATTAAAATGTCAAGAATTATAAGATATATAATGTGGGAATAACTAGGTAATATTGAATTTTTATAATTTCAAACTTTTTAAATAAAGATTTGGCAGTGGGCAAAGAAGTAAAAGAGCTCCAAATTCCTCACCTATATTAATGTAGTAGAAGAGTGTTGTCCTTTCAGAAATAATTTTCTATGCATTTTTATTTGTTTGATATTCATAGTGGCTAGTTGCCTAGCTGCACGATGCCTGTTTTCTGTGCTCTGTATCTGATTTCGAAGGGGATATATATTTTTTTTACTAAACCATGCCATCATTTTTATCTTTCCCTTTCTGGAACTGTCTTCTTGCTTTCTCTCTCCCTTCCTTCTGCCTTGTCTTTTTTCCTTCTTTCCTTCCTTCCATCCTTCCTTCCTTCCTTCCTTCCTTCCTTCCTTCCTTCCTTCCTTCCTTCCTTCCTTCCTCTTTATTTCTTGATTACTATCTGCCTTTAAAAAAAACAAAAAGTAGTTGGTTAGAGAAATTATTATTGTTTCAGTTCAGATCACAGTCATTTTGTTTCTCCCTAAAAAATTGACAGATTTTCTTCTTATGGCAACTCCCTCAACACCTAGTCATTATATGTTTCTGTTTTTTTGTTTTTTTGTTTGTTTGTTTTTGTTTTTTACTTCTTTGTTTCTTTTGTTTATATTTAAATGTAGGACATGTGCAAACTTGATTTAACAAATTATTATAGGTTGTATGAACCCAGGAAAGAGCAGGGTGTGCATACAGTGGAATGTTAGTATGTAACACAGACTATGAAGTATTTATTGAAACAACAGTATAGTCATAATCTTTTAATCCTGTGATGGTAGTACTTATATGATAAACAATCTGCAGACATCTCCAAGATTCCATTTCCTCATCCAAATACATGAGGGTAACATTTTCCCAAGTTACCTTAGAGAGTTGATGTGAGCATCTAAGGAGGAAATAAAAAGAAAGCTCTTTGAAAAGAATAAAGCATTTTGCAATGAGTTTGGGGAATTGTTAATTATTGATGTTATTAAGCTTAATTAGGAACTAACCATAAATAATTTATCTAATTCTATAGATTGTGTTCTTTGAAATGCTCTACAGTTATCTCAACAACTAATATAATTGGTTTTCATAACTAAGGCAAGATTTTCCCAGAGTATAATTTAAAACTTGCTATAAATATAATTTTCTTTGAATAGAAATTGGCCTCTGAAGTCCACTCAACAGCAGTCATCTCTGCATTAGAATAGGTATCATTTTCAATATTTATTTAAAAGTCATATGTAGCCGAAACCGGTTTGGCTCAATGGATAGAGCGTCGGCTTGGGGACTGAAAGGTCCCGGGTTCGATTCCGGTCAAGGGCATGTACCTTGGTTGCGGGCATATCCCCAGTAGGGGGTGTGCAAGAGGCAGCTGATCGATGACTCTCTCTCATCGATGTTTCTAACTCTCTATCTCTCTCCCTTCCTCTCTGTACAAAATCAATAAAAAAATATATATAAAAAAAAAAAAAAAAAAAAAGTCATATGTAAACATCAAACCTGCCCTACTTTTTTATAGTCTAATGATTTTTAAATGAAAATTTAATTATCTTTCTATTAATGTATGAACCAATAAAGATATATAGTATAATTTTCATATATAATTTTACAAATCTCTATAATTGCAACTTCAATAATATCAAAATTAATAGCTTATTTATACCATGGTTAATGATGAAATGTGATTAGACTTTATTTTTAAATATAATTAAATATATGTTTATAGAATATATCAAGGCTAAGGAATGGAGAAAAAAAAATATATATATATACACATACTTGAAGGGTGAGGGTTTCCTCAGCCCAGACTGCCACCCCCTCTCACAGTTTGGGAGCCCTTAGGGGTGGGAGGCTACCCAGCAATCAGGGGAAGGTGATGCCCCATCACACCTCTGCTACTGCTGGCATTGCAGGCCTTGGCTGGCCCTGGTTACCTGAGCCTCAGGCTGCCCTGGGCAGCTGCCATCTGATGCTTGCCTGTGCCTTGGGCCCTCCCTGGGCAGTTTGGGGGCTGAGGAGACTGGATACCACCATCTTGTGGCGGTGGGTGCCACCCTCTTTGAGGATGGGGCAGTCAATTAGTATATTCCCTCCTTATTGGCTGTGGGCACTGCCATCTTTGTAATGGCATGAGGGTCAGTTAGCATATTCCCTCTTTATTAGATGGGATATGAATGTCATTTCATTATACCAATAATAGCAGATTATATTATGTAGTACTTAGGATATTCAAGTACCATTCTGAGTTTTTATATTCTTTAAATCATTTAATCTTTAAAGAAACCAAAGAATTAGGTACTGTGCTAAATATATTTGGAGGCGAGTAATCAGGAGTGAGGCCTCATGCATCAGAAACTCTAATTTGATGTGTGGCTTTGTCTCATTGGTGCTGGTATGTGATAATCATGCTGAAGTTGGATCTGGTAATGTTTAAAAATCCAGGGACTGAAACCCAGGGCTACTACCATTTCTGGAGAAATACCAACAGGATCAACAAGCAAAAACGTAGGGGAAAGTCTGTCCACCCCTGCTTTTACTTCACAATCACACTCTAGGACAAAACCTGACAGGTAGGTATCTGAGAAAAAAGAGACGCCATGGTAGCATCTCAGCCCTAGATAAGAGAACAGAATGCAAATAGATAACTTTAGAACTAAGAGACAGCTGAGTAACTTTCGCATTAGCTTTATTAACTTATTATCTATAAGAATATTAAAGAATGCATAACTTATACATGACAGTATAATACAAATTATAACAATAAAAGACTTGTTGAATACAATAGAAGGCATGTGCATAGGAGAGAAAAAGGACTAAAAAGCATTAAAAAAATCAAGTAGCAAGAAGAGGGAGTAAAGTTAACATAATTACATTTTAATATCATTTAATTGCTCTATGTGCATTTAGAAGTGAAAGAAGGTCACACTGGATTACAAAAAAACCTAAGCTATATATTGCATGTAAGAGACTGTAAAAATAAGGATATATGAATACTGAATGTAAAAGGATGCCACACTGATGTTAATCAAAAGAAAGCCCTTATGATAAATATTAAGACAAGTCAAATTAACAAACATTGCTAGAAATTAAGGTGGACTCTATTCATCATTGCAGTGTCAATGCAGTAGAACTTCTATTTGACATAGCTTTCAAACATAGAAAGCAAAAATTAACAACAAAAGAAGAGAATTAGAAAAATCCACTGAGGAATTTTTACATAACTATTTTAATTATGAGTAGAAAAATATTAAAGACATATAGGAGATATAAAGATAAGTCATTTTACTTACTTTGCTTAAAGAAAGCTCCGTAGCACAGTTGCAGGATAAATATTATTTTTAAGTGGTCTTGAAGCTGTTATCAAATTGGTCGCAAGTTGGGTCATAAAAAAAACTTTAACAATTTTTAAATGATTAAATAATACAAGTTATGCTCCCTGAATAAAATGAAAATTACAATTTAGTGATAAAAGGTAACAAGGAAGTTCTTAAGTATTTGGAAATTGAGCAATATGCATCTAGATACTATACGGGTCAAAGAACAACCCTAATGAAAATTAAAATATATTTTGATCTGAATGGTAATGAAAATAAAACATCTAAAAATGTGTGGGTTCTATAACCATATAAGAGAAAAAAAATACAGACTGAAAATCAGTGATCTCAAGAAGCAGGGCAAAGATCACATTAAACACATAAACTTAATGAGAAAAGGGAATAAATCAAAGTAGGAAAGATATCAAACATATAAGAGAGAATATCAATAAGTCCAAAAGTTATTTGTTTGAAAAAACTAATTAAATTTATAACCCCTACCCAGGTTGTTCACAGATAACAGAAGTGTAGAAGAAAAAAACAGAAAGGAAAGTAGTGACTTTGCCAGAGATTATAAAGCTATTGAAAAGATAACAGGAGATTATTCTAAACAACTTTAATATAACAAAGACTTAAATGGGAATGAAATTGAAAAACACAGTGTCAAAAATGATGCAAGAAGAATTAGAAAATCTCCATACCTCTCATAGCACTAGAATATGTAATTAAATATTATTGAAAAATATATCCAGGACTGCACAGCTTTATTGGTAAATTCTTCCAAAGTTTTAAAGAGGAAATAATATCAGTCTTACAAAAATATAATAGTCAATAATAATAAAAGCATAATATGCTAATTAGATTAGACCGCTGAACTACCTTCCTGATATCATTCTAGACGTCCTTTTGGACAACTTTCTGGACAAAGCTGCAGCACTGGAGCCGAGGCAGAGGTGGCTGCAGTGGCAGGCAGGGCCGAGGCAGAGGTGGTTAGAGGTGATCAGGCAGGCAGAGTGGTTAGGGGTGATCAGGAAGGCAGGCAGGTGAGCAATTAGGAGCCAATTGTCCCTGATTGTGAGAGGGATGTCCCACTGCTGGTTTAGGCCTTATCCCATTGGGATCCCTGCGGGATTGGGCCTAAATGGGCAGTCAGACATCTCCCAAGGAGTCCTGGATTGAGAGAGGGTTCAGGCTGGGTTGAGGGGACCCCTCCCCTGCCGTGCACAAATTTCATGCTTCAGGCCTCTAGTGGATAGATAAAAAGAGGGAATACCTCAAAACCCATTTCATGGAGCTCTCATTGATATAAAAAAATTTAAAAAGACATTATATGAAGGAAAATTATCTCCTCATAAAAATAGTTAAAAACTCTAATCCAAGTATTAGAAATAAAAAGTCAAGAAATATATTAAAAAAGGATAATATGCCCCAGCCATGTTAATTTTATTCCTGAAACATAAAGGTGTTTGAACAGTCAAATATCAATCTCAATAGAGAATGGGATTCTGGGAAGAAGGTAGAGTAGGAAGCACAGAGAATCGTGTCTCCCCACATAGACAACTGCAGGGGCAGAATCTGCCTAATAGAGTTTTTTGTTTGTTTGTTTGTTTTGTTTTTGTTTTTGTTTTTGTTTTTTTTTTAGGACTCTGGAGTGTATTGAAGGCTTACAACTTTCAGGGAAAGACAGAGGTAAATTGTGATTAATTTTCATCAATTTCAGCTCTTAGCATAGTAGCAGCCACTGATCCCCAATCTCTAGCCATGTGGCAGGTAGCAGTAGGCATGTCCTAGAGCAGCTTGCACACAGCTTATGGGAGCCAGCGAGAGCAAAGAGGACTCTGTCCTCTAAATATTTGGGATATTTTCTCTGATCTCTGTTTGCTTCTTCTGATCATAATCCTTCTTTTGTGGACATACGTTCTCATTCCTTTGGAATAACCTACCAATGACTAAAACTGCTAAATAATATGCTAAATATATGTTTAGCTTTATAGGTAACTACCCACAACAACTTAGGAAGTTTTCAGTTGTACTATATTCTTGTCAATACTTGGCATTATTGCATTTTTATTTTAGTGTAAAATAGTAATTAACTGTGGCTTTAATTTGTGTTTTCTCTATGACTAATTGAGAAAAATTCAAATTCAGGGGATTTGCTAATTTGGGTGCTCTATTCAAGAATGAGATGTGGTTGTCACAGGGTTGTTTTATTTACTTGTAGCAAGTAGAAGAGATTGGGAATTATATCCAGAGCTCTGGAAAAGGAGGCTTAGCCGTTGCTTATACTTGTATGCACTCTTTGATCAATTACGTTTTGATTTCTTTGCAGTTGACTACCATTATCAGGTCGTGTTATCAGGTTCTGTTGTGTGGTGCTTCTGTCAAGCTCATCCCGATTACAGCTGGCCTGCAAAATACTGCGCTACCTTTTCACATTTAACAAGAATAGTATTTAATAAGTATGGCCCAGACCTTGAGACCATTGTCCTACTGAAAGGAGTTATAGCAGAATTAGGTAGATAGGAAAAGGGGTGGAAGAAGGAAGAATCGTGGAACTAGCTGAAACCACAAAATGTTTAACAGAAAATGGGCCTTTAGCAGATATGAGAGGAAGAGAGGAAGAGCAGAATGCTTCGTTGGGTCCCATTTGGGTCCCCTTCCCTAGCAGGGAGCTTCTGTTTGCTTCCAATAAACTCCTGCCTTGCTTGAGCTCCTCTGGTCCTCGGCTTCATTCTTTGATGCCTTGAGACACCACCCCAGGAAGAACCCCTCTCACTGGTTCTGGTATCACGATCTTAATATATGATATTGAGCTTACATCCATATGCTAGTGGAAATATTGAAACTTTTGCCAAAACTGGTTTGGCTCAGTGGTAGAGCGTCGGTCTGCGGACTGAAGGGTCCCAGGTTCGATTCCGGTCAAGGGCATGTACATTGGTTGAGGGCACATCCCCTATGGGGGGTGTGCAAGAGGCAGCTGGTTGATATTTCTCTCTCATTGACGTTTATAGCTCTCTATCTCTCTCCCTTCCTCTCTGTAAAAAATCAATAAAATATATTTTTTTTAAAAAGAAAATATTGAAACTTTTATTTTGATTTGTGAGTTTAAATCATTTGTACTGTGTATATTGTACCTTTTATATTTCTACATATGCCTTTGATGGTTTTGAGCTTCTCTTGATTATAGATTAAATATTTTTTTCTTTCTATGTCTAATTAATTTTATATGTATCAGACATTAATTATATGATCTAGAGACACTGTATCCATTCTCTTCTGAAGTTTTCTAATTTCTATTGTATCAGGCAGTTCAATAATTTTTTTTTTACATTTCTAATAATAAAAGGATAATACGCTAATTAGACCAGATGTCCTTCTGGACCAAGCTGGGGCCAGAGCAAAGCCCAGGTCCCGGGGGCCAGAGGGAAGCCAGTTCCAGCAGCCAAAGGAAGGAAGGCCTACTCTTGGGCATATTTCATGCATTGGGCCTCTAGTTGGGTAATAATGGTTCTACCTTTTGTCAGGCTAAGTATGTGGCAATGCCAAGTCAGTACCTAGTCAGGACTCAAGCTCCAAACATGGTCTTTCCTTAAATCATTTGAATTTGTTTTCAGGTTTTGTTAGGGTGAGTCTAGAGTAGCCCATACTCCTGAGAGCATCCTTATTCTGAGAGGGAAACCTTTCTCACATCTCAGCATGCACCTAGTGGTAAGGGTTTTCCTCCATCCAGATGAACATAGGTCAATTTTGAACAAAGATCTCAATTTTGAACAAAGTTCCCCTTTGTTCAAAATTGACCTATAATATCTCTGCTTCATTTTTAACCCCATAGCAACTGCTTTCTGGTACTCCTATAGTCTCTATGAATGTAAAATGAGACTTCAGCCAAAGGGTTAAAGGGGATTCTTACTCACCAGGCCCATGCTCCAATAATTCCAGCCCCTTCAGTAGCTGTAAACTCTGATTCTTTAGCTCAGCAGGACTACCTTATGCTGCCTGGTGTCTAGCTTACTACTGCCATTGGAAAATATTCTTCAGATAGAAGAGGGGATGATCATGAGGTTGACCTTATGAATTCCCCTTCTTTGTGGGATTGTGTTCTTGGACTGGATATTTTACTCAAATTCTGATGTCAGAAAAATTTAAAGGGCCCCAATTCAATAGTCAGACAAATTTTTAAACTGTTAACATTCTTTGAAGTACCTCCCAAATATGTTTTCTCCAATATTGCTTCCTTGCCCAATTTCTTATATATATGATTGTTAACTATATAGAAGTGGATGATGGAGTTTGTTGAGGTGTGATACTATTACAAAAACAAATCGTTCAAAAATTTGCAAACTGTATTATTTAACCGTAAATTAATTTTATTTTCTAAAACTGGTTCATAAGTAGAATATGATGAAATGGATGAGAGTCAACTATTATGTCCTTCTTCTAATGATTTAAAGATAGAAAATATGCTTTTTAAAACTTTATTTTTTATTGCAGTGTATATTCAATATTATTTTGTATTAGTTTCAGGTGTATAGCATAGTAGTAGATAATCATATACTTAACAAAGGAACCTCCCTGATAGTTCAAGTAGCCACCTGACACCATACATAGTCATTGCAATATTATTGACTATATTCCCTATGCTGTACTTTATTTATTTTTTTTCAGGTTTCTAGACAAGTGGTAATTTTTTTTCTGAGAATGTAAATCAATTTTTCCGTATGTGTAAGAAAGTACTGATACAACTTTTGACAGTATTGCAATTTACACCTTAAAAATATTGTACCCTTAGGGAAACAGTTTAGGGCCATGGTCATCAAACTTCAGCTTGTGAGCCACATGCGGCTCTTTGGCCACTTGAGTGTGGCTCCTCCACAAAATAGCATGGCCTGGGCAAGTCTATTTTGAAAAAGTGGCATTAGAAGAAGTTTAAGTTTAAAAAATTTGGCTCTCAAAAGAAATTTCAATTGTTGTACTGTTGATATTTGGCTCTGTTGACTAATGAGTTTGCCGACCACTGGTTTAGGGGATAACCATTACAAAACCTATAGATTTTATGAAACTTCTGACCATTAAGTATAACTTTATTTTGAAAAATGAGTGATAACAGATATCATTTTTATACCCAGAACTATATTTCTTACCCTCTCCGTCAAGCAAATAATCCTCTGGGTGTTTAGTAAGCAGGAAACTTATTATAGTAAGGTATATGTAATACATTAATTTTAACTGCCTTTAAACGTAATTTAGATATTTATATAAGTTGTATATATAATATCTACTTACATGGTAGTATAAATTTTCTATAATGATATTATGTCTCTGAGCTTGCTTTGGTGGATCAATGTAAAAATCTTTTGTTGCATCTTTTTATCATACCTTATGTGAAGTATATTGTCCTCAAGAGGTTGCAGGATTTTATACTATCCAAACCATCTTTTTTCCCCGTTCCCTCATTTTGAGACAGAATAGCACTGCTGCAGCCATAAGTAGGCTTAACCTTCCCTATTTTGTCCCAGAGGATACAAGCCAGTATGGATGAATTAAGTGTGAGTTGAGAGAGCACTATGGGTAATGACCAGAAAATAGACCATGAGCAAAGAACAAGTTCATTGCCAAGATTTGAAACACTTTCACCTCATGGGCAATGACTTGCAAAGCCATCTTAAACCACTGGGAATTTCAGATGAGGTTTTGCTTGTTTGCTTCTTTTGAGGAAATTGCTGTCTCCTTTACAAGAAAATGGGTACCCTAAGGTTTATAAAACAGGCCAATGTACTTTAGGGATTCCATATTGTGTTAACAGAGCAACATTTTGGATTCCAATATAACTATTCATCAAACCCGGAATATATGTATATATTCGTTTCTCTAATAAACAAACACTATAAGCAAAAATGTTGTTTAGCACAAGTTTCCTCCTCTACATTTTTCTTACCATTCTCATGTGAGGCCTTGATCTGCAATGTACAAAATTAGAAATGTATTGTATTTTAAGAATATTAATTTCCCCCAAAATAATGAATTCAAGATAAAAAATGAAGTATTTTGGGGAAAAGTTTCCTTCAAGTCTTTAATTCTTTGTTCATCTTACCTTCTTTTTATTTATTTATTAATATATTTTTATTGATTTTTATAGTGGAAGAGAGAAACAGAGATAGAAACATCAATGATGAGAGAGAATCATCTTTGAGGATTCTCTCTGGGGATTGATTGAGCCTTCAACTGGGCATGTGCCCTTGATTGGAATCAAATCTAGGATCTTTCAGTCCACAGGCTAACCCTCTATCCACTGAGCCAAACCAGCTAGGGAATCTTACCTTCTTCTTTTATAGAAAATATTTATTTTATTGATTTCAGAGAAGAAGGTAAAGGGTGAGAGAGATAGAAATATCAATGATGAGAGAGAATCATTGATAATCTGCCTCCTGCGTGCCCAACTCTGGGGATTGAGCCCACAACCTGGGCATGTGTCCCAACAGGGAATTGAACCATTAACTCCTAGTTCAACCACTGAGCCACACCTGCCAGGCCATCTTACCTTCTCTTCTAGACCTAATCGGATTCACCCAAGTTTATGTTGTGCTAGCCCAGTGGTCAGCAAACTCATTAGTCAACGGAGCCAAATACCAACAATACAACGATTGAAATTTCTTTTGAGAGCCAATTTTTTTAAACTTAAACTTCTTCTAATGCCACTTCTTCAAAATAGACTACCCAGGCTGTGATATTTTGTAGAAGAGCCACACTCAAGGGGCCAAAGAGCCGCATGTGGCTCACGAGCTGCAGTTTGCCGACCATGGTGCTAACCAAATCTCCCAATGTCCCTTACTCACTCTTTCCCCCCCCACAGCATTTGATCTATTAAAAAGCTTTTTTATTTATTATACTTATTGACTTTGCCTTAGATTGTAAGCTTAATTGCATGTCTGTTGATTGGTTATTGAGAAAGTTCTCCATGGGGCGTTTTTATTTCTGAACTTCTTATAAGGAGAGGCACAGCATTTTTATTAAGATTATCTTTTTAAGGATTTTTATGTAGCAAACACCGTTGGAAGAAATAGATACTATCTCCGTTCAAAACAGAGGGCAGGTTTTCTTGTTGTTTACCGGTAAAATAAATACAATATGTTTCTTCAGGGCAAAAGTTGACCATGTTTTCTTGCATTCCATTACAGAAGATGGGTGTTTACAAAGGTTGGGCTTCCTCAGGAGTGGTGCAAACTCACTGTGTACATAGATCCTGAGAAACCACAGCCTCTCATGCTCTCTAAGGCTTAAGGGGCAAGAAAAGCTGGTGCCAACACCAAGTTCATTTTGTCTGCTGTGCTATGAGTAATGACTCCCCTTGTCTTTGGTCCAGGAGTCTTGTTTCTTGTTGTTAGCATCTATAAAACCGTGGCAGGCTAACTTGTTATCTTGCAAGTAGGGAAACATTTTACGACTCTCACACTTGTTAACATTGATGGAACTCAAATGCCTACAGTTCTTTGAACATAATACTTAATGTATGTTGAGTTAATAAATAAGAAACTGATAGCACGTATATAAATATATCTTAATATTTGTGAAGTAATAGACCTTGAGGATCATAATTGGTTGGACTAAAAAGAAATGTATATGTCAATATGTTAGTAGGACAGAGGGGTTAAGAATTTGGGTTCATGAATGCATTTCTAGTAGCTCTCATTATTCTCTGTGTGGCATTGAGTAAAAATTTCCCAATCTTAATTCCTCATTTGTAAGTTAGAAGAAATCCTAAGGTAATATGCAAATTGACCATTATTCCAACACACAAGATGGCTTCCCCCATGTGAACACAAGATGGCTGCTACAAGATGGCTGGCAGGGGAGGGCAGTTGTGGACGATCAGGCCAGCAGGGGATGAAAGTTGAGAGGGGCCAGGCTTGAAAGGTAGGGTAGTTGGGATGATCAGGCTTGTAGGGGAGGGTAGTTGGAGTGACCAGGCCTGCAGGGGAGGACAGTTGAAGGTGGACTCAGGCCTGCAGGATAGGGCAGTTGGGGGCGACCAGGCCAGTAAGGGAAGAAAATTAGGGCTGACCGGACCTACAGGGGAGGGCAGTTGAGGGCAACCATGCTGGTAAGGGAGGGAAATTAGGGGTGAACAGGCCAGCAGCAGAGGAAGTTAGGGGCAATCAGGCCAGCAGGGGAGCAGTTAGGTGTTGATCAGGCTGGCAGGGAGTGGTTGGGGGGTGATCAGGCTGTCAGGCAGAAATAGTTAGGTGAAATCAGGCAGGCGAGTGGTTGGGAGCCAGCAGTCCTGGATTGTGAGAGGGATCCCAGATTGGAGAGGGTGTAGGCTATGCTAAGGGACACATCCGCTTTCCCTGTGCATAAATTTCATGCACCAGGCCTCTAGTAATAGTATAATATCTATAGTATTATTGCATTGGATAAGATAATATAGTAAGTACTGAACTGAAATTTATTACTGTTATTATTTTGCCAAGCCCCCATATTGAGTCTTCCTTAGTCTATGAATAATAGCATGATTTAGAGAGTCCACAAATGCCTTGTGTAATAAGTCTGTTCTTTTTTATCTCCCAGGCCCCACTACTCTCTGACACAATTCACATTCATAGAACAACTTTAATTTGTTAGCTGAATGTCATTTATTCTTCTGAAAAATTCTCAGCAATTCTTTTTTCCAAATATTGCTTCTGCTTTGTTTTCTTCCTTTCCCTTATGAGCCTGATATTTTTGTTTGAGTGATGAGCATTGCATTTTTTAAATATAGTGGGGGATAAAACTTGGAGGCTAAATATAATGTTAGCTTCCTTCAGAGTAAATTTATATTTGCTCTGGCAGATGGCTAGAGACACTAGCCATTTGGAGCATATAAATCTAATCTTAGGGAATAAAGTAATACAAAACTTTGCTTTAGTCCTTGAGGGAAGTTCTATTTGTGTCTCTTGCCTTAATCCTATAATACATCCATTTAGAGTTCCTGCCCAGAGTTCTTGGGATTTCCATTTTACTTCTCTAGGAATATCCTTCAGCTCTAATTTTTGTCCTGCTAGACATACAAGACAGTTAACATTCCTCCCCTTCTCGGGTGCACAGATGCTTTTCTGCAAAGCACAGAAACCTCAAGGGCAATGTGGTTTCAAATACACACAGTGACATTTCTACATGCTCTTCTCTTGTATCCAAGCCCTATAATTATTTACTGCCTTGTTAGCTTTCCAGTGCACGCACACACACACACACACACACACACACACACACACACACACACTACATTTTTTCATTAAAACTTGCTCCTTAATATTAAGCTAAGTAGACCAATGACTAATTAAGATAGGGGATATTTCTTAAAATATACATTATATGTTTATGAATAGCCAACTATTATACCTGATTTATATTTCTAATGTATCCCATTATGTAACAGGGATAAAATTATAGTTAATACAGATTATGAAACATTTCTAGAATAAGAATGCATTTTAACATCTGCAACCAATTTTCAGAACAAGATATGCTTGGAAATAGAAAAATGATTATCAAGTTAAGGGGGAAGGGAAAGGAGGATCAATGTCCAGGGCTTTTAGAAATAAACTATTTGGTTCACTGCAGTCAGTCCTAAATCTCCAGGTAATTCTGAATTATCCAGATGAAAAAATATGCGATCATCTTACAACAATTATGTTTTTAGTAGATCATAGAGGATGTGAGAAGGGAGAGAGAGGGAATGGGAATCATGAAATGTAGGAACACTGATGGATAATCGATAATCGAGGGCCTAATGACCAGTGTGTGAAGAATACTCATCTGTTCTGTGCAGAGCCAGCGACTCTGCTCATACCTGATTTAGTGAACCTTACTCAGAGGTGATGAATTTTCCTTCCATTAAATTTGCCTGTGGGTAAAAACTGATATAAAGTGAATAGGTAAACCTCCATCTCATCTAAAGCCTGAGTGTCCACCAGAGCATTTTTTCTTGTTTCAGATTTTTTTTTTTTACTAGTGTTCAAAGTAACTTAAATGTTCTTAAATCATAGTTTACTTTACAGGTAACTGACCATAAATTTCTGCCATATTTACAAGCAAAATAAAAAAAAATTAAGCTCAGCTCAATGACTAAATTATTTAACAATCAAAGGAGGTAGCTTTTTTATTTTGTATAGTGTCAAACGTGCTGACCCAACTCTGGACAAACTTTAAAAGAATTAATGAAGCATAGTTTTTTTGGTTTGTTTGTTTTTAATGGGATAAAGGAGCTATTTTATTTCAAACTAGAGGCCTGGCGCAGGAAATTCATGCATTGGGGGAGGGGAAGGTCCCTCAGCCCAGCCTGCACTCTCTCCCAGTCTGGAGCCCTCAGGGGATGTCTGACTGATGGTTTACATTCACTCCCTGTCAGCTCAGCTCAGGGCTTCTAGCTAAGTGGTGCTCCCCCTATGACAGTGGTTGGCAAACAGTGGCTCATGATTCAATATAAATTTCAGGATTGTATTTTTTATTTTATTAAAAAATACCAATGGAATTCATTTTGATAGGAATGTCATTGAATCTATAGGTGATTCTGGCTAGTATAATAATTTGAACAATATTGAATTTTGATACATGTACCCAAGATATATTTTTGTATTCTTTAATTTTTTTTATCAATATCTTAACAGTTTCCAGTGTGTTGATCTTAAATTTATTCATTATTTTGTTGTTTTTGATGCTATTATAAACATCATTATTTTATTTCTTTTTCAGATATTTCATCGTTACTGTATAGAAACACAATTAATTGCTCTGCCTAGAATTTCTAGTTCTCTGTTGAATACAAGTGATAGGAATGGGCACCCTTGCAGAAGCCGATTTGGCTCAGTGGATAGAGCGTCGGCCTGCGGACTGAAAGGTCCCAGATTCGATTCCGGTCAAGGGCATGTACATTGGTTGCGGGCACATCCCCAGTGGGGGGTGGTGTGCAGGAGGCAGCTGGTTGATGTTTCTCTCTCATTGATGTTTCTAGCTCTCTATCCCTCTCCTTTCCTCTCTGTAAAAAAAAATCAATAAAAATATATTTATTTTTAAAAAAAAAGAAGAAAAAAAAAAAAGAATGGGCTGTCTTCTTACTGATCTTAGAAGTAAAGCTTTCAGCCTCAGTTGAGGGCTTTTCATATATAAGCTTTATTTTATTGAGGTACATTACTTTTTTACCCAAGATGTTCAGGATTCTTGTAATGAGATAATGTTGTATTTTTACCCTCCAGCCCTCAATCCCCACCATCTTCATGCAGCTCTCACAACCCAGTACTCTGGTTCGGTTGAGAGTGAAATGGTCCTCTTTGGTAGCATCCCCTATAGCTGGAGAAGCCCAAGCTCCCACACATTCACTCTCAACTGATTTGGTCCCTATATTACCTTGGGGGAGGGGATGTTCCTCTTATCCTCTCAAAAAGAGTCTGATCTCAGATATTTTTGCTCCAAGGATGTGCTGAAAATTCACTGGATGCTGGACTTCCACAAAGTCTCTCTTGTATGTGGGTAGTTGTTGAAGTCAGTGTTCTTCATGGGCTCCAAGACTGCTCCCAAGAGTGGCTGGAGGTAGTTCACAGGCCAGTTCAGGGTCTGACCCTGGGACCGTCTGTCTGCCAATGGCCCAATGCACCTGTGGACAAGACTCCTCCTAGGTCTTTTGACATATGGTGTTGGATGCCACAGTTCCCACTAAGGCACTTTTGTTCATAGACGATGCCAAGCTTAATTATTGTTGTTGGGGGGTATGTGGGGGCGTTATGTTGAGGGACATTGTATTCGACTGTCTTGATTGATATATTGCTTTTTTTAATTTTATAACTTACTGTTTTCATGAATTATAAAATTAAATAAATTTTCTTTATGATACTTTTAGAAAAATCAAGGAACACTTTATTATCAAGAAAATATTTTATGTATGCATACTTTATGTACATAAGGTTCAACAACTTAAGTTAAGCATCTAGGGTACCTAACACTAAGAACATTTTCTGTTTAATTCATAAAGTGTAAGTGCAGATGAGCTGAATTGTTTAAGGCAAGAAACTAATTAAGCTCAAGCCACAGATTCAGTCACTATATAGGGATCCTCAAAAGGAATGCCACCTCCTTTGAATGCTTCATGTATGCCTTTTCTTTTTCTCTTTATTTTATTCTTATTTATATTTGTTTTATTTTTCTCAATCTTTTCTTCATTCCTTTGTTTCTTCTCTTCCACCTGCATATATTTCTTTTTTAAAAGTATATATTTCATTGTTTTTTTGCAGAGAGGAAGGGAATGGGATAGAGAGCTAGAAAAATCGATGGGAGAGAAACATTGATCAGCTGCTTCCTGCACACTCCTTACCGGGGATATGCTTACAACCAAGGTACATGCCCTTGGCTGGAATCAAACCTGGAACCCTTCAGTCTGTAGGCAGAAGCTCGATCCATTGAGCCAAACCGGATTAGGCATCTACATAAATTTCTTAAGTTTTCTCTAATGTATTACACATGTTCATATTTGCCAGAATATTCAAGTATTTGTAACAGAAATAATGCAAGTTGAGGCACTTTTTCTCCCTTCATTCTCACTTCTTTTGCTTTATTAAATTCCACCTTCTTCATGTGGATTATGTATATAACATGCACATATAAACTCTTGAATATATATTGTATATAGACATGTATATTATAGTTAAATAAGA